>NC_133420.1:30005000-30630000 GCF_049350105.2 Macaca mulatta
ATATTTGGAAGCCCATAGAGGGCTATAGTGAAAAAGGAAATATCCTCAGATGAAATCTGGAAAGAAGCTTTCTGAGAAACTTCTGAGTGTTCTGTTAATTCATCTCACTGAGTTACATCTGTATTTCGTGGATCTCTTTGCTAGCCTTATTTCTGTGGAATCTGAGAACAGGTATTTCGGATCCCATTGAAGACTATAGGGCCAAAGGAAATATCCTCCGATAACAAAGAGAAAGAAGCTTTCTGAGAAACTTCTTTGTGTTCTGTGAAATCATCTCACAGAGTTACAGCTTTCCCCTCAAGAAGCCTTTCGCTAAGACAGTTCTCGTGGAATTGGCAAAGTGATATTTGGAAGCCCATAGAGGGCAATGGTGAAAAAGGAAATATCCTCAGATGGAATCTGGAAAGAAGCTTTCTGAGAAACTGCTTAGTGTTCTGTTAATTCTTCTCACAGAGTTACATCTGTATTTCGTGGATCTCTTTGCTAGCCTTATTTCTGTGGAATCTGAGAACAGATATTTCGGATCCCTTTGAAGACTATAGGGCCAAAGAAAATATCCTCCGATAACAAAGAGAAAGAAGTTTTCTGAGAAACTGCTTTGTGTTCTGTGAAATCATCTCACAGAGTTACAGCTTTCCCCTCAAGAAGCCTTTCGCTAAGACAGTTCTTGTGGAATTGGCAAAGTGATATTTGGAAGCCCATAGAGGGCTATGGTGAAAAAGGTAGTATCCTCAGATGAAATCTGGAAAGAAGCTTTCTGAGAAACTGCTTAGTGTTCTGTTAATTCATCTCACAGAGTTACATCAGTATTTCGTGGATCTCTTTGCTAGCCTTATTTCTTTGGAATCTGAGAACAGATATTTCGGATCCCATTGAAGACTATAGGGCCAAAGGAAATATCCTCCGATAACAAAGAGAAAGAAGCTTTCTGAGAAACTTCTTTGTGCTCTGTGAAATCATCTCACAGAGTTACAGATTTCCCCTCAAGAAGCCTTTCGCTAAGACAGTTCTTGTGGAATTGGCAAAGTGATATTTGGAAGCCCATAGAGGGCTATGGTGAAAAAGGAAATATCCTCAGATGAAATCTGGAAAGAAGCTTTCTGAGAAACTGCTTAGTGTTCTGTTAATTCATCTCACAGAGTTACATCTGTACTTCGTGGATCTCTTTGCTAGCCTTATTTCTGTGGATTCTGAGAACAGATATTTCGGACATCATTGAAGACTATAGGGCCAAAGGAAATATCCTCCGAAAACAAAGAGAAAGAAGCTTTCTGAGAAACTTCTTTGTGCTCTGTGAAATCATCTCACAGAGTTACAGCTTTCCCCTCAAGAAGCCTTTCGCTAAGACAGTTCTTGTGGAATTGGCAAAGTGATATTTGGAAGCCCATAGAGGGCTATGGTGAAAAAGGAAATATCCTCAGATGAAATCTGGAAAGAAGCTTTCTGAGAAACTGCTGAGTGTTCTGTTAATTCATCTCACAGAATTACATCTGTATTTCGTGGATCTCTTTGCTAGCCTTATTTCTGTGGAATCTGAGAAACGATATTTCGGATCCCATTGAAGACTATAGGGCCAAAGGAAATATCCTCCGATAACAAAGAGAAAGAAGCTTTCTGAGAAACTTCTTTGTGTTCTGTGAAATCATCTCACAGAGTTACAGCTTTCCCCTCAAGAAGCCTTTCGCTAAGACAGTTCTTGTGGAATTGGCAAAGTGATATTTGGAAGCCCATAGAGGGCTATGTTGAAAAAGGAAATATCCTCACATGAAATCTGGAAAGAAGCTTTCTGAGAAACTGCTTAGTGTTCTGTTAATTCATCTCACAGAGTTACATCTGTATTTCGTGGATCTCTTTGCTAGCCTTATTTCTGTGGAATCTGAGAACAGATATTTCGGATCCCTTTGAAGACTATAGGGCCAAAGGAAATATCCTCCGATATCAAAGAGAAAGAAGCTTTCTGAGAAACTTGTTTGTGTTCTGTGAAATCATCCCACAGAGTTACAGCTTTCCCCTCAAGAAGCCTTTCGCTAAGACAGTTCTTGTGGAATTGGCAAAGTGATATTTGGAAGCCCATAGAGGTCTATGGTGAAAAAGGAAATATCCTCAGATGAAATCTGGAAAGAAGCTTTCTGAGAAACTGCTTAGTGTTCTGTTAATTCATCTCACAGAGTTACATCTGTATTTCGTGGATCTCTTTGCTAGCCTTATTTCTGTGGAATCTGAGAACAGATATTTCGGATCCCATTGAAGACTATAGGGCCAAAGGAAATATCCTCCGATAACAAAGAGAAAGAAGCTTTCTGAGAAACTTCTTTGTGTTCTGTGAAATCATCACACAGAGTTACAGCTTTCCCCTCAAGAAGCCTTTCGCTAAGACAGTTCTTGTGGAATTGGCAAAGTGATATTTGGAAGCCCATAGAGGGCTATGTTGAAAAAGGAAATATCCTCACATGAAATCTGGAAAGAAGCTTTCTGAGAAACTGCTTAGTGTTCTGTTAATTCATCTCACAGAGTTACATCTGTATTTCGTGGATCTCTTTGCTAGCCTTATTTCTGTGGAATCTGAGAACAGATATTTCGGATCCCTTTGAAGACTATAGGGCCAAAGGAAATATCCTCCGATATCAAAAAGAAAGAAGCTTTCTGAGAAACTTGTTTGTGTTCTGTGAAATCATCCCACAGAGTTACAGCTTTCCCCTCAAGAAGCCTTTCGCTAAGACAGTTCTTGTGGAATTGGCAAAGTGATATTTGGAAGCCCATAGAGGGCTATAGTGAAAAAGGAAATATCCTCAGATGAAATCTGGAAAGAAGCTTTCTGAGAAACTTCTGAGTGTTCTGTTAATTCATCTCACTGAGTTACATCTGTATTTCGTGGATCTCTTTGCTAGCCTTATTTCTGTGGAATCTGAGAACAGATATTTCGGATCCCTTTGAAGACTATAGGGCCAAAGGAAATATCCTCCGATATCAAAAAGAAAGAAGCTTTCTGAGAAACTTGTTTGTGTTCTGTGAAATCATCCCACAGAGTTACAGCTTTCCCCTCAAGAAGCCTTTCGCTAAGACAGTTCTTGTGGAATTGGCAAAGTGATATTTGGAAGCCCATAGAGGGCTATAGTGAAAAAGGAAATATCCTCAGATGAAATCTGGAAAGAAGCTTTCTGAGAAACTTCTGAGTGTTCTGTTAATTCATCTCACTGAGTTACATCTGTATTTCGTGGATCTCTTTGCTAGCCTTATTTCTGTGGAATCTGAGAACAGGTATTTCGGATCCCATTGAAGACTATAGGGCCAAAGGAAATATCCTCCGATAACAAAGAGAAAGAAGCTTTCTGAGAAACTTCTTTGTGTTCTGTGAAATCATCTCACAGAGTTACAGCTTTCCCCTCAAGAAGCCTTTCGCTAAGACAGTTCTCGTGGAATTGGCAAAGTGATATTTGGAAGCCCATAGAGGGCAATGGTGAAAAAGGAAATATCCTCAGATGGAATCTGGAAAGAAGCTTTCTGAGAAACTGCTTAGTGTTCTGTTAATTCTTCTCACAGAGTTACATCTGTATTTCGTGGATCTCTTTGCTAGCCTTATTTCTGTGGAATCTGAGAACAGATATTTCGGATCCCTTTGAAGACTATAGGGCCAAAGAAAATATCCTCCGATAACAAAGAGAAAGAAGTTTTCTGAGAAACTGCTTTGTGTTCTGTGAAATCATCTCACAGAGTTACAGCTTTCCCCTCAAGAAGCCTTTCGCTAAGACAGTTCTTGTGGAATTGGCAAAGTGATATTTGGAAGCCCATAGAGGGCTATGGTGAAAAAGGTAGTATCCTCAGATGAAATCTGGAAAGAAGCTTTCTGAGAAACTGCTTAGTGTTCTGTTAATTCATCTCACAGAGTTACATCTGTATTTCGTGGATCTCTTTGCTAGCCTTATTTCTGTGGAATCTGAGAACAGATATTTCGGATCCCATTGAAGACTATAGGGCCAAAGGAAATATCCTCCGATAACAAAGAGAAAGAAGCTTTCTGAGAAACTTCTTTGTGCTCTGTGAAATCATCTCACAGAGTTACAGCTTTCCCCTCAAGAAGCCTTTCGCTAAGACAGTTCTTGTGGAATTGGCAAAGTGATATTTGGAAGCCCTTAGAGGGCTATGTTGAAAAAGGAAATATCCTCAGATGAAATCTGGAAAGAAGCTTTCTGAGAAACTGCTGAGTGTTCTGTTAATTCATCTCACAGAGTTACATCTGTATTTCGTGGATCTCTTTGCTAGCCTTATTTCTGTGGAATCTGAGAACAGATATTTCGGATCCCATTGAAGACTATAGGGCCAAAGGAAATATCCTCCGATAACAAAGAGAAAGAAGCTTTATGAGAAACTTCTTTGTGTTCTGTGAAATCATCTCACAGAGTTACAGCTTTCCCCTCAAGAAGCCTTTCTCTAAGACAGTTCTTGTGGAATTGGCAAAGTGATATTTGGAAGCCCATAGAGGGCTATGGTGAAAAAGGAAATATCCTCAGATGAAATCTCGAAAGAAGCTTTCTGAGAAACTGCTTAGTGTTCTGTTAATTCATCTCACAGAGTTACATCTGTATTTCGTGGATCTCTTTGCTAGCCTTATTTCTGTGGAATCTGAGAACAGATATTTCCGATCCCTTTGAAGACTATAGGGCCAAAGGAAATATCCTCCGATAACAAAGAGAAAGAAGCTTTCTGAGAAACTTCTTTGTTTTCTGTGAAATCATCTCACAGAGTTACAGCTTTCCCCTCAAGAAGCCTTTCGCTAAGACCGTTCTTGTGGAATTGGCATAGTGATATTTGGAAGCCCTTAGAGGGCTATGGTGAAAAAGGAAATATCCTCAGATGAAATCTGGAAAGAAGCTTTCTGAGAAACTGCTTAGTGTTCTGTTAATTCATCTCACGGAGTTACATCTGTATTTCGTGGATCTCTTTGCTAGCCTTATTTCTGTGGAATCTGAGAACAGGTATTTCGGATCCCATTGAAGACTATAGGGCCAAAGGAAATATCCTCCGATAACAAAGAGAAAGAAGCTTTCTGAGAAACTTCTTTGTGTTCTGTGAAATCATCTCACAGAGTTACAGCTTTTTCCTCAAGAAGCCTTTCGCTAAGACAGTTCTCGTGGAATTGGCAAAGTGATATTTGGAAGCCCTTAGAGGGCAATGGTGAAAAAGGAAATATCCTCAGATGAAATCTGGAAAGAAGCTTTCTGAGAAACTGCTTAGTGTTCTGTTAATTCATCTCACAGAGTTACATCTGTATTTCGTGGATCTCTTTGCTAGCCTTATTTCTGTGGAATCTGAGAACAGATATTTCGGATCCCTTTGAAGACTATAGGGCCAAAGAAAATATCCTACGATAACAAAGAGAAGGAAGCTTTCTGAGAAACTTCTTTGTATTCTGTGAAATGATCTCACAGAGTTACAGCTTTCCCCTCAAGAAGCCTTTCGCTAAGACAGTTCTTGTGGAATTGGCAAAGTGATATTTGGAAGCCCATAGAGAGCTATGGTGAAAAAGGAAATATCCTGAGATGAAATTTGGAAAGAAGCTTTCTGAGAAACTGCCTAGTGTTCTGTTAATTCATCTCACAGAGTTACATCTGTATTTCGTTGATCTCTTTGCTAGCCTTATTTCTTTGGAATCTGAGAACAGATATTTCGGATCCCATTGAAGACTATAGGGCCAAAGGAAATATCCTCCGATAACAAAGAGAAAGAAACTTTCTGAGAAACTGCTTTGTGTTCTGTGAAATCATCTCACAGAGTTACAGCTTTCCCCTCAAGAAGCCTTTCGCTAAGACAGTTCTTGTGGAATTGGCAAAGTGATATTTGGAAGCCCATAGAGGGCTATGGTGAAAAAGGTAATATCCTCAGATGAAATCTGGAAAGAAGCTTTCTGAGAAACTGCTTAGTGTTCTGTTAATTCATCTCACGGAGTTACATCTGTATTTCGTGGATCTCTTTGCTAGCCTTATTTCTGTGGAATCTGAGAACAGATATTTCGGATCCCATTGAAGACTATAGGGCCAAAGGAAATATCCTCCGATAACAAAGAGAAAGAAGCTTTCTGAGAAACTTCTTTGTGCTCTGAGAAATCATCTCACAGAGTTACAGCTTTCCCCTCAAGAAGCCTTTCGCTAAGACAGTTCTTGTGGAATTGGCAAAGTGATATTTGGAAGCCCATAGAGGGCTATCGTGAAAAAGGAAATATCCTCAGATGAAATCTGGAAAGAAGCTTTCTGAGAAACTGCTGAGTGTTCTGTTAATTCATCTCACAGAGTTACATCTGTATTTCGTGGATCTCTTTGCTAGCCTTATTTCTGTGGAATCTGAGAACAGATATTTCGGATCCCATTGAAGACTATAGGGCCAAAGGAAATATCCTCCGATAACAAAGAGAAAGAAGCTTTTTGAGAAACTTCTTTGTGTTCTGTGAAATCATCTCACAGAGTTACAGCTTTCCCCTCAAGAAGCCTTTCGCTAAGACAGTTCTTGTGGAATTGGCAAAGTGATATTTGGAAGCCCATAGAGGGCTATGTTGAAAAAGGAAATATCCTCACATGAAATCTGGAAAGAAGCTTTCTGAGAAACTGCTTAGTGTTCTGTTAATTCATCTCACAGAGTTACATCTGTATTTCGTGGATCTCTTTGCTAGCCTTATTTCTTTGGAATCTGAGAACAGATATTTCGGATCCCATTGAAGACTATAGGGCCAAAGGAAATATCCTCCGATAACAAAGAGAAAGAAGCTTTCTGAGAAACTTCTTTGTGCTCTGAGAAATCATCTCACAGAGTATAGCATTCCCCTCAAGAAGCCTTTCGCTAAGACAGTTCTTGTGGAATTGGCAAAGTGATATTTGGAAGCCCATAGAGGGCTATCGTGAAAAAGGAAATATCCTCAGATGAAATCTGGAAAGAAGCTTTCTGAGAAACTGCTGAGTGTTCTGTTAATTCATCTCACAGAGTTACTTCTGTATTTCGTGGATCTCTTTGCTAGCCTTATTTCTGTGGAATCTGAGAACAGATATTTCGGATTCCATTGAAGACTATAGGGCCAAAGGAAATATCCTCCGATAACAAAGAGAAAGAAGCTTTCTGAGAAACTTCTTTGTGCTCTGTGAAATCATCTCACAGAGTTACAGCTTTCCCCTCAAGAAGCCTTTCGCTAAGACAGTTCTTGTGGAATTGGCAAAGTGATATTTGGAAGCCCATAGAGGGCTATGGTGAAAAAGGAAATATCCTCACATGAAATCTGGAAAGAAGCTTTCTGAGAAACTGCTTAGTGTTCTGTTAATTCATCTCACGGAGTTACATCTGTATTTCGTGGATCTCTTTGCTAGCCTTATTTCTGTGGAATCGGAGAACAGATATTTCGGATTCCTATGAAGAATATAGGGGCAAAGGAAATATCCTCCGATAACAAAGAGAAAGAAGCTTTCTGAGAATCTTCTTTGTGTTCTGTGAAATCATCTCACAGAGTTACAGCTTTCCACTCAAGAAGCCTTTCGCTAAGACAGTTCTTGTGGAATTGGCAAAGTGATATTTGGAAGCCCTTAGAGGGCTATAGTGAAAAAGGAAATATCCTCAGATGAAATCTGGAAAGAAGCTTTCTGAGAAACTTCTGAGTGTTCTGTTAATTCATCTCACTGAGTTACATCTGTATTTCGTGGATCTCTTTGCTAGCCTTATTTCTGTGGAATCTGAGAACAGGTATTTCGGATCCCATTGAAGACTATAGGGCCAAAGGAAATATCCTCCGATAACAAAGAGAAAGAAGCTTTCTGAGAAACTTCTTTGTGTTCTGTGAAATCATCTCACAGAGTTACAGCTTTCCCCTCAAGAAGCCTTTCGCTAAGACAGTTCTCGTGGAATTGGCAAAGTGATATTTGGAAGCCCATAGAGGGCAATGGTGAAAAAGGAAATATCCTCAGATGGAATCTGGAAAGAAGCTTTCTGAGAAACTGCTTAGTGTTCTGTTAATTCTTCTCACAGAGTTACATCTGTATTTCGTGGATCTCTTTGCTAGCCTTATTTCTGTGGAATCTGAGAACAGATATTTCGGATCCCTTTGAAGACTATAGGGCCAAAGAAAATATCCTCCGATAACAAAGAGAAAGAAGTTTTCTGAGAAACTGCTTTGTGTTCTGTGAAATCATCTCACAGAGTTACAGCTTTCCCCTCAAGAAGCCTTTCGCTAAGACAGTTCTTGTGGAATTGGCAAAGTGATATTTGGAAGCCCATAGAGGGCTATGGTGAAAAAGGTAGTATCCTCAGATGAAATCTGGAAAGAAGCTTTCTGAGAAACTGCTTAGTGTTCTGTTAATTCATCTCACAGAGTTACATCTGTATTTCGTGGATCTCTTTGCTAGCCTTATTTCTGTGGAATCTGAGAACAGATATTTCGGATCCCATTGAAGACTATAGGGCCAAAGGAAATATCCTCCGATAACAAAGAGAAAGAAGCTTTCTGAGAAACTTCTTTGTGTTCTGTGAAATCATCTCACAGAGTTACAGCTTTCCCCTCAAGAAGCCTTTCGCTAAGACAGTTCTTGTGGAATTGGCAAAGTGATATTTGGAAGCCCTTAGAGGGCTATGTTGAAAAAGGAAATATCCTCAGATGAAATCTGGAAAGAAGCTTTCTGAGAAACTGCTGAGTGTTCTGTTAATTCATCTCACAGAGTTACATCTGTATTTCGTGGATCTCTTTGCTAGCCTTATTTCTGTGGAATCTGAGAACAGATATTTCGGATCCCATTGAAGACTATAGGGCCAAAGGAAATATCCTCCGATATCAAAGAGAAAGAAGCTTTATGAGAAACTTCTTTGTGTTCTGTGAAATCATCTCACAGAGTTACTGCTTTCCCCTCAAGAAGCCTTTCTCTAAGACAGTTCTTGTGGAATTGGCAAAGTGATATTTGGAAGCCCATAGAGGGCTATGGTGAAAAAGGAAATATCCTCAGATGAAATCTCGAAAGAAGCTTTCTGAGAAACTGCTTAGTGTTCTGTTAATTCATCTCACAGAGTTACATCTGTATTTCGTGGATCTCTTTGCTAGCCTTATTTCTGTGGAATCTGAGAACAGATATTTCCGATCCCTTTGAAGACTATAGGGCCAAAGGAAATATCCTCCGATAACAAAGAGAAAGAAGCTTTCTGAGAAACTTCTTTGTTTTCTGTGAAATCATCTCACAGAGTTACAGCTTTCCCCTCAAGAAGCCTTTCGCTAAGACCGTTCTTGTGGAATTGGCATAGTGATATTTGGAAGCCCTTAGAGGGCTATGGTGAAAAAGGAAATATCCTCAGATGAAATCTGGAAAGAAGCTTTCTGAGAAACTGCTTAGTGTTCTGTTAATTCATCTCACGGAGTTACATCTGTATTTCGTGGATCTCTTTGCTAGCCTTATTTCTGTGGAATCTGAGAACAGGTATTTCGGATCCCATTGAAGACTATAGGGCCAAAGGAAATATCCTCCGATAACAAAGAGAAAGAAGCTTTCTGAGAAACTTCTTTGTGTTCTGTGAAATCATCTCACAGAGTTACAGCTTTTTCCTCAAGAAGCCTTTCGCTAAGACAGTTCTCGTGGAATTGGCAAAGTGATATTTGGAAGCCCTTAGAGGGCAATGGTGAAAAAGGAAATATCCTCAGATGAAATCTGGAAAGAAGCTTTCTGAGAAACTGCTTAGTGTTCTGTTAATTCATCTCACAGAGTTACATCTGTATTTCGTGGATCTCTTTGCTAGCCTTATTTCTGTGGAATCTGAGAACAGATATTTCGGATCCCTTTGAAGACTATAGGGCCAAAGAAAATATCCTACGATAACAAAGAGAAGGAAGCTTTCTGAGAAACTTCTTTGTATTCTGTGAAATGATCTCACAGAGTTACAGCTTTCCCCTCAAGAAGCCTTTCGCTAAGACAGTTCTTGTGGAATTGGCAAAGTGATATTTGGAAGCCCATAGAGAGCTATGGTGAAAAAGGAAATATCCTGAGATGAAATTTGGAAAGAAGCTTTCTGAGAAACTGCCTAGTGTTCTGTTAATTCATCTCACAGAGTTACATCTGTATTTCGTTGATCTCTTTGCTAGCCTTATTTCTTTGGAATCTGAGAACAGATATTTCGGATCCCATTGAAGACTATAGGGCCAAAGGAAATATCCTCCGATAACAAAGAGAAAGAAACTTTCTGAGAAACTGCTTTGTGTTCTGTGAAATCATCTCACAGAGTTACAGCTTTCCCCTCAAGAAGCCTTTCGCTAAGACAGTTCTTGTGGAATTGGCAAAGTGATATTTGGAAGCCCATAGAGGGCTATGGTGAAAAAGGTAATATCCTCAGATGAAATCTGGAAAGAAGCTTTCTGAGAAACTGCTTAGTGTTCTGTTAATTCATCTCACGGAGTTACATCTGTATTTCGTGGATCTCTTTGCTAGCCTTATTTCTGTGGAATCTGAGAACAGATATTTCGGATCCCATTGAAGACTATAGGGCCAAAGGAAATATCCTCCGATAACAAAGAGAAAGAAGCTTTCTGAGAAACTTCTTTGTGCTCTGAGAAATCATCTCACAGAGTTACAGCTTTCCCCTCAAGAAGCCTTTCGCTAAGACAGTTCTTGTGGAATTGGCAAAGTGATATTTGGAAGCCCATAGAGGGCTATCGTGAAAAAGGAAATATCCTCAGATGAAATCTGGAAAGAAGCTTTCTGAGAAACTGCTGAGTGTTCTGTTAATTCATCTCACAGAGTTACATCTGTATTTCGTGGATCTCTTTGCTAGCCTTATTTCTGTGGAATCTGAGAACAGATATTTCGGATCCCATTGAAGACTATAGGGCCAAAGGAAATATCCTCCGATAACAAAGAGAAAGAAGCTTTTTGAGAAACTTCTTTGTGTTCTGTGAAATCATCTCACAGAGTTACAGCTTTCCCCTCAAGAAGCCTTTCGCTAAGACAGTTCTTGTGGAATTGGCAAAGTGATATTTGGAAGCCCATAGAGGGCTATGTTGAAAAAGGAAATATCCTCACATGAAATCTGGAAAGAAGCTTTCTGAGAAACTGCTTAGTGTTCTGTTAATTCATCTCACAGAGTTACATCTGTATTTCGTGGATCTCTTTGCTAGCCTTATTTCTTTGGAATCTGAGAACAGATATTTCGGATCCCATTGAAGACTATAGGGCCAAAGGAAATATCCTCCGATAACAAAGAGAAAGAAGCTTTCTGAGAAACTTCTTTGTGCTCTGAGAAATCATCTCACAGAGTATAGCATTCCCCTCAAGAAGCCTTTCGCTAAGACAGTTCTTGTGGAATTGGCAAAGTGATATTTGGAAGCCCATAGAGGGCTATCGTGAAAAAGGAAATATCCTCAGATGAAATCTGGAAAGAAGCTTTCTGAGAAACTGCTGAGTGTTCTGTTAATTCATCTCACAGAGTTACATCTGTATTTCGTGGATCTCTTTGCTAGCCTTATTTCTGTGGAATCTGAGAACAGATATTTCGGATTCCATTGAAGACTATAGGGCCAAAGGAAATATCCTCCGATAACAAAGAGAAAGAAGCTTTCTGAGAAACTTCTTTGTGCTCTGTGAAATCATCTCACAGAGTTACAGCTTTCCCCTCAAGAAGCCTTTCGCTAAGACAGTTCTTGTGGAATTGGCAAAGTGATATTTGGAAGCCCATAGAGGGCTATGGTGAAAAAGGAAATATCCTCACATGAAATCTGGAAAGAAGCTTTCTGAGAAACTGCTTAGTGTTCTGTTAATTCATCTCACGGAGTTACATCTGTATTTCGTGGATCTCTTTGCTAGCCTTATTTCTGTGGAATCGGAGAACAGATATTTCGGATTCCTATGAAGAATATAGGGGCAAAGGAAATATCCTCCGATAACAAAGAGAAAGAAGCTTTCTGAGAATCTTCTTTGTGTTCTGTGAAATCATCTCACAGAGTTACAGCTTTCCACTCAAGAAGCCTTTCGCTAAGACAGTTCTTGTGGAATTGGCAAAGTGATATTTGGAAGCCCTTAGAGGGCTATAGTGAAAAAGGAAATATCCTCAGATGAAATCTGGAAAGAAGCTTTCTGAGAAACTTCTGAGTGTTCTGTTAATTCATCTCACTGAGTTACATCTGTATTTCGTGGATCTCTTTGCTAGCCTTATTTCTGTGGAATCTGAGAACAGGTATTTCGGATCCCATTGAAGACTATAGGGCCAAAGGAAATATCCTCCGATAACAAAGAGAAAGAAGCTTTCTGAGAAACTTCTTTGTGTTCTGTGAAATCATCTCACAGAGTTACAGCTTTCCCCTCAAGAAGCCTTTCGCTAAGACAGTTCTCGTGGAATTGGCAAAGTGATATTTGGAAGCCCATAGAGGGCAATGGTGAAAAAGGAAATATCCTCAGATGGAATCTGGAAAGAAGCTTTCTGAGAAACTGCTTAGTGTTCTGTTAATTCTTCTCACAGAGTTACATCTGTATTTCGTGGATCTCTTTGCTAGCCTTATTTCTGTGGATTCTGAGAACAGATATTTCGGATCCCATTGAAGACTATAGGGCCAAAGGAAATATCCTCCGATAACAAAGAGAAAGAAGCTTTCTGAGAAACTTCTTTGTGCTCTGAGAAATCATCTCACAGAGTTACAGCTTTCCCCTCAAGAAGCCTTTCGCTAAGACAGTTCTTGTGGAATTGGCAAAGTGATATTTGGAAGCCCATAGAGGGCTATCGTGAAAAAGGAAATATCCTCAGATGAAATCTGGAAAGAAGCTTTCTGAGAAACTGCTGAGTGTTCTGTTAATTCATCTCACAGAGTTACATCTGTATTTCGTGGATCTCTTTGCTAGCCTTATTTCTGTGGAATCTGAGAACAGATATTTCGGATCCCATTGAAGACTATAGGGCTAAAGGAAATATCCTCCGATAACAAAGAGAAAGAAGCTTTTTGAGAAACTTCTTTGTGTTCTGTGAAATCATCTCACAGAGTTACAGCTTTCCCCTCAAGAAGCCTTTCGCTAAGACAGTTCTTGTGGAATTGGCAAAGTGATATTTGGAAGCCCATAGAGGGCTATGTTGAAAAAGGAAATATCCTCACATGAAATCTGGAAAGAAGCTTTCTGAGAAACTGCTTAGTGTTCTGTTAATTCATCTCACAGAGTTACATCTGTATTTCGTGGATCTCTTTGCTAGCCTTATTTCTTTGGAATCTGAGAACAGATATTTCGGATCCCATTGAAGACTATAGGGCCAAAGGAAATATCCTCCGATAACAAAGAGAAAGAAGCTTTCTGAGAAACTTCTTTGTGCTCTGAGAAATCATCTCACAGAGTATAGCATTCCCCTCAAGAAGCCTTTCGCTAAGACAGTTCTTGTGGAATTGGCAAAGTGATATTTGGAAGCCCATAGAGGGCTATCGTGAAAAAGGAAATATCCTCAGATGAAATCTGGAAAGAAGCTTTCTGAGAAACTGTTGAGTGTTCTGTTAATTCATCTCACAGAGTTACATCTGTATTTCGTGGATCTCTTTGCTAGCCTTATTTCTGTGGAATCTGAGAACAGATATTTCGGATTCCATTGAAGACTATAGGGCCAAAGGAAATATCCTCCGATAACAAAGAGAAAGAAGCTTTCTGAGAAACTTCTTTGTGCTCTGTGAAATCATCTCACAGAGTTACAGCTTTCCCCTCAAGAAGCCTTTCGCTAAGACAGTTCTTGTGGAATTGGCAAAGTGATATTTGGAAGCCCATAGAGGGCTATGGTGAAAAAGGAAATATCCTCACATGAAATCTGGAAAGAAGCTTTCTGAGAAACTGCTTAGTGTTCTGTTAATTCATCTCACGGAGTTACATCTGTATTTCGTGGATCTCTTTGCTAGCCTTATTTCTGTGGAATCGGAGAACAGATATTTCGGATTCCTATGAAGAATATAGGGGCAAAGGAAATATCCTCCGATAACAAAGAGAAAGAAGCTTTCTGAGAAACTTCTTTGTGTTCTGTGAAATCATCTCACAGAGTTACAGCTTTCCCCTCAAGAAGCCTTTCGCTAAGACAGTTCTTGTGGAATTGGCAAAGTGATATTTGGAAGCCCATAGAGGGCTATAGTGAAAAAGGAAATATCCTCAGATGAAATCTGGAAAGAAGCTTTCTGAGAAACTTCTGAGTGTTCTGTTAATTCATCTCACTGAGTTACATCTGTATTTCGTGGATCTCTTTGCTAGCCTTATTTCTGTGGAATCTGAGAACAGGTATTTCGGATCCCATTGAAGACTATAGGGCCAAAGGAAATATCCTCCGATAACAAAGAGAAAGAAGCTTTCTGAGAAACTTCTTTGTGTTCTGTGAAATCATCTCACAGAGTTACAGCTTTCCCCTCAAGAAGCCTTTCGCTAAGGCAGTTCTCGTGGAATTGGCAAAGTGATATTTGGAAGCCCATAGAGGGCAATGGTGAAAAAGGAAATATCCTCAGATGGAATCTGGAAAGAAGCTTTCTGAGAAACTGCTTAGTGTTCTGTTAATTCTTCTCACAGAGTTACATCTGTATTTCGTGGATCTCTTTGCTAGCCTTATTTCTGTGGATTCTGAGAACAGATATTTCGGATCCCTTTGAAGACTATAGGGCCAAAGAAAATATCCTCCGATAACAAAGAGAAAGAAGTTTTCTGAGAAACTGCTTTGTGTTCTGTGAAATCATCTCACAGAGTTACAGCTTTCCCCTCAAGAAGCCTTTCGCTAAGACAGTTCTTGTGGAATTGGCAAAGTGATATTTGGAAGCCCATAGAGGGCTATGGTGAAAAAGGTAGTATCCTCAGATGAAATCTGGAAAGAAGCTTTCTGAGAAACTGCTTAGTGTTCTGTTAATTCATCTCACAGAGTTACATCTGTATTTCGTGGATCTCTTTGCTAGCCTTATTTCTGTGGAATCTGAGAACAGATATTTCGGATCCCATTGAAGACTATAGGGCCAAAGGAAATATCCTCCGATAACAAAGAGAAAGAAGCTTTCTGAGAAACTTCTTTGTGCTCTGTGAAATCACCTCACAGAGTTACAGCTTTCCCCTCAAGAAGCCTTTCGCTAAGACAGTTCTTGTGGAATTGGCAAAGTGATATTTGGAAGCCCATAGAGGGCTATTGTGAAAAAGGAAATATCCTCAGATGAAATCTGGAAAGAAGCTTTCTGAGAAACTGCTGAGTGTTCTGTTAATTCATCTCACAGAGTTACATCTGTATTTCGTGGATCTCTTTGCTAGCCTTATTTCTGTGGAATCTGAGAACAGATATTTCGGATCCCATTGAAGACTATAGGGCCAAAGGAAATATCCTCCGATATCAAAGAGAAAGAAGCTTTCTGAGAAACTTCTTTGTGTTCTGTGAAATCATCTCACAGAGTTACAGCTTTCCCCTCAAGAAGCCTTTCTCTAAGACAGTTCTTGTGGAATTGGCAAAGTGATATTTGGAAGCCCATAGAGAGCTATGGTGAAAAAGGAAATATCCTCAGATGAAATTTGGAAAGAAGCTTTCTGAGAAACTGCATAGTGTTCTGTTAATTCATCTCACAGAGTTACATCTGTATTTCGTGGATCTCTTTGCTAGCCTTATTTCTTTGGAATCTGAGAACAGATATTTCGGATCCCATTGAAGACTATAGGGCCAAAGGAAATATCCTCCGATAACAAAGAGAAAGAAGCTTTCTGAGAAACTGCTTTGTGTTCTGGGAAATCATCTCACAGAGTTACAGCTTTCCCCTCAATAAGCCTTTCGCTAAGACAGTTCTTGTGGAATTGGCAAAGTGATATTTGGAAGCCCATAGAGGGCTATGGTGAAAAAGGTAATATCCTCAGATGAAATCTGGAAAGAAGCTTTCTGAGAAACTGCTTAGTGTTCTGTTAATTCATCTCACGGAGTTACATCTGTATTTCGTGGATCTCTTTGCTAGCCTTATTTCTGTGGAATCTGAGAACAGATATTTCGGATCCCATTGAAGACTATAGGGCCAAAGGAAATATCCTCCGATAACAAAGAGAAAGAAGCTTTCTGAGAAATTTCTTTGTGCTCTGTGAAATCATCTCACAGAGTTACAGCTTTCCCCTCAAGAAGCCTTTCGCTAAGACAGTTCTTGTGGAATTGGCAAAGTGATATTTGGAAGCCCATAGAGGGCTATCTTGAAAAACGAAATATCCTCAGATGAAATCTGGAAAGAAGCTTTCTGAGAAACTGCTGAGTGTTCTGTTAATTCATCTCACAGAGTTACATCTGTATTTCGTGGATCTCTTTGCTAGCCTTATTTCTGTGGAATCTGAGAACAGATATTTCGGATCCCATTGAAGACTATAGTGCCAAAGGAAATATCCTCCGATAACAAAGAGAAAGAAGCTTTTTGAGAAACTTCTTTGTGTTCTGTGAAATCATCTCACAGAGTTACAGCTTTCCCCTCAAGAAGCCTTTCGCTAAGACAGTTCTTGTGGAATTGGCAAAGTGATAGTTGGAAGCCCATAGAGGGCTATGTTGAAAAAGGAAATATCCTCAGATGAAATCTGGAAAGAAGCTTTCTGAGAAACTGCTTAGTGTTCTGTTAATTCATCTCACAGAGTTACATCTGTATTTCGTGGATCTCTTTGCTAGCCTTATTTCTGTGGAATCTGAGAACAGATTTTTCGGATCCCATTGAAGACTATAGGGCCAAAGGAAATATCCTCCGATAACAAAGAGAAAGAAGCTTTCTGAGAAACTTCTTTGTGTTCTGTGAAATCATCTCACAGAGTTACAGCATTCCCCGCAAGAAGCCTTTCGCTAAGACAGTTCTTGTGGAATTGGCAAGGTGATATTTGGAAGCCCATAGAGGGCTATGGTGAAAAAGGTAATATCCTCTGATGAAATCTGGAAAGAAGCTTTCTGAGAAACTGCTGAGTGTTCTGTTAATTCATCTCACAGAGTTACATCTGTATTTCGTGGATCTCTTTGCTAGCCTTATTTCTGTGGAATCTGAGAACAGATATTTCGGATCCCATTGAAGACTATAGGGCCAAAGGAAATATCCTCCGATAACAAAGAGAAAGAAGCTTTCTGAGAAACTTCTTTGTGTTCTGTGAAATCATCTCACAGAGTTACAGCTTTCCCCTCAAGAAGCCTTTCGCTAAGACAGTTCTTGTGGAATTGGCAAAGTGATATTTGGAAGCCCATAGAGGGCTATGGTGAAAAAGGATATATCCTCAGATGAAATCTGGAAAGAAGCTTTCTGAGAAACTGCTGAGTGTTCTGTTAATTCATCTCACAGAGTTACATCTGTATTTCGTGGATCTCTTTGCTAGCCTTATTTCTGTGGAATCTGAGAACAGATATTTCGGATCCCATTGAAGACTATAGGGCCAAAGGAAATATCCTCCGATAACAAAGAGAAAGAAGCTTTCTGAGAAACTTCTTTGTGTTCTGTGAAATCATCTCACAGAGTTACAGCTTTCACCTCAAGAAGCCTTTCGCTAAGACAGTTCTTGTGGAATTGGCAAAGTGATATTTGGAAGCCCATAGAGGGCTATGGTGAAAAAGGAAATATCCTCACATGAAATCTGGAAAGAAGCTTTCTGAGAAACTGCTTAGTGTTCTGTTAATTCATCTCACAGAGTTACATCTGTATTTCGTGGATCTCTTTGCTAGCCTTATTTCTGTGGAATCTGAGAACAGATATTTCGGATCCCTTTGAAGACTACAGGGCCAAAGGAAATATCCTCCGATATCAAAGAGAAAGAAGCTTTCTGAGAAACTTGTTTGTGTTCTGTGAAGTCATCCCACAGAGTTACAGCTTTCCCCTCAAGAAGCCTTTCGCTAAGACAGTTCTTCTGGAATTGGCAAAGTGATATTTGGAAGCCCATAGAGGGCTATGGTGAAAAAGGAAATATCCTCAGATGAAATCTGGAAAGAAGTTTTCTGAGAAACTGCTTAGTGTTCTGTTAATTCATCTCACAGAGTTACATCTGTATTTCGTGCATCTCTTTGCTAGCCTTATTTCTGTGGAATCTGAGAACAGATATTTTGGATCCCATTGAAGACTATAGGGCCAAAGGAAATATCCTCCGATAAAAAAGAGAAAGAAGCTTTCTGAGAAACTTCTTTGTGTTCTGTGAAATCATCTCACAGAGTTACAGCTTTCCCCTCAAGAAGCCTTTCGCTAAGACAGTTCTTGTGGAATTGGCAAAGTGATATTTGGAAGCCCATAGAGGGCTATGGTGAAAAAGGAAATATCCTCAGATGAAATCTCGAAAGAAGCTTTCTGAGAAACTGCTTAGTGTTCTGTTAATTCATCTCACAGAGTTACATCTGTATTTCGTGGATCTCTTTGCTAGCCTTATTTCTTTGGAATCTGAGAACAGATATTTCGGATACCATTGAAGACTATAGGGCCAAAGGAAATATCCTCCGTTAACAAAGAGAAAGAAGCTTTCTGAGAAACTTCTTTGTGTTCTGTGAAATCATCTCACAGAGTTACAGCTTTTCCCTCAAGAAGCCTTTCGCTAAGACAGTTCTTGTGGAATTGGCAAAGTGATATTTGGAAGCCCATAGAGTGCTATGGTGAAAAAGGAAATATCCTCAGATGAAATCTGGAAGGAAGCTTTCTGAGAAACTGCTGAGTGTTCTGTTAATTCCTCTCACAGAGTTACATCTGTATGTCGTGGATATCTTTGCTAGCCTTATTTCTGTGGAATCTGAGAACAGATATTTCGGATCCTATTGAAGACAATAGGGCCAAAGGAAATATCCTCCGATAACAAAGAGAAAGAAGCTTTCTGAGAAACTTCTTTGTGTTCTGTGAAATCATCTCACAGAGTTACAGCTTTCCCCTCAAGAAGCCTTTCGCTAAGACAGTTCTTGTGGAATTGGCAAAGTGATAGTTTGGAAGCCCATAGTGGGCTATGGTGAAAAAGGAAATATCCTCAGATGAAATCTGGAAAGAAGCTTTCTGAGAAACTGCTGAGTGTTCTGTTAATTCATCTCAGAGAGTTACATCTGTATTTCATGGATCTCTTTGCTAGCCTTATTTCTGTGGAATCTGAGAACAGATATTTCGGATCCCATTGAAGACTATAGGGCCAAAGGAAATATCCTCCGATAACAAAGAGAAAGAAGCTTTCTGAGAAACTTCTTTGTGTTCTGTGAAATCATCTCACAGAGTTACAGCTTTCCCCTCAAGAAGCCTTTCGCTAAGACAGTTCTTGTGGAATTGGCAAAGTGATATTTGGAAGCCCATAGAGGGCTATGGTGAAAAGGGAAATATCCTCAGATGAAATCTGGAAAGAAGCTTTCTGAGAAACTGCTTATTGTTCTGTTAATTGATCTCACAGAGTTACATCTGTATTTCGTGGATCTCTTTGCTAGCCTTATTTCTGTGGAATCTGAGAACAGATATTTCGGATCCCATTGAAGACTATAGGGCCAAAGGAAATATCCTCCGATAACAAAGAGAAAGAAGCTTTCTGAGAAACTTCTTTGTGTTCTGTGAAATCATCTCACAGAGTTACAGCTTTCCCCTCAAGAAGCCTTTCGCTAAGAAGTTCTTGTGGAATTGGCAAAGTGATATTTGGAAGCCCATAGAGGGCTATGGTGAAAAAGGAAATATCCTCAGATGAAATCTGGAAAGAAGCTTTCTGAGAAACTGCTTAGTGTTCTGTTAATTCATCTCACAGAGTTACATCTGTATTTCGTGGATCTCTTTGCTAGCCTTATTTCTGTGGAATCTGAGAACAGATATTTCCGATCCCTTTGAAGACTATAGGGCCAAAGGAAATATCCTCCGATAACAAAGAGAAAGAAGCTTTCTGAGAAACTTCTTTGTGTTCTGTGAAATCATCTCACAGAGTTACAGCTTTCCCCTCAAGAAGCCTTTCGCTAAGACCGTTCTTGTGGAATTGGCATAGTGATATTTGGAAGCCCTTAGAGGGCTATGGTGAAAAAGGAAATATCCTCAGATGAAATCTGGAAAGAAGCTTTCTGAGAAACTGCTTAGTGTTCTGTTAATTCATCTCACAGAGTTACATCTGTGTTTCGTGGATCTCTTTGCTAGCCTTATTTCTGTGGAATCTGAGAACAGATATTTCGGATTCCTATGAGGACTATAGGGCCAACGGAAATATCCTCCGATAACAAAGAGAAAGAAGCTTTCTGAGAAACTTCTTTGTGTTCTGTGAAATCATCTCACAGAGTTACAGCTTTCCCCTCAAGAAGCCTTTCGCTAAGACAGTTCTTGTGGAATTGGCAAAGTGATATTTGGAAGCCCATAGAGGGCTATAGTGAAAAAGGAAATATCCTCAGATGAAATCTGGAAAGAAGCTTTCTGAGAAACTTCTGAGTGTTCTGTTAATTCATCTCACTGAGTTATATCTGTATTTCGTGGATCTCTTTGCTAGCCTTATTTCTGTGGAATCTGAGAACAGGTATTTCGGATCCCTTTGAAGACTATAGGGCCAAAGGAAATATCCTCCGATAACAAAGAGAAAGAAGCTTTCTGAGAAACTTCTTTGTGTTCTGTGAAATCATCTCTCAGAGTTACAGCTTTCCCCTCAAGAAGCCTTTCGCTAAGACAGTTCTCGTGGAATTGGCAAAGTGATATTTGGAAGCCCATAGAGGGCTATGGTGAAAAAGGAAATATCCTCAGATGAAATCTGGAAAGAAGCTTTCTGAGAAACTGCTTAGTGTTCTGTTAATTCATCTCACAGAGTTACATCTGTATTTCGTGGATCTCTTTGCTAGCCTTATTTCTGTGGAATCTAAGAACAGATATTTCAGATCCCTTTGAAGACTGTAGGGCCAAAGAAAATATCCTCCGATAACAAAGAGAAGGAAGCTTTCTGGAAACTTCTTTGTATTCTGTGAAATCATCTCACAGAGTTACAGCATTCCCCTCAAGAAGCCTTTCGCTAAGACAGTTCTTGTGGAATTGGCAAAGTGATATTTGGAAGCCCATAGATGGCTATGGTGAAAAAGGAAATATCCTCAGATGAAATCTGGAAAGAAGCTTTCTGTGAAACTGCTTAGTGTTCTGTTAATTCATCCCACACAGTTACATCTGTATTTCGTGGATCTCTTTGCTAGACTTATTTCTGTGGAATCTGAGAACAGATATTTCGGATCCCTTCGAAGACTATAGGGCCAAAGGAAATATCCTCCGATAACAAAGAGAAAGAAGCTTTCTGAGAAACTTCTTTGTGTTCTGTGAAATCATCTCACAGAGTTACAGCTTTCCCCTCAAGAAGCCTTTCGCTAAGACAGTTCTCGTGGAATTGGCAAAGTGATATTTGGAAGCCCATAGAGGGCTATGGTGAAAAAGGAAATATCCTCATATGAAATCTGGAAAGAAGCTTTCTGAGAAACTGCTTAGTGTTCTATTAATTCATCTCACAGAGTTACATCTGTATGTCCTGGATCTCTTTGCTAGCTTTATTTCTGTGGAAGCTGAGAACAGATATTTCGGATCCCATTGAACACAACAGGGCCAAAGGAAATATCCTCCAATAACAAAGAGAAAGAAGCTTTCTGAGAAACTTCTTTGTGTTCTGTGAAATCATCTCACAGAGTTACAGCTTTCCCCTCAAGAATCCTTTCGCTAAGACAGTTCTTGTGGAATTGGCAAAGTGATATTTGGAAGCCCATAGAGGGCTATGGTGAAAAAGGAAATATCCTCAGATGAAATCTGGAAAGAAGCTTTCTGAGAAACTGCTTAGTGTTGTGTAAATTCATCTCACAGAGTTACATCTGTATTTCGTGGATCTCTTTGCTAGCCTTATTTCTGTGGAATCTGAGAACAGATATTTCGGATCCCTTTGAAGACTATAGGGCCAAAGGAAATATCCTCCGATAACAAAGAGAAAGAAGCTTTCTGAGAAACTTGTTTGTGTTCTGTGAAATCACCTGACAGAGTTACAGCTTTCCCCTCAAGAAGCCTTTCGCTAAGACAGTTCTTGTGGAATTGGCAAAGTGATATTTGGAAGCCCATAGAGGGCTATGGTGAAAAAGGAAATATCCGCAGATGAAATCTGGAAAGAAGCTTTCTGAGAAACTGCTTAGTGTTCTGTTAATTCATCTCACAGAGTTACATCTGTATTTCGTGGATCTCTTTGCTAGCCTTATTTCTGTGGAATCTGAGAACAGATATTTCGGATCCCATTGAATACTATAGGGCCAAAGGAAATAATCTCCGATAACAAAGAGAAAGAAGCTTTATGAGAAACTTCTTTGTGTTCTGTGAAATCATCTCACAGAGTTACAGCATTCCCCTCAAGAAGCCTTTCGCTAAGACAGTTCTTGTGGAATTGGCAAAGTGATATTTGGAAGCCCATAGAGGGCTATGGTGAAAAAGGAAATATCCTCAGATGAAATCTGGAAAGAAGCTTTCTGATAAACTGCTTAGTGTTCTGTTAATTCATCTCACAGAGTTACATCTGTATTTCGTGGATCTCTTTGCTAGCCTTATTTCTGTGGAATCTGAGAACAGATATTTCGGGTCCCATTGAAGACTATAGGGCCAAAGGAAATAATCTCCGATAACAAAGAGAAAGAAGCTTTCTGAGAAACTTCTTTGTGTTCTGTGAAATCATCTCACAGAGTTACAGCTTTCCCCTCAAGAAGCCTTTCGCTAAGACAGTTCTTGTGGAATTGGCAAGGTGATATTTGGAAGTTCATAGAGGGCTAGGGTGAAAAAGGAAATATCCTCAGATGAAATCTAGAAGGAAGCTTTCTGAGAAACTGCTTAGTGTTCTGTTAATTCATCTCACAGAGTTACATCTGTATTTTGTGGATCTCTTTGCTAGCTTTATTTCTGTGGAATCTGAGAACAGATATTTCGGATCCCATTGAACACTACAGGGCCAAAGGAAATATCCTCCGATAACAAAGAGAAAGAAGCTTTCTGAGAAACTTCTTTGTGTTCTGTGAAATCATCTCACAGAGTTACAGCATTCCCCTCAAGAAGCCTTTCGCTAAGACAGTTCTTGTGGAATTGGCAAAGTGATATTTGGAAGCCCATAGAGGGCTATGGTGAAAAAGGAAATATCCTCAGATGAAATCTGGAAAGAAGCTTTCTGATAAACTGCTTAGTGTTCTGTTAATTCATCTCACAGAGTTACATCTGTATTTCGTGGATCTCTTTGCTAGCCTTATTTCTGTGGAATCTGAGAACAGATATTTCGGGTCCCATTGAAGACTATAGGGCCAAAGGAAATAATCTCCGATAACAAAGAGAAAGAAGCTTTCTGAGAAACTTCTTTGTGTTCTGTGAAATCATCTCACAGAGTTACAGCTTTCCCCTCAAGAAGACTTTCGCTAAGACAGTTCTTGTGGAATTGGCAAGGTGATATTTGGAAGTTCATAGAGGGCTAGGGTGAAAAAGGAAATATCCTCAGATGAAATCTAGAAGGAAGCTTTCTGAGAAACTGCTTAGTGTTCTGTTAATTCATCTCACAGAGTTACATCTGTATTTCGTGGATCTCTTTGCTAGCCTTATTTCTGTGGAATCTGAGAACAGATATTTCGGATCCCTTTGAAGACTATAGGGCCAAAGGAAATATCCTCCGATAACAAAGAGAAAGAAGCTTTCTGAGAAACTTCTTTGTGTTCTGTGAAATCATCTCACAGAGTTACAGCTTTCCCCTCAAGAAGCCTTTCGCAAAGACAGTTCTTGTGGTATTGGCAAAGTGATATTTGGAAGCCCTTAGAGGGCTATGGTGAAAAAGGAAATATCCTCAGATGAAATCTGGAAAGAAGCTTTCTGAGAAACTGCTTAGTGTTCTGTGAAATCATCTCACAGAGTTACAGCTTTCCCCTCAAGAAGCCTTTCGCTAAGACAGTTCTTGTGGAATTGGCAACGTGATATTTGGAAGCCCATAGAGGGCTATGGTGAAAAAGGAAATATCCTCAGATGAAATCTGGAAAGAAGCTTTCTGAGAAACTGCTGAGTGTTCTGTTAATTCATCTCACAAAGTTACATCTGTATTTCGTGGATCGCTTTGCTAGACTTATTTCTGTTTAATCTGAGAACAGATATTTCGGATCCTATTGAAGACTATAGGGCCAAAGGAATTATCCTCCGATAACAAAGAGAAAGAAGCTTTCTGAGAAACTTCTTTGTGTTCTGTGAAATCATCTCACAGAGTTACAGCTTTCCCCTCAAGAAGCCTTTCGCAAAGACAGTTCTTGTGGAATTGGCAAAGTGATATTTGGAAGCCCTTAGAGGGCTATGGTGAAAAAGGAAATATCCTCAGATGAAATCTGGAAAGAAGCTTTCTGAGAAACTGCTTAGTGTTGTGTAAATTCATCTCACAGAGTTACATCTGTATTTCGTGGATCTCTTTGCTAGACTTATTTCTGTGGAATCTGAGGACAGATATTTCGGATCCCTTTGAAGACTATAAGGCCAAAGGAATTATCCTCCGATAACAAAGAGAAAGTAGCTTTCTGAGAAACTTCTTTGTGTTCTGTGAAATCATCTCACAGAGTTACAGCTTTCCCCTCAAGAAGCCTTTCGCTAAGACAGTTCTTGTGGAATTGGCAAAGTGATAGTTGGAAGCCCATAGAGGGCTATGGTGAAAAAGGAAATATCCTCACATGAAATCTGGAAAGAAGCTTTCTGAGAAACTGCAGAGTGTTCTGTTAATTCATCTCACAGAGTTACATCTGTGTTTCGTGGATCTCTTTGCTAGCCTTATTTCTGTGGAATCTGAGAACAGATATTTCGGATCCCATTGAAGACTACAGGACCAAAGGAAATATAATCCGATAACAAAGAGAAAGAAGCTTTCTGAGAAACTTCTTTGTGTTCTGTGAAATCATGTCACAGAGTTACAGCTTTCCCCTCAAGAAGCCTTTCGCTAAGACAGTTCTCGTGGAATTGGCAAAGTGATATTTGGAAGCCCATAGAGGGCTTTGGTGAAAAAGGAAATATCCTCAGATGAAATCTGGAAAGAAGCTTTCTGAGAAACTGCTTAGTGTTCTGTTAATTCATCTCACAGAGTTACATCTGTATTTCGTGGATCTCTTTGCTTGCCTTATTTCTGTGGAATCTGTGAACAGATATTTCGGATCCCTTTGAAGACTATAGGGCCAAAGGAAATATCCTCCGATAACAAAGAGAAAGAAGCTTTCTGAGAAACTTCTTTGTGTTCTGTGAAATCATCTCACAGAGTTACAGCTTTCCCCTCAAGAAGCCTTTCGCTAAGACAGTTCTTGTGGAATTGGCAAAGTGATATTTGGAAGCCCATAGAGGGCTATGGTGAAAAAGGAAATATCCTCAGATGAAATCTGGAAAGAAGCTTTCTGTGAAACTGCTTAGTGTTCTGTTAATTCATCTCACAGAGTTACATCTGTATTTCGTGGATCTCTTTGCCTGCCTTATTTCTGTGGAATCTGTGAACAGATATTTCGGATCCCTTTGAAGACTATAGGGCCAAAGGAAATATCCTCCGATAACAAAGAGAAAGAAGCTTTCTGAGAAACTTCTTTGTGTTCTGTGAAATCATCTCACAGAGTTACAGCTTTCCCCTCAAGAAGCCTTTCGCTAAGACAGTTCTTGTGGAATTGGCAAAGTGATATTTGGAAGCCCATAGAGGGCTATGGTGAAAAAGGAAATATCCTCAGATGAAACCTGGAAAGCAGCTTTCTGAGAAACTGCTGAGTGTTCTGTTAATTCATCTCACAGAGTTACATCTGTATTTCGTGGATCTCTTTGCTAGCCTTATTTCTGTGGAATCTGAGAACAGATATTTCGGATCCCATTGAAGACTATAGGGCCAAAGGAAATATCCTCCGATAACAAAGAGAAAGAAGCTTTCTGAGAAACTTCTTTGTGTTCTGTGAAATCATCTCACAGAGTTACAGCTTTTCCCTCAAGAAGCCTTTCGCAAAGACAGTTCTTGTGGAATTGGCAAAGTGATATTTGGAAGCCCTTAGAGGGCTATGGTGAAAAAGGAAATATCCTCAGATGAAATCTGGAAAGAAGCTTTCTGAGAAACTGCTTAGTGTTCTGTGAAATCATCTCACAGAGTTACAGCTTTTCCCTCAAGAAGCCTTTCGCTAAGACAGTTCTTGTGGAATTGGCAAAGTGATATTTGGAAGCCCATAGAGGGCTATGGTGAAAAAGGAAATATCCTCACATGAAATCTGGAAAGAAGCTTTCTGAGAAACTGCAGAGTGTTCTGTTAATTCATCTCACAGAGTTACATCTGTGTTTCGTGGATCTCTTTGCTAGCCTTATTTCTGTGGAATCTGAGAACAGATATTTCGGATCCCATTGAAGACTACAGGACCAAAGGAAATATCCTCCGATAACAAAGAGAAAGAAGCTTTCTGAGAAACTTGTTTGTGTTCTGTGAAATCATGTCACAGAGTTACAGCTTTCCCCTCAAGAAGCCTTTCGCTAAGACAGTTCTCGTGGAATTGGCAAAGTGATATTTGGAAGCCCATAGAGGGCTTTGGTGAAAAAGGAAATATCCTCAGATGAAATCTGGAAAGAAGCTTTCTGAGAAACTTCTGAGTGTTCTGTTAATTCATCTCACAGAGTTACATCTGTATTTCGTGGATCTCTTTGCTTGCCTTATTTCTGTGGAATCTGTGAACAGATATTTCGGATCCCTTTGAAGACTATAGGGCCAAAGGAAATATCCTCCGATAACAAAGAGAAAGAAGCTTTCTGAGAAACTTCTTTGTGTTCTGTGAACTCATCTCACAGAGTTACAGCTTTCCCCTCAAGAAGCCTTTCGCTAAGACAGTTCTTGTGGAATTGGCAAAGTGGTATTTGGAAGCCCATAGAGGGCTATGGTGAAAAAGGAAATATCCTCAGATGAAATCTGGAAAGCATCTTTCTGAGAAACTGCTTAGTGTTCTGTTAATTCATCTCACAGAGTTACATCTGTATTTCGTGGATCTCTTTGCTAGCCTTATTTCTGTGGTATCTGAGAAGAGATTTTTCGGATCCCATTGAAGACTATAGGGCCAAAGGAAATATCCTCCGATAACAAAGAGAAAGAAGCTTTCTGAGAAACTTCTTTGTGTTCTGTGAAATCATCTCACAGAGTTACAGCTTTCCCCTCAAGAAGCCTTTCGCTAAGACAGTTCTTGTGGAATTGGCAAAGTGATATTTGGAAGCCCATAGAGGGCTATGGTGAAAAAGGAAATATCCTCACATGAAATCTGGAAAGAAGCTTTCTGAGAAACTTCTGAGTGTTCTGTTAATTCATCTCACAGAGTTACATCTGTATTTCGTGGATCTCTTTGCTAGCCTTATTTCTGTGGAATCTGAGAACAGATATTTCGGATCCCATTGAAGACTATAGGACCAAAGGAAATATCCTCCGATAACAAAGAGAAAGAAGCTTTCTGAGAAACTTCTTTGTGTTCTGTGAAATCATCTCACAGAGTTACAGCTTTCCCCTCAAGAAGCCTTTCGCTAAGACAGTTCTCGTGGAATTGGCAAAGTGATATTTGGAAGCCCATGGAGGGCTATGGTGAAAAAGGAAATATCCTCATATGAAATCTGGAAAGAAGCTTTCTGAGAAACTGCTTAGTGTTCTATTAATTCATCTCACAGAGTTACATCTGTATGTCCTGGATCTCTTTGCTAGCTTCATTTCTGTGGAATCTGAGAACAGATATTTCGGATCCCATTGAACACAACAGGGCCAAAGGAAATATCCTCCAATAACAAAGAGAAAGAAGCTTTCTGAGAAACTTCTTTGTGTTCTGTGAAATCATCTCACAGAGTTACAGCTTTCCCCTCAAGAAGCCTTTCGCTAAGACAGTTCTTGTGGAATTGGCAAAGTGATATTTGGAAGCCCATAGAGGGCTATAGTGAAAAAGGAAATATCCTCAGATGAAATCTGGAAAGAAGCTTTCTGAGAAACTGCTTAGTGTTGTGTAAATTCATCTCACAGAGTTACATCTGTATTTCGTGGATCTCTTTGCTAGCCTTATTTCTGTGGAATCTGAGAACAGATATTTCGGATCCCTTTGAAGACTATAGGGCCAAAGGAATTATCCTCCGATAACAAAGAGAAAGAAGCTTTCTGAGAAACTTGTTTGTGTTCTGTGAAATCACCTCACAGAGTTACAGCTTTCCCCTCAAGAAGCCTTTCGCTAAGACAGTTCTTGTGGAATTGGCAAAGTGATATTTGGAAGCCCATAGAGGGCTATGGTGAAAAAGGAAATATCCTCAGATGAAATCTGGAAAGAAGCTTTCTGAGAAACTGCTTAGTGTTCTGTTAATTCATCTCACAGAGTTACATCTGTATTTCGTGGATCTCTTTGCTAGCCTTATTTCTGTGGAATCTGAGAACAGATATTTCGGATCCCATTGAAGACTATAGGGCCAAAGGAAATAATCTCCGATAACAAAGAGAAAGAAGCTTTCTGAGAAACTTCTTTGTGTTCTGTGAAATCATCTCACAGAGTTACAGCATTCCCCTCAAGAAGCCTTTCGCTAAGACAGTTCTTGTGGAATTGGCAAAGTGATATTTGGAAGCCCATAGAGGGCTATGGTGAAAAAGGAAATATCCTCAGATGAAATCTGGAAAGAAGCTTTCTGATAAACTGCTTAGTGTTCTGTTAATTCATCTCACAGAGTTACATCTGTATTTCGTGGATCTCTTTGCTAGCCTTATTTCTGTGGAATCTGAGAACAGATATTTCGGGTCCCATTGAAGACTATAGGGCCAAAGGAAATAATCTCCGATAACAAAGAGAAAGAAGCTTTCTGAGAAACTTCTTTGTGTTCTGTGAAATCATCTCACAGAGTTACAGCTTTCCCCTCAAGAAGCCTTTCGCTAAGACAGTTCTTGTGGAATTGGCAAAGTGATATTTGGAAGCCCTTAGAGGGCTATGGTGAAAAAGGAAATATCCTCACATGAAATCTGGAAAGAAGCTTTCTGAGAAACTTCTGAGTGTTCTGTTAATTCATCTCACAGAGTTACATCTGTATTTCGTGGATCTCTTTGCTAGCCTTATTTCTGTGGAATCTGAGAACAGATATTTCGGATCCCATTGAAGACTATAGGACCAAAGGAAATATCCTCCGATAACAAAGAGAAAGAAGCTTTCTGAGAAACTTCTTTGTGTTCTGTGAAATTATCTCACAGAGTTACAGCTTTACCCTCAAGAAGCCTTTCGCTAAGACAGTTCTCGTGGAATTGGCAAAGTGATATTTGGAAGCCCATGGAAGGCTATGGTGAAAAAGGAAATATCCTCATATGAAATCTGGAAAGAAGCTTTCTGAGAAACTGCTTAGTGTTCTATTAATTCATCTCACAGAGTTACATCTGTATGTCCTGGATCTCTTTGCTAGCTTCATTTCTGTGGAATCTGAGAACAGATATTTCGGATCCCATTGAACACAACAGGGCCAAAGGAAATATCCTCCAATAACAAAGAGAAAGAAGCTTTCTGAGAAACTTCTTTGTGTTCTGTGAAATCATCTCACAGAGTTACAGCTTTCCCCTCAAGAAGCCTTTCGCTAAGACAGTTCTTGTGGAATTGGCAAAGTGATATTTGGAAGCCCATAGAGGGCTATGGTGAAAAAGGAAATATCCTCAGATGAAATCTGGAAAGAAGCTTTCTGAGAAACTGCTTAGTGTTGTGTAAATTCATCTCACAGAGTTACATCTGTATTTCGTGGATCTCTTTGCTAGCCTTATTTCTGTGGAATCTGAGAACAGATATTTCGGATCCCTTTGAAGACTATAGGGCCAAAGGAATTATCCTCCGATAACAAAGAGAAAGAAGCTTTCTGAGAAACTTGTTTGTGTTCTGTGAAATCACCTCACAGAGTTACAGCTTTCCCCTCAAGAAGCCTTTCGCTAAGACAGTTCTTGTGGAATTGGCAAAGTGATATTTGGAAGCCCATAGAGGGCTATGGTGAAAAAGGAAATATCCTCAGATGAAATCTGGAAAGAAGCTTTCTGAGAAACTGCTTAGTGTTCTGTTAATTCATCTCACAGAGTTACATCTGTATTTCGTGGATCTCTTTGCTAGCCTTATTTCTGTGGAAACTGAGAACAGATATTTCGGATCCCATTGAAGACTATAGGGCCAAAGGAAATAATCTCCGATAACAAAGAGAAAGAAGCTTTCTGAGAAACTTCTTTGTGTTCTGTGAAATCATCTCACAGAGTTACAGCATTCCCCTCAAGAAGCCTTTCGCTAAGACAGTTCTTGTGGAATTGGCAAAGTGATATTTGGAAGCCCATAGAGGGCTACGGTGAAAAAGGAAATATCCTCAGATGAAATCTGGAAAGAAGCTTTCTGATAAACTGCTTAGTGTTCTGTTAATTCATCTCACAGAGTTACATCTGTATTTCGTGGATCTCTTTGCTAGCCTTATTTCTGTGGAATCTGAGAACAGATATTTCGGGTCCCATTGAAGACTATAGGGCCAAAGGAAATAATCTCCGATAACAAAGAGAAAGAAGATTTCTGAGAAACTTCTTTGTGTTCTGTGAAATCATCTCACAGAGTTACAGCTTTCCCCTCAAGAAGACTTTCGCTAAGACAGTTCTTGTGGAATTGGCAAGGTGATATTTGGAAGTTCATAGAGGGCTAGGGTGAAAAAGGAAATATCCTCAGATGAAATCTAGAAGGAAGCTTTCTGAGAAACTGCTTAGTGTTCTGTTAATTCATCTCACAGAGTTACATCTGTATTTTGTGGATCTCTTTGCTAGCTTTATTTCTGTGGAATCTGAGAACAGATATTTCGGATCCCATTGAACACTACAGGGCCAAAGGAAATATCCTCCGATAACAAAGAGAAAGAAGCTTTCTGAGAAACTTCTTTGTGTTCTGTGAAATCATCTCACAGAGTTACAGCTTTCCCCTCAAGAAGCCTTTCGCTAAGACAGTTCTTGTGGAATTGGCAAAGTGATATTTGGAAGCCCATAGAGAGCTACGGTGAAAAAGGAAATATCCTCAGATGAAATCTGGAAAGCAGCTTTCTGAGAAACTGCTGAGTGTTCTGTTAATTCATCTCACAGAGTTACATCTGTATTTCGTGGATCTCTTTGCTAGCCTTATTTCTGTGGAATCTGAGAACAGATATTTCGGATCCCTTTGAAGACTATAGGGCCAAAGGAAATATCCTCCGATAACAAAGAGAAAGAAGCTTTCTGAGAAACTTCTTTGTGTTCTGTGAAATCATCTCACAGAGTTACAGCTTTCCCCTCAAGAAGCCTTTCGCAAAGACAGTTCTTGTGGAATTGGCAAAGTGATATTTGGAAGCCCTTAGAGGGCTATGGTGAAAAAGGAAATATCCTCAGATGAAATCTGGAAACAAGCTTTCTGAGAAACTGCTTAGTGTTCTGTGAAATCATCTCACAGAGTTACAGCTTTCCCCTCAAGAAGCCTTTCGCTAAGACAGTTCTTGTGGAATTGGCTAAGTGATATTTGGAAGCCCATAGAGGGCTATGGTGAAAAAGGAAATATCCTCACTTGAAATCTGGAAAGAAGCTTTCTGAGAAACTGCTGAGTGTTCTGTTAATTCATCTCACAGAGTAACATCTGTATTTCGTGGATCTCTTTGCTAGCCTTATTTCTGTGAAATCTGAGAACAGATTTTTCGGATCCCATTGAAGACTATAGGGCCAAAGGAAATATCCTCCGATAACAAAGAGAAAAAAGCTTTCTGAGAAACTTCTTTGTGTTCTGTGAAATCATCTCACAGAGTTACAGCTTTCCCCTCAAGAAGCCTTTCGCTAAGACAGTTCTTGTGGAATTGGCAAAGTGATATTTGGAAGCCCATAGAGGGCTATGGTGAAAAAGGAAATATCCTCTCATGAAATCTGGAAAGAAGCTTTCTGAGAAACTTATGAGTGTTCTGTTAATTCATCTCACAGAGTTACATCTGTATTTCGTGGATCTCTTTGCTAGCCTTATTTCTGTGGAATCTGAGAATAGATATTTCGGATCCCTTTGAAGACTATAGGACCAAAGGAAATATCCTCCGATAACAAAGAGAAAGAAGCTTTCTGAGAAACTTCTTTGTGTTCTGTGAAATCATCTCACAGAGTTACAGCTTTCCCCTCAAGAAGCCTTTCGCTAAGACAGTTCTTGTGGAATTGGCAAAGTGATATTTGGAAGCCCATAGAGGGCTATGGTGAAAAAGGAAATATCCTCACATGAAATCTGGAAAGAAGCTTTCTGAGAAACTGCAGAGTGTTCTGTTAATTCATCTCACAGAGTTACATCTGTATTTCGTGGATCTCGTTGCTAGCCTTATTTCTGTGGAATCTGAGAACAGATATTTCGGATCCCATTGAAGACTATAGGACCAAAGGAAATATCCTCCGATAACAAAGAGAAAGAAGCTTTCTGAGAAACTTCTTTGTGTTCTGTGAATTCATCTCACAGAGTTACAGCTTTCCCCTCAAGAAGCCTTTCGCTAAGACAGTTCTCGTGGAATTGGCAAAGTGATATTTGGAAGCCCATAGAGGGCTATGGTGAAAAAGGAAATATCCTCAGATGAAATCTGGAAAGAAGCTTTCTGAGAAACTGCTTAGTGTTCTGTTAATTCATCTCACAGAGTTACATCTGTATTTCGTGGATCTCTTTGCTTGCCTTATTTCTGTGGAATCTGTGAACAGATATTTCGGATCCCTTTGAAGACTATAGGGCCAAAGGAAATATCCTCCGATAACAAAGAGAAAGAAGCTTTCTGAGAAACTTCTTTGTGTTCTGTGAAATCATCTCACAGAGTTACAGCTTTCCCCTCAAGAAGCCTTTCGCTAAGACAGTTCTTGTGGAATTGGCAAAGTGATATTTGGAAGCCCATAGAGGGCTATGGTGAAAAAGGAAATATCCTCAGATGAAATCTGGAAAGCAGCTTTCTGAGAAACTGCTGAGTGTTCTGTTAATTCATCTCACAGAGTTACATCTGTATTTCGTGGATCTCTTTGCTAGCCTTATTTCTTTGGAATCTGAGAACAGATATTTCGGATCCCATTGAAGACTATAGGGCCAAAGGAAATATCCTCCGATAACAAAGAGAAAGAAGCTTTCTGAGAAACTTCTTTGTGTTCTGTGAAATCATCTCACAGAGTTACAGCTTTCCCCTCAAGAAGCCTTTCGCAAAGACAGTTCTTGTGGAATTGGCAAAGTGATATTTGGAAGCCCTTAGAGGGCTATGGTGAAAAAGGAAATATCCTCAGATGAAATCTGGAAAGAAGCTTTCTGAGAAACTGCTTAGTGTTCTGTGAAATCATCTCACAGAGTTACAGCTTTCCCCTCAAGAAGACTTTCGCTAAGACAGTTCTTGTGGAATTGGCAAAGTGATATTTGGAAGCCCATAGAGGGCTACGGTGAAAAAGGAAATATCCTCACATGAAATCTGGAAAGAAGCTTTCTAAGAAACTGCTTAGTGTTCTGTTAATTCATCTCACAGAGTTACATCTGTATTTCGTGGATCTCTTTGCTAGCCTTATTTCTGTGGAATCTGAGAACAGATATTTCGGATCCTATTGAAGACTATAGGGCCAAAGGAAATATCCTCCGATAACAAAGAGAAAGAAGCTTTCTGAGAAACTTCTTTGTGTTCTGTGAAATCATCTCACAGAGTTACAGCTTTCCCCTCAAGAAGCCTTTCGCTAAGACAGTTCTTGTGGAATTGGCAAAGTGATATTTGGAAGCCCATAGAGGGCTATGGTGAAAAAGGAAATATCCTCACATGAAATCTGGAAAGAAGCTTTCTGAGAAACTGCTTAGTGTTCTGTGAAATCATCTCACAGAGTTACAGCTTTCCCCTCAAGAAGCCTTTCGCTAAGACAGTTCTTGTGGAATTGGCAACGTGATATTTGGAAGCCCATAGTGGGCTATGGTGAAAAAGGAAATATCCTCAGATGAAATCTGGAAAGAAGTTTTCTGAGAAACTGCTGAGTGTTCTGTTAATTCATCTCACAGAGTTACATCTGTATTTCGTGGATCTCTTTGCTAGACTTATTTCTGTTTAATCTGAGAACAGATATTTCGGATCCTATTGAAGACTATAGGGCCAAAGGAAATATCCTCCGATAACAAAGAGAAAGAAGCTTTCTGAGAAACTTCTTTGTGTTCTGTGAAATCATCTCACAGAGTTACAGCTTTCCCCTCAAGAAGCCTTTCGCAAAGACAGTTCTTGTGGAATTGGCAAAGTGATATTTGGAAGCCCTCAGAGGGCTATGGTGAAAAAGGAAATATCCTCAGATGAAATCTGGAAAGAAGCTTTCTGAGAAACTGCTTAGTGTTCTGTGAAATCATCTCACAGAGTTACAGCTTTCCCCTCAAGAAGCCTTTCGCTAAGACAGTTCTTGTGGAATTGGCTAAGTGATATTTGGAAGCCCCTAGAGGGCTATGGTGAAAAAGGAAATATCCTCACTTGAAATCTGGAAAGAAGCTTTCTGAGAAACTGCTGAGTGTTCTGTTAATTCATCTCACAGAGTTACATCTGTATTTCGTGGATCTCTTTGCTAGCCTTATTTCTGTGAAATCTGAGAACAGATTTTTCGGATCCCATTGAAGACTATAGGGCCAAAGGAAATATCCTCCGATAACAAAGAGAAAGAAGCTTTCTGAGAAACTTCTTTGTGTTCTGTGAAATCATCTCACAGAGTTACAGCTTTCCCCTCAAGAAGCCTTTCGCTAAGACAGTTCTTGTGGAATTGGCAAAGTGATATTTGGAAGCCCATAGAGGGCTATGGTGAAAAAGGAAATATCCTCAGATGAAATCTGGAAAGCAGCTTTCTGAGAAACTGCTGAGTGTTCTGTTAATTCATCTCACAGAGTTACATCTGTATTTCGTGGATCTCTTTGCTAGCCTTATTTCTGTGGAATCTGAGAACAGATATTTTGGATCCCATTGAAGACTATAGGGCCAAAGGAAATATCCTCCGATAACAAAGAGAAAGAAGCTTTCTGAGAAACTTCTTTGTGTTCTGTGAAATCATCTCACAGAGTTACAGCTTTCCCCTCAAGAAGCCTTTCGCAAAGACACTTCTTGTGGAATTGGCAAAGTGATATTTGGAAGCCCTAAGAGGGCTATGGTGAAAAAGGAAATATCCTCAGATGAAATCTGGAAAGAAGCTTTCTGAGAAACTGCTTAGTGTTCTGTGAAATCATCTCACAGAGTTACAGCTTTCCCCTCAAGAAGCCTTTCGCTAAGACAGTTCTTGTGGAATTGGCAAAGTGATATTTGGAAGCCCATAGAGGGCTATGGTGAAAAAGGAAATATCCTCACATGAAATCTGGAAAGAAGCTTTCTGAGAAACTGCTGAGTGTTCTGTTAATTCATCTCACAGAGTTACATCTGTATTTCGTGGATCTCTTTGCTAGCCTTATTTCTGTGGAATCTGAGAACAGATATTTCGGATCCTATTGAAGACTATAGGGCCAAAGGAAATATCCTCCGATAACAAAGAGAAAGAAGCTTTCTGAGAAACTTCTTTGTGTTCTGTGAAATCATCTCACAGAGTTACAGCTTTCCCCTCAAGAAGCCTTTCGCTAAGACAGTTCTTGTGGAATTGGCAAAGTGATATTTGGAAGCCCATAGAGGGCTATGGTGAAAAAGGAAATATCCTCACATGAAATCTGGAAAGAAGCTTTCTGAGAAACTTCTGAGTGTTCTGTTAATTCATCTCACAGAGTTACATCTGTATTTCGTGGATCTCTTTGCTAGCCTTATTTCTGTGGAAACTGAGAATAGATATTTCGGATCCCTTTGAAGACTATAGGACCAAAGGAAATATCCTCCGATAACAAAGAGAAAGAAGCTTTCTGAGAAACTTCTTTGTGTTCTGTGAAATCATCTCACAGAGTTACAGCTTTCCCCTCAAGAAGCCTTTCGCTAAGACAGTTCTCGTGGAATTGGCAAAGTGATATTTGGAAGCCCATAGAGGGCTATGGTGAAAAAGGAAATATCCTCATATGAAATCTGGAAAGAAGCTTTCTGAGAAACTGCTTAGTGTTCTGTTAATTCATCTCACAGAGTTACATCTGTATGTCCTGGATCTCTTTGCTAGCTTTATTTCTGTGGAATCTGAGAACAGATATTTCGGATCCCATTGAACACTACAGGGCCAAAGGAAATATCCTCCGATAACAAAGAGAAAGAAGCTTTCTGAGAAACTTCTTTGTGTTCTGTGAAATCATCTCACAGAGTTACAGCTTTCCAATCAAGAAGCCTTTCGCTAAGACAGTTCTTGTGGAATTTGCAAAGTGATATTTGGAAGCCCATAGAGGGCTATGGTGAAAAAGGAAATATCCTCAGATGAAATCTGGAAAGAAGCTTTCTGAGAAACTGCTTAGTGTTGTGTAAATTCATCTCACAGAGTTACATCTGTATTTCGTGGATCTCTTTGCTAGACTTATTTCTGTGGAATCTGAGGACAGATATTTCGGATCCCTTTGAAGACTATAAGGCCAAAGGAATTATCCTCCGATAACAAAGAAAAAGTAGCTTTCTGAGAAACTTCTTTGTGTTCTGTGAAATCATCTCACAGAGTTACAGCTTTCCCCTCAAGAAGCCTTTCGCTAAGACAGTTCTTGTGGAATTGGCAAAGTGATATTTGGAAGCCCATAGAGGGCTATGGTGAAAAAGGAAATATCCTCACATGAAATCTGGAAAGAAGCTTTCTGAGAAACTGCAGAGTGTTCTGTTAATTCATCTCACAGAGTTACATCTGTGTTTCGTGGATCTCTTTGCTAGCCTTATTTCTGTGGAATCTGAGAACAGATATTTCGGATCCCATTGAAGACTATAGGACCAAAGGAAATATCCTCCGATAACAAAGAGAAAGAAGCTTTCTGAGAAACTTCTTTGTGTTCTGTGAAATCATGTCACAGAGTTACAGCTTTCCCCTAAAGAAGCCTTTCGCTAAGACAGTTCTCGTGGAATTGGCAAAGTGATATTTGGAAGCCCATAGAGGGCTTTGGTGAAAAAGGAAATATCCTCAGATGAAATCTGGAAAGAAGCTTTCTGAGAAACTTCTGAGTGTTCTGTTAATTCATCTCACAGAGTTGCATCTGTATTTCGTGGATCTCTTTGCTTGCCTTATTTCTGTGGAATCTGTGAACAGATATTTCGGATCTCTTTGAAGACTATAGGGCCAAAGGAAATATCCTCCGATAACAAAGAGAAAGAAGCTTTCTGAGAAACTTCTTTGTGTTCTGTGAAATCATCTCACAGAGTTACAGCTTTCCCCTCAAGAAGCCTTTCGCTAAGACAGTTCTTGTGGAATTGGCAAAGTGATATTTGGAAGCCCATAGAGGGCTATGGTGAAAAAGGAAATATCCTCAGATGAAATCTGGAAAGCAGCTTTCTGAGAAACTGCTGAGTGTTCTGTTAATTCATCTCACAGAGTTACATCTGTATTTCGTGGATCTCTTTGCTAGCCTTATTTCTGTGGAATCTGAGAACAGATATTTCGGATCCCATTTAAGACTATAGGGCCAAAGGAAATATCCTCCGATAACAAAGAGAAAGAAGCTTTCTGAGAAACTTCTTTGTGTTCTGTGAAATCATGTCACAGAGTTACAGCTTTCCCCTCAAGAAGCCTTTCGCAAAGACAGTTCTTGTGGAATTGGCAAAGTGATATTTGGAAGCCCTTAGAGGGCTATGGTGAAAAAGGAAATATCCTCAGATGAAATCTGGAAAGAAGCTTTCTGAGAAACTGCTTAGTGTTCTGTGAAATCATCTCACAGAGTTACACCTTTCCCCTCAAGAAGCCTTTCGCTAAGACAGTTCTTGTGGAATTGGCAAAGTGATATTTGGAAGCCCATAGAGGGCTACGGTGAAAAAGGAAATATCCTCACATGAAATCTGGAAAGAAGCTTTCTGAGAAACTGCTTAGTGTTCTGTTAATTCATCTCACAGAGTTACATCTGTATTTCGTGGATCTCTTTGCTTGCCTTATTTCTGTGGAATCTGTGAACAGATATTTCGGATCCCTTAGAAGACTATAGGGCCAAAGGAAATATCCTCCGATAACAAAGAGAAAGAAGCTTTCTGAGAAATTTCTTTGTGTTCTGTGAAATCATCTCACAGAGTTACAGCTTTCCCCTCTAGAAGCCTTTCGCTAAGACAGTTCTTGTGGAATTGGCAAAGTGATATTTGGAAGCCCATAGAGGGCTATGGTGAAAAAGGAAATATCCTCAGATGAAATCTGGAAAGCAGCTTTCTGAGAAACTGCTGAGTGTTCTGTTAATTCATCTCACAGAGTTACATCTGTATTTCGTGGATCTCTTTGCTAGCCTTATTTCTGTGGAATCTGAGAACAGATATTTCGGATCCCATTGAAGACTATAGGGCCAAAGGAAATATCCTCCGATAACAAAGAGAAAGAAGCTTTCTGAGAAACTTCTTTGTGTTCTGTGAAATCATCTCACAGAGTTACAGCTTTCCCCTCAAGAAGCCTTTCGCAAAGACAGTTCTTGTGGAATTGGCAAAGTGATATTTGGAAGCCCTTAGAGGGCTATGGTGAAAAAGGAAATATCCTCAGATGAAATCTGGAAAGAAGCTTTCTGAGAAACTGCTTAGTGTTCTGTGAAATCATCTCACAGAGTTACAGCTTTCCCCTCAAGAAGCCTTTCGCTAAGACAGTTCTTGTGGAATTGGCAAAGTGATATTTGGAAGCCCATAGAGGGCTACGGTGAAAAAGGAAATATCCTCACATGAAATCTGGAAAGAAGCTTTCTGAGAAACTGCTTAGTGTTCTGTTAATTCATCTCACAGAGTTACATCTGTATTTCGTGGATCTCTTTGCTAGCCTTATTTCTGTGGAATCTGAGAACAGATATTTCGGATCCTATTGAAGACTATAGGGCCAAAGGAAATATCCTCCGATAACAAAGAGAAAGAAGCTTTCTGAGAAACTTCTTTGTGTTCTGTGAAATCATCTCACAGAGTTACAGCTTTCCCCTCAAGAAGCCTTTCGCTAAGACAGTTCTTGTGGAATTCGCAAAGTGATATTTGGAAGCCCATAGAGGGCTATGGTGAAAAAGGAAATATCCTCACATGAAATCTGGAAAGAAGCTTTCTGAGAAACTGCTTAGTGATCTGTGAAATCATCTCACAGAGTTACAGCTTTCCCCTCAAGAAGCCTTTCGCTAAGACAGTTCTTGTGGAATTGGCAACGTGATATTTGGAAGCCCATAGAGGGCTATGGTGAAAAAGGAAATATCCTCAGATGAAATCTGGAAAGAAGCTTTCTGAGAAACTGCTGAGTGTTCTGTTAATTCATCTCACAGAGTTACATCTGTATTTCGTGGATCTCTTTGCTAGACTTATTTCTGTTTAATCTGAGAACAGATATTTCGGATCGTATTGAAGACTATAGGGCCAAAGGAAATATCCTCCGATAACAAAGAGAAAGAAGCTTTCTGAGAAACTTCTTTGTGTTCTGTGAAATCATCTCACAGAGTTACAGCTTTCCCCTCAAGAAGCCTTTCGCAAAGACAGTTCTTGTGGAATTGGCAAAGTGATATTTGGAAGCCCTTAGAGGGCTATGGTGAAAAAGGAAATATCCTCAGATGAAATCTGGAAAGAAGCTTTCTGAGAAACTGCTTAGTGTTCTGTGAAATCATCTCACAGAGTTACAGCTTTCCCCTCAAGAAGCCTTTCGCTAAGACAGTTCTTGTGGAATTGGCAAAGTGATATTTGGAAGCCCATAGAGGGCTATGGTGAAAAAGGAAATATCCTCACTTGAAATGTGGAAAGAAGCTTTCTGAGAAACTGCTGAGTGTTCTGTTAATTCATCTCACAGAGTTACATCTGTATTTCGTGGATCTCTTTGCTAGCCTTATTTCTGTGAAATCTGAGAACAGATTTTTCGGATCCCATTGAAGACTATAGGGCCAAAGGAAATATCCTCCGATAACAAAGAGAAAAAAGCTTTCTGAGAAACTTCTTTGTGTTCTGTGAAATCATCTCACAGAGTTACAGCTTTCCCCTCAAGAAGCCTTTCGCTGAGACAGTTCTTGTGGAATTGGCAAAGTGATATTTGGAAGCCCATAGAGGGCTATGGTGAAAAAGGAAATATCCTCACATGAAATCTGGAAAGAAGCTTTCTGAGAAACTTCTGAGTGTTCTGTTAATTCATCTCACAGAGTTACATCTGTATTTCGTGGATCTCTTTGCTAGCCTTATTTCTGTGGAATCTGAGAATAGATATTTCGGATCCCTTTGAAGACTATAGGACCAAAGGAAATATCCTCCGATAACAAAGAGAAAGAAGCTTTCTGAGAAACTTCGTTGTGTTCTGTGAAATCATCTCACAGAGTTACAGCTTTCCCCTCAAGAAGCCTTTCGCTAAGACAGTTCTTGTGGAATTGGCAAAGTGATATTTGGAAGCCCATAGAGGGCTATGGTGAAAAAGGAAATATCCTCACATGAAATCTGGAAAGAAGCTTTCTGAGAAACTGCAGAGTGTTCTGTTAATTCATCTCACAGAGTTACATCTGTATTTCGTGGATCTCGTTGCTAGCCTTATTTCTGTGGAATCTGAGAACAGATATTTCAGATCCCATTGAAGACTATAGGACCAAAGGAAATATCCTCCGATAACAAAGAGAAAGAAGCTTTCTGAGAAACTTCTTTGTGTTCTGTGAAATCATGTCACAGAGTTACAGCTTTCCCCTCAAGAAGCCTTTCGCTAAGACAGTTCTCGTGGAATTGGCAAAGTGATATTTGGAAGCCCATAGAGGGCTATGGTGAAAAAGGAAATATCCTCAGATGAAATCTGGAAAGAAGCTTTCTGAGAAACTGCTTAGTGTTCTGTTAATTCATCTCACAGAGTTACATCTGTATTTCGTGGATCTCTTTGCTTGCCTTATTTCTGTGGAATCTGTGAACAGATATTTCGGATCCCTTTGAAGACTATAGGGCCAAAGGAAATATCCTCCGATAACAAAGAGAAAGAAGCTTTCTGAGAAACTTCTTTGTGTTCTGTGAAATCATCTCACAGAGTTACAGCTTTCCCCTCAAGAAGCCTTTCGCTAAGACAGTTCTTGTGGAATTGGCAAAGTGATATTTGGAAGCCCATAGAGGGCTATGGTGAAAAAGGAAATATCCTCAGATGAAATCTGGAAAGCAGCTTTCTGAGAAACTGCTGAGTGTTCTGTTAATTCATCTCACAGAGTTACATCTGTATTTCGTGGATCTCTTTGCTAGCCTTATTTCTGTGGAATCTGAGAACAGATATTTCGGATCCCATTGAAGACTATAGGGCCAAAGGAAATATCCTCCGATAACAAAGAGAAAGAAGCTTTCTGAGAAACTTCTTTGTGTTCTGTGAAATCATCTCACAGAGTTACAGCTTTCCCCTCAAGAAGCCTTTCGCAAAGACAGTTCTTGTGGAATTGGCAAAGTGATATTTGGAAGCCCTTAGAGGGCTATGGTGAAAAAGGAAATATCCTCAGATGAAATCTGGAAAGAAGCTTTCTGAGAAACTGCTTAGTGTTCTGTGAAATCATCTCACAGAGTTACAGCTTTCCCCTCAAGAAGCCTTTCGCTAAGACAGTTCTTGTGGAATTGGCAAAGTGATATTTGGAAGCCCATAGAGGGCTACGGTGAAAAAGGAAATATCCTCACATAAAATCTGGAAAGAAGCTTTCTAAGAAACTGCTTAGTGTTCTGTTAATTCATCTCACAGAGTTACATCTGTATTTCGTGGATCTCTTTGCTAGCCTTATTTCTGTGGAATCTGAGAACAGATATTTCGGATCCTATTGAAGACTATAGGGCCAAAGGAAATATCCTCCGATAACAAAGAGAAAGAAGCTTTCTGAGAAACTTCTTTGTGTTCTGTGAAATCATCTCACAGAGTTACAGCTTTCCCCTCAAGAAGCCTTTCGCTAAGACAGTTCTTGTGGAATTGGCAAAGTGATATTTGGAAGCCCATAGAGGGCTATGGTGAAAAAGGAAATATCCTCACATGAAATCTGGAAAGAAGCTTTCTGAGAAACTGCTTAGTGTTCTGTGAAATCATCTCACAGAGTTACAGCTTTCCCCTCAAGAAGCCTTTCGCTAAGACAGTTCTTGTGGAATTGGCAACGTGATATTTGGAAGCCCATAGTGGGCTATGGTGAAAAAGGAAATATCCTCAGATGAAATCTGGAAAGAAGTTTTCTGAGAAACTGCTGAGTGTTCTGTTAATTCATCTCACAGAGTTACATCTGTATTTCGTGGATCTCTTTGCTAGACTTATTTCTGTTTAATCTGAGAACAGATATTTCGGATCGTATTGAAGACTATAGGGCCAAAGGAAATATCCTCCGATAACAAAGAGAAAGAAGCTTTCTGAGAAACTTCTTTGTATTCTGTGAAATCATCTCACAGAGTTACAGCTTTCCCCTCAAGAAGCCTTTCGCAAAGACAGTTCTTGTGGAATTGGCAAAGTGATATTTGGAAGCCCTTAGAGGGCTATGGTGAAAAAGGAAATATCCTCAGATGAAATCTGGAAAGAAGCTTTCTGAGAAACTGCTTAGTGTTCTGTGAAATCATCTCACAGAGTTACAGCTTTCCCCTCAAGAAGCCTTTCGCTAAGACAGTTCTTGTGGAATTGGCAAAGTGATATTTGGAAGCCCATAGAGGGCTATGGTGAAAAAGGAAATATCCTCACTTGAAATGTGGAAAGAAGCTTTCTGAGAAACTGCTGAGTGTTCTGTTAATTCATCTCACAGAGTTACATCTGTATTTCGTGGATCTCTTTGCTAGCCTTTTTTCTGTGAAATCTGAGAACAGATTTTTCGGATCCCATTGAAGACTATAGGGCCAAAGGAAATATCCTCCGATAACAAAGAGAAAAAAGCTTTCTGAGAAACTTCTTTGTGTTCTGTGAAATCATCTCACAGAGTTACAGCTTTCCCCTCAAGAAGCCTTTCGCTGAGACAGTTCTTGTGGAATTGGCAAAGTGATATTTGGAAGCCCATAGAGGGCTATGGTGAAAAAGGAAATATCCTCACATGAAATCTGGAAAGAAGCTTTCTGAGAAACTTCTGAGTGTTCTGTTAATTCATCTCACAGAGTTACATCTGTATTTCGTGGATCTCTTTGCTAGCCTTATTTCTGTGGAATCTGAGAATAGATATTTCGGATCCCTTTGAAGACTATAGGACCAAAGGAAATATCCTCCGATAACAAAGAGAAAGAAGCTTTCTGAGAAACTTCGTTGTGTTCTGTGAAATCATCTCACAGAGTTACAGCTTTCCCCTCAAGAAGCCTTTCGCTAAGACAGTTCTTGTGGAATTGGCAAAGTGATATTTGGAAGCCCATAGAGGGCTATGGTGAAAAAGGAAATATCCTCACATGAAATCTGGAAAGAAGCTTTCTGAGAAACTGCAGAGTGTTCTGTTAATTCATCTCACAGAGTTACATCTGTATTTCGTGGATCTCGTTGCTAGCCTTATTTCTGTGGAATCTGAGAACAGATATTTCGGATCCCATTGAAGACTATAGGACCAAAGGAAATATCCTCCGATAACAAAGAGAAAGAAGCTTTCTGAGAAACTTCTTTGTGTTCTGTGAAATCATGTCACAGAGTTACAGCTTTCCCCTCAAGAAGCCTTTCGCTAAGACAGTTCTCGTGGAATTGGCAAAGTGATATTTGGAAGCCCATAGAGGGCTATGGTGAAAAAGGAAATATCCTCAGATGAAATCTGGAAAGAAGCTTTCTGAGAAACTGCTTAGTGTTCTGTTAATTCATCTCACAGAGTTACATCTGTATTTCGTGGATCTCTTTGCTTGCCTTATTTCTGTGGAATCTGTGAACAGATATTTCGGATCCCTTTGAAGACTATAGGGCCAAAGGAAATATCCTCCGATAACAAAGAGAAAGAAGCTTTCTGAGAAACTTCTTTGTGTTCTGTGAAATCATCTCACAGAGTTACAGCTTTCCCCTCAAGAAGCCTTTCGCTAAGACAGTTCTTGTGGAATTGGCAAAGTGATATTTGGAAGCCCATAGAGGGCTATGGTGAAAAAGGAAATATCCTCAGATGAAATCTGGAAAGCAGCTTTCTGAGAAACTGCTGAGTGTTCTGTTAATTCATCTCACAGAGTTACATCTGTATTTCGTGGATCTCTTTGCTAGCCTTATTTCTGTGGAATCTGAGAACAGATATTTCGGATCCCATTGAAGACTATAGGGCCAAAGGAAATATCCTCCGATAACAAAGAGAAAGAAGCTTTCTGAGAAACTTCTTTGTGTTCTGTGAAATCATCTCACAGAGTTACAGCTTTCCCCTCAAGAAGCCTTTCGCAAAGACAGTTCTTGTGGAATTGGCAAAGTGATATTTGGAAGCCCTTAGAGGGCTATGGTGAAAAAGGAAATATCCTCAGATGAAATCTGGAAAGAAGCTTTCTGAGAAACTGCTTAGTGTTCTGTGAAATCATCTCACAGAGTTACAGCTTTCCCCTCAAGAAGCCTTTCGCTAAGACAGTTCTTGTGGAATTGGCAAAGTGATATTTGGAAGCCCATAGAGGGCTACGGTGAAAAAGGAAATATCCTCACATGAAATCTGGAAAGAAGCTTTCTAAGAAACTGCTTAGTGTTCTGTTAATTCATCTCACAGAGTTACATCTGTATTTCGTGGATCTCTTTGCTAGCCTTATTTCTGTGGAATCTGAGAACAGATATTTCGGATCCTATTGAAGACTATAGGGCCAAAGGAAATATCCTCCGATAACAAAGAGAAAGAAGCTTTCTGAGAAACTTCTTTGTGTTCTGTGAAATCATCTCACAGAGTTACAGCTTTCCCCTCAAGAAGCCTTTCGCTAAGACAGTTCTTGTGGAATTGGCAAAGTGATATTTGGAAGCCCATAGAGGGCTATGGTGAAAAAGGAAATATCCTCACATGAAATCTGGAAAGAAGCTTTCTGAGAAACTGCTTAGTGTTCTGTGAAACCATCTCACAGAGTTACAGCTTTCCCCTCAAGAAGCCTTTCGCTAAGACAGTTCTTGTGGAATTGGCAACGTGATATTTGGAAGCCCATAGTGGGCTATGGTGAAAAAGGAAATATCCTCAGATGAAATCTGGAAAGAAGTTTTCTGAGAAACTGCTGAGTGTTCTGTTAATTCATCTCACAGAGTTACATCTGTATTTCGTGGATCTCTTTGCTAGACTTATTTCTGTTTAATCTGAGAACAGATATTTCGGATCCTATTGAAGACTATAGGGCCAAAGGAAATATCCTCCGATAACAAAGAGAAAGAAGCTTTCTGAGAAACTTCTTTGTGTTCTGTGAAATCATCTCACAGAGTTACAGCTTTCCCCTCAAGAAGCCTTTCGCAAAGACAGTTCTTGTGGAATTGGCAAAGTGATATTTGGAAGCCCTTAGAGGGCTATGGTGAAAAAGGAAATATCCTCAGATGAAATCTGGAAAGAAGCTTTCTGAGAAACTGCTTAGTGTTCTGTGAAATCATCTCACAGAGTTACAGCTTTCCCCTCAAGAAGCCTTTCGCTAAGACAGTTCTTGTGGAATTGGCTAAGTGATATTTGGAAGCCCCTAGAGGGCTATGGTGAAAAAGGAAATATCCTCACTTGAAATCTGGAAAGAAGCTTTCTGAGAAACTGCTGAGTGTTCTGTTAATTCATCTCACAGAGTTACATCTGTATTTCGTGGATCTCTTTGCTAGCCTTATTTCTGTGAAATCTGAGAACAGATTTTTCGGATCCCATTGAAGACTATAGGGCCAAAGGAAATATCCTCCGATAACAAAGAGAAAGAAGCTTTCTGAGAAACTTCTTTGTGTTCTGTGAAATCATCTCACAGAGTTACAGCTTTCCCCTCAAGAAGCCTTTCGCTAAGACAGTTCTTGTGGAATTGGCAAAGTGATATTTGGAAGCCCATAGAGGGCTATGGTGAAAAAGGAAATATCCTCACATGAAATCTGGAAAGAAGCTTTCTGAGAAACTTCTGAGTGTTCTGTTAATTCATCTCACAGAGTTACATCTGTATTTCGTGGATCTCTTTGCTAGCCTTATTTCTGTGGAATCTGAGAATAGATATTTCGGATCCCTTTGAAGACTATAGGACCAAAGGAAATATCCTCCGATAACAAAGAGAAAGAAGCTTTCTGAGAAACTTCTTTGTGTTCTGTGAAATCATCTCACAGAGTTACAGCTTTCCCCTCAAGAAGCCTTTCGCTAAGACAGTTCTTGTGGAATTGGCAAAGTGATATTTGGAAGCCCATAGAGGGCTATGGTGAAAAAGGAAATATCCTCACATGAAATCTGGAAAGAAGCTTTCTGAGAAACTGCAGAGTGTTCTGTTAATTCATCTCACAGAGTTACATCTGTATTTCGTGGATCTCGTTGCTAGCCTTATTTCTGTGGAATCTGAGAACAGATATTTCGGATCCCATTGAAGACTATAGGACCAAAGGAAATATCTTCCGATAACAAAGAGAAAGAAGCTTTCAGAGATACTTCTTTGTGTTCTGTGATATAATCTCACAGAGTTACAGCTTTCCCCTCAAGAACCCTTTCGCTAAGACAGTTCTCGTGGAATTGGCAAAGTGATATTTGGAAGCCCATAGAGGGCTATGGTGAAAAAGGAAATATCCTCAGATGAAATCTGGAAAGAAGCTTTCTGAGAAACTGCTTAGTGTTCTGTTAATTCATCTCACAGAGTTACATCTGTATTTCGTGGATCTCTTTGCTTGCCTTATTTCTGTGGAATCTGTGAACAGATATTTCGGATCCCTTTGAAGACTATAGGGCCAAAGGAAATATCCTCCGATAACAAAGAGAAAGAAGCTTTCTGAGAAACTTCTTTGTGTTCTGTGAAATCATCTCACAGAGTTACAGCTTTCCCCTCAAGAAGCCTTTCGCTAAGACAGTTCTTGTGGAATTGGCAAAGTGATATTTGGAAGCCCATAGAGGGCTATGGTGAAAAAGGAAATATCCTCAGATGAAATCTGGAAAGCAGCTTTCTGAGAAACTGCTGAGTGTTCTGTTAATTCATCTCACAGAGTTACATCTGTATTTCGTGGATCTCTTTGCTAGCCTTATTTCTGTGGAATCTGAGAACAGATATTTTGGATCCCATTGAAGACTATAGGGCCAAAGGAAATATCCTCCGATAACAAAGAGAAAGAAGCTTTCTGAGAAACTTCTTTGTGTTCTGTGAAATCATCTCACAGAGTTACAGCTTTCCCCTCAAGAAGCCTTTCGCAAAGACACTTCTTGTGGAATTGGCAAAGTGATATTTGGAAGCCCTAAGAGGGCTATGGTGAAAAAGGAAATATCCTCAGATGAAATCTGGAAAGAAGCTTTCTGAGAAACTGCTTAGTGTTCTGTGAAATCATCTCACAGAGTTACAGCTTTCCCCTCAAGAAGCCTTTCGCTAAGACAGTTCTTGTGGAATTGGCAAAGTGATATTTGGAAGCCCATAGAGGGCTATGGTGAAAAAGGAAATATCCTCACATGAAATCTGGAAAGAAGCTTTCTGAGAAACTGCTGAGTGTTCTGTTAATTCATCTCACAGAGTTACATCTGTATTTCGTGGATCTCTTTGCTAGCCTTATTTCTGTGGAATCTGAGAACAGATATTTCGGATCCTATTGAAGACTATAGGGCCAAAGGAAATATCCTCCGATAACAAAGAGAAAGAAGCTTTCTGAGAAACTTCTTTGTGTTCTGTGAAATCATCTCACAGAGTTACAGCTTTCCCCTCAAGAAGCCTTTCGCTAAGACAGTTCTTGTGGAATTGGCAAAGTGATATTTGGAAGCCCATAGAGGGCTATGGTGAAAAAGGAAATATCCTCACATGAAATCTGGAAAGAAGCTTTCTGAGAAACTTCTGAGTGTTCTGTTAATTCATCTCACAGAGTTACATCTGTATTTCGTGGATCTCTTTGCTAGCCTTATTTCTGTGGAAACTGAGAATAGATATTTCGGATCCCTTTGAAGACTATAGGACCAAAGGAAATATCCTCCGATAACAAAGAGAAAGAAGCTTTCTGAGAAACTTCTTTGTGTTCTGTGAAATCATCTCACAGAGTTACAGCTTTCCCCTCAAGAAGCCTTTCGCTAAGACAGTTCTCGTGGAATTGGCAAAGTGATATTTGGAAGCCCATAGAGGGCTATGGTGAAAAAGGAAATATCCTCATATGAAATCTGGAAAGAAGCTTTCTGAGAAACTGCTTAGTGTTCTGTTAATTCATCTCACAGAGTTACATCTGTATGTCCTGGATCTCTTTGCTAGCTTTATTTCTGTGGAATCTGAGAACAGATATTTCGGATCCCATTGAACACTACAGGGCCAAAGGAAATATCCTCCGATAACAAAGAGAAAGAAGCTTTCTGAGAAACTTCTTTGTGTTCTGTGAAATCATCTCACAGAGTTACAGCTTTCCCCTCAAGAAGCCTTTCGCTAAGACAGTTCTTGTGGAATTGGCAAAGTGATATTTGGAAGCCCATAGAGGGCTATGGTGAAAAAGGAAATATCCTCAGATGAAATCTGGAAAGCAGCTTTCTGAGAAACTGCTGAGTGTTCTGTTAATTCATCTCACAGAGTTACATCTGTATTTCGTGGATCTCTTTGCTAGCCTTATTTCTGTGGAATCTGAGAACAGATATTTCGGATCCCATTTAAGACTATAGGGCCAAAGGAAATATCCTCCGATAACAAAGAGAAAGAAGCTTTTGAGAAACTTCTTTGTGTTCTGTGAAATCATGTCACAGAGTTACAGCTTTCCCCTCAAGAAGCCTTTCGCAAAGACAGTTCTTGTGGAATTGGCAAAGTGATATTTGGAAGCCCTTAGAGGGCTATGGTGAAAAAGGAAATATCCTCAGATGAAATCTGGAAAGAAGCTTTCTGAGAAACTGCTTAGTGTTCTGTGAAATCATCTCACAGAGTTACACCTTTCCCCTCAAGAAGCCTTTCGCTAAGACAGTTCTTGTGGAATTGGCAAAGTGATATTTGGAAGCCCATAGAGGGCTACGGTGAAAAAGGAAATATCCTCACATGAAATCTGGAAAGAAGCTTTCTGAGAAACTGCTTAGTGTTCTGTTAATTCATCTCACAGAGTTACATCTGTATTTCGTGGATCTCTTTGCTTGCCTTATTTCTGTGGAATCTGTGAACAGATATTTCGGATCCCTTTGAAGACTATAGGGCCAAAGGAAATATCCTCCGATAACAAAGAGAAAGAAGCTTTCTGAGAAATTTCTTTGTGTTCTGTGAAATCATCTCACAGAGTTACAGCTTTCCCCTCAAGAAGCCTTTCGCTAAGACAGTTCTTGTGGAATTGGCAAAGTGATATTTGGAAGCCCATAGAGGGCTATGGTGAAAAAGGAAATATCCTCAGATGAAATCTGGAAAGCAGCTTTCTGAGAAACTGCTGAGTGTTCTGTTAATTCATCTCACAGAGTTACATCTGTATTTCGTGGATCTCTTTGCTAGCCTTATTTCTGTGGAATCTGAGAACAGATATTTCGGATCCCATTGAAGACTATAGGGCCAAAGGAAATATCCTCCGATAACAAAGAGAAAGAAGCTTTCTGAGAAACTTCTTTGTGTTCTGTGAAATCATCTCACAGAGTTACAGCTTTCCCCTCAAGAAGCCTTTCGCAAAGACAGTTCTTGTGGAATTGGCAAAGTGATATTTGGAAGCCCTTAGAGGGCTATGGTGAAAAAGGAAATATCCTCAGATGAAATCTGGAAAGAAGCTTTCTGAGAAACTGCTTAGTGTTCTGTGAAATCATCTCACAGAGTTACAGCTTTCCCCTCAAGAAGCCTTTCGCTAAGACAGTTCTTGTGGAATTGGCAAAGTGATATTTGGAAGCCCATAGAGGGCTACGGTGAAAAAGGAAATATCCTCACATGAAATCTGGAAAGAAGCTTTCTGAGAAACTGCTTAGTGTTCTGTTAATTCATCTCACAGAGTTACATCTGTATTTCGTGGATCTCTTTGCTAGCCTTATTTCTGTGGAATCTGAGAACAGATATTTCGGATCCTATTGAAGACTATAGGGCCAAAGGAAATATCCTCCGATAACAAAGAGAAAGAAGCTTTCTGAGAAACTTCTTTGTGTTCTGTGAAATCATCTCACAGAGTTACAGCTTTCCCCTCAAGAAGCCTTTCGCTAAGACAGTTCTTGTGGAATTGGCAAAGTGATATTTGGAAGCCCATAGAGGGCTATGGTGAAAAAGGAAATATCCTCACATGAAATCTGGAAAGAAGCTTTCTGAGAAACTGCTTAGTGTTCTGTGAAATCATCTCACAGAGTTACAGATTTCCCCTCAAGAAGCCTTTCGCTAAGACAGTTCTTGTGGAATTGGCAACGTGATATTTGGAAGCCCATAGAGGGCTATGGTGAAAAAGGAAATATCCTCAGATGAAATCTGGAAAGAAGCTTTCTGAGAAACTGCTGAGTGTTCTGTTAATTCATCTCACAGAGTTACATCTGTATTTCGTGGATCTCTTTGCTAGACTTATTTCTGTTTAATCTGAGAACAGATATTTCGGATCGTATTGAAGACTATAGGGCCAAAGGAAATATCCTCCGATAACAAAGAGAAAGAAGCTTTCTGAGAAACTTCTTTGTGTTCTGTGAAATCATCTCACAGAGTTACAGCTTTCCCCTCAAGAAGCCTTTCGCAAAGACAGTTCTTGTGGAATTGGCAAAGTGATATTTGGAAGCCCTTAGAGGGCTATGGTGAAAAAGGAAATATCCTCAGATGAAATCTGGAAAGAAGCTTTCTGAGAAACTGCTTAGTGTTCTGTGAAATCATCTCACAGAGTTACAGCTTTCCCCTCAAGAAGCCTTTCGCTAAGACAATTCTTGTGGAATTGGCAAAGTGATATTTGGAAGCCCATAGAGGGCTATGGTGAAAAAGGAAATATCCTCACTTGAAATGTGGAAAGAAGCTTTCTGAGAAACTGCTGAGTGTTCTGTTAATTCATCTCACAGAGTTACATCTGTATTTCGTGGATCTCTTTGCTAGCCTTATTTCTGTGAAATCTGAGAACAGATTTTTCGGATCCCATTGAAGACTATAGGGCCAAAGGAAATATCCTCCGATAACAAAGAGAAAAAAGCTTTCTGAGAAACTTCTTTGTGTTCTGTGAAATCATCTCACAGAGTTACAGCTTTCCCCTCAAGAAGCCTTTCGCTGAGACAGTTCTTGTGGAATTGGCAAAGTGATATTTGGAAGCCCATAGAGGGCTATGGTGAAAAAGGAAATATCCTCACATGAAATCTGGAAAGAAGCTTTCTGAGAAACTTCTGAGTGTTCTGGTAATTCATCTCACAGAGTTACATCTGTATTTCGTGGATCTCTTTGCTAGCCTTATTTCTGTGGAATCTGAGAATAGATATTTCGGATCCCTTTGAAGACTATAGGACCAAAGGAAATATCCTCCGATAACAAAGAGAAAGAAGCTTTCTGAGAAACTTCGTTGTGTTCTGTGAAATCATCTCACAGAGTTACAGCTTTCCCCTCAAGAAGCCTTTCGCTAAGACAGTTCTTGTGGAATTGGCAAAGTGATATTTGGAAGCCCATAGAGGGCTATGGTGAAAAAGGAAATATCCTCACATGAAATCTGGAAAGAAGCTTTCTGAGAAACTGCAGAGTGTTCTGTTAATTCATCTCACAGAGTTACATCTGTATTTCGTGGATCTCGTTGCTAGCCTTATTTCTGTGGAATCTGAGAACAGATATTTCGGATCCCATTGAAGACTATAGGACCAAAGGAAATATCCTCCGATAACAAAGAGAAAGAAGCTTTCTGAGAAACTTCTTTGTGTTCTGTGAAATCATGTCACAGAGTTACAGCTTTCCCCTCAAGAAGCCTTTCGCTAAGACAGTTCTCGTGGAATTGGCAAAGTGATATTTGGAAGCCCATAGAGGGCTATGGTGAAAAAGGAAATATCCTCAGATGAAATCTGGAAAGAAGCTTTCTGAGAAACTGCTTAGTGTTCTGTTAATTCATCTCACAGAGTTACATCTGTATTTCGTGGATCTCTTTGCTTGCCTTATTTCTGTGGAATCTGTGAACAGATATTTCGGATCCCTTTGAAGACTATAGGGCCAAAGGAAATATCCTCCGATAACAAAGAGAAAGAAGCTTTCTGAGAAACTTCTTTGTGTTCTGTGAAATCATCTCACAGAGTTACAGCTTTCCCCTCAAGAAGCCTTTCGCTAAGACAGTTCTTGTGGAATTGGCAAAGTGATATTTGGAAGCCCATAGAGGGCTATGGTGAAAAAGGAAATATCCTCAGATGAAATCTGGAAAGCAGCTTTCTGAGAAACTGCTGAGTGTTCTGTTAATTCATCTCACAGAGTTACATCTGTATTTCGTGGATCTCTTTGCTAGCCTTATTTCTGTGGAATCTGAGAACAGATATTTCGGATCCCACTGAAGACTATAGGGCCAAAGGAAATATCCTCCGATAACAAAGAGAAAGAAGCTTTCTGAGAAACTTCTTTGTGTTCTGTGAAATCATCTCACAGAGTTACAGCTTTCCCCTCAAGAAGCCTTTCGCAAAGACAGTTCTTGTGGAATTGGCAAAGTGATATTTGGAAGCCCTTAGAGGGCTATGGTGAAAAAGGAAATATCCTCAGATGAAATCTGGAAAGAAGCTTTCTGAGAAACTGCTTAGTGTCCTGTGAAATCATCTCACAGAGTTACAGCTTTCCCCTCAAGAAGCCTTTCGCTAAGACAGTTCTTGTGGAATTGGCAAAGTGATATTTGGAAGCCCATAGAGGGCTACGGTGAAAAAGGAAATATCCTCACATGAAATCTGGAAAGAAGCTTTCTGAGAAACTGCTTAGTGTTCTGTTAATTCATCTCACAGAGTTACATCTGTATTTCGTGGATCTCTTTGCTAGCCTTATTTCTGTGGAATCTGAGAACAGATATTTCGGATCCTATTGAAGACTATAGGGCCAAAGGAAATATCCTCCGATAACAAAGAGAAAGAAGCTTTCTGAGAAACTTCTTTGTGTTCTGTGAAATCATCTCACGGAGTTACAGCTTTCCCCTCAAGAAGCCTTTCGCTAAGACAGTTCTTGTGGAATTGGCAAAGTGATATTTGGAAGCCCATAGAGGGCTATGGTGAAAAAGGAAATATCCTCACATGAAATCTGGAAAGAAGCTTTCTGAGAAACTTCTGAGTGTTCTGTTAATTCATCTCACAGAGTTACATCTGTATTTCGTGGATCTCTTTGCTAGCCTTATTTCTGTGGAAACTGAGAATAGATATTTCGGATCCCTTTGAAGACTATAGGACCAAAGGAAATATCCTCCGATAACAAAGAGAAAGAAGCTTTCTGAGAAACTTCTTTGTGTTCTGTGAAATCATCTCACAGAGTTACAGCTTTCCCCTCAAGCAGCCTTTCGCTAAGACAGTTTTCGTGGAATTGGCAAAGTGATATTTGGAAGCCCATAGAGGGCTTTGGTGAAAAAGGAAATATCCTCACATGAAATCTGGAAAGAAGCTTTCTGAGAAACTTCTGAGTGTTCTGTTAATTCATCTCACAGAGTTACATCTGTATTTCGTGGATCTCTTTGCTTGCCTTATTTCTGTGGAATCTGTGAACAGATATTTCGGATCCCTTTGAAGACTATAGGGCCAAAGGAAATATCCTCCGATAACAAAGAGAAAGAAGCTTTCTGAGAAACTTCTTTGTGTTCTGTGAAATCATCTCACAGAGTTACAGCTTTCCCCTCAAGAAGCCTTTCGCTAAGACAGTTCTTGTGGAATTGGCAAAGTGATATTTGGAAGCCCATAGAGGGCTATGGTGAAAAAGGAAATATCCTCAGATGAAATCTGGAAAGCAGCTTTCTGAGAAACTGCTGAGTGTTCTGTTAATTCATCTCACAGAGTTACATCTGTATTTCGTGGATCTCTTTGCTAGCCTTATTTCTGTGGAATCTGAGAACAGATATTTCGGATCCCATTTAAGACTATAGGGCCAAAGGAAATATCCTCCGATAACAAAGAGAAAGAAGCTTTCTGAGAAACTTCTTTGTGTTCTGTGAAATCATCTCACAGAGTTACAGCTTTCCCCTCAAGAAGCCTTTCGCAAAGACAGTTCTTGTGGAATTGGCAAAGTGATATTTGGAAGCCCTTAGATGGCTATGGTGAAAAAGGAAATATCCTCAGATGAAATCTGGAAAGAAGCTTTCTGAGAAACTGCTTAGTGTTCTGTGAAATCATCTCACAGAGTTACACCTTTCCCCTCAAGAAGCCTTTCGCTAAGACAGTTCTTGTGGAATTGGCAAAGTGATATTTGGAAGCCCATAGAGGGCTACGGTGAAAAAGGAAATATCCTCACATGAAATCTGGAAAGAAGCTTTCTGAGAAACTGCTTAGTGTTCTGTTAATTCATCTCACAGAGTTACATCTGTATTTCGTGGATCTCTTTGCTAGCCTTATTTCTGTGGAATCTGAGAACAGATATTTCGGATCCTATTGAAGACTATAGGGCCAAAGAAAATATCCTCCGATAACAAAGAGAAAGAAGCTTTCTGAGAAACTTCTTTGTATTCTGTGAAATCATCTCACAGAGTTACAGCTTTCCCCTCAAGAAGCCTTTCGCTAAGACAGTTCTTGTGGAATTGGCAAAGTGATATTTGGAAGCCCATAGAGGGCTATGGTGAAAAAGGAAATATCCTCAGATGAAATCTGGAAAGAAGCTTTCTGAGAACCTGCTTAGTGTTCTGTTAATTCATCTCACAGAGTTACGTCTGCATTTCGTGAATCTCTTTGCTAGACTTATTTCTGTGGAATCTGAGAACAGATATTTCGGATCCCATTGAAGACTATAGAGCCAAAGGAAATATCCTCCGATAACAAAGAGAAAGAAGCTTACTGACAAACTTCTTTGTGTTCTGTGAAATCACCTCACAGAGTTACAGCTTTCCCCTCAAGAAGCCTTTTGCTAAGACAGTTCTTGTGGAATTGGCAAAGCGATATTTGGAAGCCCATAGAGGGCTATGGTGAAAAAGGAAATATCCTCAGATGAAATCTGGAAAGAAGCTTTCTGAGAAACTGCTTAGTGTTCTGTGAATTCATCTCACAGAGTTACATCTGTATTTCGTGGATCTCTTTGCTAGCCTTGTTTCTGTGGAATCTGAGAAGAGATATTTCGGATCCCATTGAAGACTATAGGGCCAAAGGAAATATTCTCCGATAACAAAGAGAAAGAAGCTTTCTGAGAAACTTCTTTGTGTTCTGTGAAATCATCTCACAGAGTTACAGCTTTCCCCTCAAGAAGCCTTTCGTTAAGACAGTTCTCGTGGAATTGGCAAAGTGATATTTGGAAGCCCATAGAGGGCTATGGTGAAAAAGGAAATATCCTCAGATGAAATCTGGAAAGAAGCTTTCTGAGAAACTGCTTAGTGTTCTGTTCATTAATCGCACAGAGTTACATCTGTGTTTCGTGGATCTCTTTGCTAGCCTTATTTCTGTGGAATCTGAGAACAGATATTTCGGATCCCATTGAAGACTATAGGGCCAAAGAAAATATCCTTCGATAACAAAGAGAAAGAAGCTTTCTGAGAAACGTCTTTGTATTCTGTGAAATCATCTCACAGAGTTACAGCTTTCCCCTCAAGAAGCCTTTCGCTAAGACAGTTCTTGTGGAATTGGCAAAGTGATATTTGGAAGCCCATAGAGGGCTATGGTGAAAAAGGAAATATCCTCAGATGAAATCTGGAAAGAAGCTTTCTGAGAAACTGATTAGTGTTCTGTTAATTCATCTCACAGAGTTACATCTGTATTTCGTGGATCTCTTTGCTAGACTTATTTCTGTGGAATCTGAGAACAGATATTTCGTATCCCTTTGAAGACTATAGGGCCAAAGGAAATATCCTCCGATAACAAAGAGAAAGAAGCTTTCTGAGAATCTTCTTTGTGTTCTGTGAAATCATCTCGCAGAGTTACAGCTTTCCCCTCAAGAAGCCTTTCGCTAAGACAGTTCTTGTGGAATTGGCAAAGTGATATTTGGAAGCCCATAGAGGGCTATGGTGAAAAAGGAAATATCCTCAGATGAAATCTGGAAGGAAGCTTTCTGAGAACCTGCTTAGTGTTCTGTTAATTCATCTCACAGAGTTACGTCTGCATTTCGTGGATCTCTTTGCTAGCCTTATTTCTGTGGAATCTGAGAACAGATATTTCGGATGCCATTGAAGACTATAGGGCCAAAGGAAATATCCTCCGATAACAAAGAGAAAGAAGCTTTCTGAGAAACTTCTTTGTGTTCTGTGAAATCATCTCACAGAGTTACACCTTTCCCCTCAAGAAGCCTTTCGCTAAGACAGTTCTTGTGGAATTGGCAAAGTGATATTTGGAAGCCCATAGAGGGCTATGGTGAAAAAGGAAATATCCTCACATGAAATCTGGAAAGAAGCTTTCTGAGAAACTGCTGAGTGTTCTGTTAATTCATCTCACAGAGTTACATCTGTATTTCGTGGATCTCTTTGCTAGACTTTTTCTGTGGAATCTGAGAACAGATATTTCGGATCCCATTGAAGACTATAGGGCCAAAGGAAATATCCTCCGATAACAAAGAGAAAGAAGCTTTCTGAGAAACTTCTTTGTGTTCTGTGAAATCATCTCACAGAGTTACAGCTTTCCCCTCAAGAAGCCTTTCGCTAAGACAGTTCTTGTGGAATTGGCAAAGTGATATTTGGAAGCCCTTAGAGGGCTATGGTGAAAAAGGAAATATCCTCAGATGCAATCTGGAAAGAAGCTTTCTGAGAAACTGCTTAGTGTTCTGTGAAATCATCTCACAGAGTTACAGCTTTCCCCTCAAGAAGCCTTTCGCTAAGACAGTTCTTGTGGAATTGGCAAAGTGATATTTGGAAGCCCTTAGAGGGCTACGGTGAAAAAGGAAATATCCTCACATGAAATCTGGAAAGAAGCTTTCTGAGAAACTGCTTAGTGTTCTGTTAATTCATCTCACAGAGTTACATCTGTATGTCGTGGATCTCTTTGCTCGCCTTATTTCTGTGGAATCTGAGAACAGATATTTCGGATCCTATTGAAGACTATAGGGCCAAAGAAAATATCCTCCGATAACAAAGAGAAAGAAGCTTTCTGAGAAACTTCTTTGTATTCTGTGAAATCATCTCACAGAGTTACAGCTTACCCCTCAAGAAGCCTTTCGCTAAGACAGTACTTGTGGAATTGGCAAAGTGATATTTGGAAGCCCATAGAGGGCTATGGTGAAAAAGGAAATATCCTCAGATGAAATCTGGAAAGAAGCTTTCTGAGAACCTGCTTAGTGTTCTGTTAATTCATCTCACAGAGTTACTTCTGCATTTCGTGGATCTCTTTGCTAGACTTATTTCTGTGGAATCTGAGAACAGATATTTCGGATCCCTTTGAAGACTATAGAGCCAAAGGAAATATCCTCCGATAACAAAGAGAAAGAAGCTTACTGACAAACTTCTTTGTGTTCTGTGAAATCATCTCACAGAGTTACAGCTTTCCCCTCAAGAAGCCTTTCACTAAGACAGTTCTTGTGGAATTGGCAAAGCGATATTTGGAAGCCCATAGAGGGCTATGGTGAAAAAGGAAATATCCTCAGATGAAATCTGGAAAGAAGCTTTCTGAGAAACTGCTTAGTGTTCTGTGAATTCATCTCACAGAGTTACATCTGTATTTCGTGGATCTCTTTGCTAGCCTTGTTTCTGTGGAATCTGAGAACAGATATTTCGGATCCCACTGAAGACTATAGGGCCAAAGGAAATATCCTCCGATAACAAAGAGAAAGAAGCTTTCTGAGAAAATTCTTTGTGTTCTGTGAAATCATCTCACAGAGTTACAGCTTTCCCCTCAAGAAGCCTTTCGTTAAGACAGTTCTCGTGGAATTGGCAAAGTGATATTTGGAAGCCCATAGAGGGCTATGGTGAAAAAGGAAATATCCTCAGATGAAATCTGGAAAGAAGCTTTCTGAGAAACTGCTTAGTGTTCTGTTCATTAATCGCACAGAGTTACATCTGTGTTTCGTGGATCTCTTTGCTAGATTTATTTCTGTGGAATCTGAGAACAGATATTTCGTATCCCTTTGAAGACTATAGGGCCAAAGGAAATATCCTCCGATAACAAAGACAAAGAAGCTTTCTGAGAAACTTCTTTGTGTTCTGTGAAATCATCTCACAGAGTTACAGCTTTCCCCTCAAGAAGCCTTTCGCTAAGACAGTTCTTGTGGAATTGGCAAAGTGATATTTGGAAGCCCATAGAGGGCTATGGTGAAAAAGGAAATATCCTCAGATGAAATCTGGAAAGAAGCTTTCTGAGAACCTGCTTAGTGTTCTCTTAATTCATCTCACAGAGTTACGTCTGCATTTCGTGGATCTCTTTGCTAGCCTTATTTCTGTGGAATCTGAGAACAGATATTTCAGATGCCATTGAAGACTATAGGGCCAAAGGAAATATCCTCCGATAACAAAGAGAAAGAAGCTTTCTGAGAAACTTCTTTGTGTTCTGTGAAATCATCTCACAGAGTTACACCTTTCCCCTCAAGAAGCCTTTCGCTAAGAGAGTTCTTGTGGAATTGGCAAAGTGATATTTGGAAGCCCATAGAGGGCTATGGTGAAAAAGGAAATATCCTCACATGAAATCTGGAAAGAAGCTTTCTGAGAAACTGCTGAGTGTCCTGTTAATTCATCTCACAGAGTTACATCTGTATTTCGTGGATCTCTCTGCTAGACTTTTTCTGTGGAATCTGAGAACAGATATTTCGGATCCCATTGAAGACTATACGGCCAAAGGAAATATCCTCCGATAACAAAGAGAAAGAAGCTTTCTGAGAAACTTCTTTGTGTTCTGTGAAATCATCTCACAGAGTTACAGCTTTCCCCTCAAGAAGCCGTTCGCTAAGACAGTTCTTGTGGAATTGGCAAAGTGATATTTGGAAGCCCTTAGAGGGCTATGGTGAAAAAGGAAATATCCACAGATGAAATCTGGAAAGAAGCTTTCTGAGAAACTTCTCAGTGTTCTGTTAATTCATCTCACAGAGTTACATCTGTATTTCGTGGATCTCTTTGCTAGCCTTATTTCTGTGGAATCTGAGAACAGATATTTCGGATCCCATTGAAGACTATAGGACCAAAGGAAATATCCTCCGATAACAAAGAGAAAGAAGCTTTCTGAGAAACTTCTTTGTGTTCTGTGAAATCATCTCTCAGAGTTACAGCTTTCCCCTCAAGAAGCCTTTCGCTAAGACAGTTCTCGTGGAATTGGCAAAGTGATATTTGGAAGCCCTTAGAGGGCTATGGTGAAAAAGGAAATATCCTCAGATGAAATCTGGAAAGAAGCTTTCTGAGAAACTGCTGAGTGTTCTGTTAATTCATCTCACAGATTTACATCTGTATTTCGTGGATCTCTTTGCTAGCCTTATTTCTGTGGAATCTGAGAACAGATATTTCGGATCCCATTGAAGACTATAGGACCAAAGGAAATATCCTCCGATAACAAAGAGAAAGAAGCTTTCTGAGAAACTTCTTTGTGTTCTGTGAAATCATCTCACAGAGTTACAGCTTTCCCCTCAAGAAGCCTTTCGCTAAGACAGTTCTTGTGGAATTGGCAAAGTGATATTTGGAAGCCCATAGAGGGCTATGGTGAAAAAGGAAATATCCTCAGATGAAATCTGGAAAGCAGCTTTCTGAGAAACTGCTGAGTGTTCTGTTAATTCATCTCACAGAGTTACATCTGTATTTCGTGGATCTCTTTGCTAGCCTTATTTCTGTGGAATCTGAGAACAGATATTTCGGATCCCATTGAAGACTATAGGGCCAAAGGAAATATCCTCCGATAACAAAGAGAAAGAAGCTTTCTGAGAAACTTCTTTGTGTTCTGTGAAATCATCTCACAGAGTTACAGCTTTCCCCTCAAGAAGCCTTTCGCAAAGACAGTTCTTGTGGAATTGGCAAAGTGATATTTGGAAGCCCTTAGAGGGCTATGGTGAAAAAGGAAATATCCTCAGATGAAATCTGGAAAGAAGCTTTCTGAGAAACTGCTTAGTGTTCTGTGAAATCATCTCACAGAGTTACAGCTTTCCCCTCAAGAAGCCTTTCGCTAAGACAGTTCTTGTGGAATTGGCAAAGTGATATTTGGAAGCCCATAGAGGGCTACGGTGAAAAAGGAAATATCCTCACATGAAATCTGGAAAGAAGCTTTCTGAGAAACTGCTTAGTGTTCTGTTAATTCATCTCACAGAGTTACATCTGTATTTCGTGGATCTCTTTGCTAGCCTTATTTCTGTGGAATCTGAGAACAGATATTTCGGATCCTATTGAAGACTATAGGGCCAAAGGAAATATCCTCCGATAACAAAGAGAAAGAAGCTTTCTGAGAAACTTCTTTGTGTTCTGTGAAATCATCTCACAGAGTTACAGCTTTCCCCTCAAGAAGCCTTTCGCTAAGACAGTTCTTGTGGAATTGGCAAAGTGATATTTGGAAGCCCATAGAGGGCTATGGTGAAAAAGGAAATATCCTCACATGAAATCTGGAAAGAAGCTTTCTGAGAAACTTCTGAGTGTTCTGTTAATTCATCTCACAGAGTTACATCTGTATTTCGTGGATCTCTTTGCTAGCCTTATTTCTGTGGAAACTGAGAATAGATATTTCGGATCCCTTTGAAGACTATAGGACCAAAGGAAATATCCTCCGATAACAAAGAGAAAGAAGCTTTCTGAGAAACTTCTTTGTGTTCTGTGAAATCATCTCACAGAGTTACAGCTTTCCCCTCAAGAAGCCTTTCGCTAAGACAGTTCTTGTGGAATTGGCAAAGTGATATTTGGAAGCCCATAGAGGGCTATGGTGAAAAAGGAAATATCCTCAGATGAAATCTGGAAAGCAGCTTTCTGAGAAACTGCTGAGTGTTCTGTTAATTCATCTCACAGAGTTACATCTGTATTTCGTGGATCTCTTTGCTAGCCTTATTTCTGTGGAATCTGAGAACAGATATTTCGGATCCCATTGAAGACTATAGGGCCAAAGGAAATATCCTCCGATAACAAAGAGAAAGAAGCTTTCTGAGAAACTTCTTTGTGTTCTGTGAAATCATCTCACAGAGTTACAGCTTTCCCCTCAAGAAGCCTTTCGCAAAGACAGTTCTTGTGGAATTGGCAAAGTGATATTTGGAAGCCTTTAGAGGGCTATGGTGAAAAAGGAAATATCCTCAGATGAAATCTGGAAAGAAGCTTTCTGAGAAACTGCTTAGTGTTCTGTGAAATCATCTCACAGAGTTACAGCTTTCCCCTCAAGAAGCCTTTCGCTAAGACAGTTCTTGTGGAATTGGCAAAGTGATATTTGGAAGCCCATAGAGGGCTACGGTGAAAAAGGAAATATCCTCACATGAAATCTGGAAAGAAGCTTTCTGAGAAATTGCTTAGTGTTCTGTTAATTCATCTCACAGAGTTACATCTGTATTTCGTGGATCTCTTTGCTAGCCTTATTTCTGTGGAATCTGAGAACAGATATTTCGGATCCTATTGAAGAATATAGGGCCAAAGGAAATATCCTCCGATAACAAAGAGAAAGAAGCTTTCTGAGAAACTTCTTTGTGTTCTGTGAAATCATCTCACAGAGTTACAGCTTTCCCCTCAAGAAGCCTTTCGCTAAGACAGTTCTCGTGGAATTGGCAAAGTGATATTTGGAAGCCCATAGAGGGCTATGGTGAAAAAGGAAATATCCTCATATGAAATCTGGAAAGAAGCTTTCTGAGAAACTGCTTAGTGTTCTGTTAATTCATCTCACAGAGTTACATCTGTATGTCCTGGATCTCTTTGCTAGCTTTATTTCTGTGGAATCTGAGAACAGATATTTCGGATCCCATTGAACACTACAGGGCCAAAGGAAATATCCTCCGATAACAAAGAGAAAGAAGCTTTCTGAGAAACTTCTTTGTGTTCTGTGAAATCATCTCACAGAGTTACAGCTTTCCAATCAAGAAGCCTTTCGCTAAGACAGTTCTTGTGGAATTGGCAAAGTGATATTTGGAAGCCCATAGAGGGCTATGGTGAAAAAGGAAATATCCTCAGATGAAATCTGGAAAGAAGCTTTCTGAGAAACTGCTTAGTGTTGTGTAAATTCATCTCACAGAGTTACATCTGTATTTCGTGGATCTCTTTGCTAGACTTATTTCTGTGGAATCTGAGGACAGATATTTCGGATCCCTTTGAAGACTATAAGGCCAAAGGAATTATCCTCCGATAACAAAGAGAAAGTAGCTTTCTGAGAAACTTCTTTGTGTTCTGTGAAATCATCTCACAGAGTTACAGCTTTCCCCTCAAGAAGCCTTTCGCTAAGACAGTTCTTGTGGAATTGGCAAAGTGATATTTGGAAGCCCATAGAGGGCTATGGTGAAAAAGGAAATATCCTCACATGAAATCTGGAAAGAAGCTTTCTGAGAAACTGCAGAGTGTTCTGTTAATTCATCTCACAGAGTTACATCTGTGTTTCGTGGATCTCTTTGCTAGCCTTATTTCTGTGGAATCTGAGAACAGATATTTCGGATCCCATTGAAGACTATAGGACCAAAGGAAATATCCTCCGATAACAAAGAGAAAGAAGCTTTCTGAGAAACTTCTTTGTGTTCTGTGAAATCATGTCACAGAGTTACAGCTTTCCCCTCAAGAAGCCTTTCGCTAAGACAGTTCTCGTGGAATTGGCAAAGTGATATTTGGAAGCCCATAGAGGGTTTGGTGAAAAAGGAAATATCCTCAGATGAAATCTGGAAAGAAGCTTTCTGAGAAACTTCTGAGTGTTCTGTTAATTCATCTCACAGAGTTACATCTGTATTTCGTGGATCTCTTTGCTTGCCTTATTTCTGTGGAATCTGTGAACAGATATTTCGGATCCCTTTGAAGACTATAGGGCCAAAGGAAATATCCTCCGATAACAAAGAGAAAGAAGCTTTCTGAGAAACTTCTTTGTGTTCTGTGAAATCATCTCACAGAGTTACAGCTTTCCCCTCAAGAAGCCTTTCGCTAAGACAGTTCTTGTGGAATTGGCAAAGTGATATTTGGAAGCCCATAGAGGGCTATGGTGAAAAAGGAAATATCCTCAGATGAAATCTGGAAAGCAGCTTTCTGAGAAACTGCTGAGTGTTCTGTTAATTCATCTCACAGAGTTACATCTGTATTTCGTGGATCTCTTTGCTAGCCTTATTTCTGTGGAATCTGAGAACAGATATTTCGGATCCCATTGAAGACTATAGGGCCAAAGAAAATATCCTCCGATAACAAAGAGAAAGAAGCTTTCTGAGAAACTTCTTTGTATTCTGTGAAATCATCTCACAGAGTTACAGCTTTCCCCTCAAGAAGCCTTTCGCTAAGACAGTTCTTGTGGAATTGGCAAAGTGATATTTGGAAGCCCATAGAGGGCTATGGTGAAAAAGGAAATATCCTCAGATGAAATCTGGAAAGAAGTTTTCTGAGAAACTGATTAGTGTTCTGTTAATTCATCTCACAGAGTTACATCTGTATTTCGTGGATTTCTTTGCTAGACTTATTTCTGTGGAATCTGAGAACAGATATTTCGTATCCCTTTGAAGACTATAGGGCCAAAGGAAATATCCTCCGATAACAAAGAGAAAGAAGCTTTCTGAGAAACTTCTTTGTGTTCTGTGAAATCATCTCACAGAGTTACAGCTTTCCCCTCAAGAAGCCTTTCGCTAAGACAGTTCTTGTGGAATTGGCAAAGTGATATTTGGAAGCCCATAGAGGGCTATGGTGAAAAAGGAAATATCCTCAGATGAAATCTAGAAAGAAGCTTTCTGAGAACCTGCTTAGTGTTCTGTTAATTCATCTCACAGAGTTACGTCTGCATTTCGTGGATCTCTTTGCTAGCCTTATTTCTGTGGAATCTGAGAACAGATATTTCGGATGCCATTGAAGACTATAGGGCCAAAGGAAATATCCTCCGATAACAAAGAGAAAGAAGCTTTCTGAGAAACTTCTTTGTGTTCTGTGAAATCATCTCACAGAGTTACACCTTTCCCCTCAAGAAGCCTTTCGCTAAGACAGTTCTTGTGGAATTGGCAAAGTGATATTTGGAAGCCCATAGAGGGCTATGGTGAAAAAGGAAATATCCTCACATGAAATCTGGAAAGAAGCTTTCTGAGAAACTGCTGAGTGTTCTGTTAATTCATCTCACAGAGTTACATCTGTATTTCGTGGATCTCTTTGCTAGACTTTTTCTGTGGAATCTGAGAACAGATATTTCGGATCCCATTGAAGACTATAGGGCCAAAGGAAATATCCTCCGATAACAAAGAGAAAGAAGCTTTCTGAGAAACTTCTTTGTGTTCTGTGAAATCATCTCACAGAGTTACAGCTTTCCCCTCAAGAAGCCTTTCGCTAAGACAGTTCTTGTGGAATTGGCAAAGTGATATTTGGAAGCCCTTAGAGGGCTATGGTGAAAAAGGAAATATCCTCAGATGCAATCTGGAAAGAAGCTTTCTGAGAAACTGCTTAGTGTTCTGTGAAATCATCTCACAGAGTTACAGCTTTCCCCTCAAGAAGCGTTTCGCTAAGACAGTTCTTGTGGAATTGGCAAAGTGATATTTGGAAGCCCATAGAGGGCTACGGTGAAAAAGGAAATATCCTCACATGAAATCTGGAAAGAAGGTTTCTGAGAAACTGCTTAGTGTTCTGTTAATTCATCTCACAGAGTTACATCTGTATTTCGTGGATCTCTTTGCTCGCCTTATTTCTGTGGAATCTGAGAACAGATATTTCGGATCCTATTGAAGACTATAGGGCCAAAGAAAATATCCTCCGATAACAAAGAGAAAGAAGCTTTCTGAGAAACTTCTTTGTATTCTGTGAAATCATCTCACAGAGTTACAGCTTTCCCCTCAAGAAGCCTTTCGCTAAGACAGTACTTGTGGAATTGGCAAAGTGATATTTGGAAGCCCATAGAGGGCTATGGTGAAAAAGGAAATATCCTCAGATGAAATCTGGAAAGAAGCTTTCTGAGAACCTGCTTAGTGTTCTGTTAATTCATCTCACAGAGTTACTTCTGCATTTCGTGGATCTCTTTGCTAGACTTATTTCTGTGGAATCTGAGAACAGATATTTCGGATCCCATTGAAGACTATAGAGCCAAAGGAAATATCCTCCGATAACAAAGAGAAAGAAGCTTACTGACAAACTTCTTTGTGTTCTGTGAAATCATCTCACAGAGTTACAGCTTTCCCCTCAAGAAGCCTTTCGCTAAGACAGTTCTTGTGGAATTGGCAAAGCGATATTTGGAAGCCCATAGAGGGCTATGGTGAAAAAGGAAATATCCTCACATGAAATCTGGAAAGAAGCTTTCTGAGAAACTGCTTAGTGTTCTGTGAATTCATCTCACAGAGTTACATCTGTATTTCGTGGATCTCTTTGCTAGCCTTGTTTCTGTGGAATCTGAGAACAGATATTTCGGATCCCTTTGAAGACTATAGGGCCAAAGGAAATATCCTCCGATAACAAAGAGAAAGAAGCTTTCTGAGAAACTTCTTTGTGTTCTGTGAAATCATCTCACAGAGTTACAGCTTTCCCCTCAAGAAGCCTTTCGCTAAGACAGTTCTTGTGGAATTGGCAAAGTGATATTTGGAAGCCCATAGAGGGCTATGGTGAAAAAGGAAATATCCTCAGATGAAATCTGGAAAGCAGCTTTCTGAGAAACTGCTGAGTGTTCTGTTAATTCATCTCACAGAGTTACATCTGTATTTCGTGGATCTCTTTGCTAGCCTTATTTCTGTGGAATCTGAGAACAGATATTTCGGATCCCATTTAAGACTATAGGGCCAAAGGAAATATCCTCCGATAACAAAGAGAAAGAAGCTTTCTGAGAAACTTCTTTGTGTTCTGTGAAATCATCTCACAGAGTTACAGCTTTCCCCTCAAGAAGCCTTTCGCAAAGACAGTTCTTGTGGAATTGGCAAAGTGATATTTGGAAGCCCTTAGATGGCTATGGTGAAAAAGGAAATATCCTCAGATGAAATCTGGAAAGAAGCTTTCTGAGAAACTGCTTAGTGTTCTGTGAAATCATCTCACAGAGTTACACCTTTCCCCTCAAGAAGCCTTTCGCTAAGACAGTTCTTGTGGAATTGGCAAAGTGATATTTGGAAGCCCATAGAGGGCTACGGTGAAAAAGGAAATATCCTCACATGAAATCTGGAAAGAAGCTTTCTGAGAAACTGCTTAGTGTTCTGTTAATTCATCTCACAGAGTTACATCTGTATTTCGTGGATCTCTTTGCTAGCCTTATTTCTGTGGAATCTGAGAACAGATATTTCGGATCCTATTGAAGACTATAGGGCCAAAGAAAATATCCTCCGATAACAAAGAGAAAGAAGCTTTCTGAGAAACTTCTTTGTATTCTGTGAAATCATCTCACAGAGTTACAGCTTTCCCCTCAAGAAGCCTTTCGCTAAGACAGTTCTTGTGGAATTGGCAAAGTGATATTTGGAAGCCCATAGAGGGCTATGGTGAAAAAGGAAATATCCTCAGATGAAATCTGGAAAGAAGCTTTCTGAGAACCTGCTTAGTGTTCTGTTAATTCATCTCACAGAGTTACGTCTGCATTTCGTGGATCTCTTTGCTAGCCTTATTTCTGTGGAATCTGAGAACAGATATTTCGGATGCCATTGAAGACTATAGGGCCAAAGGAAATATCCTCCGATAACAAAGAGAAAGAAGCTTTCTGAGAAACTTCTTTGTGTTCTGTGAAATCATCTCACAGAGTTACACCTTTCCCCTCAAGAAGCCTTTCGCTAAGACAGTTCTTGTGGAATTGGCAAAGTGATATTTGGAAGCCCATAGAGGGCTATGGTGAAAAAGGAAATATCCTCACATGAAATCTGGAAAGAAGCTTTCTGAGAAACTGCTGAGTGTTCTGTTAATTCATCTCACAGAGTTACATCTGTATTTCGTGGATCTCTTTGCTAGACTTTTTCTGTGGAATCTGAGAACAGATATTTCGGATCCCATTGAAGACTATAGGGCCAAAGGAAATATCCTCCGATAACAAAGAGAAAGAAGCTTTCTGAGAAACTTCTTTGTGTTCAGTGAAATCATCTCACAGAGTTACAGCTTTCCCCTCAAGAAGCCTTTCGCTAAGACAGTTCTTGTGGAATTGGCAAAGTGATATTTGGAAGCCCTTAGAGGGCTATGGTGAAAAAGGAAATATCCTCAGATGCAATCTGGAAAGAAGCTTTCTGAGAAACTGCTTAGTGTTCTGTGAAATCATCTCACAGAGTTACAGCTTTCCCCTCAAGAAGCGTTTCGCTAAGACAGTTCTTGTGGAATTGGCAAAGTGATATTTGGAAGCCCATAGAGGGCTACGGTGAAAAAGGAAATATCCTCACATGAAATCTGGAAAGAAGCTTTCTGAGAAACTGCTTAGTGTTCTGTTAATTCATCTCACAGAGTTACATCTGTATTTCGTGGATCTCTTTGCTCGCCTTATTTCTGTGGAATCTGAGAACAGATATTTCGGATCCTATTGAAGACTATAGGGCCAAAGAAAATATCCTCCGATAACAAAGAGAAAGAAGCTTTCTGAGAAACTTCTTTGTATTCTGTGAAATCATCTCACAGAGTTACAGCTTTCCCCCCAAGAAGCCTTTCGCTAAGACAGTACTTGTGGAATTGGCAAAGTGATATTTGGAAGCCCATAGAGGGCTATGGTGAAAAAGGAAATATCCTCAGATGAAATCTGGAAAGAAGCTTTCTGAGAACCTGCTTAGTGTTCTGTTAATTCATCTCACAGAGTTACTTCTGCATTTCGTGGATCTCTTTGCTAGACTTATTTCTGTGGAATCTGAGAACAGATATTTCGGATCCCATTGAAGACTATAGAGCCAAAGGAAATATCCTCCGATAACAAAGAGAAAGAAGCTTACTGACAAACTTCTTTGTGTTCTGTGAAATCATCTCACAGAGTTACAGCTTTCCCCTCAAGAAGCCTTTCGCTAAGACAGTTCTTGTGGAATTGGCAAAGCGATATTTGGAAGCCCATAGAGGGCTATGGTGAAAAAGGAAATATCCTCAGATGAAATCTGGAAAGAAGCTTTCTGAGAAACTGCTTAGTGTTCTGTGAATTCATCTCACAGAGTTACATCTGTATTTCGTGGATCTCTTTGCTAGCCTTGTTTCTGTGGAATCTGAGAACAGATATTTCGGATCCCACTGAAGACTATAGGGCCAAAGGAAATATCCTCCAATAACAAAGAGAAAGAAGCTTTCTGAGAAAATTCTTTGTGTTCTGTGAAATCATCTCACAGAGTTACAGCTTTCCCCTCAAGAAGCCTTTCGTTAAGACAGTTCTCGTGGAATTGGCAAAGTGATATTTGGAAGCCCATAGAGGGCTATGGTGAAAAAGGAAATATCCTCAGATGAAATCTGGAAAGAAGCTTTCTGAGAAACTGCTTAGTGTTGTGTAAATTCATCTCACAGAGTTACATCTGTATTTCGTGGATCTCTTTGCTAGCCTTATTTCTGTGGAATCTGAGAACAGATATTTCGGATTCCTATGAAGACTATAGGGGCAAAGGAAATATCCTCCGATAACAAAGAGAAAGAAGCTTTCTGAGAAACTTCTTTGTGTTCTGTGAAATCATCTAACAGAGTTACAGCTTTCCCCTCAAGAAGCCTTTCGCTAAGACAGTTCTTGTGGAATTGGCAAAGTGATATTTGGAAGCCCATAGAGGGCTATGGTGAAAAAGGAAATATCCTCAGATGAAATCTGGAAGGAAGCTTTCTGAGAAACTGCTGAGTGTTCTGTTAATTCATCTCACAGAGTTACATCTGTATTTTGTGGATCTCTTTGCTAGCGTTATTTCTGTGGAATATGAGAACAGATATTTCGGATCCCATTGAAGACTACAGGGCCACAGGAAATATCCTCCGATAACAAAGAGAAAGAAGCTTTCTGAGAAACTTCTTTGTGTTCTGTGAAATCATCTCACAGAGTTACAGCTTTCCCCTCAAGAAGCCTTTCGCTAAGACAGTTCTTGTGGAATTGGCAAAGTGATATTTGGAAGCCCATAGAGGGCTATGTTGAAAAAGGAAATATCCTCAGATGAAATCTGGAAAGAAGCTTTCTGAGAAACTGCTGAGTGTTCTGTTAATTCATCTCACAGAGTTACATCTGTATTTCGTGGATCTCTTTGCTAGCCTTATTTCTGTGGAATCTGAGAACAGATATTTCGGATCCCATTGAAGACTATAGGGCCAAAGGAAATATCCTCCGATAACAAAGAGAAAGAAGCTTTCTGAGAGACTTCTTTGTGTTCTGTGAAATCATCTCACAGAGTTACAGCTTTCCCCTCAAGAAGCCTTTCGCTAAGACAGTTCTTGTGGAATTGGCAAAGTGATATTTGGAAGCCCATAGAGGGCTATGGTGAAAAAGGAAATATCCTCACATGAAATCTGGAAAGAAGCTTTCTGAGAAAGTGCTTAGTGTTCTGTTAATTCATCTCACAGAGTTACATCTGTATTTCGTGGATCTCTTTGCTAGCCTTATTTCTGTGGAATCTGAGAACAGATATTTCGGATCCCATTGAAGACTATAGGGCCGAAGGAAATAATCTCCGATAACAAAGAGAAAGAAGCTTTCTGAGAAACTTCTTTGTGTTCTGTGAAATCATCTCACAGAGTTACAGCATTCCCCTCAAGAAGCCTTTCGCTAAGACAGTTCTTGTGTAATTGGCAAAGGGATATTTGGAAGCCCTTAGAGGACTATGGTGAAAAAGGAAATATCCTCAGATGAAATCTGGAAAGAAGCTTTCTGAGAAACTGCTTAGTGTTCTGTTAATTCATCTCACAGAGTTGCATCTGTATTTCGTGGATCTCTTTGCTAGACTTATTTCTGTTTAATCTGAGAACAGATATTTCGGATCCTATTGAAGACTATAGGGCCAAAGGAAATATCCTCCGATAACAAAGAGAAAGAAGCTTTCTGAGAAACTTCTTTGTGTTCTGTGAAATCATCTCACAGAGTTACACCTTTCCCCTCAAGAAGCCTTTCGCTAAGACAGTTCTTGTGGAATTGGCAAAGTGATATTTGGAAGCCCATAGAGGGCTATGGTGAAAAAGGAAATATCCTCACATGAAATCTGGAAAGAAGCTTTCTGAGAAACTGCTTAGTGTTCTGTTAATTCATCTCACAGAGTTACATCTGTATTTCGTGGATCTCTTTGCTAGCCTTATTTCTGTGGAATCTCAGAACAGATATTTCGGATCCCATTGAAGACTATAGGGCCAAAGGATATAATCTCCGATAACAAAGTGAAAGAAGCTTTCTGAGAAACTTCTTTGTGTTCTGTGAAATCATCTCACAGAGTTACAGCATTCCCTTCAAGAAGCCTTTCGCTAAGACAGTTCTTGTGGAATTGGCAAAGTGATATTTGGAAGCCCATAGAGGGCTATGGTGAAACAGGAAATATCCTCAGATGAAATCTGGAAAGAAGCTTTCTGAGAAACTACTGGGTGTTCTGTTAATTCATCTCACAGAGTTACATCTGTATTTCGTGGATCTCTTTGCTAGCCTTATTTCTGTGGAATCTGAGAACAGATATTTCGGATCCCATTGAAGACTATAGGACCAAAGGAAATATCCTCCGATAACAAAGAGAAAGAAGCTTTCTGAGAAACTTCTTTGTGTTCTGTGAAATCATCTCACAGAGTTACACCTTTCCCCTCAAGAAGCCTTTCGCTCAGACAGTTCTTGTGGAATTGGCAAAGTGATATTTGGAAGCCCATAGAGGGCTATGGTGAAAAAGGAAATATCCTCACATGAAATCTGGAAAGAAGCTTTCTGAGAAACTGCTGAGTGTTCTGTTAATTCATCTCACAGAGTTACATCTGTATTTCGTGGATCTCTTTGCTAGCCTTATTTCTTTGGAATCTGAGAACAGATATTTCGGATCCCATTGAAGACTATAGGGCCAAAGGAAATATCCTCCGATAACAAACAGAAAGAAGCTTTCTGAGAAACTTCTTTGTGTTCTGTGAAATCATCTCACAGAGTTACAGCTTTCCCCTCAAGAAGCCTTTCGCTAAGACAGTTCTTGTGGAATTGGCAAAGTGATAATTGGAAGCCCTTAGAGGGCTATGGTGAAAACGGAAATATCCTCAGATGAAATCTGGAAAGAAGCTTTCTGAGAAACTTCTCAGTGTTCTGTTAATTCATCTCATAGAGTTACATCTGTATTTCGTGGATCTCTTTGCTAGCCTTATTTCTGTGGAATCTGAGAACAGATATTTCGGATCCCATTGAAGACTATAGGACCAAAGGAAATATCCTCCGATAACAAAGAGAAAGAAGCTTTCTGAGAAACTTCTTTGTGTTCTGTGAAATCATCTCTCAGAGTTACAGCTTTCCCCTCAAGAAGCCTTTCGCTAAGACAGTTCTCGTGGAATTGGCAAAGTGATATTTGGAAGCCCATAGAGGGCTACGGTGAAAAAGGAAATATCCTCAGATGAAATCTGGAAAGAAGCTTTCTGAGAAACTGCTTAGTGTTCTGTTAATTCATCTCACAGAGTTACATCTGTATTTCGTGGATCTCTTTGCTAGCCTTATTTCTGTGGAATCTCAGAACAGATATTTCGGATCCCATTGAAGACTATAGGGCCAAAGGATATAATCTCCGATAACAAACAGAAAGAAGCTTTCTGAGAAACTTCTTTGTGTTCTGTGAAATCATCTCACAGAGTTACAGCATTCCCTTCAAGAAGCCTTTCACTAAGACAGTTCTTGTGGAATTGGCAAAGTGATATTTGGAAGCCCATTGAGGGCTATGGTGAAACAGGAAATATCCTCAGATGAAATCTGGAAAGAAGCTTTCTGAGAAACTGCTGGGTGTTCTGTTAATTCATCTCACAGAGTTACATCTGTATTTCGTGGATCTCTTTGCTAGCCTTATTTCTGTGGAATCTGAGAACAGATATTTCGGATCCCATTGAAGACTATAGGACCAAAGGAAATATCCTCCGATAACAAAGAGAAAGAAGCTTTCTGAGAAACTTCTTTGTGTTCTGTGAAATCATCTCACAGAGTTACACCTTTCCCCTCAAGAAGCCTTTCGCTAAGACAGTTCTTGTGGAATTGGCAAAGTGATATTTGGAAGCCCATAGAGGGCTATGGTGAAAAAGGAAATATCCTCACATGAAATCTGGAAAGAAGCTTTCTGAGAAACTGCTGAGTGTTCTGTTAATTCATCTCACAGAGTTACATCTGTATTTCGTGGATCTCTTTGCTAGCCTTATTTCTGTGGAATCTGAGAACAGATATTTCGGATCCCATTGAAGACTATAGGGCCAAAGGAAATATCCTCCGATAACAAAGAGAAAGAAGCTTTCTGATAAACTTCTTTGTGTTCTGTGAAATCATCTCACAGAGTTACAGCTTTCCCCTCAAGAAGCCTTTCGCTAAGACAGTTCTTGTGGAATTGGCAAAGTGATAATTGGAAGCCCTTAGAGGGCTATGGTGAAAAAGGAAATATCCTCAGATGAAATCTGGAAAGAAGCTTTCTGAGAAACTTCTCAGTGTTCTGTTAATTCATCTCACAGAGTTACATCTGTATTTCGTGGATCTCTTTGCTAGCCTTATTTCTGTGGAATCTGAGAACAGATATTTCGGATCCCATTGAAGACTATAGGACCAAAGGAAATATCCTCCGATAACAAAGAGAAAGAAGCTTTCTGAGAAACTTCTTTGTGTTCTGTGAAATCATCTCTCAGAGTTACAGCTTTCCCCTCAAGAAGCCTTTCGCTAAGACAGTTCTCGTGGAATTGGCAAAGTGATATTTGGAAGCCCATAGAGGGCTACGGTGAAAAAGGAAATATCCTCAGATGAAATCTGGAAAGAAGCTTTCTGAGAAACTGCTTAGTGTTCTGTTAATTCATCTCACAGAGTTACATCTGTATTTCGTGGATCTCTTTGCTAGCCTTATTTCTGTGGAATCTGAGAACAGATATTTCGGATCCCATTGAAGACTATAGGGCCAAAGAAAATATCCTCCGATAACAAAGAGAAAGAAGCTTTCTGATAAACTTCTTTGTATTCTGTGAAATCATCTCACAGAGTTACAGCTTTCCCCTCAAGAAGCCTTTCGCTAAGACAGTTCTTGTGGAATTGGCAAAGTGATATTTGGAAGCCCATAGAGGACTATGGTGAAAAAGGAAATATCCTCAGATGAAATCTGGAAAGAAGCTTTCTGTGAAACTGCTTAGTGTTCTGTTAATTCTTCTCACAGAGTTACATCTGTATTTCGTGGATCTCTTTGCTAGACTTATTTCTGTGGAATCTGAGAACACATATTTCGGATCCCTTTGAAGACTATAGGGCCAAAGGAAATATCCTCCGATAACAAAGAGAAAGAAGCTTTCTGAGAAACTTCTTTGTGTTCTGTGAAATCATCTCACAGAGTTACAGCTTTCCCCTCAAGAAGCCTTTCGCTAAGACAGTTCTTGTGGAATTGGCAAAGTGATATTTGGAAGCCCATAGAGTTCTATGGTGAAAAAGGAAATATCCTCAGATGAAATCTGGAAAGAAGCTTTCTTAGAACCTGCTTAGTGTTCTGTTAATTCATCTCACAGAGTTACGTCTGCATTTCGTGGATCTCTTTGCTAGACTTATTTCTGTGGAATCTGAGAACAGATATTTCGGATCCCATTGAAGACTATAGGGCCAAAGGAAATATCCTCCGATAACAAAGAGAAAGAAGCTTACTGAGAAACTTCTTTGTGTTCTGTGAAATCATCTCACAGCGTTACAGCTTTCCCCTCAAGAAGCCTTTCGCTAAGACAGTTCTTGTGGAATTGGCAAAGCGATATTTGGAAGCCCATAGAGGGCTATGGTGAAAAAGGAAATATCCTCAGATGAAATCTGGAAAGAAGCTTTCTGAGAAACTGCTTAGTGTTCTGTGAATTCAACTCACAGAGTTACATCTGTATTTCGTGGATCTCTTTGCTAGCCTTATTTCTGTGGAATCTGAGAACAGATATTTCGGATCCCATTGAAGACTATAGGACCAAAGGAAATATCCTCCGATAACAAAGAGAAAGAAGCTTTCTGAGAAACTTCTTTGTGTTCTGTGAAATCATCTCACAGAGTTACAGCTTTCCCCTCAAGAAGCCTTTCGCTAAGACAGTTCTTGTGGAATTGGCAAAGTGATATTTGGAAGCCCATAGAGGGCTATGGTGAAAAAGGAAATATCCTCAGATGAAATCTGGAAAGAAGCTTTCTGAGAAACTGCTTAGTGTTCTGTTCATTAATCGCACAGAGTTACATCTGTGTTTCGTGGATCTCTTTGCTAGCCTTATTTCTGTGGAATCTGAGAACAGATATTTCGGATCCCATTGAAGACTAAAGGGCCCAAGAAAATATCCTCCGATAACAAAGAGAAAGAAGCTTTCTGAGAAACTTCTTTGTATTCTGTGAAATCATCTCACAGAGTTACAGCTTTACCCTCAAGAAGCCTTTCGCTAAGACAGTTCTTGTGGAATTGGCAAAGTGATATTTGGAAACCCATAGAGGGCTATGGTGAAAAAGGAAATATCCTCAGATGAAATCTGGAAAGAAGCTTTCTGTGAAACTGCTTAGTGTTCTGTTAATTCATCTCAGAGAGTTACATCTGTATTTCGTGGATGTCTTTGCTAGACTTATTTCTGTGGAATCTGAGAACAGATATTTCGGATCCCTTTGAAGACTATAGGGCCAAAGGAAATATCCTCCGATAACAAAGAGAAAGAAGCTTTCTGAGAAACTTCTTTGTGTTCTGTGAAATCATCTCACAGAGTTACAGCTTTCCCCTCAAGAAGCCTTTCGCTAAGACAGTTCTTGTGGAATTGGCAAAGTGATATTTGGAAGCCCATAGAGGGCTATGGTGAAAAAGGAAATATCCTCAGCTGAAATCTGGAAAGAAGCTTTCTGAGAAACTGCTTAGTGTTCTGTTAATTCATCTCACAGAGTTACATCTGTATTTCGTGCATCTCTTTGCTAGCCTTATTTCTGTGAAATCTGAGAACAGATATTTCGGATCCCATTGAAGACTGTAGGGCCAAAGGAAATAATCTCCGATGACAAAGAGAAAGAAGCTTTCTGAGAAACTTCTTTGTGTTCTGTGAAATCATCTCACAGAGTTACAGCTTTCCCCTCAAGAAGCCTTTCGCTAAGACAGTTCTTGTGGAATTGGCAAAGGGATATGTGGAAGCCCATAGAGGGCTAGGGTGAAAAATGAAATATCCTCAGATGAAATCTGGAAGGAAGCTTTCTGAGAAACTGCTGAGTGTTCTGTTAATTCATCTCACCGAGTTACATCTGTATTTCGTGGATCTCTTTGCTAGCTTTATTTCTGTGGAATATGAGAACAGATAATTCGGATCCCTTTGAAGACTATAGGGCCAAAGGAAATATCCTCCGATAACAAAGAGAAAGAAGCTTTCTGAGAAACTTCTTTGTGTTCTGTGAAATCATCTCACAGCGTTACAGCTTTCCCCTCAAGAAGCCTTTCGCTAAGACAGTTCTTGTGGAATTGGCAAAGTGATATTTGGAAGCCCATAGAGGGCTATGGTGAAAAAGGAAATATCCTCACATGAAATCTGGAAAGAAGCTTTCTGAGAAACTGCTGAGTGGTCTGTTAATTCATCTCACAGAGTTACATCTGTATTTCGTGGATCTCTTTGCTAGCCTTATTTCTGTGGAATCTGAGAACAGATATTTCGGATCCCATTGAAGACTATAGGGCCAAAGGAAATATCCTCCGATAACAAAGAGAAAGAAGCTTTCTGAGAAACTTCTTTGTGTTCTGTGAAATCATCTCACAGAGTTACAGCTTTCCCCTCAAGAAGCCTTTCGCTAAGACAGTTGTTGTGGAATTGGCAAAGTGATAATTGGAAGCCCTTAGAGGGCTATGGTGAAAAAGGAAATATCCTCAGATGAAATCTGGAAAGAAGCTTTCTGAGAAACTTCTCAGTGTTCTGTTAATTCATCTCACAGAGTTACATCTGTATTTCGTGGATCTCTTTGCTAGCCTTATTTCTGTGGAATCTGAGAACAGATATTTCGGATCCCATTGAAGACTATAGGACCAAAGGAAATATCCTCCGATAACAAAGAGAAAGAAGCTTTCTGAGAAACTTCTTTGTGTTCTGTGAAATCATCTCTCAGAGTTACAGCTTTCCCCTCAAGAAGCCTTTCGCTAAGACAGTTCTCGTGGAATTGGCAAAGTGATATTTGGAAGCCCATAGAGGGCTACGGTGAAAAAGGAAATATCCTCAGATGAAATCTGGAAAGAAGCTTTCTGAGAAACTGCTTAGTGTTCTGTTAATTCATCTCACAGAGTTACATCTGTATTTCGTGGATCTCTTTGCTAGCCTTATTTCTGTGGAATCTGAGAACAGATATTTCGGATCCCATTGAAGACTATAGGGCCAAAGAAAATATCCTCCGATAACAAAGAGAAAGAAGCTTTCTGATAAACTTCTTTGTATTCTGTGAAATCATCTCACAGAGTTACAGCTTTCCCCTCAAGAAGCCTTTCGCTAAGACAGTTCTTGTGGAATTGGCAAAGTGATATTTGGAAGCCCATAGAGGACTACGGTGAAAAAGGAAATATCCTCAGATGAAATCTGGAAAGAAGCTTTCTGTGAAACTGCTTAGTGTTCTGTTAATTCTTCTCACAGAGTTACATCTGTATTTCGTGGATCTCTTTGCTAGACTTATTTCTGTGGAATCTGAGAACACATATTTCGGATCCCTTTGAAGACTATAGGGCCAAAGGAAATATCCTCCGATAACAAAGAGAAAGAAGCTTTCTGAGAAACTTCTTTGTGTTCTGTGAAATCATCTCACAGAGTTACAGCTTTCCCCTCAAGAAGCCTTTCGCTAAGACAGTTCTTGTGGAATTGGCAAAGTGATATTTGGAAGCCCATAGAGTTCTATGGTGAAAAAGGAAATATCCTCAGATGAAATCTGGAAAGAAGCTTTCTTAGAACCTGCTTAGTGTTCTGTTAATTCATCTCACAGAGTTACGTCTGCATTTCGTGGATCTCTTTGCTAGACTTATTTCTGTGGAATCTGAGAACAGATATTTCGGATCCCATTGAAGACTATAGGGCCAAAGGAAATATCCTCCGATAACAAAGAGAAAGAAGCTTTCTGAGAAACTTCTTTGTGTTCTGTGAAATCATCTCACAGCGTTACAGCTTTCCCCTCAAGAAGCCTTTCGCTAAGACAGTTCTTGTGGAATTGGCAAAGTGATATTTGGAAGCCCATAGAGGGCTATGGTGAAAAAGGAAATATCCTCACATGAAATCTGGAAAGAAGCTTTCTGAGAAACTGCTGAGTGGTCTGTTAATTCATCTCACAGAGTTACATCTGTATTTCGTGGATCTCTTTGCTAGCCTTATTTCTGTGGAATCTGAGAACAGATATTTCGGATCCCATTGAAGACTATAGGGCCAAAGGAAATATCCTCCGATAACAAAGAGAAAGAAGCTTTCTGAGAAACTTCTTTGTGTTCTGTGAAATCATCTCACAGAGTTACAGCTTTCCCCTCAAGAAGCCTTTCGCTAAGACAGTTGTTGTGGAATTGGCAAAGTGATAATTGGAAGCCCTTAGAGGGCTATGGTGAAAAAGGAAATATCCTCAGATGAAATCTGGAAAGAAGCTTTCTGAGAAACTTCTCAGTGTTCTGTTAATTCATCTCACAGAGTTACATCTGTATTTCGTGGATCTCTTTGCTAGCCTTATTTCTGTGGAATCTGAGAACAGATATTTCGGATCCCATTGAAGACTATAGGACCAAAGGAAATATCCTCCGATAACAAAGAGAAAGAAGCTTTCTGAGAAACTTCTTTGTGTTCTGTGAAATCATCTCTCAGAGTTACAGCTTTCCCCTCAAGAAGCCTTTCGCTAAGACAGTTCTCGTGGAATTGGCAAAGTGATATTTGGAAGCCCATAGAGGGCTACGGTGAAAAAGGAAATATCCTCAGATGAAATCTGGAAAGAAGCTTTCTGAGAAACTGCTTAGTGTTCTGTTAATTCATCTCACAGAGTTACATCTGTATTTCGTGGATCTCTTTGCTAGCCTTATTTCTGTGGAATCTGAGAACAGATATTTCGGATCCCATTGAAGACTATAGGGCCAAAGAAAATATCCTCCGATAACAAAGAGAAAGAAGCTTTCTGATAAACTTCTTTGTATTCTGTGAAATCATCTCACAGAGTTACAGCTTTCCCCTCAAGAAGCCTTTCGCTAAGACAGTTCTTGTGGAATTGGTAAAGTGATATTTGGAAGCCCATAGAGGACTACGGTGAAAAAGGAAATATCCTCAGATGAAATCTGGAAAGAAGCTTTCTGTGAAACTGCTTAGTGTTCTGTTAATTCTTCTCACAGAGTTACATCTGTATTTCGTGGATCTCTTTGCTAGACTTATTTCTGTGGAATCTGAGAACACATATTTCGGATCCCTTTGAAGACTATAGGGCCAAAGGAAATATCCTCCGATAACAAAGAGAAAGAAGCTTTCTGAGAAACTTCTTTGTGTTCTGTGAAATCATCTCACAGAGTTACAGCTTTCCCCTCAAGAAGCCTTTCGCTAAGACAGTTCTTGTGGAATTGGCAAAGTGATATTTGGAAGCCCATAGAGTTCTATGGTGAAAAAGGAAATATCCTCAGATGAAATCTGGAAAGAAGCTTTCTTAGAACCTGCTTAGTGTTCTGTTAATTCATCTCACAGAGTTACGTCTGCATTTCGTGGATCTCTTTGCTAGACTTATTTCTGTGGAATCTGAGAACAGATATTTCGGATCCCATTGAAGACTATAGGGCCAAAGGAAATATCCTCCGATAACAAAGAGAAAGAAGCTTACTGAGAAACTTCTTTGTGTTCTGTGAAATCATCTCACAGCGTTACAGCTTTCCCTTCAAGAAGCCTTTCGCTAAGACAGTTCTTGTGGAATTGGCAAAGCGATATTTGGAAGCCCATAGAGGGCTATGGTGAAAAAGGAAATATCCTCAGATGAAATCTGGAAAGAAGTTTCTGAGAAACTGCTTAGTGTTCTGTGAATTCAACTCACAGAGTTACATCTGTATTTCGTGGATCTCTTTGCTAGCCTTATTTCTGTGGAATCTGAGAACAGATATTTCGGATCCCATTGAAGACTATAGGACCAAAGGAAATATCCTCCGATAACAAAGAGAAAGAAGCTTTCTGAGAAACTTCTTTGTGTTCTGTGAAATCATCTCACAGAGTTACAGCTTTCCACTCAAGAAGCCTTTCGCTAAGACAGTTCTTGTGGAATTGGCAAAGTGATATTTGGAAGCCCATAGAGGGCTATGGTGAAAAAGGAAATATCCTCAGATGAAATCTGGAAAGAAGCTTTCTGAGAAACTGCTTAGTGTTCTGTTCATTCATCGCACAGAGTTACATCTGTGTTTCGTGGATCTCTTTGCTAGCCTTATTTCTGAGGAATCTGAGAACAGATATTTCGGATCCCATTGAAGACTAAAGGGCCCAAGAAAATATCCTCCGATAACAAAGAGAAAGAAGCTTTCTGAGAAACTTCTTTGTATTCTGTGAAATCATCTCATAGAGTTACAGCTTTACCCTCAAGAAGCCTTTCGCTAAGACAGTTCTTGTGGAATTGGCAAAGTGATATTTGGAAACCCATAGAGGGCTATGGTGAAAAAGGAAATATCCTCAGATGAAATCTGGAAAGAAGCTTTCTGTGAAACTGCTTAGTGTTCTGTTAATTCATCTCACAGAGTTACATCTGTATTTCGTGGATGTCTTTGCTAGACTTATTTCTGTGGAATCTGAGAACAGATATTTCGGATCCCTTTGAAGACTATAGGGCCAAAGGAAATATCCTCCGATAACAAAGAGAAAGAAGCTTTCTGAGAAACTTCTTTGTGTTCTGTGAAATCATCTCACAGAGTTACAGCTTTCCCCTCAAGAAGCCTTTCGCTAAGACAGTTCTTGTGGAATTGGCAAAGTGATATTTGGAAGCCCATAGAGGGCTATGGTGAAAAAGGAAATATCCTCAGCTGAAATCTGGAAAGAAGCTTTCTGAGAAACTGCTTAGTGTTCTGTTAATTCATCTCACAGAGTTACATCTGTATTTCGTGGATCTCTTTGCTAGCCTTATTTCTGTGAAATCTGAGAACAGATATTTCGGATCCCATTGAAGACTGTAGGGCCAAAGGAAATAATCTCCGATGACAAAGAGAAAGAAGCTTTCTGAGAAACTTCTTTGTGTTCTGTGAAATCATCTCACAGAGTTACAGCTTTCCCCTCAAGAAGCCTTTCGCTAAGACAGTTCTTGTGGAATTGGCAAAGGGATATGTGGAAGCCCATAGAGGGCTAGGGTGAAAAATGAAATATCCTCAGATGAAATCTGGAAGGAAGCTTTCTGAGAAACTGCTGAGTGTTCTGTTAATTCATCTCACCGAGTTACATCTGTATTTCGTGGATCTCTTTGCTAGCTTTATTTCTGTGGAATATGAGAACAGATAATTCGGATCCCTTTGAAGACTATGGGGCCAAAGGAAATATCCTCCGATAACAAAGAGAAAGAAGCTTTCTGAGAAACTTCTTTGTGTTCTGTGAAATCATCTCACAGCGTTACAGCTTTCCCCTCAAGAAGCCTTTCGCTAAGACAGTTCTTGTGGAATTGGCAAAGTGATATTTGGAAGCCCATAGAGGGCTATGGTGAAAAAGGAAATATCCTCAGATGAAATCTGGAAAGAAGCTTTCTGAGAAACTGCTTAGTGTTCTGTTAATTCAACTCACAGAGTTACATCTGTATTTCGTGGATCTCTTTGCTAGCCTTATTTCTGTGGAATCTGAGAACAGATATTTCGGATCCCATTGAAGACTATAGGGCCAAAGGAAATAATCTCCGATAACAAAGAGAAAGAAGCTTTCTGAGAAACTTCTTTGTGTTCTGTGAAATCATCTCACAGAGTTACAGCATTCCCCTCAAGAAGCCTTTCGCTAAGACAGTTCTTGTGGAATTGGCAAAGTGATATTTGGAAGCCCTTAGAGGGCTATGGTGAAAAAGGAAATATCCTCAGATGAAATCTGGAAAGAAGCTTTCTGAGAAACTGCTTAGTGTTCTGTTAATTCATCTCACAGAGTTACATCTTTATTTCGTGGATCTCTTTGCTAGACTTATTTCTGTTTAATCTGAGAACAGATATTTCGGATCCTATTGAAGAATATAAGGCCAAAGGAAATATCCTCCGATAACAAAGAGAAAGAAGCTTTCTGAGAAACTTCTTTGTGTTCTGTGAAATCATCTCACAGAGTTACAGCTTTCCCCTCAGGAAGCCTTTCGCTAAGACAGTTCTTGTGGAATTGGCAAAGTGATATTTGGAAGCCCATAGAGGGCTATGGTGAAAAAGGAAATATCCTCACATGAAATCTGGAAAGAAGCTTTCTGAGAAACTGCTTAGTGTTCTGTTAATTCAACTCACAGAGTTACATCTGTATTTCGTGGATCTCTTTGCTAGCCTTATTTCTGTGGAATCTGAGAACAGATATTTCGGATTCCTATGAAGACTATAGGGGCAAAGGAAATATCCTCCGATAACAAAGAGAAAGAAGCTTTCTGAGAAACTTCTTTGTGTTCTGTGAAATCATCTAACGGAGTTACAGCTTTCCCCTCAAGAAGCCTTTCGCTAAGACAGTTCTTGTGGAATTGGCAAAGTGATATTTGGAAGCCCATAAAGGGCTATGGTGAAAAAGGAAATATCCTCAGATGAAATCTGGAAGGAAGCTTTCTGAGAAACTGCTGAGTGTTCTGTTAATTCATCTCACAGAGTTACATCTGTATTTCGTGGATCTCTTTGCTAGCTTTATTTCTGTGGAATATGAGAACAGATATTTCGGATCCCATTGAAGACTACAGGGCCAAAGGAAATATCCTCCGATAACAAAGAGAAAGAAGCTTTCTGAGAAACTTCTTTGTGTTCTGTGAAATCATCTCACAGCGTTACAGCTTTCCCCTCAAGAAGCCTTTCGCTAAGACAGTTCTTGTGGAATTGGCAAAGTGATATTTGGAAGCCCATAGAGGGCTATGGTGAAAAAGGAAATATCCTCAGATGAAATCTGGAAAGAAGCTTTCTGAGAAACTGCTTAGTGTTCTGTTAATTCAACTCACAGAGTTACATCTGTATTTCGTGGATCTCTTTGCTAGCCTTATTTCTGTGGAATCTGAGAACAGATATTTCGGATCCCATTGAAGACTATAGGGCCAAAGGAAATAATCTCCGATAACAAAGAGAAAGAAGCTTTCTGAGAAACTTCTTTGTGTTCTGTGAAATCATCTCACAGAGTTACAGCATTCCCCTCAAGAAGCCTTTCGCTAAGACAGTTCTTGTTGAATTGGCAAAGTGATATTTGGAAGCCCTTAGAGGGCTATGGTGAAAAAGGAAATATCCTCAGATGAAATCTGGAAAGAAGCTTTCTGAGAAACTGCTTAGTGTTCTGTTAATTCATCTCACAGAGTTACATCTGTATTTCGTGGATCTCTTTGCTAGACTTATTTCTGTTTAATCTGAGAACAGATATTTCGGATCCTATTGAAGAATATAGGGCCAAAGGAAATATCCTCCGATAACAAAGAGAAAGAAGCTTTCTGAGAAACTTCTTTGTGTTCTGTGAAATCATCTCACAGAGTTACAGCATTCCCCTCAAGAAGCCTTTCGCTAAGACAGTTCTTGTGGAATTGGCAAAGTGATATTTGGAAGCCCTTAGAGGGCTATGGTGAAAAAGGAAATATCCTCAGATGAAATCTGGAAAGAAGCTTTCTGAGAAACTGCTTAGTGTTCTGTTAATTCATCTCACAGAGTTACATCTGTATTTCGTGGATCTCTTTGCTAGACTTATTTCTGTTTAATCTGAGAACAGATATTTCGGATCCTATTGAAGAATATAGGGCCAAAGGAAATATCCTCCGATAACAAAGAGAAAGAAGCTTTCTGAGAAACTTCTTTGTGTTCTGTGAAATCATCTCACAGAGTTACAGCTTTCCCCTCAGGAAGCCTTTCGCTAAGACAGTTCTTGTGGAATTGGCAAAGTGATATTTGGAAGCCCATAGAGGGCTATGGTGAAAAAGGAAATATCCTCAGATGAAATCTGGAAAGAAGCTTTCTGAGAAACTGCTTAGTGTTCTGTTAATTCATCTCACAGAATTACATCTGTATTTCGTGGATCTCTTTGCTAGCCTTATTTCTGTGGAATCTGAGAACAGATATTTCGGATTCCTATGAAGACTATAGGGGCAAAGGAAATATCCTCCGATAACAAAGAGAAAGAAGCTTTCTGAGAAACTTCTTTGTGTTCTGTGAAATCATCTAACAGAGTTACAGCTTTCCCCTCAAGAAGCCTTTCGCTAAGACAGTTCTTGTGGAATTGGCAAAGTGATATTTGGAAGCCCATAGAGGGCTATGGTGAAAAAGGAAATATCCTCAGATGAAATCTGGAAGGAAGCTTTCTGAGAAACTGCTGAGTGTTCTGTTAATTCATCTCACAGAGTTACATCTGTATTTTGTGGATCTCTTTGCTAGCTTTATTTCTGTGGAATATGAGAACAGATATTTCGGATCCCATTGAAGACTACAGGGCCAAAGGAAATATCCTCCGATAACAAAGAGAAAGAAGCTTTCTGAGAAACTTCTTTGTGTTCTGTGAAATCATCTCACAGAGTTACAGCTTTCCCCTCAAGAAGCCTTTCGCTAAGACAGTTCTTGTGGAATTGGCAAAGTGATATTTGGAGGCCCATAGAGGGCTATGTTGAAAAAGGAAATATCCTCAGATGAAATCTGGAAAGAAGCTTTCTGAGAAACTGCTGAGTGTTCTGTTAATTCATCTCACAGAGTTACATCTGTATTTCGTGGATCTCTTTGCTAGCCTTATTTCTGTGGAATCTGAGAACAGATATTTCAGATCCCATTGAAGACTATAGGGCCGAAGGAAATAATCTCCGATAACAAAGAGAAAGAAGCTTTCTGAGAAACTTCTTTGTGTTCTGTGAAATCATCTCACAGAGTTACAGCATTCCCCTCAAGAAGCCTTTCGCTAAGACAGTTCTTGTGGAATTGGCAAAGTGATATTTGGAAGCCCATAGAGGGCTATGGTGAAAAAGGAAATATCCTCAGATGAAATCTGGAAAGAAGCTTTCTGAGAAAGTGCTTAGTGTTCTGTTAATTCATCTCACAGAGTTACATCTGTATTTCGTGGATCTCTTTGCTAGCCTTATTTCTGTGGAATCTGAGAACAGATATTTCGGATCCAATTGAAGACTATAGGGCCGAAGGAAATAATCTCCGATAACAAAGAGAAAGAAGCTTTCTGAGAAACTTCTTTGTGTTCTGTGAAATCATCTCACAGAGTTACAGCTTTCCCCTCAGGAAGCCTTTCGCTAAGAGAGTTCTTGTAGAATTGGCAAAGTGATATTTGGAAGCAAATAGAGGGCTATGGTGAAAAAGGAAATATCCTCAGATGAAATCTGGAAAGAAGCTTTCTGAGAAACTGCTTAGTGTTCTGTTAATTCATCTCACAGAGTTACATCTGTATTTCGTGGATCTCTTTGCTAGCCTTATTTCTGTGGAATCTGAGAACAGATATTTCGGATTCCTATGAAGACTATAGGGGCAAAGGAAATATCTTCCGATAACAAAGAGAAAGAAGTTTTCTGAGAAACTTCTTTGTGTTCTGTGAAATCATCTCACAGAGTTACAGCTTTCCCCTCAAGAAGCCTTTCGCTAAGACAGTTCTTGTGGAATTGGCAAAGTGATATTTGGAACCCCATAGAGTGCTATGGTGAAAAAGGAAATATCCTCAGATGAAATCTGGAAAGAAGCTTTCTGAGAAACTTCTGAGTGTTCTGTTAATTCATCTCACAGAGTTACATCTGTATTTCGTGGATCTCTTTGCTAGCCTTATTTCTGTGGAATCTGAGAACAGATATTTCGGATCCCTTTGAAGACTATAGGACCAAAGGAAATATCCTCCGATAACAAAGAGAAAGAAGCTTTCTGAGAAACTTCTTTGTGTTCTGTGAAATCATCTCACAGAGTTACAGCTTTCCCCTCAAGAAGCCTTTCGCTAAGACAGTTCTCGTGGAATTGCCAAAGTGATATTTGGAAGCCCATAGAGGGCTATGGTGAAAAAGGAAATATCCTCAGATGAAATCTGGAAAGAAGCTTTCTGAGAAACTGCTTAGTGTTCTGTTAATTCATCTCACAGAGTTACATCTGTATTTCGTGGATCTCTTTGCTAGCCTTATTTCTGTGGAATCTGAGAACAGATATTTCGGATCCCATTGAAGACTATAGGGCCAAAGGATATAATCTCCGATAACAAAGAGAAAGAAGCTATCTGAGAAACTTCTTTGTGTTCTGTGAAATCTTCTCACAGAGTTACAGCATTCCCTTCAAGAAGCCTTTCGCTAAGACAGTTCTTGTGGAATTTGCAAAGTGATATTTGGAAGCCCATAGAGGGCTATGGTGAAACAGGAAATATCCTCAGATGAAATCTGGAAAGAAGCTTTCTGAGAAACTGCTGGGTGTTCTGTTAATTCATCTCACAGAGTTACATCTGTATTTCGTGGATCTCTTTGCTAGCCTTATTTCTGTGGAATCTGAGAACAGATATTTCGGATCCCATTGAAGACTATAGGGCCAAAGAAAATATCCTCCGATAACAAAGAGAAAGAAGCTTTCTGAGAAACTTCTTTGTATTCTGTGAAATCATCTCACAGAGTTACAGCTTTCCCCTCAAGAAGCCTTTCGCTAAGACAGTTCTTGTGGAATTGGCAAAGTGATATTTGGAAGCCCATAGAGGACTATGGTGAAAAAGGAAATATCCTCAGATGAAATCTGGAAAGAAGCTTTCTGTGAAACTGCTTAGTGTTCTGTTAATTCTTCTCACAGAGTTACATCTGTATTTCGTGGATCTCTTTGCTAGACTTTTTTCTGTGGAATCTGAGAACAGATATTTCGGATCCCTTTGAAGACTATAGGGCCAAAGGAAATATCCTCCGATAACAAAGAGAAAGAAGCTTTCTGAGAAACTTCTTTGTGTTCTGTGAAATCATCTCACAGAGTTACAGCTTTCCCCTCAAGAAGCCTTTCGCTAAGACAGTTCTTGTGGAATTGGCAAAGTGATATTTGGAAGCCCATAGAGGGCTATGGTGAAAAAGGAAATATCCTCAGATGAAATCTGGAAAGAAGTTTTCTGAGAACCTGCTTAGTGTTCTGTTAATTCATCTCACAGAGTTACGTCTGCATTTCGTGGATCTCTTTGCTAGACTTATTTCTGTGGAATCTGAGAACAGATATTTCGGATCCCATTGAAGACTATAGGGCCAAAGGAAATATCCTCCGATAACAAAGAGAAAGAAGCTTACTGAGAAACTTCTTTGTGTTCTGTGAAATCATCTCACAGCGTTACAGCTTTCCCCTCAAGAAGCCTTTGGCTAAGACAGTTCTTGTGGAATTGGCAAAGCGATATTTGGAAGCCCATAGAGGGCTATGGTGAAAAAGCAAATATCCTCAGATGAAATCTGGAAAGAAGCTTTCTGAGAAACTGCTTAGTGTTCTGTGAATTCATCTCACAGAGTTACATCTGTATTTCGTGGATCTCTTTGCTAGCCTTATTTCTGTGGTATCTGAGAACAGATATTTCGGATCCCATTGAAGACTATAGGACCAAAGGAAATATCCTCCGATAACAAAGAGAAAGAAGCTTTCTGAGAAACTTCTTTGTGTTCTGTGAAATCATCTCACAGAGTTACAGCTTTCCACTCAAGAAGCCTTTCGCTAAGACAGTTCTCGTGGAATTGGCAAAGTGATCTTTGGAAGCCCATAGAGGGCTATGGTGAAAAAGGAAATATCCTCAGATGAAATCTGCAAAGAAGCTTTCTGAGAAACTGCTTAGTGTTCTGTTCATTCATCGCACAGAGTTACATCTGTGTTTCGTGGATCTCTTTGCTAGCCTTATTTCTGTGGAATCTGAGAACAGATATTTCGGATCCCATTGAAGACTATAGGGCCCAAGAAAATATCCTCCGATAACAAAGAGAAAGAAGCTTTCTGAGAAACTTCTTTGTATTCTGTGAAATCATCTCACAGAGTTACAGCTTTCCCCTCAAGAAGCCTTTCGCTAAGACAGTTCTTGTGGAATTGGCAAAGTGATATTTGGAAGCCCATAGAGGGCTATGGTGAAAAAGGAAATATCCTCAAATGAAATCTGGAAAGAAGCTTTCTGAGAAACTGCTTAGTGTTCTGTTAATTCATCTCACAGAGTTACATCTGTATTTCGTGGATCTCTTTGCTAGACTTATTTCTGTGGAATCTGAGAACAGATATTTCGGAACCCTTTGAAGACTATAGGGCCAAAGGAAATATCCTCCGATAACAAAGAGAAAGAAGCTTTCTGAGAAACTTCTTTGTGTTCTGTGAAATCCTCTCACAGAGTTACAGCTTTCCCCTCAAGAAGCCTTTCGCTAAGACAGTTCTTGTGGAATTGGCAAAGTGATATTTGGGAGCCCATAGAGGGCTATGGAGAAAAAGGAAATATCCTCAGATGAAATCTGGAAAGAAGCTTTCTGAGAACCTGCTTAGTGTTCTGTTAATTCATCTCACAGAGTTACGTCTGCATTTCGTGGATCTCTTTGCTAGACTTATTTCTGTGAAATCTGAGAACAGATATTTCGGATCCCATTGAAGACTACAGGGCCAAAGGAAATATCCTCCGATAACAAAGAGAAAGAAGCTTACTGAGAAACTTCTTTGTGTTCTGGAAATCATCTCACAGAGTAACAGCTTTCCCCTCAAGAAGCCTTTCGCTAAGACAGTTCTTGTGGAATTGGCAAAGTGATATTTGGAAGCCCATAGAGGGCTATGGTGAAAAAGGAAATATCCTCAGATGAAATCTGGAAAGAAGCTTTCTGAGAAACTGCTTAGTGTTCTGTTAATTCATCTCACAGAGTTACATCTGTATTTCGTGGATCTCTTTGCTAGCCTTATTTCTTTGGAATCTGAGAACAGATATTTCGGATCCCATTGAAGACTATAGGACCAAAGGAAATATCCTCCGATAACAAAGAGAAAGAAGCTTTCTGAGAAACTTCTTTGTGTTCTGTGAAATCATCTCACAGAGTTACAGCTATCCCCTCAAGAAGCCTTTCGCTAAGACAGTTCTTGTGGAATTGGCAATGTGATAGTTGGGAGCCCATAGAGGGCTATGGAGAAAAAGGAAATATCCTCAGATGAAATCTGGAAAGAAGCTTTCTGAGAACCTGCTTAGTGTTCTGTTAATTCATCTCACAGAGTTACGTCTGCATTTCGTGGATCTCTTTGCTAGACTTATTTCTGTGGAATCTGAGAACAGATATTTCGGATCCCATTGAAGACTACAGGGCCAAAGGAAATATCCTCCGATAACAAAGAGAAAGAAGCTTACTGAGAAACTTCTTTGTGTTCTGTGAAATCATCTCACAGAGTAACAGCTTTCCCCTCAAGAAGCCTTTCGCTAAGACAGTTCTTGTGGAATTGGCAAAGTGATATTTGGAAGCCCATAGAGGGCTATGGTGAAAAAGGAAATATCCTCAGATGAAATCTGGAAAGAAGCTTTATGAGAAACTGCTTAGTGTTCTGTTAATTCATCTCACAGAGTTACATCTGTATTTCGTGAATCTCTTTGCTAGCCTTATTTCTGTGGAATCTGAGAACAGATATTTCGGATTCCTATGAAGACTATAGGGGCAAAGGAAATATCCTCCGATAACAAAGAGAAAGAAGCTTTCTGAGAAACTTCTTTGTGTTCTGTGAAATCATCTAACAGAGTTACCGCTTTCCCCTCAAGAAGCCTTTCGCTAAGACAGTTCTTGTGGAATTGGGAAAGTGATATTTGGAAGCCCATAGAGGGCTATGGTGAAAAAGGAAATATCCTCAGATGAAATCTGGAAAGAAGCTTTCTGAGAAACTGCTTGGTGTTCTGTTAATTCATCTCACAGAGTTACATCTGTATTTCGTGGATCTCTTTGCTAGCCTTATTTCTGTGGAATCTGAGAACAGATATTTCAGATCCCATTCAAGACTATAGGGCCGAAGGAAATAATCTCCGATAACAAAGAGAAAGAAGCTTTCTGAGAAACTTCTTTGTGTTCTGTGAAATCATCTCACAGAGTTACAGCATTCCCCTCAAGAAGCCTTTCGCTAAGACAGTTCTTGTGGAATTGGCAAAGTGATATTTGGAAGCCCATAGAGGGCTATGGTGAAAAAGGAAATATCCTCAGATGAAATCTGGAAAGAAGCTTTCTGAGAAAGTGCTTAGTGTTCTGTTAATTCATCTCACAGAGTTACATCTGTATTTCGTGGATCTCTTTGCTAGCCTTATTTCTGTGGAATCTGAGAACAGATATTTCGGATCCAATTGAAGACTATAGGGCCGAAGGAAATAATCTCCGATAACAAAGAGAAAGAAGCTTTCTGAGAAACTTCTTTGTGTTCTGTGAAATCATCTCACAGAGTTACAGCATTCCCCTCAAGAAGCCTTTCGCTAAGACAGTTCTTGTGTAATTGGCAAAGGGATATTTGGAAGCCCTTAGAGGACTATGGTGAAAAAGGAAATATCCTCAGATGAAATCTGGAAAGAAGCTTTCTGAGAAACTGCTTAGTGTTCTGTTAATTCATCTCACAGAGTTACATCTGTATTTCGTGGATCTCTTTGCTAGACTTATTTCTGTTTAATCTGAGAACAGATATTTCGGATCCTATTGAAGACTATAGAGCCAAAGGAAATATCCTCCGATAACAAAGAGAAAGAAGCTTTCTGAGAAACTTCTTTGTGTTCTGTGAAATCATCTCACAGAGTTACAGCTTTCCCCTCAGGAAGCCTTTCGCTAAGACAGTTCTTGTGGAATTGGCAAAGTGATATTTGGAAGCAAATAGAGGGCTATGGTGAAAAAGGAAATATCCTCAGATGAAATCTGGAAAGAAGCTTTCTGAGAAACTGCTTAGTGTTCTGTTAATTCATCTCACAGAGTTACATCTGTATTTCGTGGATCTCTTTGCTAGCCTTATTTCTGTGGAATCTGAGAACAGATATTTCGGATTCCTATGAAGACTATAGGGGCAAAGGAAATATCTTCCGATAACAAAGAGAAAGAAGTTTTCTGAGAAACTTCTTTGTGTTCTGTGAAATCATCTCACAGAGTTACAGCTTTCCCCTCAAGAAGCCTTTCGCTAAGACAGTTCTTGTGGAATTGGCAAAGTGATATTTGGAAGCCCATAGAGTGCTATGGTGAAAAAGGAAATATCCTCAGATGAAATCTGGAAAGAAGCTTTCTGAGAAACTTCTGATTGTTCTGTTAATTCATCTCACAGAGTTACATCTGTATTTCGTGGATCTCTTTGCTAGCCTTATTTCTGTGGAATCTGAGAACAGATATTTCGGATCCCTTTGAAGACTATAGGACCAAAGGAAATATCCTCCGATAACAAAGAGAAAGAAGCTTTCTGAGAAACTTCTTTGTGTTCTGTGAAATCATCTCACAGAGTTACAGCTTTCCCCTCAAGAAGCCTTTCGCTAAGACAGTTCTCGTGGAATTGGCAAAGTGATATTTGGAAGCCCATAGAGGGCTATGGTGAAAAAGGAAATATCCTCAGATGAAATCTGGAAAGAAGCTTTCTGAGAAACTGCTTAGTGTTCTGTTAATTCATCTCACAGAGTTACATCTGTATTTCGTGGATCTCTTTGCTAGCCTTATTTCTGTGGAATCTGAGAACAGATATTTCGGATCCCATTGAAGACTATAGGGCCAAAGAAAATATCCTCCGATAACAAAGAGAAAGAAGCTTTCTGAGAAACTTCTTTGTGTTCTGTGAAATCATCTCACAGAGTTACAGCTTTCCCCTCAAGAAGCCTTTCGCTAAGACAGTTCTTGTGGAATTGGCAAAGTGATATTTGGAAGCCAATAGAGGGCTATGGTGAAAAAGGAAATATCCTCAGATGAAATCTGGAAAGAAGCTTTCTGAGAAACTGCTTAGTGTTCTGTTAATTCATCTCACAGAGTTACATCTGTATTTCGTGGATCTCTTTGCTAGCCTTATTTCTGTGGAATCTGAGAACAGATATTTCGGATCCCATTGAAGACTATAGGACCAAAGGAAATATCCTCCGATAACAAAGAGAAAGAAGCTTTCTGAGAAACTTCTTTGTGTTCTGTGAAATCATCTCACAGAGTTACACCTTTCCCCTCAAGAAGCCTTTCGCTAAGACAGTTCTTGTGGAATTGGCAAAGTGATATTTGGAAGCCCATAGAGGGCTATGGTGAAAAAGGAAATATGCTCACATGAAATCTGGAAAGAAGCTGTCTGAGAAACTGCTGAGTGTTCTGTTAATTCATCTCACAGAGTTACATCTGTATTTCGTGGATCTCCTTGCTAGCCTTATTTCTGTGGAATCTGAGAACAGATATTTCGGATCCCATTGAAGACTATAGGGCCAAAGGAAATATCCTCCGATAACAAAGAGAAAGAAGCTTTCTGAGAAACTTCTTGGTGTTCTGTGAAATCATCTCACAGAGTTACAGCTTTCCCCTCAAGAAGCCTTTCGCTAAGACAGTTCTTGTGGAATTGGCAAAGTGATAATTGGAAGCCCTTAGAGGGCTATGGTGAAAAAGGAAATATCCTCAGATGAAATCTGGAAAGAAGCTTTCTGAGAAACTTCTCAGTGTTCTGTTAATTCATCTCACAGACTTACATCTGTATTTCGTGGATCTCTTTGCTAGCCTTATTTCTGTGGAATCTGAGAACAGATATTTCGGATCCCATTGAAGACTATAGGACCAAAGGAAATATCCTCCGATAACAAAGAGAAAGAAGCTTTCTGAGAAACTTCTTTGTGTTCTGTGAAATCATCTCTCAGAGTTACAGCTTTCCCCTCAAGAAGCCTTTCGCTAAGACAGTTCTCGTGGAATTGGCAAAGTGATATTTGGAAGCCCATAGAGGGCTATGGTGAAAAAGGAAATATCCTCAGATGAAATCTGGAAAGAAGCTTTCTGAGAAACTGCTTAGTGTTCTGTTAATTCATCTCACAGAGTTACATCTCTATTTCGTGGATCTCTTTGCTAGCCTTATTTCTGTGGAATCTGAGAACAGATATTTCGGATCCCATGGAAGACTATAGGGCCAAAGAAAATATCCTCCGATAACAAAGAGAAAGAAGCTTTCTGATAAACTTCTTTGTATTCTGTGAAATCATCTCACAGAGTTACAGCTTTCCCCTCAAGAAGCCTTTCGCTAAGACCGTTCTTGTGGAATTGGCAAAGTGATATTTGGAAGCCCATAGAGGAATATGGTGAAAAAGGAAATATCCTCAGATGAAATCTGGAAAGAAGCTTTCTGTGAAACTGCTTAGTGTTCTGTTAATTCTTCTCACAGAGTTACATCTGTATTTCGTGGATCTCTTTGCTAGACTTATTTCTGTGGAATCTGAGAACAGATATTTCGGATCCCTTTGAAGAATATAGGGCCAAAGGAAATATCCTCCGATAACAAAGAGAAAGAAGCTTTCTGAGAAACTTCTTTGTGTTCTGTGAAATCATCTCACAGAGTTACAGCTTTCCCCTCAAGAAGCCTTTCGCTAAGACAGTTCTTGTGGAATTGGCAAAGCGATATTTGGAAGCCCATAGAGGGCTATGGTGAAAAAGGAAATATCCACAGATGAAATCTGGAAAGAAGCTTTCTGAGAACCTGCTTAGAGTTCTGTTAATTCATCTCACAGAGTTACGTCTGCATTTCGTGGATCTCTTTGCTAGACTTATTTCTGTGGAATCTGAGAACAGATATTTCGGATCCCATTGAAGACTATAGGGCCAAAGGAAATATCCTCCGATAACAAAGAGAAAGAAGCTTACTGAGAAACTTCTTTGTGTTCTGTGAAATCATCTCACAGCGTTACAGCTTTCCCCTCAAGAAGCCTTTGGCTAAGACAGTTCTTGTGGAATTGGCAAAGCGATATTTGGAAGCCCATAGAGGGCTATGGTGAAAAAGCAAATATCCACAGATGAAATCTGGAAAGAAGCTTTCTGAGAAACTGCTTAGTGTTCTGTGAATTCATCTCACAGAGTTACATCTGTATTTCGTGGATCTCTTTGCTAGCCTTATTTCTGTGGAATCTGAGAACAGATATTTCGGATCCCATTGAAGACTATAGGACCAAAGGAAATATCCTCCGATAACAAAGAGAAAGAAGCTTTCTGAGAAACTTCTTTGTGTTCTGTGAAATCACCTCACAGAGTTACAGCTTTCCCCTCAAGAAGCCTTTCGCTAAGACAGTTCTCGTGGAATTGGCAAAGTGATATTTGGAAGCCCATAGAGGGCTATGGTGAAAAAGGAAATATCCTCAGATGAAATCTGGAAAGAAGCTTTCTGAGAAACTGCTTAGTGTTCTGTTCATTCATCGCACAGAGTTACATCTGTGTTTCGTGGATCTCTTTGCTAGCCTTATTTCTGTGGAATCTGAGAACAGATATTTCGGATCCCATTGAAGACTATAGGGCCCAAGAAAATATCCTCCGATAACAAAGAGAAAGAAGCTTTCTGAGAAACTTCTTTGTATTCTGTGCAATCATCTCACAGAGTTACAGCTTTCCCCTCAAGAAGCCTTTCGCTAAGACAGTTCTTGTGGAATTGGCAAAGTGATATTTGGAAGCCCATAGAGGGCTATGGTGAAAAAGGAAATATCCTCAGATGAAATCTGGAAAGAAGCTTTCTGAGAAACTGCTTAGTGTTCTGTTAATTCATCTCACAGAGTTACATCTGTATTTCGTGGATCTCTTTGCTAGCCTTATTTCTGTGGAATCTGAGAACAGATATTTCGGATCCCATTGAAGACTATAGGGCCAAAGGAAATATCATCCGATAACAAAGAGAAAGAAGCTTTCTGAGAGACTTCTTTGTGTTCTGTGAAATCATCTCACAGAGTTACAGCTTTCCCCTCAAGAAGCCTTTCGCTAAGACAGTTCTTGTGGAATTGGCAAAGTGATATTTGGAAGCCCATAGTGGGCTATGGTGAAAAAGGAAATATCCTCAGATGAAATCTGGAAAGAAGCTTTCTGAGAAACTGCTTGGTGTTCTGTTAATTCATCTCACAGAGTTACATCTGTATTTCGTGGATCTCTTTGCTAGCCTTATTTCTGTGGAATCTGAGAACAGATATTTCAGATCCCATTCAAGACTATAGGGCCGAAGGAAATAATCTCCGATAACAAAGAGAAAGAAGCTTTCTGAGAAACTTCTTTGTGTTCTGTGAAATCATCTCACAGAGTTACAGCATTCCCCTCAAGAAGCCTTTCGCTAAGACAGTTCTTGTGGAATTGGCAAAGTGATATTTGGAAGCCCATAGAGGGCTATGGTGAAAAAGGAAATATCCTCAGATGAAATCTGGAAAGAAGCTATCTGAGAAAGTGCTTAGTGTTCTGTTAATTCATCTCACAGAGTTACATCTGTATTTCGTGGATCTCTTTGCTAGCCTTATTTCTGTGGAATCTGAGAACAGATATTTCGGATCCAATTGAAGACTATAGGGCCGAAGGAAATAATCTCCGATAACAAAGAGAAAGAAGCTTTCTGAGAAACTTCTTTGTGTTCTGTGAAATCATCTCACAGAGTTACAGCATTCCCCTCAAGAAGCCTTTCGCTAAGACAGTTCTTGTGTAATTGGCAAAGGGATATTTGGAAGCCCTTAGAGGACTATGGTGAAAAAGGAAATATCCTCAGATGAAATCTGGAAAGAAGCTTTCTGAGAAACTGCTTAGTGTTCTGTTAATTCATCTCACAGAGTTACATCTGTATTTCGTGGATCTCTTTGCTAGACTTATTTCTGTTTAATCTGAGAACAGATATTTCGGATCCTATTGAAGACTATAGAGCCAAAGGAAATATCCTCCGATAACAAAGAGAAAGAAGCTTTCTGAGAAACTTCTTTGTGTTCTGTGAAATCATCTCACAGAGTTACAGCTTTCCCCTCAGGAAGCCTTTCGCTAAGACAGTTCTTGTGGAATTGGCAAAGTGATATTTGGAAGCCAATAGAGGGCTATGGTGAAAAAGGAAATATCCTCAGATGAAATCTGGAAAGAAGCTTTCTGAGAAACTGCTTAGTGTTCTGTTAATTCATCTCACAGAGTTACATCTGTATTTCGTGGATCTCTTTGCTAGCCTTATTTCTGTGGAATCTGAGAACAGATATTTCGGATTCCTATGAAGACTATAGGGGCAAAGGAAATATCTTCCGATAACAAAGAGAAAGAAGTTTTCTGAGAAACTTCTTTGTGTTCTGTGAAATCATCTCACAGAGTTACAGCTTTCCCCTCAAGAAGCCTTTCGCTAAGACAGTTCTTGTGGAATTGGCAAAGTGATATTTGGAAGCCCATAGAGTGCTATGGTGAAAAAGGAAATATCCTCAGATGAAATCTGGAAAGAAGCTTTCTGAGAAACTTCTGAGTGTTCTGTTAATTCATCTCACAGAGTTACATCTGTATTTCGTGGATCTCTTTGCTAGCCTTATTTCTGTGGAATCTGAGAACAGATATTTCGGATCCCTTTGAAGACTATAGGACCAAAGGAAATATCCTCCGATAACAAAGAGAAAGAAGCTTTCTGAGAAACTTCTTTGTGTTCTGTGAAATCATCTCACAGAGTTACAGCTTTCCCCTCAAGAAGCCTTTCGCTAAGACAGTTCTCGTGGAATTGGCAAAGTGATATTTGGAAGCCCATAGAGGGCTATGGTGAAAAAGGAAATATCCTCAGATGAAATCTGGAAAGAAGCTTTCTGAGAAACTGCTTAGTGTTCTGTTAATTCATCTCACAGAGTTACATCTGTATTTCGTGGATCTCTTTGCTAGCCTTATTTCTGTGGAATCTGAGAACAGATATTTCGGATCCCATTGAAGACTATAGGGCCAAAGAAAATATCCTCCGATAACAAAGAGAAAGAAGCTTTCTGAGAAACTTCTTTGTGTTCTGTGAAATCATCTCACAGAGTTACAGCTTTCCCCTCAAGAAGCCTTTCGCTAAGACAGTTCTTGTGGAATTGGCAAAGTGATATTTGGAAGCCAATAGAGGGCTATGGTGAAAAAGGAAATATCCTCAGATGAAATCTGGAAAGAAGCTTTCTGAGAAACTGCTTAGTGTTCTGTTAATTCATCTCACAGAGTTACATCTGTATTTCGTGGATCTCTTTGCTAGCCTTATTTCTGTGGAATCTGAGAACAGATATTTCGGATCCCATTGAAGACTATAGGACCAAAGGAAATATCCTCCGATAACAAAGAGAAAGAAGCTTTCTGAGAAACTTCTTTGTGTTCTGTGAAATCATCTCACAGAGTTACACCTTTCCCCTCAAGAAGCCTTTCGCTAAGACAGTTCTTGTGGAATTGGCAAAGTGATATTTGGAAGCCCATAGAGGGCTATGGTGAAAAAGGAAATATGCTCACATGAAATCTGGAAAGAAGCTGTCTGAGAAACTGCTGAGTGTTCTGTTAATTCATCTCACAGAGTTACATCTGTATTTCGTGGATCTCCTTGCTAGCCTTATTTCTGTGGAATCTGAGAACAGATATTTCGGATCCCATTGAAGACTATAGGGCCAAAGGAAATATCCTCCGATAACAAAGAGAAAGAAGCTTTCTGAGAAACTTCTTGGTGTTCTGTGAAATCATCTCACAGAGTTACAGCTTTCCCCTCAAGAAGCCTTTCGCTAAGACAGTTCTTGTGGAATTGGCAAAGTGATAATTGGAAGCCCTTAGAGGGCTATGGTGAAAAAGGAAATATCCTCAGATGAAATCTGGAAAGAAGCTTTCTGAGAAACTTCTCAGTGTTCTGTTAATTCATCTCACAGACTTACATCTGTATTTCGTGGATCTCTTTGCTAGCCTTATTTCTGTGGAATCTGAGAACAGATATTTCGGATCCCATTGAAGACTATAGGACCAAAGGAAATATCCTCCGATAACAAAGAGAAAGAAGCTTTCTGAGAAACTTCTTTGTGTTCTGTGAAATCATCTCTCAGAGTTACAGCTTTCCCCTCAAGAAGCCTTTCGCTAAGACAGTTCTCGTGGAATTGGCAAAGTGATATTTGGAAGCCCATAGAGGGCTATGGTGAAAAAGGAAATATCCTCAGATGAAATCTGGAAAGAAGCTTTCTGAGAAACTGCTTAGTGTTCTGTTAATTCATCTCACAGAGTTACATCTCTATTTCGTGGATCTCTTTGCTAGCCTTATTTCTGTGGAATCTGAGAACAGATATTTCGGATCCCATGGAAGACTATAGGGCCAAAGAAAATATCCTCCGATAACAAAGAGAAAGAAGCTTTCTGATAAACTTCTTTGTATTCTGTGAAATCATCTCACAGAGTTACAGCTTTCCCCTCAAGAAGCCTTTCGCTAAGACCGTTCTTGTGGAATTGGCAAAGTGATATTTGGAAGCCCATAGAGGAATATGGTGAAAAAGGAAATATCCTCAGATGAAATCTGGAAAGAAGCTTTCTGTGAAACTGCTTAGTGTTCTGTTAATTCTTCTCACAGAGTTACATCTGTATTTCGTGGATCTCTTTGCTAGACTTATTTCTGTGGAATCTGAGAACAGATATTTCGGATCCCTTTGAAGACTATAGGGCCAAAGGAAATATCCTCCGATAACAAAGAGAAAGAAGCTTTCTGAGAAACTTCTTTGTGTTCTGTGAAATCATCTCACAGAGTTACAGCTTTCCCCTCAAGAAGCCTTTCGCTAAGACAGTTCTTGTGGAATTGGCAAAGTGATATTTGGAAGCCCATAGAGGGCTATGGTGAAAAAGGAAATATCCACAGATGAAATCTGGAAAGAAGCTTTCTGAGAACCTGCTTAGAGTTCTGTTAATTCATCTCACAGAGTTACGTCTGCATTTCGTGGATCTCTTTGCTAGACTTATTTCTGTGGAATCTGAGAACAGATATTTCGGATCCCATTGAAGACTATAGGGCCAAAGGAAATATCCTCCGATAACAAAGAGAAAGAAGCTTACTGAGAAACTTCTTTGTGTTCTGTGAAATCATCTCACAGCGTTACAGCTTTCCCCTCAAGAAGCCTTTGGCTAAGACAGTTCTTGTGGAATTGGCAAAGCGATATTTGGAAGCCCATAGAGGGCTATGGTGAAAAAGCAAATATCCACAGATGAAATCTGGAAAGAAGCTTTCTGAGAAACTGCTTAGTGTTCTGTGAATTCATCTCACAGAGTTACATCTGTATTTCGTGGATCTCTTTGCTAGCCTTATTTCTGTGGAATCTGAGAACAGATATTTCGGATCCCATTGAAGACTATAGGACCAAAGGAAATATCCTCCGATAACAAAGAGAAAGAAGCTTTCTGAGAAACTTCTTTGTGTTCTGTGAAATCACCTCACAGAGTTACAGCTTTCCCCTCAAGAAGCCTTTCGCTAAGACAGTTCTCGTGGAATTGGCAAAGTGATATTTGGAAGCCCATAGAGGGCTATGGTGAAAAAGGAAATATCCTCAGATGAAATCTGGAAAGAAGCTTTCTGAGAAACTGCTTAGTGTTCTGTTCATTCATCGCACAGAGTTACATCTGTGTTTCGTGGATCTCTTTGCTAGCCTTATTTCTGTGGAATCTGAGAACAGATATTTCGGATCCCATTGAAGACTATAGGGCCCAAGAAAATATCCTCCGATAACAAAGAGAAAGAAGCTTTCTGAGAAACTTCTTTGTATTCTGTGCAATCATCTCACAGAGTTACAGCTTTCCCCTCAAGAAGCCTTTCGCTAAGACAGTTCTTGTGGAATTGGCAAAGTGATATTTGGAAGCCCATAGAGGGCTATGGTGAAAAAGGAAATATCCTCAGATGAAATCTGGAAAGAAGCTTTCTGAGAAACTGCTTAGTGTTCTGTTAATTCATCTCACAGAGTTACATCTGTATTTCGTGGATCTCTTTGCTAGCCTTATTTCTGTGGAATCTGAGAACAGATATTTCGGATCCCATTGAAGACTATAGGGCCAAAGGAAATATCATCCGATAACAAAGAGAAAGAAGCTTTCTGAGAGACTTCTTTGTGTTCTGTGAAATCATCTCACAGAGTTACAGCTTTCCCCTCAAGAAGCCTTTCGCTAAGACAGTTCTTGTGGAATTGGCAAAGTGATATTTGGAAGCCCATAGTGGGCTATGGTGAAAAAGGAAATATCCTCAGATGAAATCTGGAAAGAAGCTTTCTGAGAAACTGCTTGGTGTTCTGTTAATTCATCTCACAGAGTTACATCTGTATTTCGTGGATCTCTTTGCTAGCCTTATTTCTGTGGAATCTGAGAACAGATATTTCAGATCCCATTCAAGACTATAGGGCCGAAGGAAATAATCTCCGATAACAAAGAGAAAGAAGCTTTCTGAGAAACTTCTTTGTGTTCTGTGAAATCATCTCACAGAGTTACAGCATTCCCCTCAAGAAGCCTTTCGCTAAGACAGTTCTTGTGGAATTGGCAAAGTGATATTTGGAAGCCCATAGAGGGCTATGGTGAAAAAGGAAATATCCTCAGATGAAATCTGGAAAGAAGCTATCTGAGAAAGTGCTTAGTGTTCTGTTAATTCATCTCACAGAGTTACATCTGTATTTCGTGGATCTCTTTGCTAGCCTTATTTCTGTGGAATCTGAGAACAGATATTTCGGATCCAATTGAAGACTATAGGGCCGAAGGAAATAATCTCCGATAACAAAGAGAAAGAAGCTTTCTGAGAAACTTCTTTGTGTTCTGTGAAATCATCTCACAGAGTTACAGCATTCCCCTCAAGAAGCCTTTCGCTAAGACAGTTCTTGTGTAATTGGCAAAGGGATATTTGGAAGCCCTTAGAGGACTATGGTGAAAAAGGAAATATCCTCAGATGAAATCTGGAAAGAAGCTTTCTGAGAAACTGCTTAGTGTTCTGTTAATTCATCTCACAGAGTTACATCTGTATTTCGTGGATCTCTTTGCTAGACTTATTTCTGTTTAATCTGAGAACAGATATTTCGGATCCTATTGAAGACTATAGAGCCAAAGGAAATATCCTCCGATAACAAAGAGAAAGAAGCTTTCTGAGAAACTTCTTTGTGTTCTGTGAAATCATCTCACAGAGTTACAGCTTTCCCCTCAGGAAGCCTTTCGCTAAGACAGTTCTTGTGGAATTGGCAAAGTGATATTTGGAAGCAAATAGAGGGCTATGGTGAAAAAGGAAATATCCTCAGATGAAATCTGGAAAGAAGCTTTCTGAGAAACTGCTTAGTGTTCTGTTAATTCATCTCACAGAGTTACATCTGTATTTCGTGGATCTCTTTGCTAGCCTTATTTCTGTGGAATCTGAGAACAGATATTTCGGATTCCTATGAAGACTATAGGGGCAAAGGAAATATCTTCCGATAACAAAGAGAAAGAAGTTTTCTGAGAAACTTCTTTGTGTTCTGTGAAATCATCTCACAGAGTTACAGCTTTCCCCTCAAGAAGCCTTTCGCTAAGACAGTTCTTGTGGAATTGGCAAAGTGATATTTGGAAGCCCATAGAGTGCTATGGTGAAAAAGGAAATATCCTCAGATGAAATCTGGAAAGAAGCTTTCTGAGAAACTTCTGAGTGTTCTGTTAATTCATCTCACAGAGTTACATCTGTATTTCGTGGATCTCTTTGCTAGCCTTATTTCTGTGGAATCTGAGAACAGATATTTCGGATCCCTTTGAAGACTATAGGACCAAAGGAAATATCCTCCGATAACAAAGAGAAAGAAGCTTTCTGAGAAACTTCTTTGTGTTCTGTGAAATCATCTCACAGAGTTACAGCTTTCCCCTCAAGAAGCCTTTCGCTAAGACAGTTCTCGTGGAATTGGCAAAGTGATATTTGGAAGCCCATAGAGGGCTATGGTGAAAAAGGAAATATCCTCAGATGAAATCTGGAAAGAAGCTTTCTGAGAAACTGCTTAGTGTTCTGTTAATTCATCTCACAGAGTTACATCTGTATTTCGTGGATCTCTTTGCTAGCCTTATTTCTGTGGAATCTGAGAACAGATATTTCGGATCCCATTGAAGACTATAGGGCCAAAGGAAATATCCTCCGATAACAAAGAGAAAGAAGCTTTCTGAGAAACTTCTTTGTGTTCTGTGAAATCATCTCACAGAGTTACAGCTTTCCCCTCAAGAAGCCTTTCGCTAAGACAGTTCTTGTGGAATTGGCAAAGTGATATTTGGAAGCCCATAGAGGGCTATGGTGAAAAAGGAAATATCCTCAGATGAAATCTGGAAAGAAGCTTTCTGAGAAACTGCTTAGTGTTCTGTTAATTCATCTCACAGAGTTACATCTGTATTTCGTGGATCTCTTTGCTAGCCTTATTTCTGTGGAATCTCAGAACAGATATTTCGGATCCCATTGAAGACTATAGGGCCAAAGGATATAATCTCCGATAACAAAGAGAAAGAAGCTTTCTGAGAAACTTCTTTGTGTTCTGTGAAATCATCTCACAGAGTTACAGCATTCCCTTCAAGAAGCCTTTCGCTAAGACAGTTCTTGTGGAATTGGCAAAGTGATATTTGGAAGCCCATAGAGGGCTATGGTGAAACAGGAAATATCCTCAGATGAAATCTGGAAAGAAGCTTTCTGAGAAACTGCTGGGTGTTCTGTTAATTCATCTCACAGAGTTACATCTGTATTTCGTGGATCTCTTTGCTAGCCTTATTTCTGTGGAATCTGAGAACAGATATTTCGGATCCCATTGAAGACTATAGGACCAAAGGAAATATCCTCCGATAACAAAGAGAAAGAAGCTTTCTGAGAAACTTCTTTGTGTTCTGTGAAATCATCTCACAGAGTTACACCTTTCCCCTCAAGAAGCCTTTCGCTAAGACAGTTCTTGTGGAATTGGCAAAGTGATATTTGGAAGCCCATAGAGGGCTATGGTGAAAAAGGAAATATCCTCACATGAAATCTGGAAAGAAGCTTTCTGAGAAACTGCTGAGTGTTCTGTTAATTCATCTCACAGAGTTACATCTGTATTTCGTGGATCTCCTTGCTAGCCTTATTTCTGTGGAATCTGAGAACAGATATTTCGGATCCCATTGAAGACTATAGGGCCAAAGGAAATATCCTCCGATAACAAAGAGAAAGAAGCTTTCTGAGAAACTTCTTGGTGTTCTGTGAAATCATCTCACAGAGTTACAGCTTTCCCCTCAAGAAGCCTTTCGCTAAGACAGTTCTTGTGGAATTGGCAAAGTGATAATTGGAAGCCCATAGAGGGCTATGGTGAAAAAGGAAATATCCTCAGATGAAATCTGGAAAGAAGCTTTCTGAGAAACTTCTCAGTGTTCTGTTAATTCATCTCACAGACTTACATCTGTATTTCGTGGATCTCTTTGCTAGCCTTATTTCTGTGGAATCTGAGAACAGATATTTCGGATCCCATTGAAGACTATAGGACCAAAGGAAATATCCTCCGATAACAAAGAGAAAGAAGCTTTCTGAGAAACTTCATTGTGTTCTGTGAAATCATCTCTCAGAGTTACAGCTTTCCCCTCAAGAAGCCTTTCGCTAAGACAGTTCTCGTGGAATTGGCAAAGTGATATTTGGAAGCCCATATAGGGCTATGGTGAAAAAGGAAATATCCTCAGATGAAATCTGGAAAGAAGCTTTCTGAGAAACTGCTTAGTGTTCTGTTAATTCATCTCACAGAGTTACATCTGTATTTCGTGGATCTCTTTGCTAGCCTTATTTCTGTGGAATCTGAGAACAGATATTTCGGATCCCATTGAAGACTATAGGGCCAAAGAAAATATCCTCCGATAACAAAGAGAAAGAAGCTTTCTGATAAACTTCTTTGTATTCTGTGAAATCATCTCACAGAGTTACAGCTTTCCCCTCAAGAAGCCTTTCGCTAAGACAGTTCTTGTGGAATTGGCAAAGTGATATTTGGAAGCCCATAGAGGACTATGGTGAAAAAGGAAATATCCTCAGATGAAATCTGGAAAGAAGCTTTCTGTGAAACTGCTTAGTGTTCTGTTAATTCTTCTCACAGAGTTACATCTGTATTTCGTGGATCTCTTTGCTAGACTTATTTCTGTGGAATCTGAGAACAGATATTTCGGATCCCTTTGAAGACTATAGGGCCAAAGGAAATATCCTCCGATAACAAAGAGAAAGAAGCTTTCTGAGAAACTTCTTTGTGTTCTGTGAAATCATATCACAGAGTTACAGCTTTCCCCTCAAGAAGCCTTTCGCTAAGACAGTTCTTGTGGAATTGGCAAAGTGATATTTGGAAGCCCATAGAGGGCTATGGTGAAAAAGGAAATATCCACAGATGAAATCTGGAAAGAAGCTTTCTGAGAACCTGCTTAGAGTTCTGTTAATTCATCTCACAGAGTTACGTCTGCATTTCGTGGATCTCTTTGCTAGACTTATTTCTGTGGAATCTGAGAACAGATATTTCGGATCCCATTGAAGACTATAGGGCCAAAGGAAATATCCTCCGATAACAAAGAGAAAGAAGCTTACTGAGAAACTTCTTTGTGTTCTGTGAAATCATCTCACAGCGTTACAGCTTTCCCCTCAAGAAGCCTTTGGCTAAGACAGTTCTTGTGGAATTGGCAAAGCGATATTTGGAAGCCCATAGAGGGCTATGGTGAAAAAGCAAATATCCTCAGATGAAATCTGGAAAGAAGCTTTCTGAGAAACTGCTTAGTGTTCTGTGAATTCATCTCACACAGTTACATCTGTATTTCGTGGATCTCTTTGCTAGCCTTATTTCTGTGGAATCTGAGAACAGATATTTCGGATCCCATTGAAGACTATATGACCAAAGGAAATATCCTCCGATAACAAAGAGAAAGAAGCTTTCTGAGAAACTTCTTTGTGTTCTGTGAAATCACCTCACAGAGTTACAGCTTTCCACTCAAGAAGCCTTTCGCTAAGACAGTTCTCGTGGAATTGGCAAAGTGATATTTGGAAGCCCATAGAGGGCTATGGTGAAAAAGGAAATATCCTCAGATGAAATCTGGAAGGAAGCTTTCTGAGAAACTGCTTAGTGTTCTGTTCATTCATCGCACAGAGTTACATCTGTGTTTCGTGGATCTCTTTGCTAGCCTTATTTCTGTGGAATCTGAGAACAGATATTTCGGATCCCATTGAAGACTATAGGGCCCAAGAAAATATCCTCCGATAACAAAGAGAAAGAAGCTTTCTGAGAAACTTCTTTGTATTCTGTGAAATCATCTCACAGAGTTACAGCTTTCCCCTCAAGAAGCCTTTCGCTAAGACAGTTCTTGTGGAATTGGCAAAGTGATATTTGGAAGCCCATAAGGGCTATGGTGAAAAAGGAAATATCCTCAGATGAAATCTGGAAAGAAGCTTTCTGAGAAACTGCTTAGTGTTCTGTTAATTCATCTCACAGAGTTACATCTGTATTTCGTGGATCTCTTTGCTAGCCTTATTTCTGTGGAATCTGAGAACAGATATTTCGGATCCCATTGAAGACTATAGGGCCAAAGGAAATATCCTCCGATAACAAAGAGAAAGAAGCTTTCTGAGAGACTTCTTTGTGTTCTGTGAAATCATCTCACAGAGTTACAGCTTTCCCCTCAAGAAGCCTTTCGCTAAGACAGTTCTTGTGGAATTGGCAAAGTGATATTTGGAAGCCCATAGAGGGCTATGGTGAAAAAGGAAATATCCTCAGATGAAATCTGGAAAGAAGCTTTCTGAGAAACTGCTTGGTGTTCTGTTAATTCATCTCACAGAGTTACATCTGTATTTCGTGGATCTCTTTGCTAGCCTTATTTCTGTGGAATCTGAGAACAGATATTTCAGATCCCATTCAAGACTATAGGGCCGAAGGAAATAATCTCCGATAACAAAGAGAAAGAAGCTTTCTGAGAAACTTCTTTGTGTTCTGTGAAATCATCTCACAGAGTTACAGCATTCCCCTCAAGAAGCCTTTCGCTAAGACAGTTCTTGTGGAATTGGCAAAGTGATATTTGGAAGCCCATAGAGGGCTATGGTGAAAAAGGAAATATCCTCAGATGAAATCTGGAAAGAAGCTTTCTGAGAAAGTGCTTAGTGTTCTGTTAATTCATCTCACAGAGTTACATCTGTATTTCGTGGATCTCTTTGCTAGCCTTATTTCTGTGGAATCTGAGAACAGATATTTCGGATCCAATTGAAGACTATAGGGCCGAAGGAAATAATCTCCGATAACAAAGAGAAAGAAGCTTTCTGAGATACTTCTTTGTGTTCTGTGAAATCATCTCACAGAGTTACACCTTTCCCCTCAAGAAGCCTTTCGCTAAGACAGTTCTTGTGTAATTGGCAAAGGGATATTTGGAAGCCCTTAGAGGACTATGGTGAAAAAGGAAATATCCTCAGATGAAATCTGGAAAGAAGCTTTCTGAGAAACTGCTTAGTGTTCTGTTAATTCATCTCACAGAGTTACATCTGTATTTCGTGGATCTCTTTGCTAGACTTATTTCTGTTTAATCTGAGAACAGATATTTCGGATCCTATTGAAGACTATAGAGCCAAAGGAAATATCCTCCGATAACAAAGAGAAAGAAGCTTTCTGAGAAACTTCTTTGTGTTCTGTGAAATCATCTCACAGAGTTACAGCTTTCCCCTCAGGAAGCCTTTCGCTAAGACAGTTCTTGTGGAATTGGCAAAGTGATATTTGGAAGCAAATAGAGGGCTATAGTGAAAAAGGAAATATCCTCAGATGAAATCTGGAAAGAAGCTTTCTGAGAAACTGCTGAGTGTTCTGTTAATTCATCTCACAGAGTTACATCTGTATTTCGTGGATCTCTTTGCTAGCCTTATTTCTGTGGAATCTCAGAACAGATATTTCGGATTCCTATGAAGACTATAGGGGCAAAGGAAATATCTTCCGATAACAAAGAGAAAGAAGTTTTCTGAGAAACTTCTTTGTGTTCTGTGAAATCATCTCACAGAGTTACAGCTTTCCCCTCAAGAAGCCTTTCGCTAAGACAGTTCTTGTGGAATTGGCAAAGTGATATTTGGAAGCCCATAGAGTGCTATGGTGAAAAAGGAAATATCCTCAGATGAAATCTGGAAAGAAGCTTTCTGAGAAACTTCTGAGTGTTCTGTTAATTCATCTCACAGAGTTACATCTGTATTTCGTGGATCTCTTTGCTAGCCTTATTTCTGTGGAATCTGAGAACAGATATTTCGGATCCCTTTGAAGACTATAGGACCAAAGGAAATATCCTCCGATAAGAAAGAGAAAGAAGCTTTCTGAGAAACTTCTTTGTGTTCTGTGAAATCATCTCACAGAGTTACAGCTTTCCCCTCAAGAAGCCTTTCGCTAAGACAGTTCTCGTGGAATTGGCAAAGTGATATTTGGAAGCCCATAGAGGGCTATGGTGAAAAAGGAAATATCCTCAGATGAAATCTGGAAAGAAGCTTTCTGAGAAACTGCTTAGTGTTCTGTTAATTCATCTCACAGAGTTACATCTGTATTTCGTGGATCTCTTTGCTAGCCTTATTTCTGTGGAATCTGAGAACAGATATTTCGGATCCCATTGAAGACTATAGGGCCAAAGAAAATATCCTCCGATAACAAAGAGAAAGAAGCTTTCTGAGAAACTTCTTTGTGTTCTGTGAAATCATCTCACAGAGTTACAGCTTTCCCCTCAAGAAGCCTTTCGCTAAGACAGTTCTTGTGGAATTGGCAAAGTGATATTTGGAAGCCCATAGAGGGCTATGGTGAAAAAGGAAATATCCTCAGATGAAATCTGGAAAGAAGCTTTCTGAGAAACTGCTTAGTGTTCTGTTAATTCATCTCACAGAGTTACATCTGTATTTCGTGGATCTCTTTGCTAGCCTTATTTCTGTGGAATCTCAGAACAGATATTTCGGATCCCATTGAAGACTATAGGGCCAAAGGATATAATCTCCGATAACAAAGAGAAAGAAGCTTTCTGAGAAACTTCTTTGTGTTCTGTGAAATCATCTCACAGAGTTACAGCATTCCCTTCAAGAAGCCTTTCGCTAAGACAGTTCTTGTGGAATTGGCAAAGTGATATTTGGAAGCCCATAGAGGGCTATGGTGAAACAGGAAATATCCTCAGATGAAATCTGGAAAGAAGCTTTCTGAGAAACTGCTGGGTGTTCTGTTAATTCATCTCACAGAGTTACATCTGTATTTCGTGGATCTCTTTGCTAGCCTTATTTCTGTGGAATCTGAGAACAGATATTTCGGATCCCATTGAAGACTATAGGACCAAAGGAAATATCCTCCGATAACAAAGAGAAAGAAGCTTTCTGAGAAACTTCTTTCTGTTCTGTGAAATCATCTCACAGAGTTACACCTTTCCCCTCAAGAAGCCTTTCGCTAAGACAGTTCTTGTGGAATTGGCAAAGTGATATTTGGAAGCCCATAGAGGGCTATGGTGAAACAGGAAATATCCTCACATGAAATCTGGAAAGAAGCTTTCTGAGAAACTGCTAAGTGTTCTGTTAATTCATCTCACAGAGTTACATCTGTATTTCGTGGATCTCTTTGCTAGCCTTATTTCTGTGGAATCTGAGAACAGATATTTCGGATCCCATTGAAGACTATAGGGCCAAAGGAAATAACCTCCAATAACAAAGAGAAAGAAGCTTTCTGAGAAACTTCTTTGTGTTCTGTGAAATCATCTCACAGAGTTACAGCATTCCCTTCAAGAAGCCTTTCGCTAAGACAGTTCTTGTGGAATTGGCAAAGTGATATTTGGAAGCCCATAGAGGGCTATGGTGAAACAGGAAATATCCTCAGATGAAATCTGGAAAGAAGCTTTCTGAGAAACTGCTGGGTGTTCTGTTAATTCATCTCACAGAGTTACATCTGTATTTCGTGGATCTCTTTGCTAGCCTTATTTCTGTGGAATCTGAGAACAGATATTTCGGATCCCATTGAAGACTATAGGACCAAAGGAAATATCCTCCGATAACAAAGAGAAAGAAGCTTTCTGAGAAACTTCTTTCTGTTCTGTGAAATCATCTCACAGAGTTACACCTTTCCCCTCAAGAAGCCTTTCGCTAAGACAGTTCTTGTGGAATTGGCAAAGTGATATTTGGAAGCCCATAGAGGGCTATGGTGAAAAAGGAAATATCCTCACATGAAATCTGGAAAGAAGCTTTCTGAGAAACTGCTTAGTGTTCTGTTAATTCATCTCACAGAGTTACATCTGTATTTCGTGGATCTCTTTGCTAGCCTTATTTCTGTGGAATCTGAGAACAGATATTTCGGATCCCATTGAAGACTATAGGGCCAAAGGAAATATCCTCCGATAACAAAGAGAAAGAAGCTTTCTCAGAAACTTCTTGGTGTTCTGTGAAATCATCTCACAGAGTAACAGCTTTCCCTCAAGAAGCCTTTCGCTAAGACAGTTCTTGTGGAATTGGCAAAGTGATATTGGGAAGCCCATAGAGGGCTATGGTGAAAAAGGAAATATCCTCAGATGAAATCTGGAAAGAAGCTTTCTGAGAAACTGCTTAGTGTTCTGTTAATTCATCTCACAGAGTTACATCTGTATTTCGTGGATCTCTTTGCTAGCCTTATTTCTTTGGAATCTGAGAACAGATATTTCGGATCCCATTGAAGACTATAGGGCCAAAGGAAATAATCTCCGATGACAAAGAGAAAGAAGCTTTCTGAGAAACTTCTTTGTGTTCTCTGAAATCATCTCACAGAGTTACAGCATTCCCCTCAAGAAGCCTTTCGCTAAGACAGTTCTTGTGGAATTGGCAAAGTGATATTTGGAAGCCCATAGAGGGCTATGGTGAAAAAGGAAATATCCTCAGATGAAATCTGGAAAGAAGCTTTCTGAGAAACTGCTGAGAGTTCTGTTAATTCATCTCACAGATTTACATCTGTATTTCGTGGATCTCTTTGCTAGCCTTATTTCTGTGGAATCTGAGAACAGATATTTCGGATCCCATTGAAGACTATAGGACCAAAGGAAATATCCTCCGATAACAAAGAGAAAGAAGCTTTCTGAGAAACTTCTTTGTGTTCTGTGAAATCATCTCACAGAGTTACAGCTTTCTCCTCAAGAAGCCTTTCGCAAAGACAGTTCTTGTGGAATTGGCAAAGTGATATTTGGAAGCCCTTAGAGGGCTATGGTGAAAAAGGAAATATCCTCAGATGAAATCTGGAAAGAAGCTTTCTGAGAAACTGCTTAGTGTTCTGTGAAATCATCTCACAGAGTTACAGCTTTCCCCTCAAGAAGCCTTTCGCTAAGACAGTTCTTGTGGAATTGGCAAAGTGATATTTGGAAGCCCATAGAGGGCTATGGTGAAAAAGGAAATATCCTCACTTGAAATCTGGAAAGAAGCTTTCTGAGAACCTGCTTAGTGTTCTGTTAATTCATCTCACAGAGTTACGTCTGCATTTCGTGGATCTCTTTGCTAGACTTATTTCTGTGGAATCTGAGAACAGATATTTCGGATCCCATTGAAGACTATAGGGCCAAAGGAAATATCCTCCGATAACAAAGAGAAAGAAGCTTTCTGAGAAACTTCTTTGTGTTCTGTGAAATCATCTCACAGCGTTACAGCTTTCCCCTCAAGAAGCCTTTCGCTAAGACAGTTCTTGTGGAATTGGCAAAGCGATATTTGGAAGCCCATAGAGGGCTATGGTGAAAAAGGAAATATCCTCAGATGAAATCTGGAAAGAAGCTTTCTGAGAAACTGCTTAGTGTTCTGTGAATTCATCTCACAGAGTTACATCTGTATTTCGTGGATCTCTTTGCTAGCCTTATTTCTGTGGAATCTGAGAACAGATATTTCGGATCCCATTGAAGACTATAGGACCAAAGGAAATATCCTCCGATAACAAAGAGAAAGAAGCTTTCTGAGAAACTTCTTTGTGTTCTGTGAAATCATCTCACAGAGTTACAGCTTTCCCCTCAAGAAGCCTTTCGCTAAGACAGTTCTCGTGGAATTGGCAAAGTGATATTTGGAAGCCCATAGAGGGCTATGGTGAAAAAGGAAATATCCTCAGATGAAATCTGGAAAGAAGCTTTCTGAGAAACTGCTTAGTGTTCTGTTCATTCATCGCACAGAGTTACATCTGTGTTTCGTGGATCTCTTTGCTAGCCTTATTTCTGTGGAATCTGAGAACAGATATTTCGGATCCCATTGAAGACTATAGGGCCCAAGAAAATATCCTCCGATAACAAAGAGAAAGAAGCTTTCTGAGAAACTTCTTTGTATTCTGTGAAATCATCTCACAGAGTTACAGCTTTCCCCTCAAGAAGCCTTTCGCTAAGACAGTTCTTGTGGAATTGGCAAAGTGATACTTGGAAGCCCATAGAGGACTATGGTGAAAAAGGAAATATCCTCAGATGAAATCTGGAAAGAAGCTTTCTGTGAAACTGCTTAGTGTTCTGTTAATTCTTCTCACAGAGTTACATCTGTATTTCGTGGATCTCTTTGCTAGACTTATTTCTGTGGAATCTGAGAACAGATATTTCGGATCCCTTTGAAGACTATAGGGCCAAAGGAAATATCCTCCGATAACAAAGAGAAAGAAGCTTTCTGAGAAACTTCTTTGTGTTCTGTGAAATCATCTCAAAGAGTTACAGCTTTCCCCTCAAGAAGCCTTTCGCTAAGACAGTTCTTGTGGAATTGGCAAAGTGATATTTGGAAGCCCATAGAGGGCTATGGTGAAAAAGGAAATATCCTCAGATGAAATCTGGAAAGAAGCTTTCTGAGAACCTGCTTAGTGTTCTGTTAATTCATCTCACAGAGTTACGTCTGTATTTCATGGATCTCTTTGCTAGCCTTATTTCTGTGGAATCTGAGAACAGATATTTCGGATCCCATTGAAGACTATAGGACCAAAGGAAATATCCTCCGATAACAAAGAGAAAGAAGCTTTCTGAGAAACTTCTTTGTGTTCTGTGAAATCATCTCACAGAGTTACAGCATTCCCCTCAAGAAGCCTTTCGCTAAGACAGTTCTTGTGTAATTGGCAAAGGGATATTTGGAAGCCCATAGAGGGCTATGGTGAAAAAGGAAATATCCACAGATGAAATCTGGAAAGAAGCTTTCTGAGAACCTGCTTAGATTCTGTTAATTGATCTCACAGAGTTACGTCTACATTTCGTGGATCTCTTTGCTAGACTTATTTCTGTGGAATCTGAGAACAGATATTTCGGATCCCATTGAAGACTATAGGGCCAAAGGAAATATCCTCCGATAACAAAGAGAAAGAAGCTTACTGAGAAACTTCTTTGTGTTCTGTGAAATCATCTCACAGCGTTACAGCTTTCCCCTCAAGAAGCCTTTGGCTAAGACAGTTCTTGTGGAATTGGCAAAGCGATATTTGGAAGCCCATAGAGGGCTATGGTGAAAAAGCAAATATCCTCAGATGAAATCTGGAAAGAAGCTTTCTGAGAAACTGCTTAGTGTTGTGTGAATTCATCTCACAGAGTTACATCTGTATTTCGTGGATCTCTTTGCTAGCCTTATTTCTGTGGAATCTGAGAACAGATATTTCGGATCCCATTGAAGACTATATGACCAAAGGAAATATCCTCCGATAACAAAGAGAAAGAAGCTTTCTGAGAAACTTCTTTGTGTTCTGTGAAATCACCTCACAGAGTTACAGCTTTCCACTCAAGAAGCCTTTCGCTAAGACAGTTCTCGTGGAATTGGCAAAGTGATATTTGGAAGCCCATAGAGGGCTATGGTGAAAAAGGAAATATCCTCAGATGAAATCTGGAAAGAAGCTTTCTGAGAAACTGCTTAGTGTTCTGTTCATTCATCGCACAGAGTTACATCTGTGTTTCGTGGATCTCTTTGCTAGCCTTATTTCTGTGGAATCTGAGAACAGATATTTCGGATCCCATTGAAGACTATAGGGCCCAAGAAAATATCCTCCGATAACAAAGAGAAAGAAGCTTTCTGAGAAACTTCTTTGTATTCTGTGAAATCATCTCACAGAGTTACAGCTTTCCCCTCAAGAAGCCTTTCGCTAAGACAGTTCTTGTGGAATTGGCAAAGTGATATTTGGAAGCCCATAAGGGCTATGGTGAAAAAGGAAATATCCTCAGATGAAATCTGGAAAGAAGCTTTCTGAGAAACTGCTTAGTGTTCTGTTAATTCATCTCACAGAGTTACATCTGTATTTCGTGGATCTCTTTGCTAGCCTTATTTCTGTGGAATCTGAGAACAGATATTTCGGATCCCATTGAAGACTATAGGGCCAAAGGAAATATCCTCCGATAACAAAGAGAAAGAAGCTTTCTGAGAGACTTCTTTGTGTTCTGTGAAATCATCTCACAGAGTTACAGCTTTCCCCTCAAGAAGCCTTTCGCTAAGACAGTTCTTGTGGAATTGGCAAAGTGATATTTGGAAGCCCATAGAGGGCTATGGTGAAAAAGGAAATATCCTCAGATGAAATCTGGAAAGAAGCTTTCTGAGAAACTGCTTGGTGTTCTGTTAATTCATCTCACAGAGTTACATCTGTATTTCGTGGACCTCTTTGCTAGCCTTATTTCTGTGGAATCTGAGAACAGATATTTCAGATCCCATTCAAGACTATAGGGCCGAAGGAAATAATCTCCGATAACAAAGAGAAAGAAGCTTTCTGAGAAACTTCTTTGTGTTCTGTGAAATCATCTCACAGAGTTACAGCATTCCCCTCAAGAAGCCTTTCGCTAAGACAGTTCTTGTGGAATTGGCAAAGTGATATTTGGAAGCCCATAGAGGGCTATGGTGAAAAAGGAAATATCCTCAGATGAAATCTGGAAAGAAGCTTTCTGAGAAAGTGCTTAGTGTTCTGTTAATTCATCTCACAGAGTTACATCTGTATTTCGTGGATCTCTTTGCTAGCCTTATTTCTGTGGAATCTGAGAACAGATATTTCGGATCCAATTGAAGACTATAGGGCCGAAGGAAATAATCTCCGATAACAAAGAGAAAGAAGCTTTCTGAGATACTTCTTTGTGTTCTGTGAAATCATCTCACAGAGTTACACCTTTCCCCTCAAGAAGCCTTTCGCTAAGACAGTTCTTGTGTAATTGGCAAAGGGATATTTGGAAGCCCTTAGAGGACTATGGTGAAAAAGGAAATATCCTCAGATGAAATCTGGAAAGAAGCTTTCTGAGAAACTGCTTAGTGTTCTGTTAATTCATCTCACAGAGTTACATCTGTATTTCGTGGATCTCTTTGCTAGACTTATTTCTGTTTAATCTGAGAACAGATATTTCGGATCCTATTGAAGACTATAGAGCCAAAGGAAATATCCTCCGATAACAAAGAGAAAGAAGCTTTCTGAGAAACTTCTTTGTGTTCTGTGAAATCATCTCACAGAGTTACAGCTTTCCCCTCAGGAAGCCTTTCGCTAAGACAGTTCTTGTGGAATTGGCAAAGTGATATTTGGAAGCAAATAGAGGGCTATAGTGAAAAAGGAAATATCCTCAGATGAAATCTGGAAAGAAGCTTTCTGAGAAACTGCTGAGTGTTCTGTTAATTCATCTCACAGAGTTACATCTGTATTTCGTGGATCTCTTTGCTAGCCTTATTTCTGTGGAATCTCAGAACAGATATTTCGGATTCCTATGAAGACTATAGGGGCAAAGGAAATATCTTCCGATAACAAAGAGAAAGAAGTTTTCTGAGAAACTTCTTTGTGTTCTGTGAAATCATCTCACAGAGTTACAGCTTTCCCCTCAAGAAGCCTTTCGCTAAGACAGTTCTTGTGGAATTGGCAAAGTGATATTTGGAAGCCCATAGAGTGCTATGGTGAAAAAGGAAATATCCTCAGATGAAATCTGGAAAGAAGCTTTCTGAGAAACTTCTGAGTGTTCTGTTAATTCATCTCACAGAGTTACATCTGTATTTCGTGGATCTCTTTGCTAGCCTTATTTCTGTGGAATCTGAGAACAGATATTTCGGATCCCTTTGAAGACTATAGGACCAAAGGAAATATCCTCCGATAAGAAAGAGAAAGAAGCTTTCTGAGAAACTTCTTTGTGTTCTGTGAAATCATCTCACAGAGTTACAGCTTTCCCCTCAAGAAGCCTTTCGCTAAGACAGTTCTCGTGGAATTGGCAAAGTGATATTTGGAAGCCCATAGAGGGCTATGGTGAAAAAGGAAATATCCTCAGATGAAATCTGGAAAGAAGCTTTCTGAGAAACTGCTTAGTGTTCTGTTAATTCATCTCACAGAGTTACATCTGTATTTCGTGGATCTCTTTGCTAGCCTTATTTCTGTGGAATCTGAGAACAGATATTTCGGATCCCATTGAAGACTATAGGGCCAAAGAAAATATCCTCCGATAACAAATAGAAAGAAGCTTTCTGAGAAACTTCTTTGTGTTCTGTGAAATCATCTCACAGAGTTACAGCTTTCCCCTCAAGAAGCCTTTCGCTAAGACAGTTCTTGTGGAATTGGCAAAGTGATATTTGGAAGCCCATAGAGGGCTATGGTGAAAAAGGAAATATCCTCAGATGAAATCTGGAAAGAAGCTTTCTGAGAAACTGCTTAGTGTTCTGTTAATTCATCTCACAGAGTTACATCTGTATTTCGTGGATCTCTTTGCTAGCCTTATTTCTGTGGAATCTCAGAACAGATATTTCGGATCCCATTGAAGACTATAGGGCCAAAGGATATAATCTCCGATAACAAAGAGAAAGAAGCTTTCTGAGAAACTTCTTTGTGTTCTGTGAAATCATCTCACAGAGTTACAGCATTCCCTTCAAGAAGCCTTTCGCTAAGACAGTTCTTGTGGAATTGGCAAAGTGATATTTGGAAGCCCATAGAGGGCTATGGTGAAACAGGAAATATCCTCAGATGAAATCTGGAAAGAAGCTTTCTGAGAAACTGCTGGGTGTTCTGTTAATTCATCTCACAGAGTTACATCTGTATTTCGTGGATCTCTTTGCTAGCCTTATTTCTGTGGAATCTGAGAACAGATATTTCGGATCCCATTGAAGACTATAGGACCAAAGGAAATATCCTCCGATAACAAAGAGAAAGAAGCTTTCTGAGAAACTTCTTTCTGTTCTGTGAAATCATCTCACAGAGTTACACCTTTCCCCTCAAGAAGCCTTTCGCTAAGACAGTTCTTGTGGAATTGGCAAAGTGATATTTGGAAGCCCATAGAGGGCTATGGTGAAACAGGAAATATCCTCACATGAAATCTGGAAAGAAGCTTTCTGAGAAACTGCTTAGTGTTCTGTTAATTCATCTCACAGAGTTACATCTGTATTTCGTGGATCTCTTTGCTAGCCTTATTTCTGTGGAATCTGAGAACAGATATTTCGGATCCCATTGAAGACTATAGGGCCAAAGGAAATATCCTCCGATAACAAAGAGAAAGAAGCTTTCTGAGAAACTTCTTTGTGTTCTGTGAAATCATCTCACAGAGTTACAGCATTCCCTTCAAGAAGCCTTTCGCTAAGACAGTTCTTGTGGAATTGGCAAAGTGATATTTGGAAGCCCATAGAGGGCTATGGTGAAACAGGAAATATCCTCAGATGAAATCTGGAAAGAAGCTTTCTGAGAAACTGCTGGGTGTTCTGTTAATTCATCTCACAGAGTTACATCTGTATTTCGTGGATCTCTTTGCTAGCCTTATTTCTGTGGAATCTGAGAACAGATATTTCGGATCCCATTGAAGACTATAGGACCAAAGGAAATATCCTCCGATAACAAAGAGAAAGAAGCTTTCTGAGAAACTTCTTTCTGTTCTGTGAAATCATCTCACAGAGTTACACCTTTCCCCTCAAGAAGCCTTTCGCTAAGACAGTTCTTGTGGAATTGGCAAAGTGATATTTGGAAGCCCATAGAGGGCTATGGTGAAAAAGGAAATATCCTCACATGAAATCTGGAAAGAAGCTTTCTGAGAAACTGCTTAGTGTTCTGTTAATTCATCTCACAGAGTTACATCTGTATTTCGTGGATCTCTTTGCTAGCCTTATTTCTGTGGAATCTGAGAACAGATATTTCGGATCCCATTGAAGACTATAGGGCCAAAGGAAATATCCTCCGATAACAAAGAGAAAGAAGCTTTCTCAGAAACTTCTTGGTGTTCTGTGAAATCATCTCACAGAGTAACAGCTTTCCCTCAAGAAGCCTTTCGCTAAGACAGTTCTTGTGGAATTGGCAAAGTGATATTGGGAACCCCTTAGAGGGCTATGGTGAAAAAGGAAATATCCTCAGATGAAATCTGGAAAGAAGCTTTCTGAGAAACTGCTTAGTGTTCTGTTAATTCATCTCACAGAGTTACATCTGTATTTCGTGGATCTCTTTGCTAGCCTTATTTCTTTGGAATCTGAGAACAGATATTTCGGATCCCATTGAAGACTATAGGGCCAAAGGAAATAATCTCCGATGACAAAGAGAAAGAAGCTTTCTGAGAAACTTCTTTGTGTTCTCTGAAATCATCTCACAGAGTTACAGCATTCCCCTCAAGAAGCCTTTCGCTAAGACAGTTCTTGTGGAATTGGCAAAGTGATATTTGGAAGCCCATAGAGGGCTATGGTGAAAAAGGAAATATCCTCAGATGAAATCTGGAAAGAAGCTTTCTGAGAAACTGCTGAGAGTTCTGTTAATTCATCTCACAGATTTACATCTGTATTTCGTGGATCTCTTTGCTAGCCTTATTTCTGTGGAATCTGAGAACAGATATTTCGGATCCCATTGAAGACTATAGGACCAAAGGAAATATCCTCCGATAACAAAGAGAAAGAAGCTTTCTGAGAAACTTCTTTGTGTTCTGTGAAATCATCTCACAGAGTTACAGCTTTCTCCTCAAGAAGCCTTTCGCAAAGACAGTTCTTGTGGAATTGGCAAAGTGATATTTGGAAGCCCTTAGAGGGCTATGGTGAAAAAGGAAATATCCTCAGATGAAATCTGGAAAGAAGCTTTCTGAGAAACTGCTTAGTGTTCTGTGAAATCATCTCACAGAGTTACAGCTTTCCCCTCAAGAAGCCTTTCGCTAAGACAGTTCTTGTGGAATTGGCAAAGTGATATTTGGAAGCCCATAGAGGGCTATGGTGAAAAAGGAAATATCCTCACTTGAAATCTGGAAAGAAGCTTTCTGAGAACCTGCTTAGTGTTCTGTTAATTCATCTCACAGAGTTACGTCTGCATTTCGTGGATCTCTTTGCTAGACTTATTTCTGTGGAATCTGAGAACAGATATTTCGGATCCCATTGAAGACTATAGGGCCAAAGGAAATATCCTCCGATAACAAAGAGAAAGAAGCTTTCTGAGAAACTTCTTTGTGTTCTGTGAAATCATCTCACAGCGTTACAGCTTTCCCCTCAAGAAGCCTTTCGCTAAGACAGTTCTTGTGGAATTGGCAAAGCGATATTTGGAAGCCCATAGAGGGCTATGGTGAAAAAGGAAATATCCTCAGATGAAATCTGGAAAGAAGCTTTCTGAGAAACTGCTTAGTGTTCTGTGAATTCATCTCACAGAGTTACATCTGTATTTCGTGGATCTCTTTGCTAGCCTTATTTCTGTGGAATCTGAGAACAGATATTTCGGATCCCATTGAAGACTATAGGACCAAAGGAAATATCCTCCGATAACAAAGAGAAAGAAGCTTTCTGAGAAACTTCTTTGTGTTCTGTGAAATCATCTCACAGAGTTACAGCTTTCCCCTCAAGAAGCCTTTCGCTAAGACAGTTCTCGTGGAATTGGCAAAGTGATATTTGGAAGCCCATAGAGGGCTATGGTGAAAAAGGAAATATCCTCAGATGAAATCTGGAAAGAAGCTTTCTGAGAAACTGCTTAGTGTTCTGTTCATTCATCGCACAGAGTTACATCTGTGTTTCGTGGATCTCTTTGCTAGCCTTATTTCTGTGGAATCTGAGAACAGATATTTCGGATCCCATTGAAGACTATAGGGCCCAAGAAAATATCCTCCGATAACAAAGAGAAAGAAGCTTTCTGAGAAACTTCTTTGTATTCTGTGAAATCATCTCACAGAGTTACAGCTTTCCCCTCAAGAAGCCTTTCGCTAAGACAGTTCTTGTGGAATTGGCAAAGTGATACTTGGAAGCCCATAGAGGACTATGGTGAAAAAGGAAATATCCTCAGATGAAATCTGGAAAGAAGCTTTCTGTGAAACTGCTTAGTGTTCTGTTAATTCTTCTCACAGAGTTACATCTGTATTTCGTGGATCTCTTTGCTAGACTTATTTCTGTGGAATCTGAGAACAGATATTTCGGATCCCTTTGAAGACTATAGGGCCAAAGGAAATATCCTCCGATAACAAAGAGAAAGAAGCTTTCTGAGAAACTTCTTTGTGTTCTGTGAAATCATCTCAAAGAGTTACAGCTTTCCCCTCAAGAAGCCTTTCGCTAAGACAGTTCTTGTGGAATTGGCAAAGTGATATTTGGAAGCCCATAGAGGGCTATGGTGAAAAAGGAAATATCCTCAGATGAAATCTGGAAAGAAGCTTTCTGAGAACCTGCTTAGTGTTCTGTTAATTCATCTCACAGAGTTACGTCTGCATTTCGTGGATCTCTTTGCTAGACTTATTTCTGTGGAATCTGAGAACAGATATTTCGGATCCCATTGAAGACTACAGGGCCAAAGGAAATATCCTCCGATAACAAAGAGAAAGAAGCTTACTGAGAAACTTCTTTGTGTTCTGTGAAATCATCTCACAGAGTAACAGCTTTCCCTCAAGAAGCCTTTCGCTAAGACAGTTCTTGTGGAATTGGCAAAGTGATATTTGGAAGCCCATAGAGGGCTATGGTGAAAAAGGAAATATCCTCAGATGAAATCTGGAAAGAAGCTTTCTGAGAAACTGCTTAGTGTTCTGTTAATTCATCTCACAGAGTTACATCTGTATTTCGTGGATCTCTTTGCTAGCCTTATTTCTTTGGAATCTGAGAACAGATATTTCGGATCCCATTGAAGACTATAGGGCCAAAGGAAATAATCTCCGATGACAAAGAGAAAGAAGCTTTCTGAGAAACTTCTTTGTGTTCTCTGAAATCATCTCACAGAGTTACAGCTTTCCCCTCAAGAAGCCTTTCGCAAAGACAGTTCTTGTGGAATTGGCAAAGTGATATTTGGAAGCCCTTAGAGGGCTATGGTGAAAAAGGAAATATCCTCAGATGAAATCTGGAAAGAAGCTTTCTGAGAAACTGCTTAGTGTTCTGTGAAATCATCTCACAGAGTTACAGCTTTCCACTCAAGAAGCCTTTCGCTAAGACAGTTCTTGTGGAATTGGCAAAGTGATATTTGGAAGCCCATAGAGGGCTATGGTGAAAAAGGAAATATCCTCACTTGAAATCTGGAAAGAAGCTTTCTGAGAAACTGCTGAGTGTTCTGTTAATTCATCTCACAGGGTTACATCTGTATTTCGTGGATCTCTTTGCTAGCCTTATTTCTGTGGAATCTGAGAACAGATATTTCGGATCCCATTGAAGACTATAGGGCCAAAGGAAATAATCTCCGATAACAATGTGAAAGAAGCTTTCTGAGAAACTTCTTTGTGTTCTGTGAAATCATCTCACAGAGTTACAGCATTCCCTTCAAGAAGCCTTTCGCTAAGACAGTTCTTGTGGAATTGCTAAAGTGATATTTGGAAGCCCATAGAGGGCTATGGTGAAAAAGGAAATATCCTCAGATGAAATCTGGAAAGAAGCTTTCTGAGAAACTGCTTAGTGTTCTGTTAATTCATCTCACAGAGTTACATCTGTATTTCGTGGATCTCTTTGCTAGCCTTATTTCTGTGGAATCTCAGAACAGATATTTCGGATCCCATTGAAGACTATAGGACCAAAGGAAATATCCTCCGATAACAAAGAGAAAGAAGCTTTCTGAGAAACTTCTTTGTGTTCTGTGAAATCATCTCACAGAGTTACAGCTTTCTCCTCAAGAAGCCTTTCGCAAAGACAGTTCTTGTGGAATTGGCAAAGTGATATTTGGAAGCCCTTAGAGGGCTATGGTGAAAAAGGAAATATCCTCAGATGAAATCTGGAAAGAAGCTTTCTGAGAAACTGCTTAGTGTTCTGTGAAATCATCTCACAGAGTTACAGCTTTCCCCTCAAGAAGCCTTTCGCTAAGACAGTTCTTGTGGAATTGGCAAAGTGATATTTGGAAGCCCATAGAGGGCTATGGTGAAAAAGGAAATATCCTCACTTGAAATCTGGAAAGAAGCTTTCTGAGAACCTGCTTAGTGTTCTGTTAATTCATCTCACAGAGTTACGTCTGCATTTCGTGGATCTCTTTGCTAGACTTATTTCTGTGGAATCTGAGAACAGATATTTCGGATCCCATTGAAGACTATAGGGCCAAAGGAAATATCCTCCGATAACAAAGAGAAAGAAGCTTTCTGAGAAACTTCTTTGTGTTCTGTGAAATCATCTCACAGCGTTACAGCTTTCCCCTCAAGAAGCCTTTCGCTAAGACAGTTCTTGTGGAATTGGCAAAGCGATATTTGGAAGCCCATAGAGGGCTATGGTGAAAAAGGAAATATCCTCAGATGAAATCTGGAAAGAAGCTTTCTGAGAAACTGCTTAGTGTTCTGTGAATTCATCTCACAGAGTTACATCTGTATTTCGTGGATCTCTTTGCTAGCCTTATTTCTGTGGAATCTGAGAACAGATATTTCGGATCCCATTGAAGACTATAGGACCAAAGGAAATATCCTCCGATAACAAAGAGAAAGAAGCTTTCTGAGAAACTTCTTTGTGTTCTGTGAAATCATCTCACAGAGTTACAGCTTTCCCCTCAAGAAGCCTTTCGCTAAGACAGTTCTCGTGGAATTGGCAAAGTGATATTTGGAAGCCCATAGAGGGCTATGGTGAAAAAGGAAATATCCTCAGATGAAATCTGGAAAGAAGCTTTCTGAGAAACTGCTTAGTGTTCTGTTCATTCATCGCACAGAGTTACATCTGTGTTTCGTGGATCTCTTTGCTAGCCTTATTTCTGTGGAATCTGAGAACAGATATTTCGGATCCCATTGAAGACTATAGGGCCCAAGAAAATATCCTCCGATAACAAAGAGAAAGAAGCTTTCTGAGAAACTTCTTTGTATTCTGTGAAATCATCTCACAGAGTTACAGCTTTCCCCTCAAGAAGCCTTTCGCTAAGACAGTTCTTGTGGAATTGGCAAAGTGATACTTGGAAGCCCATAGAGGACTATGGTGAAAAAGGAAATATCCTCAGATGAAATCTGGAAAGAAGCTTTCTGTGAAACTGCTTAGTGTTCTGTTAATTCTTCTCACAGAGTTACATCTGTATTTCGTGGATCTCTTTGCTAGACTTATTTCTGTGGAATCTGAGAACAGATATTTCGGATCCCTTTGAAGACTATAGGGCCAAAGGAAATATCCTCCGATAACAAAGAGAAAGAAGCTTTCTGAGAAACTTCTTTGTGTTCTGTGAAATCATCTCAAAGAGTTACAGCTTTCCCCTCAAGAAGCCTTTCGCTAAGACAGTTCTTGTGGAATTGGCAAAGTGATATTTGGAAGCCCATAGAGGGCTATGGTGAAAAAGGAAATATCCTCACATGAAATCTGGAAAGAAGCTTTCTGAGAACCTGCTTAGTGTTCTGTTAATTCATCTCACAGAGTTACGTCTGCATTTCGTGGATCTCTTTGCTAGACTTATTTCTGTGGAATCTGAGAACAGATATTTCGGATCCCATTGAAGACTATAGGGCCAAAGGAAATATCCTCCGATAACAAAGAGAAAGAAGCTTACTGAGAAACTTCTTTGTGTTCTGTGAAATCATCTCACAGCGTTACAGCTTTCCCCTCAAGAAGCCTTTGGCTAAGACAGTTCTTGTGGAATTGGCAAAGCGATATTTGGAAGCCCATAGAGGGCTATGGTGAAAAAGCAAATATCCTCAGATGAAATCTGGAAAGAAGCTTTCTGAGAAACTGCTTAGTGTTCTGTGAATTCATCTCACAGAGTTACATCTGTATTTCGTGGATCTCTTTGCTAGCCTTATTTCTGTGGAATCTGAGAACAGATATTTCGGATCCCATTGAAGACTATAGGACCAAAGGAAATATCCTCCGATAACAAAGAGAAAGAAGCTTTCTGAGAAACTTCTTTGTATTCTGTGAAATCATCTCACAGAGTTACAGCTTTCCCCTCAAGAAGCCTTTCGCTAAGACAGTTCTTGTGGAATTGGCAAAGTGATATTTGGAAGCCCATAGAGGGCTATGGTGAAAAAGGAAATATCCTCAGATGAAATCTGGAAAGAAGCTTTCTGAGAAACTGCTTAGTGTTCTGTTAATTCATCTCACAGAGTTACATCTGTATTTCGTGGATCTCTTTGCTAGCCTTATTTCTTTGGAATCTGAGAACAGATATTTCGGATCCCTTTGAAGACTATAGGGCCAAAGGAAATAATCTCAGATGACAAAGAGAAAGAAGCTTTCTGAGAAACTTCTTTGTGTTCTGTGAAATCATCTCACAGAGTTACAGCATTCCCCTCAAGAAGCCTTTCGCTAAGACAGTTCTTGTGGAATTGGCAAAGTGATATTTGGAAGCTCATAGAGGGCTACGGTGAAAAAGGAAATATCCTCAGATGAAATCTGGAAAGAAGCTTTCTGAGAAACTGCTGAGTGTTCTGTTAATTCATCTCACAGATTTACATCTGTATTTCATGGATCTCTTTGCTAGCCTTATTTCTGTGGAATCTGAGAACAGATATTTCGGATCCCATTGAAGACTATAGGACCAAAGGAAATATCCTCCGATAACAAAGAGAAAGAAGCTTTCTGAGAAACTTCTTTGTGTTCTGTGAAATCATCTCACAGAGTTACAGCTTTCCCCTCAAGAAGCCTTTCGCTAAGACAGTTCTTGTGGAATTGGCAAAGTGATATTTGGGAGCCCATAGAGGGCTATGGAGAAAAAGGAAATATCCTCAGATGAAATCTGGAAAGAAGCTTTCTGAGAACCTGCTTAGTGTTCTGTTAATTCATCTCACAGAGTTACGTCTGCATTTCGTGGATCTCTTTGCTAGACTTATTTCTGTGGAATCTGAGAACAGATATTTCGGATCCCATTGAAGACTACAGGGCCAAAGGAAATATCCTCCGATAACAAAGAGAAAGAAGCTTACTGAGAAACTTCTTTGTGTTCTGTGAAATCATCTCACAGAGTAACAGCTTTCCCTCAAGAAGCCTTTCGCTAAGACAGTTCTTGTGGAATTGGCAAAGTGATATTTGGAAGCCCATAGAGTGCTATGGTGAAAAAGGAAATATCCTCAGATGAAATCTGGAAAGAAGCTTTCTGAGAAACTGCTTAGTGTTCTGTTAATTCATCTCACAGAGTTACATCTGTATTTCGTGGATCTCTTTGCTAGCCTTATTTCTTTGGAATCTGAGAACAGATATTTCGGATCCCATTGAAGACTATAGGGCCAAAGGAAATAATCTCCGATGACAAAGAGAAAGAAGCTTTCTGAGAAACTTCTTTGTGTTCTCTGAAATCATCTCACAGAGTTACAGCTTTCCCCTCAAGAAGCCTTTCGCAAAGACAGTTCTTGTGGAATTGGCAAAGTGATATTTGGAAGCCCTTAGAGGGCTATGATGAAAAAGGAAATATCCTCAGATGAAATCTGGAAAGAAGCTTTCTGAGAAACTGCTTAGTGTTCTGTGAAATCATCTCACAGAGTTACAGCTTTCCCCTCAAGAAGCCTTTCGCTAAGACAGTTCTTGTGGAATTGGCAAAGTGATATTTGGAAGCCCATAGAGGGCTATGGTGAAAAAGGAAATATCCTCACTTGAAATCTGGAAAGAAGCTTTCTGAGAAACTGCTGAGTGTTCTGTTAATTCATCTCACAGGGTTACATCTGTATTTCGTGGATCTCTTTGCTAGCCTTATTTCTGTGGAATCTGAGAACAGATATTTCGGATCCCATTGAAGACTATAGGGCCAAAGGAAATAATCTCCGATAACAATGTGAAAGAAGCTTTCTGAGAAACTTCTTTGTGTTCTGTGAAATCATCTCACAGAGTTACAGCATTCCCTTCAAGAAGCCTTTCGCTAAGACAGTTCTTGTGGAATTGCTAAAGTGATATTTGGAAGCCCATAGAGGGCTATGGTGAAAAAGGAAATATCCTCTGATGAAATCTGGAAAGAAGCTTTCTGAGAAACTGCTTAGTGTTCTCTTAATTCATCTCACAGAGTTACATCTGTATTTCGTGGATCTCTTTGCTAGCCTTATTTCTGTGGAATCTCAGAACAGATATTTCGGATCCCATTGAAGACTATAGGGCCAAAGGATATAATCTCCGATAACAAAGAGAAAGAAGCTTTCTGAGAAACTTCTTTGTGTTCTGTGAAATCATCTCACAGAGTTACAGCATTCCCTTCAAGAAGCCTTTCGCTAAGACAGTTCTTGTGGAATTGGCAAAGTGATATTTGGAAGCCCATAGAGGGCTATGGTGAAACAGGAAATATCCTCAGATGAAATCTGGAAAGAAGCTTTCTGAGAAACTGCTGGGTGTTCTGTTAATTCATCTCACAGAGTTACATCTGTATTTCGTGGATCTCTTTGCTAGCCTTATTTCTGTGGAATCTGAGAACAGATATTTCGGATCCCATTGAAGACTATAGGACCAAAGGAAATATCCTCCGATAACAAAGAGAAAGAAGCTTTCTGAGAAACTTCTTTGTGTTCTGTGAAATCATCTCACAGAGTTACACCTTTCCCCTCAAGAAGCCTTTCGCTAAGACAGTTCTTGTGGAATTGGCAAAGTGATATTTGGAAGCCCATAGAGGGCTATGGTGAAAAAGGAAATATCCTCACATGAAATCTGGAAAGAAGCTTTCTGAGAAACTGCTGAGTGTTCTGTTAATTCATCTCACAGAGTTACATCTGTATTTCGTGGATCTCTTTGCTAGCCTTATTTCTGTGGAATCTGAGAACAGATATTTCGGATCCCATTGAAGACTATAGGGCCAAAGGAAATATCCTCCGATAACAAAGAGAAAGAAGCTTTCTGAGAAACTTCTTTGTGTTCTGTGAAATCATCTCACAGAGTTACAGCTTTCCCCTCAAGAAGCCTTTCGCTAAGACAGTTCTTGTGGAATTGGCAAAGTGATAATTGGAAGCCCTTAGAGGGCTAGGGTGAAAAAGGAAATATCCTCAGATGAAATCTGGAAAGAAGCTTTCTGAGAAACTTCTCAGTGTTCTGTTAATTCATCTCACAGAGTTACATCTGTATTTCGTGGATCTCTTTGCTAGCCTTATTTCTGTGGAATCTGAGAACAGATATTTCGGATCCCATTGAAGACTATAGGACCAAAGGAAATATCCTCCGATAACAAAGAGAAAGAAGCTTTCTGAGAAACTTCTTTGTGTTCTGTGAAATCATCTCTCAGAGTTACAGCTTTCCCCTCAAGAAGCCTTTCGCTAAGACAGTTCTCGTGGAATTGGCAAAGTGATATTTGGAAGCCCATAGAGGGCTACGGTGAAAAAGGAAATATCCTCAGATGAAATCTGGAAAGAAGCTTTCTGAGAAACTGCTTAGTGTTCTGTTAATTCATCTCACAGAATTACATCTCTATTTCGTGGATCTCTTTGCTAGCCTTATTTCTGTGGAATCTGAGAACAGATATTTCGGATCCCCTTGAAGACTATAGGGCCAAAGAAAATATCCTCCGATAACAAAGAGAAAGAAGCTTTCTGATAAACTTCTTTGTATTCTGTGAAATCATCTCACAGAGTTTCAGATTTCCCCTCAAGAAGCCTTTCGCTAAGACAGTTCTTGTGGAATTGGCAAAGTGATATTTGGAAGCCCATAGAGGACTATGGTGAAAAAGGAAATATCCTCAGATGAAATCTGGAAAGAAGCTTTCTGTGAAACTGCTTAGTGTTCTGTTAATTCTTCTCACAGAGTTACATCTGTATTTCGTGGATCTCTTTGCTAGACTTATTTCTGTGGAATCTGAGAACAGATATTTCGGATCCCTTTGAAGACTATAGGGCCAAAGGAAATATCCTCCGATAACAAAGAGAAAGAAGCTTTCTGAGAAACTTCTTTGTGTTCTGTGAAATCATCTCACAGAGTTACAGCTTTCCCCTCAAGAAGCCTTTCGCTAAGACAGTTCTTGTGGAATTGGCAAAGTGATATTTGGAAGCCCAGAGAGGGCTATGGTGAAAAAGGAAATATCCTCAGATGAAATCTGGAAAGAAGCTTTCTGAGAACCTGCTTAGTGTTCTGTTAATTCATTTCACAGAGTTACGTCTGCATTTCGTGGATCTCTTTGCTAGACTTATTTCTGTGGAATCTGAGAACAGATATTTCGGATCCCATTGAAGACTATAGGGCCAAAGGAAATATCCTCCGATAACAAAGAGAAAGAAGCTTTCTGAGAAACTTCTTTGTGTTCTGTGAAATCATCTCACAGCGTTACAGCTTTCCCCTCAAGAAGCCTTTCGCTAAGACAGTTCTTGTGGAATTGGCAAAGCGATATTTGGAAGCCCATAGAGGGCTATGGTGAAAAAGGAAATATCCTCAGATGAAATCTGGAAAGAAGCTTTCTGAGAAACTGCTTAGTGTTCTGTGAATTCATCTCACAGAGTTACATCTGTATTTCGTGGATCTCTTTGCTAGCCTTATTTCTTTGGAATCTGAGAACAGATATTTCGGATCCCTTTGAAGACTATAGGACCAAAGGAAATATCCTCCGATAACAAAGAGAAAGAAGCTTTCTGAGAAACTTCTTTGTGTTCGGTGAAATCATCTCACATAGTTACAGCTTTCCACTCAAGAAGCCTTTCGCTAAGACAGTTCTCGTGGAATTGGCAAAGTGATATTTGGAACCCCTAGAGGGCTATGGTGAAAAAGGAAATATCCTCAGATGAAATCTGGAAAGAAGCTTTCTGAGAAACTGCTTAGTGTTCTGTTCATTCATCGCACAGAGTTACATCTGTGTTTCGTGGATCTCTTTGCTAGCCTTATTTCTGTGGAATCTGAGAACAGATATTTCGGATCCCATTGAAGACTATAGGGCCCAAGAAAATATCCTCCGATAACAAAGAGAAAGAAGCTTTCTGAGAAACTTCTTTGTATTCTGTGAAATCATCTCACAGAGTTACAGCTTTCCCCTCAAGAAGCCTTTCGCTAAGACAGTTCTTGTGGAATTGGCAAAGTGATATTTGGAAGCCCATAGAGGGCTATGGTGAAAAAGGAAATATCCTCAGATGAAATCTGGAAAGAAGCTTTCTGAGAAACTGCTTAGTGTTCTGTTAATTCATCTCACAGAGTTACATCTGAATTTCGTGGATCTCTTTGCTAGACTTATTTCTGTGGAATCTGAGAACAGATATTTCGGATCCCTTTGAAGACTATAGGGCCAAAGGAAATATCCTCCGATAACAAAGAGAAAGAAGCTTTCTGAGAAACTTCTTTGTGTTCTGTGAAATCATCTCACAGAGTTACAGCTTTCCCCTCAAGAAGCCTTTCGCTAAGACAGTTCTTGTGGAATTGGCAAAGTGATATTTGGGAGCCCATAGAGGGCTATGGAGAAAAAGGAAATATCCTCAGATGAAATCTGGAAAGAAGCTTTCTGAGAACCTGCTTAGTGTTCTGTTAATTCATCTCACAGAGTTACGTCTGCATTTCGTGGATCTCTTTGCTAGACTTATTTCTGTGGAATCTGAGAACAGATATTTCGGATCCCATTGAAGACTACAGGGCCAAAGGAAATATCCTCCGATAACAAAGAGAAAGAAGCTTTCTGAGAAACTTCTTTGTGTTCTGTGAAATCATCTCACAGCGTTACAGCTTTCCCCTCAAGAAGCCTTTCGCTAAGACAGTTCTTGTGGAATTGGCAAAGTAATATTTGGAAGCCCATAGAGGGCTATGGTGAAAAAGGAAATATCCTCAGATGAAATCTGGAAAGAAGCTTTCTGAGAAACTGCTTAGTGTTCTGTTAATTCATCTCACAGAGTTACATCTGTATTTCGTGGATCTCTTTGCTAGCCTTATTTCTGTGGAATCTGAGAACAGATATTTCGGATCCCATTGAAGACTATAGGGCCAAAGGAAATAATCTCCGATAACAAAGAGAAAGAAGTTTACTGAGAAACTTCTTTGTGTTCTGTGAAATCATCTCACAGAGTTACAGCATTCCCCTCAAGAAGCCTTTCGCTAATACAGTTCTCGTGGAATTGGCAAAGTGATATTTGGAAGCCCTTAGAGGGCTATGGTGAAAAAGGAAATATCCTCAGATGAAATCTGGAAAGAAGCTTTCTGAGAAACTGCTTAGTGTTCTGTTAATTCATCTCACAGAGTTACATCTGTATTTCGTGGATCTCTTTGCTAGCCTTATTTCTGTGGAATCTGAGAACAGATATTTCGGATTCCTATGAAGACTATAGGGGCAAAGGAAATATCCTCCGATAACAAAGAGAAAGAAGCTTTCTGAGAAACTTCTTTGTATTCTGTGAAATCATCTCACAGAGTTACAGCTTTCCCCTCAAGAAGCCTTTCGCTAAGACAGTTCTTGTGGAATTGGCAAAGTGATATTTGGAAGCCCATAGAGGGCTATGGTGAAAAAGGAAATATCCTCAGATGAAATCTGGAAGGAAGCTTTCTGAGAAACTGCTGAGTGTTCTGTTAATTCATCTCACGAGTTACATCTGTATTTTGTGGATCTCTTTGCTAGCTTTATTTCTGTGGAATATGAGAACAGATATTTCGGACCCCATTGAAGACTACAGGGCCAAAGGAATTATCCTCCGATAACAAAGAGAAAGAAGCTTTCTGAGAAACTTCTTTGTGTTCTGTGAAATCATCTCACAGAGTTACAGCTTTCCCCTCAAGAAGCCTTTCGCTAAGACAGTTCTTGTGGAATTGGCACAGTGATATTTGGAAGCCCATAGAGGGCTATGTTGAAAAAGGAAATATCCTCAGATGAAATCTGGAAAGAAGCTGTCTGAGAAACTGCTGAGTGTTCTGTTAATTCATCTCACAGAGTTACATCTGTATTTCGTGGATCTCTTTGCTAGCCTTATTTCTGTGGAATCTGAGAACAGATATTTCGGATCCCATTGAAGACTATAGGGCCAAAGGAAATATCCTCCGATAACAAAGAGAAAGAAGCTTTCTGAGAGACTTCTTTGTGTTCTGTGAAATCATCTCACAGAGTTACAGCTTTCCCCTCAAGAAGCCTTTCGCTAAGACAGTTCTTGTGGAATTGGCAAAGTGATATTTGGAAGCCCTTAGAGGGCTATGGTGAAAAAGGAAATATACTCAGATGAAATCTGGAAAGAAGCTTTCTGAGAAACTTCTCAGTGTTCTGTTAATTCATCTCACAGAGTTACATCTGTATTTCGTGGATCTCTTTGCTAGCCTTATTTCTGTGGAATCTGAGAACAGATATTTCGGATCCCATTGAAGACTATAGGACCAAAGGAAATATGCTCCGATAACAAAGAGAAAGAAGCTTTCTGAGAAACTTCTTTGTGTTCTGTGAAATCATCTCTCAGAGTTACAGCTTTCCCCTCAAGAAGCCTTTCGCTAAGACAGTTCTCGTGGAATTGGCAAAGTGATATTTGGAAGCCCATAGAGGGCTATGGTGAAAAAGGAAATATCCTCAGATGAAATCTGGAAAGAAGCTTTCTGAGAAACTGCTTAGTGTTCTGTTAATTCATCTCACAGAGTTACATCTCTATTTCGTGGATCTCTTTGCTAGCCTTATTTCTGTGGAATCTGAGAACAGATATTTCGGATCCCTTTGAAGACTATAGGGCCTAAGAAAATATCCTCCGATAACAAAGAGAAAGAAGCTTTCTGATAAACTTCTTTGTATTCTGTGAAATCATCTCACAGAGTTACAGCTTTCCCCTCAAGAAGCCTTTCGCTAAGACAGTTCTTGTGGAATTGGCAAAGTGATATTTGGAAGCCCATAGAGGACTATGGTGAAAAAGGAAATATCCTCAGATGAAATCTGGAAAGAAGCTTTCTGTGAAACTGCTTAGTGTTCTGTTAATTCTTCTCACAGAGTTACATCTGTATTTCGTGGATCTCTTTGCTAGACTTATTTCTGTGGAATCTGAGAACAGATATTTCGGATCCCTTTGAAGACTATAGGGCCAAAGGAAATATCCTCCGATAACAAAGAGAAAGAAGGTTTCTGAGAAACTTCTTTGTGTTCTGTGAAATCATCTCACAGAGTTACAGCTTTCCCCTCAAGAAGCCTTTCGCTAAGACAGTTCTTGTGGAATTGGCAAAGTGATATTTGGAAGCCCATAGAGGGCTATGGTGAAAAAGGAAATATCCTCAGATGAAATCTGGAAAGAAGCTTTCTGAGAACCTGCTTAGTGTTCTGTTAATTCATCTCACAGAGTTACGTCTGCATTTCGTGGATCTCTTTGCTAGACTTATTTCTGTGGAATCTGAGAACAGATATTTCGGATCCCATTGAAGACTATAGGGCCAAAGGAAATATCCTCCGATAACAAAGAGAAAGAAGCTTACTGAGAAACTTCTTTGTGTTCTGTGAAATCATCTCACAGCGTTACAGCTTTCCCCTCAAGAAGCCTTTGGCTAAGACAGTTCTTGTGGAATTGGCAAAGCGATATTTGGAAGCCCATAGAGGGCTATGGTGAAAAAGCAAATATCCTCAGATGAAATCTGGAAAGAAGCTTTCTGAGAAACTGCTTAGTGTTCTGTGAATTCATCTCACAGAGTTAAATCTGTATTTCGTGGATCTCTTTGCTAGCCTTATTTCTGTGGAATCTGAGAACAGATATTTCGGATCCCTTTGAAGACTATAGGGCCAAAGGATATAATCTCCGATAACAAAGAGAAAGAAGCTTTCTGAAAAACTTCTTTGTGTTCTGTGAAATCATCTCACAGAGTTACAGCATTCCCTTCAAGAAGCCTTTCGCTAAGACAGTTCTTGTGGAATTGGCAAAGTGATATTTGGAAGCCCATAGAGGGCTATGGTGAAACAGGAAATATCCTCAGATGAAATCTGGAAAGAAGCTTTCTGAGAAACTGCTGGGTGTTCTGTTAATTCATCTCACAGAGTTACATCTGTATTTCGTGGATCTCTTTGCTAGCCTTATTTCTGTGGAATCTGAGAACAGATATTTCGGATCCCATTGAAGACTATAGGACCAAAGGAAATATCCTCCGATAACAAAGAGAAAGAAGCTTTCTGAGAAACTTCTTTGTGTTCTGTGAAATCATCTCACAGAGTTACACCTTTCCCCTCAAGAAGCCTTTCGCTAAGACAGTTCTTGTGGAATTGGCAAAGTGATATTTGGAAGCCCATAGAGGGCTATGGTGAAAAAGGAAATATCCTCACATGAAATCTGGAAAGAAGCTTTCTGAGAAACTGCTGAGTGTTCTGTTAATTCATCTCACAGAGTTACATCTGTATTTCGTGGATCTCTTTGCTAGCCTTATTTCTGTGGAATCTGAGAACAGATATTTCGGATCCCATTGAAGACTATAGGGCCAAAGGAAATATCCTCCGATAACAAAGAGAAAGAAGCTTTCTGAGAAACTTCTTTGTGTTCTGTGAAATCATCTCACAGAGTTACAGCTTTCCCCTCAAGAAGCCTTTCGCTAAGACAGTTCTTGTGGAATTGGCAAAGTGATATTTGGAAGCCCATAGAGGGCTACGGTGAAAAAGGAAATATCCTCAGATGAAATCTGGAAAGAAGCTTTCTGAGAAACTGCTTAGTGTTCTGTTAATTCATCTCACAGAGTTACATCTCTATTTCGTGGATCTCTTTGCTAGCCTTATTTCTGTGGAATCTGAGAACAGATATTTCGGATCCCCTTGAAGACTATAGGGCCAAAGAAAATATCCTCCGATAACAAAGAGAAAGAAGCTTTCTGATAAACTTCTTTGTATTCTGTGAAATCATCTCACAGAGTTTCAGCTTTCCCCTCAAGAAGCCTTTCGCTAAGACAGTTCTTGTGGAATTGGCAAAGTGATATTTGGAAGCCCATAGAGGACTATGGTGAAAAAGGAAATATCCTCAGATGAAATCTGGAAAGAAGCTTTCTGTGAAACTGCTTAGTGTTCTGTTAATTCTTCTCACAGAGTTACATCTGTATTTCGTGGATCTCTTTGCTAGACTTATTTCTGTGGAATCTGAGAACAGATATTTCGGATCCCTTTGAAGACTATAGGGCCAAAGGAAATATCCTCCGATAACAAAGAGAAAGAAGCTTTCTGAGAAACTTCTTTGTGTTCTGTGAAATCATCTCACAGAGTTACAGCTTTCCCCTCAAGAAGCCTTTCGCTAAGACAGTTCTTGTGGAATTGGCAAAGTGATATTTGGAAGCCCAGAGAGGGCTATGGTGAAAAAGGAAATATCCTCAGATGAAATCTGGAAAGAAGCTTTCTGAGAACCTGCTTAGTGTTCTGTTAATTCATCTCACAGAGTTACGTCTGCATTTCGTGGATCTCTTTGCTAGACTTATTTCTGTGGAATCTGAGAACAGATATTTCGGATCCCATTGAAGACTATAGGGCCAAAGGAAATATCCTCCGATAACAAAGAGAAAGAAGCTTTCTGAGAAACTTCTTTGTGTTCTGTGAAATCATCTCACAGAGTTACAGCTTTCCCCTCAAGAAGCCTTTCGCTAAGACAGTTCTTGTGGAATTGGCAAAGCGATATTTGGAAGCCCATAGAGGGCTATGGTGAAAAAGGAAATATCCTCAGATGAAATCTGGAAAGAAGCTTTCTGAGAAACTGCTTAGTGTTCTGTGAATTCATCTCACAGAGTTACATCTGTATTTCGTGAATCTCTTTGCTAGCCTTATTTCTTTGGAATCTGAGAACAGATATTTCGGATCCCATTGAAGACTATAGGACCAAAGGAAATATCCTCCGATAACAAAGAGAAAGAAGCTTTCTGAGAAACTTCTTTGTGTTCGGTGAAATCATCTCACATAGTTACAGCTTTCCACTCAAGAAGCCTTTCGCTAAGACAGTTCTCGTGGAATTGGCAAAGTGATATTTGGAACCCCTAGAGGGCTATGGTGAAAAAGGAAATATCCTCAGATGAAATCTGGAAAGAAGCTTTCTGAGAAACTGCTTAGTGTTCTGTTCATTCATCGCACAGAGTTACATCTGTGTTTCGTGGATCTCTTTGCTAGCCTTATTTCTGTGGAATCTGAGAACAGATATTTCGGATCCCATTGAAGACTATAGGGCCCAAGAAAATATCCTCCGATAACAAAGAGAAAGAAGCTTTCTGAGAAACTTCTTTGTATTCTGTGAAATCATCTCACAGAGTTACAGCTTTCCCCTCAAGAAGCCTTTCGCTAAGACAGTTCTTGTGGAATTGGCAAAGTGATATTTGGAAGCCCATAGAGGGCTATGGTGAAAAAGGAAATATCCTCAGATGAAATCTGGAAAGAAGCTTTCTGAGAAACTGCTTAGTGTTCTGTTAATTCATCTCACAGAGTTACATCTGTATTTCGTGGATCTCTTTGCTAGCCTTATTTCTTTGGAATCTGAGAACAGATATTTCGGATCCCATTGAAGACTATAGGGCCAAAGGAAATAATCTCCGATGACAAAGAGAAAGAAGCTTTCTGAGAAACTTCTTTGTGTTCTGTGAAATCATCTCACAGAGTTACAGCATTCCCCTCAAGAAGCCTTTCGCTAAGACAGTTCTTGTGGAATTGGCAAAGTGATATTTGGAAGCCCATAGAGGGCTATGGTGAAAAAGGAAATATCCTCAGATGAAATCTGGAAAGAAGCTTTCTGAGAAACTGCTGAGTGTTCTGTTAATTCTTCTCACAGATTTAGATCTGTATTTCGTGGATCTCTTTGCTAGCCTTATTTCTGTGGAATCTGAGAACAGATATTTCGGATCCCATTGAAGACTATAGGACCAAAGGAAATATCCTCCGATAACAAAGAGAAAGAAGCTTTCTGAGAAACTTCTTTGTGTTCTGTGAAATCATTTTACAGAGTTACAGCTTTCCCCTCAAGAAGCCTTTCGCAAAGACAGTTCTTGTGGAATTGGCAAAGTCATATTTGGAAGCCCTTAGAGGGCTATGGTGAAAAAGGAAATATCCTCAGATGAAATCAGGAAAGAAGATCTGAGAAACTGCTTAGTGTTCTGTGAAATCATCTCACAGAGTTACAGCTTTCCCCTCAAGAAGCCTTTCGCTAAGACAGTTCTTGTGTAATTGGCAAAGTGATATTTGGAAGCCCATAGAGGGCTACGGTGAAAAAGGAAATATCCTCACTTGAAATCTGGAAAGAAGCTTTCTGAGAAACTGCTGAGTGTTCTGTTAATTCATCTCACAGAGTTACATCTGTATTTCGTGGATCTCTTTTCTAGCCTTATTTCTGTGGAATCTGAGAACAGATATTTTTGATCCCATTGAAGACTATAGGGCCAAAGGAAATAATCTCCGATGACAAAGAGAAAGAAGCTTTCTGAGAAACTTCTTTGTGTTCTGTGAAATCATCTCACAGAGTTACAGCATTCCCCTCAAGAAGCCTTTCGCTAAGACAGTTCTTGTGGAATTGGCAAAGTGATATGTGGAAGCCAATAGAGGTCTAGGGTGAAAAAGGAAATATCCTCAGATGAAATCTGGAAGGAAGCTTTCTGAGAAACTGCTGAGTGTTCTGTTAATTCATCTCACCGAGTTACATCTGTATTTCGTGGATCTCTTTGCTAACTTTATTTCTGTGGAATATGAGAACAGATATTTCGGATCCCATTGAAGACTACAGGGCCAAAGGAAATATCCTCCGATAACAAAGAGAAAGAAGCTTTCTGAGAAACTTCTTTGTGTTCTGTGAAATCATCTCACAGCGTTACAGCTTTCCCCTCAAGAAGCCTTTCGCTAAGACAGTTCTTGTGGAATTGGCAAAGTAATATTTGGAAGCCCATAGAGGGCTATGGTGAAAAAGGAAATATCCTCATATGAAATCTGGAAAGAAGCTTTCTGAGAAACTGCTTAGTGTTCTGTTAATTCATCTCACAGAGTTACATCTGTATTTCGTGGATCTCTTTGCTAGCCTTATTTCTGTGGAATCTGAGAACAGATATTTCGGATCCCATTGAAGACTATAGGGCCAAAGGAAATAATCTCCGATAACAAAGAGAAAGAAGTTTTCTGAGAAACTTCTTTGTGTTCTGTGAAATCATCTCACAGAGTTACAGCATTCCCCTCAAGAAGCCTTTCGCTAATACAGTTCTCGTGGAATTGGCAAAGTGATATTTGGAAGCCCTTAGAGGGCTATGGTGAAAAAGGAAATATCCTCAGATGAAATCTGGAAAGAAGCTTTCTGAGAAACTGCTTAGTGTTCTGTTAATTCATCTCACAGAGTTACATCTGTATTTCGTGGATCTCTTTGCTAGCCTTATTTCTGTGGAATCTGAGAACAGATATTTCGGATTCCTATGAAGACTATAGGGGCAAAGGAAATATCCTCCGATAACAAAGAGAAAGAAGCTTTCTGAGAAACTTCTTTGTATTCTGTGAAATCATCTCACAGAGTTACAGCTTTCCCCTCAAGAAGCCTTTCGCTAAGACAGTTCTTGTGGAATTGGCAAAGTGATATTTGGAAGCCCATAGAGGGCTATGGTGAAAAAGGAAATATCCTCAGATGAAATCTGGAAGGAAGCTTTCTGAGAAACTGCTGAGTGTTCTGTTAATTCATCTCACGAGTTACATCTGTATTTTGTGGATCTCTTTGCTAGCTTTATTTCTGTGGAATATGAGAACAGATATTTCGGATCCCATTGAAGACTACAGGGCCAAAGGAAATATCCTCCGATAACAAAGAGAAAGAAGCTTTCTGAGAAACTTCTTTGTGTTCTGTGAAATCATCTCACAGAGTTACAGCTTTCCCCTCAAGAAGCCTTTCGCTAAGACAGTTCTTGTGGAATTGGCAAAGTGATATTTGGAAGCCCATAGAGGGCTATGTTGAAAAAGGAAATATCCTCAGATGAAATCTGGAAAGAAGCTGTCTGAGAAACTGCTGAGTGTTCTGTTAATTCATCTCACAGAGTTACATCTGTATTTCGTGGATCTCTTTGCTAGCCTTATTTCTGTGGAATCTGAGAACAGATATTTCGGATCCCATTGAAGACTATAGGGCCAAAGGAAATATCCTCCGATAACAAAGAGAAAGAAGCTTTCTGAGAGACTTCTTTGTGTTCTGTGAAATCATCTCACAGAGTTACAGCTTTCCCCTCAAGAAGCCTTTCGCTAAGACAGTTCTTGTGGAATTGGCAAAGTGATATTTGGAAGCCCTTAGAGGGCTATGGTGAAAAAGGAAATATACTCAGATGAAATCTGGAAAGAAGCTTTCTGAGAAACTTCTCAGTGTTCTGTTAATTCATCTCACAGAGTTACATCTGTATTTCGTGGATCTCTTTGCTAGCCTTATTTCTGTGGAATCTGAGAACAGATATTTCGGATCCCATTGAAGACTATAGGACCAAAGGAAATATGCTCCGATAACAAAGAGAAAGAAGCTTTCTGAGAAACTTCTTTGTGTTCTGTGAAATCATCTCTCAGAGTTACAGCTTTCCCCTCAAGAAGCCTTTCGCTAAGACAGTTCTCGTGGAATTGGCAAAGTGATATTTGGAAGCCCATAGAGGGCTATGGTGAAAAAGGAAATATCCTCAGATGAAATCTGGAAAGAAGCTTTCTGAGAAACTGCTTAGTGTTCTGTTAATTCATCTCACAGAGTTACATCTCTATTTCGTGGATCTCTTTGCTAGCCTTATTTCTGTGGAATCTGAGAACAGATATTTCGGATCCCTTTGAAGACTATAGGGCCTAAGAAAATATCCTCCGATAACAAAGAGAAAGAAGCTTTCTGATAAACTTCTTCGTATTCTGTGAAATCATCTCACAGAGTTACAGCTTTCCCCTCAAGAAGCCTTTCGCTAAGACAGTTCTTGTGGAATTGGCAAAGTGATATTTGGAAGCCCATAGAGGACTATGGTGAAAAAGGAAATATCCTCAGATGAAATCTGGAAAGAAGCTTTCTGTGAAACTGCTTAGTGTTCTGTTAATTCTTCTCACAGAGTTACATCTGTATTTCGTGGATCTCTTTGCTAGACTTATTTCTGTGGAATCTGAGAACAGATATTTCGGATCCCTTTGAAGACTATAGGGCCAAAGGAAATATCCTCCGATAACAAAGAGAAAGAAGGTTTCTGAGAAACTTCTTTGTGTTCTGTGAAATCATCTCACAGAGTTACAGCTTTCCCCTCAAGAAGCCTTTCGCTAAGACAGTTCTTGTGGAATTGGCAAAGTGATATTTGGAAGCCCATAGAGGGCTATGGTGAAAAAGGAAATATCCTCAGATGAAATCTGGAAAGAAGCTTTCTGAGAACCTGCTTAGTGTTCTGTTAATTCATCTCACAGAGTTACATCTGTGTTTCGTGGATCTCTTTGCTAGCCTTATTTCTGTGGAATCTGAGAACAGATATTTCGGATCCCATTGAAGACTATAGGGCCCAAGAAAATATCCTCCGATAACAAAGAGAAAGAAGCTTTCTGAGAAACTTCTTTGTATTCTGTGAAATCATCTCACAGAGTTACAGCTTTCCCCTCAAGAAGCCTTTCGCTAAGACAGTTCTTGTGGAATTGGCAAAGTGATATTTGGAAGCCCATAGAGGGCTATGGTGAAAAAGGAAATATCCTCAGATGAAATCTGGAAAGAAGCTTTCTGAGAAACTGCTTAGTGTTCTGTTAATTCATCTCACAGAGTTACATCTGAATTTCGTGGATCTCTTTGCTAGACTTATTTCTGTGGGATCTGAGAACAGATATTTCGGAACCCTTTGAAGACTATAGGGCCAAAGGAAATATCCTCCGATAACAAAGAGAAAGAAGCTTTGTGAGAAACTTCTTTGTGTTCTGTGAAATCATCTCACAGAGGTACAGCTTTCCCCTCAAGAAGCCTTTCGCTAAGACAGTTCTTGTGGAATTGGCAAAGTGATATTTGGGAGCCCATAGAGGGCTATGGAGAAAAAGGAAATATCCTCAGATGAAATCTGGAAAGAAGCTTTCTGAGAACCTGCTTAGTGTTCTGTTAATTCATCTCAGAGAGTTACGTCTGCATTTCGTGGATCTCTTTGCTAGACTTATTTCTGTGGGATCTGAGAACAGATATTTCGGAACCCTTTGAAGACTATAGGGCCAAAGGAAATATCCTCCGATAACAAAGAGAAAGAAGCTTTGTGAGAAACTTCTTTGTGTTCTGTGAAATCATCTCACAGAGGTACAGCTTTCCCCTCAAGAAGCCTTTCGCTAAGACAGTTCTTGTGGAATTGGCAAAGTGATATTTGGAAGCCCATAGAGGGCTATGGTGAAAAAGGAAATATCCTCAGATGAAATCTGGAAAGAAGCTTTCTGAGAAACTGCTTAGTGTTCTGTTAATTCATCTCACAGAGTTACATCTGAATTTCGTGGATCTCTTTGCTAGACTTATTTTTGTGGGATCTGAGAACAGATATTTCGGAACCCTTTGAAGACTATAGGGCCAAAGGAAATATCCTCCGATAACAAAGAGAAAGAAGCTTTGTGAGAAACTTCTTTGTGTTCTGTGAAATCATCTCACAGAGGTACAGCTTTCCCCTCAAGAAGCCTTTCGCTAAGACAGTTCTTGTGGAATTGGCAAAGTGATATTTGGAAGCCCATAGAGGGCTATGGTGAAAAAGGAAATATCCTCAGATGAAATCTGGAAAGAAGCTTTCTGAGAAACTGCTGAGTGTTCTGTTAATTCATCTCACCGAGTTACATCTGTATTTCGTGGATCTCTTTGCTAGCTTTATTTCTGTGGAATATGAGAACAGATATTTCGGATCCCATTGAAGACTATAGGGCCAAAGGAAATATCCTCCGATAACAAAGAGAAAGAAGCTTTCTGAGAAACTTCTTTGTGTTCTGTGAAATCATCTCACAGCGTTACAGCTTTCCCCTCAAGAAGCCTTTCGCTAAGACAGTTCTTGTGGAATTGGCAAAGTGATATTTGGAAGCCCATAGAGGGCTATGGTGAAAAAGGAAATATCCTCAGATGAAATCTGGAAAGAAGCTTTCTGAGAAACTGCTGAGTGTTCTGTTAATTCATCTCACAGAGTTACATCTGTATTTCGTGGATCTCTTTGCTAGCCTTATTTCTGTGGAATCTGAGAACAGATATTTCGGATCCCATTGAAGACTATAGGGCCAAAGGAAATAATCTCCGATAACAAAGAGAAAGAAGTTTTCTGAGAAACTTCTTTGTGTTCTGTGAAATCATCTCACAGAGTTACAGCATTCCCCTCAAGAAGCCTTTCGCTAATACAGTTCTCGTGGAATTGGCAAAGTGATATTTGGAAGCCCTTAGAGGGCTATGGTGAAAAAGGAAATATCCTCAGATGAAATCTGGAAAGAAGCTTTCTGAGAAACTGCTTAGTGTTCTGTTAATTCATCTCACAGAGTTACATCTGTATTTCGTGGATCTCTTTGCTAGCCTTATTTCTGTGGAATCTGAGAACAGATATTTCGGATTCCTATGAAGACTATAGGGGCAAAGGAAATATCCTCCGATAACAAAGAGAAAGAAGCTTTCTGAGAAACTTCTTTGTGTTCTGTGAAATCATCTCACAGAGTTACAGCTTTCCCCTCAAGAAGCCTTTCGCTAAGACAGTTCTTGTGGAATTGGCAAAGTGATATTTGGAAGCCCATAGAGGGCTATGGTGAAAAAGGAAATATCCTCAGATGAAATCTGGAAGGAAGCTTTCTGAGAAACTGCTGAGTGTTCTGTTAATTCATCTCACGAGTTACATCTGTATTTTGTGGATCTCTTTGGTGCTTTATTTCTGTGGAATATGAGAACAGATATTTCGGATCCCATTGAAGACTACAGGGCCAAAGGAAATATCCTCCGATAACAAAGAGAAAGAAGCTTTCTGAGAAACTTCTTTGTGTTCTGTGAAATCATCTCACAGAGTTACAGCTTTCCCCTCAAGAAGCCTTTCGCTAAGACAGTTCTTGTGGAATTGGCAAAGTGATATTTGGAAGCCCATAGAGGGCTATGTTGAAAAAGGAAATATCCTCAGATGAAATCTGGAAAGAAGCTGTCTGAGAAACTGCTGAGTGTTCTGTTAATTCATCTCACAGAGTTACATCTGTATTTCGTGGATCTCTTTGCTAGCCTTATTTCTGTGGAATCTGAGAACAGATATTTCGGATCCCTTTGAAGACTATAGGGCTAAAGGAAATATCCTCCGATAACAAAGAGAAAGAAGCTTTCTGAGAGACTTCTTTGTGTTCTGTGAAATCATCTCACAGAGTTACAGCTTTCCCCTCAAGAAGCCTTTCGCTAAGACAGTTCTTGTGGAATTGGCAAAGTGATATTTGGAAGCCCTTAGAGGGCTATGGTGAAAAAGGAAATATCCTCAGATGAAATCTGGAAAGAAGCTTTCTGAGAAACTTCTCAGTGTTCTGTTAATTCATCTCACAGAGTTACATCTGTATTTCGTGGATCTCTTTGCTAGCCTTATTTCTGTGGAATCTGAGAACAGATATTTCGGATCCCATTGAAGACTATAGGACCAAAGGAAATATGCTCCGATAACAAAGAGAAAGAAGCTTTCTGAGAAACTTCTTTGTGTTCTGTGAAATCATCTCTCAGAGTTACAGCTTTCCCCTCAAGAAGCCTTTCGCTAAGACAGTTCTCGTGGAATTGGCAAAGTGATATTTGGAAGCCCATAGAGGGCTATGGTGAAAAAGGAAATATCCTCAGATGAAATCTGGAAAGAAGCTTTCTGAGAAACTGCTTAGTGTTCTGTTAATTCATCTCACAGAGTTACATCTCTATTTCGTGGATCTCTTTGCTAGCCTTATTTCTGTGGAATCTGAGAACAGATATTTCGGATCCCTTTGAAGACTATAGGGCCTAAGAAAATATCCTCCGATAACAAAGAGAAAGAAGCTTTCTGATAAACTTCTTTGTATTCTGTGAAATCATCTCACAGAGTTACAGCTTTCCCCTCAAGAAGCCTTTCGCTAAGACAGTTCTTGTGGAATTGGCAAAGTGATATTTGGAAGCCCATAGAGGACTATGGTGAAAAAGGAAATATCCTCAGATGAAATCTGGAAAGAAGCTTTCTGTGAAACTGCTTAGTGTTCTGTTAATTCTTCTCACAGAGTTACATCTGTATTTCGTGGATCTCTTTGCTAGACTTATTTCTGTGGAATCTGAGAACAGATATTTCGGATCCCTTTGAAGACTATAGGGCCAAAGGAAATATCCTCCGATAACAAAGAGAAAGAAGGTTTCTGAGAAACTTCTTTGTGTTCTGTGAAATCATCTCACAGAGTTACAGCTTTCCCCTCAAGAAGCCTTTCGCTAAGACAGTTCTTGTGGAATTGGCAAAGTGATATTTGGAAGCCCATAGAGGGCTATGGTGAAAAAGGAAATATCCTCAGATGAAATCTGGAAAGAAGCTTTCTGAGAACCTGCTTAGTGTTCTGTTAATTCATCTCACAGAGTTACGTCTGCATTTCGTGGATCTCTTTGCTAGACTTATTTCTTTGGAATCTGAGAACAGATATTTCGGATCCCATTGAAGACTATAGGGCCAAAGGAAATATCCTCCGATAACAAAGAGAAAGAAGCTTACTGAGAAACTTCTTTGTGTTCTGTGAAATCATCTCACAGCGTTACAGCTTTCCCCTCAAGAAGCCTTTGGCTAAGACAGTTCTTGTGGAATTGGCAAAGCGATATTTGGAAGCCCATAGAGGGCTATGGTGAAAAAGCAAATATCCTCAGATGAAATCTGGAAAGAAGCTTTCTGAGAAACTGCTTAGTGTTCTGTGAATTCATCTCACAGAGTTACATCTGTATTTCGTGGATCTCTTTGCTAGCCTTATTTCTGTGGAATCTGAGAACAGATATTTCGGATCCCTTTGAAGACTATAGGACCAAAGGAAATATCCTCCCATAACAAAGAGAAAGAAGCTTTCTGAGAAACTTCTTTGTGTTCTGTGAAATCATCTCACAGAGTTACAGCTTTCCACTCAAGAAGCCTTTCGCTAAGACAGTTCTCGTGGAATTGGCAAAGTGATATTTGGAAGCCCATAGAGGGCTATGGTGAAAAAGGAAATATCCTCAGATGAAATCTGGAAAGAAGCTTTCTGAGAAATTGCTTAGTGTTCTGTTCATTCATCGCACAGAGTTACATCTGTGTTTCGTGGATCTCTTTGCTAGCCTTATTTCTGTGGAATCTGAGAACAGATATTTCGGATCCCATTGAAGACTATAGGGCCCAAGAAAATATCCTCCGATAACAAAGAGAAAGAAGCTTTCTGAGAAACTTCTTTGTATTCTGTGAAATCATCTCACAGAGTTACAGCTTTCCCCTCAAGAAGCCTTTCGCTAAGACAGTTCTTGTGGAATTGGCAAAGTGATATTTGGAAGCCCATAGAGGGCTATGGTGAAAAAGGAAATATCCTCAGATGAAATCTGGAAAGAAGCTTTCTGAGAAACTGCTTAGTGTTCTGTTAATTCATCTCACAGAGTTACATCTGAATTTCGTGGATCTCTTTGCTAGACTTATTTCTGTGGGATCTGAGAACAGATATTTCGGAACCCTTTGAAGACTATAGGGCCAATGGAAATATCCTCCGATAACAAAGAGAAAGAAGCTTTGTGAGAAACTTCTTTGTGTTCTGTGAAATCATCTCACAGAGGTACAGCTTTCCCCTCAAGAAGCCTTTCGCTAAGACAGTTCTTGTGGAATTGGCAAAGTGATATTTGGGAGCCCATAGAGGGCTATGGAGAAAAAGGAAATATCCTCAGATGAAATCTGGAAAGAAGCTTTCTGAGAACCTGCTTAGTGTTCTGTTAATTCATCTCAGAGAGTTACGTCTGCATTTCGTGGATCTCTTTGCTAGACTTATTTCTGTGGAATCTGAGAACAGATATTTCGGATCCCATTGAAGACTACAGGGCCAAAGGAAATATCCTCCGATAACAAAGAGAAAGAAGCTTACTGAGAAACTTCTTTGTGTTCTGTGAAATCATCTCACAGAGTAACAGCTTTCCCCTCAAGAAGCCTTTCGCTAAGACAGTTCTTGTGGAATTGGCAAAGTGATATTTGGAAGCCCATAGAGGGCTATGGTGAAAAAGGAAATATCCTCAGATGAAATCTGGAAAGAAGCTTTCTGAGAAACTGCTTAGTGTTCTGTTAATTCATCTCACAGAGTTACAACTGTATTTCGTGGATCTCTTTGCTAGCCTTATTTCTTTGGAATCTGAGAACAGATATTTCGGATCCCATTGAAGACTATAGGGCCAAAGGAAATAATCTCAGATGACAAAGAGAAAGAAGCTTTCTGAGAAACTTCTTTGTGTTCTTTGAAATCATCTCACAGAGTTACAGCATTCCCCTCAAGAAGCCTTTCGCTAAGACAGTTCTTGTGGAATTGGCAAAGTGATATTTGGAAGCCCATAGAGGGCTATGGTGAAAAAGGAAATATCCTCAGATGAAATCTGGAAAGAAGCTTTCTGAGAAACTGCTGAGTGTTCTGTTAATTCATCTCACAGATTTACATCTGTATTTCGTGGATCTCTTTGCTAGCCTTATTTCTGTGGAATCTGAGAACAGATATTTCGGATCCCATTGAAGACTATAGGACCAAAGGAAATATCCTCCGATAACAAAGAGAAAGAAGCTTTCTGAGAAACTTCTTTGTGTTCTGTGAAATCATCTCACAGAGTTACAGCTTTCCCCTCAAGAAGCCTTTCGCTAAGACAGTTCTTGTGGAATTGGCAAAGTGATATTTGGGAGCCCATAGAGGGCTATGGAGAAAAAGGAAATATCCTCAGATGAAATCTGGAAAGAAGCTTTCTGAGAACCTGCTTAGTGTTCTGTTAATTCATCTCACAGAGTTACGTCTGCATTTCGTGGATCTCTTTGCTAGACTTATTTCTGTGGAATCTGAGAACAGATATTTCGGATCCCATTGAAGACTACAGGGCCAAAGGAAATATCCTCCGATAACAAAGAGAAAGAAGCTTACTGAGAAACTTCTTTGTGTTCTGTGAAATCATCTCACAGAGTAACAGCTTTCCCCTCAAGAAGCCTTTCGCTAAGACAGTTCTTGTGGAATTGGCAAAGTGATATTTGGAAGCCCATAGAGGGCTATGGTGAAAAAGGAAATATCCTCAGATGAAATCTGGAAAGAAGCTTTCTGAGAAACTGCTTAGTGTTCTGTTAATTCATCTCACAGAGTTACATCTGTATTTCGTGGATCTCTTTGCTAGCCTTATTTCTTTGGAATCTGAGAACAGATATTTCGGATCCCATTGAAGACTATAGGGCCAAAGGAAATAATCTCCGATGACAAAGAGAAAGAAGCTTTCTGAGAAACTTCTTTGTGTTCTCTGAAATCATCTCACAGAGTTACAGCATTCCCCTCAAGAAGCCTTTCGCTAAGACAGTTCTTGTGGAATTGTCAAAGTGATATTTGGAAGCCCATAGAGGGCTATGGTGAAAAAGGAAATATCCTCAGATGAAATCTGGAAAGAAGCTTTCTGAGAAACTGCTGAATGTTCTGTTAATTCATCTCACAGATTTACATCTGTATTTCGTGGATCTCTTTGCTAGCCTTATTTCTGTGGAAACTGAGAACAGATATTTCGGATCCCATTGAAGACTATAGGACCAAAGGAAATATCCTCCGATAACAAAGAGAAAGAAGCTTTCTGAGAAACTTCTTTGTGTTCTGTGAAATCATCTCACAGAGTTACAGCTTTCCCCTCAAGAAGCCTTTCGCAAAGACAGTTCTTGTGGAATTGGCAAAGTGATATTTGGAAGCCCTTAGAGGGCTATGGTGAAAAAGGAAATATCCTCAGATGAAATCTGGAAAGAAGCTTTCTGAGAAACTGCTTAGTGTTCTGTGAAATCATCTCACAGAGTTACAGCTTTCCCCTCAAGAAGCCTTTCGCTAAGACAGTTCTTGTGGAATTGGCAAAGTGATATTTGGAAGCCCATAGAGGGCTATGGTGAAAAAGGAAATATCCTCACTTGAAATCTGGAAAGAAGCTTTCTGAGAAACTGCTGAGTGTTCTGTTAATTCATCTCACAGGGTTACATCTGTATTTCGTGGATCTCTTTGCTAGCCTTATTTCTGTGGAATCTGAGAACAGATATTTCGGATCCCATTGAAGACTATAGGGCCAAAGGAAATAATCTCCGATAACAAAGTGAAAGAAGCTTTCTGAGAAACTTCTTTGTGTTCTGTGAAATCATCTCACAGAGTTACAGCATTCCCTTCAAGAAGCCTTTCGCTAAGACAGTTCTTGTGGAATTGCTAAAGTGATATTTGGAAGCCCATAGAGGGCTATGGTGAAAAAGGAAATATCCTCAGATGAAATCTGGAAAGAAGCTTTCTGAGAAACTGCTTAGTGTTCTGTTAATTCATCTCACAGAGTTACATCTGTATTTCGTGGATCTCTTTGCTAGCCTTATTTCTGTGGAATCTCAGAACAGATATTTCGGATCCCATTGAAGACTATAGGGCCAAAGTATATAATCTCCGATAACAAAGAGAAAGAAGCTTTCTGAGAAACTTCTTTGTGTTCTGTGAAATCATCTCACAGAGTTACAGCATTCCCTTCAAGAAGCCTTTCGCTATGACAGTTCTTGTGGAATTGGCAAAGTGATATTTGGAAGCCCATAGAGGGCTATGGTGAAACAGGAAATATCCTCAGATGAAATCTGGAAAGAAGCTTTCTGAGAAACTGCTGGGTGTTCTGTTAATTCATCTCACAGAGTTACATCTGTATTTCGTGGATCTCTTTCCTAGCCTTATTTCTGTGGAATCTGAGAACAGATATTTCGGATCCCATTGAAGACTATAGGACCAAAGGAAATATCCTCCGATGACAAAGAGAAAGAAGCTTTCTGAGAAACTTCTTTGTGTTCTGTGAAATCATCTCACAGAGTTACACCTTTCCCCTCAAGAAGCCTTTCGCTAAGACAGTTCTTGTGGAATTGGCAAAGTGATATTTGGAAGCCCATAGAGGGCTATGGTGAAAAAGGAAATATCCTCACATAAAATCTGGAAAGAAGCTTTCTGAGAAACTGCTGAGTGTTCTGTTAATTCATCTCACAGAGTTACATCTGTATTTCGTGGATCTCTTTGCTAGCCTTATTTCTGTGGAATCTGAGAACAGATATTTAGGATCCCATTGAAGACTATAGGGCCAAAGGAAATATCCTCCGATAACAAAGAGAAAGAAGCTTTCTGAGAAACTTCTTTGTGTTCTGTGAAATCATATCACAGAGTTACAGCTTTCCCCTCAAGAAGCCTTTCGCTAAGACAGTTCTTGTGGAATTGGCAAAGTGATAATTGGAAGCCCTTAGAGGGCTATGGTGAAAAAGGAAATATCCTCAGATGAAATCTGGAAAGAAGCTTTCTGAGAAACTGCTGAGTGTTCTGTTAATTCATCTCACAGAGTTACATCTGTATTTCGTGGATCTCTTTGCTAGCCTTATTTCTGTGGAATCTGAGAACAGATATTTCGGATCCCATTGAAGACTATAGGACCAAAGGAAATATCCTCCGATAACAAAGAGAAAGAAGCTTTCTGAGAAACTTCTTTGTGTTCTGTGAAATCATCTCTCAGAGTTACAGCTTTCCCCTCAAGAAGCCTTTCGCTAAGACAGTTCTCGTGGAATTGGCAAAGTGATATTTGGAAGCCCATAGAGGGCTATGGTGAAAAAGGAAATATCCTCAGATGAAATCTGGAAAGAAGCTTTCTGAGAAACTGCTTAGTGTTCTGTTAATTCATCTCACAGAGTTACATCTCTATTTCGTGGATCTCTTTGCTAGCCTTATTTCTGTGGAATCTGAGAACAGATATTTCGGATCCCATTGAAGACTATAGGGCCAAAGAAAATATCCTCCGATAACAAAGAGAAAGAAGCTTTCTGATAAACTTCTTTGTATTCTGTGAAATCATGTCACAGAGTTACAGCTTTCCCCTCAAGAAGCCTTTCGCTAAGACAGTTCTTGTGGAATTGGCAAAGTGATATTTGGAAGCCCATAGAGGACTATGGTGAAAAAGGAAATATCGTCAGATGAAATCTGGAAAGAAGCTTTCTGTGAAACTGCTTAGTGTTCTGTTAATTCTTCTCACAGAGTTACATCTGTATTTCGTGGATCTCTTTGCTAGACTTATTTCTGTGGAATCTGAGAACAGATATTTCGGATACCTTTGAAGACTATAGGGCCAAAGGAAATATCCTCCGATAACAAAGAGAAAGAAGCTTTCTGAGAAACTTCTTTGTGTTCTGTGAAATCATCTCACAGAGTTACAGCTTTCCCCTCAAGAAGCCTTTCGCTAAGACAGTTCTTGTGGAATTGGCAAAGTGATATTTGGAAGCCCATAGAGGGCTATGGTGAAAAAGGAAATATCCTCAGATGAAATCTGGAAAGAAGCTTTCTGAGAACCTGCTTAGTGTTCTGTTAATTCATCTCACAGAGTTACGTCTGCATTTCGTGGATCTCTTTGCTAGACTTATTTCTGTGGAATCTGAGAACAGATATTTCGTATCCCATTGAAGACTATAGGGCCAAAGGAAATATCCTCCGATAACAAAGAGAAAGAAGCTTACTGAGAAACTTCTTTGTGTTCTGTGAAATCATCTCACAGCGTTACAGCTTTCCCCTCAAGAAGCCTTTCGCTAAGACCGTTCTTGTGGAATTGGCAAAGCGATATTTGGAAGCCCATAGAGGGCTATGGTGAAAAAGGAAATATCCTCAGATGAAATCTGGAAAGAAGCTTTCTGAGAAACTGCTTAGTGTTCTGTGAATTCATCTCACAGAGTTACATCTGTATTTCGTGGATCTCTTTGCTAGCCTTATTTCTGTGGAATCTGAGAACAGATATTTCGGATCCCATTGAAGACTATAGGACCAAAGGAAATATCCTCCGATAACAAAGAGAAAGAAGCTTTCTGAGAAACTTCTTTGTGTTCTGTGAAATCATCTCACAGAGTTACAGCTTTCCACTCAAGAAGCCTTTCGCTAAGACAGTTCTCGTGGAATTGGCAAAGTGATATTTGGAAGCCCATAGAGGGCTATGGTGAAAAAGGAAATATCCTCAGATGAAATCTGGAAAGAAGCTTTCTGAGAAACTGCTTAGTGTTCTGTTCATTCATCGCACAGAGTTACATCTGTGTTTCGTGGATCTCTTTGCTAGCCTTATTTCTGTGGAATCTGAGAACAGATATTTCGGATCCCATTGAAGACTATAGGGCCCAAGAAAATATCCTCCGATAACAAAGAGAAAGAAGCTTTCTGAGAAACTTCTTTGTATTCTGTGAAATCATCTCACAGAGTTACAGCTTTCCCCTCAAGAAGCCTTTCGCTAAGACAGTTCTTGTGGAATTGGCAAAGTGATATTTGGAAGCCCATAGAGGGCTATGGTGAAAAAGGAAATATCCTCAGATGAAATCTGGAAAGAAGCTTTCTGAGAAACTGCTTAGTGTTCTGTTAATTCATCTCACAGAGTTACATCTGAATTTCGTGGATCTCTTTGCTAGACTTATTTCTGTGGGATCTGAGAACAGATATTTCGGAACCCTTTGAAGACTATAGGGCCAAAGGAAATATCCTCCGATAACAAAGAGAAAGAAGCTTTCTGAGAAACTTCTTTGTGTTCTGTGAAATTATCTCACAGAGTTACAGCTTTCCCCTCAAGAAGCCTTACGCTAAGACAGTTCCTGTGGAATTGGCAAAGTGATATTTGGGAGCCCATAGAGGGCTATGGAGAAAAAGGAAATATCCTCAGATGAAATCTGGAAAGAAGCTTTCTGAGAACCTGCTTAGTGTTCTGTTAATTCATCTCAGAGAGTTACGTCTGCATTTCGTGGATCTCTTTGCTAGACTTTTTTCTGTGGAATCTGAGAACAGATATTTCGGATCCCATTGAAGACTACAGGGCCAAAGGAAATATCCTCCGATAACAAAGAGAAAGAAGCTTACTGAGAAACTTCTTTGTGTTCTGTGAAATCATCTCACAGAGTAACAGCTTTCCCCTCAAGAAGCCTTTCGTTAAGACAGTGCTTGTGGAATTGGCAAAGTGATATTTGGAAGCCCATAGAGGGCTATGGTGAAAAAGGAAATATCCTCAGATGAAATCTGGAAAGAAGCTTTCTGAGAAACTGCTTAGTGTTCTGTTAATTCATCTCACAGAGTTACAACTGTATTTCGTGGATCTCTTTGCTAGCCTTATTTCTTTGGAATCTGAGAACAGATATTTCGGATCCCATTGAAGACTATAGGGCCAAAGGAAATAATCTCAGATGACAAAGAGAAAGAAGCTTTCTGAGAAACTTCTTTGTGTTCTGTGAAATCATCTCACAGAGTTACAGCATTCCCCTCAAGAAGCCTTTCGCTAAGACAGTTCTTTTGGAATTGGCAAAGTGATATTTGGAAGCCCATAGAGGGATATGGTGAAAAAGGAAATATCCTCAGATGAAATCTGGAAAGAAGCTTTCTGAGAAACTGCTGAGTGTTCTGTTAATTCATCTCACAGATTTACATCTGTATTTCGTGGATCTCTTTGCTAGCCTTATTTCTTTGGAATCTGAGAACAGATATTTCGGATCCCATTGAAGACTATAGGACCAAAGGAAATATCCTCCGATAACAAAGAGAAAGAAGCTTTCTGAGAAACTTCTTTGTGTTCTGAGAAATCATCTCACAGAGTTACAGCTTTCCCCTCAAGAAGCCTTTCGCTAAGACAGTTCTTGTGGAATTGGCAAAGTGATATTTGGGAGCCCATAGAGGGCTATGGAGAAAAAGGAAATATCCTCAGATGAAATCTGGAAAGAAGCTTTCTGAGAACCTGCTTAGTGTCCTGTTAATTCATCTCACAGAGTTACGTCTGCATTTCGTGGATCTCTTTGTAGACTTATTTCTGTGGAATCTGAGAACAGATATTTCGGATCCCATTGAAGACTACAGGGCCAAAGGAAATATCCTCCGATAACAAAGAGAAAGAAGCTTACTGAGAAACTTCTTTGTGTTCTGTGAAATCATCTCACAGAGTAACAGCTTTCCCCTCAAGAAGCCTTTCGCTAAGACAGTTCTTGTGGAATTGGCAAAGTGATATTTGGAAGCCCATAGAGGACTATGGTGAAAAAGGAAATATCGTCAGATGAAATCTGGAAAGAAGCTTTCTGTGAAACTGCTTAGTGTTCTGTTAATTCTTCTCACAGAGTTACATCTGTATTTCGTGGATCTCTTTGCTAGACTTATTTCTGTGGAATCTGAGAACAGATATTTCGGATACCTTTGAAGACTATAGGGCCAAAGGAAATATCCTCCGATAACAAAGAGAAAGAAGCTTTCTGAGAAACTTCTTTGTGTTCTGTGAAATCATCTCACAGAGTTACAGCTTTCCCCTCAAGAAGCCTTTCGCTAAGACAGTTCTTGTGGAATTGGCAAAGTGATATTTGGAAGCCCATAGAGGGCTATGGTGAAAAAGGAAATATCCTCAGATGAAATCTGGAAAGAAGCTTTCTGAGAACCTGCTTAGTGTTCTGTTAATTCATCTCACAGAGTTACGTCTGCATTTCGTGGATCTCTTTGCTAGACTTATTTCTGTGGAATCTGAGAACAGATATTTCGTATCCCATTGAAGACTATAGGGCCAAAGGAAATATCCTCCGATAACAAAGAGAAAGAAGCTTACTGAGAAACTTCTTTGTGTTCTGTGAAATCATCTCACAGCGTTACAGCTTTCCCCTCAAGAAGCCTTTCGCTAAGACCGTTCTTGTGGAATTGGCAAAGCGATATTTGGAAGCCCATAGAGGGCTATGGTGAAAAAGGAAATATCCTCAGATGAAATCTGGAAAGAAGCTTTCTGAGAAACTGCTTAGTGTTCTGTGAATTCATCTCACAGAGTTACATCTGTATTTCGTGGATCTCTTTGCTAGCCTTATTTCTGTGGAATCTGAGAACAGATATTTCGGATCCCATTGAAGACTATAGGACCAAAGGAAATATCCTCCGATAACAAAGAGAAAGAAGCTTTCTGAGAAACTTCTTTGTGTTCTGTGAAATCATCTCACAGAGTTACAGCTTTCCACTCAAGAAGCCTTTCGCTAAGACAGTTCTCGTGGAATTGGCAAAGTGATATTTGGAAGCCCATAGAGGGCTATGGTGAAAAAGGAAATATCCTCAGATGAAATCTGGAAAGAAGCTTTCTGAGAAACTGCTTAGTGTTCTGTTCATTCATCGCACAGAGTTACATCTGTGTTTCGTGGATCTCTTTGCTAGCCTTATTTCTGTGGAATCTGAGAACAGATATTTCGGATCCCATTGAAGACTATAGGGCCCAAGAAAATATCCTCCGATAACAAAGAGAAAGAAGCTTTCTGAGAAACTTCTTTGTATTCTGTGAAATCATCTCACAGAGTTACAGCTTTCCCCTCAAGAAGCCTTTCGCTAAGACAGTTCTTGTGGAATTGGCAAAGTGATATTTGGAAGCCCATAGAGGGCTATGGTGAAAAAGGAAATATCCTCAGATGAAATCTGGAAAGAAGCTTTCTGAGAAACTGCTTAGTGTTCTGTTAATTCATCTCACAGAGTTACATCTGAATTTCGTGGATCTCTTTGCTAGACTTATTTCTGTGGGATCTGAGAACAGATATTTCGGAACCCTTTGAAGACTATAGGGCCAAAGGAAATATCCTCCGATAACAAAGAGAAAGAAGCTTTCTGAGAAACTTCTTTGTGTTCTGTGAAATTATCTCACAGAGTTACAGCTTTCCCCTCAAGAAGCCTTACGCTAAGACAGTTCCTGTGGAATTGGCAAAGTGATATTTGGGAGCCCATAGAGGGCTATGGAGAAAAAGGAAATATCCTCAGATGAAATCTGGAAAGAAGCTTTCTGAGAACCTGCTTAGTGTTCTGTTAATTCATCTCAGAGAGTTACGTCTGCATTTCGTGGATCTCTTTGCTAGACTTTTTTCTGTGGAATCTGAGAACAGATATTTCGGATCCCATTGAAGACTACAGGGCCAAAGGAAATATCCTCCGATAACAAAGAGAAAGAAGCTTACTGAGAAACTTCTTTGTGTTCTGTGAAATCATCTCACAGAGTAACAGCTTTCCCCTCAAGAAGCCTTTCGTTAAGACAGTGCTTGTGGAATTGGCAAAGTGATATTTGGAAGCCCATAGAGGGCTATGGTGAAAAAGGAAATATCCTCAGATGAAATCTGGAAAGAAGCTTTCTGAGAAACTGCTTAGTGTTCTGTTAATTCATCTCACAGAGTTACAACTGTATTTCGTGGATCTCTTTGCTAGCCTTATTTCTTTGGAATCTGAGAACAGATATTTCGGATCCCATTGAAGACTATAGGGCCAAAGGAAATAATCTCAGATGACAAAGAGAAAGAAGCTTTCTGAGAAACTTCTTTGTGTTCTGTGAAATCATCTCACAGAGTTACAGCATTCCCCTCAAGAAGCCTTTCGCTAAGACAGTTCTTTTGGAATTGGCAAAGTGATATTTGGAAGCCCATAGAGGGATATGGTGAAAAAGGAAATATCCTCAGATGAAATCTGGAAAGAAGCTTTCTGAGAAACTGCTGAGTGTTCTGTTAATTCATCTCACAGATTTACATCTGTATTTCGTGGATCTCTTTGCTAGCCTTATTTCTTTGGAATCTGAGAACAGATATTTCGGATCCCATTGAAGACTATAGGACCAAAGGAAATATCCTCCGATAACAAAGAGAAAGAAGCTTTCTGAGAAACTTCTTTGTGTTCTGAGAAATCATCTCACAGAGTTACAGCTTTCCCCTCAAGAAGCCTTTCGCTAAGACAGTTCTTGTGGAATTGGCAAAGTGATATTTGGGAGCCCATAGAGGGCTATGGAGAAAAAGGAAATATCCTCAGATGAAATCTGGAAAGAAGCTTTCTGAGAACCTGCTTAGTGTCCTGTTAATTCATCTCACAGAGTTACGTCTGCATTTCGTGGATCTCTTTGTAGACTTATTTCTGTGGAATCTGAGAACAGATATTTCGGATCCCATTGAAGACTACAGGGCCAAAGGAAATATCCTCCGATAACAAAGAGAAAGAAGCTTACTGAGAAACTTCTTTGTGTTCTGTGAAATCATCTCACAGAGTAACAGCTTTCCCCTCAAGAAGCCTTTCGCTAAGACAGTTCTTGTGGAATTGGCAAAGTGATATTTGGAAGCCCATAGAGGGCTATGGTGAAAAAGGAAATATCCTCAGATGAAATCTGGAAAGAAGCTTTCTGAGAAACTGCTTAGTGTTCTGTTAATTCATCTCACAGAGTTACATCTGTATTTCGTGGATCTCTTTGCTAGCCTTATTTCTTTGGAATCTGAGAACAGATATTTCGGATCCCATTGAAGACTATAGGGCCAAAGGAAATAATCTCCGATGACAAAGAGAAAGAAGCTTTCTGAGAAACTTCTTTGTGTTCTCTGAAATCATCTCACAGAGTTACAGCATTCCCCTCAAGAAGCCTTTCGCTAAGACAGTTCTTGTGGAATTGGCAAAGTGATATTTGGAAGCCCATAGAGGGCTATGGTGAAAAAGGAAATATCCTCAGATGAAATCTGGAAAGAAGCTTTCTGAGAAACTGCTTAGTGTTCTGTTAATTCTTCTCACAGAGTTACATCTGTATTTCGTGGATCTCTTTGCTAGACTTATTTCTGTGGAATCTGAGAACAGATATTTCGGATACCTTTGAAGACTATAGGGCCAAAGGAAATATCCTCCGATAACAAAGAGAAAGAAGCTTTCTGAGAAACTTCTTTGTGTTCTGTGAAATCATCTCACAGAGTTACAGCTTTCCCCTCAAGAAGCCTTTCGCTAAGACAGTTCTTGTGGAATTGGCAAAGTGATATTTGGAAGCCCATAGAGGGCTATGGTGAAAAAGGAAATATCCTCAGATGAAATCTGGAAAGAAGCTTTCTGAGAACCTGCTTAGTGTTCTGTTAATTCATCTCACAGAGTTACGTCTGCATTTCGTGGATCTCTTTGCTAGACTTATTTCTGTGGAATCTGAGAACAGATATTTCGTATCCCATTGAAGACTATAGGGCCAAAGGAAATATCCTCCGATAACAAAGAGAAAGAAGCTTACTGAGAAACTTCTTTGTGTTCTGTGAAATCATCTCACAGCGTTACAGCTTTCCCCTCAAGAAGCCTTTCGCTAAGACCGTTCTTGTGGAATTGGCAAAGCGATATTTGGAAGCCCATAGAGGGCTATGGTGAAAAAGGAAATATCCTCAGATGAAATCTGGAAAGAAGCTTTCTGAGAAACTGCTTAGTGTTCTGTGAATTCATCTCACAGAGTTACATCTGTATTTCGTGGATCTCTTTGCTAGCCTTATTTCTGTGGAATCTGAGAACAGATATTTCGGATCCCATTGAAGACTATAGGACCAAAGGAAATATCCTCCGATAACAAAGAGAAAGAAGCTTTCTGAGAAACTTCTTTGTGTTCTGTGAAATCATCTCACAGAGTTACAGCTTTCCACTCAAGAAGCCTTTCGCTAAGACAGTTCTCGTGGAATTGGCAAAGTGATATTTGGAAGCCCATAGAGGGCTATGGTGAAAAAGGAAATATCCTCAGATGAAATCTGGAAAGAAGCTTTCTGAGAAACTGCTTAGTGTTCTGTTCATTCATCGCACAGAGTTACATCTGTGTTTCGTGGATCTCTTTGCTAGCCTTATTTCTGTGGAATCTGAGAACAGATATTTCGGATCCCATTGAAGACTATAGGGCCCAAGAAAATATCCTCCGATAACAAAGAGAAAGAAGCTTTCTGAGAAACTTCTTTGTATTCTGTGAAATCATCTCACAGAGTTACAGCTTTCCCCTCAAGAAGCCTTTCGCTAAGACAGTTCTTGTGGAATTGGCAAAGTGATATTTGGAAGCCCATAGAGGGCTATGGTGAAAAAGGAAATATCCTCAGATGAAATCTGGAAAGAAGCTTTCTGAGAAACTGCTTAGTGTTCTGTTAATTCATCTCACAGAGTTACATCTGAATTTCGTGGATCTCTTTGCTAGACTTATTTCTGTGGGATCTGAGAACAGATATTTCGGAACCCTTTGAAGACTATAGGGCCAAAGGAAATATCCTCCGATAACAAAGAGAAAGAAGCTTTCTGAGAAACTTCTTTGTGTTCTGTGAAATTATCTCACAGAGTTACAGCTTTCCCCTCAAGAAGCCTTTCGCTAAGACAGTTCCTGTGGAATTGGCAAAGTGATATTTGGGAGCCCATAGAGGGCTATGGAGAAAAAGGAAATATCCTCAGATGAAATCTGGAAAGAAGCTTTCTGAGAACCTGCTTAGTGTTCTGTTAATTCATCTCAGAGAGTTACGTCTGCATTTCGTGGATCTCTTTGCTAGACTTTTTTCTGTGGAATCTGAGAACAGATATTTCGGATCCCATTGAAGACTACAGGGCCAAAGGAAATATCCTCCGATAACAAAGAGAAAGAAGCTTACTGAGAAACTTCTTTGTGTTCTGTGAAATCATCTCACAGAGTAACAGCTTTCCCCTCAAGAAGCCTTTCGTTAAGACAGTGCTTGTGGAATTGGCAAAGTGATATTTGGAAGCCCATAGAGGGCTATGGTGAAAAAGGAAATATCCTCAGATGAAATCTGGAAAGAAGCTTTCTGAGAAACTGCTTAGTGTTCTGTTAATTCATCTCACAGAGTTACAACTGTATTTCGTGGATCTCTTTGCTAGCCTTATTTCTTTGGAATCTGAGAACAGATATTTCGGATCCCATTGAAGACTATAGGGCCAAAGGAAATAATCTCAGATGACAAAGAGAAAGAAGCTTTCTGAGAAACTTCTTTGTGTTCTGTGAAATCATCTCACAGAGTTACAGCATTCCCCTCAAGAAGCCTTTCGCTAAGACAGTTCTTTTGGAATTGGCAAAGTGATATTTGGAAGCCCATAGAGGGATATGGTGAAAAAGGAAATATCCTCAGATGAAATCTGGAAAGAAGCTTTCTGAGAAACTGCTGAGTGTTCTGTTAATTCATCTCACAGATTTACATCTGTATTTCGTGGATCTCTTTGCTAGCCTTATTTCTTTGGAATCTGAGAACAGATATTTCGGATCCCATTGAAGACTATAGGACCAAAGGAAATATCCTCCGATAACAAAGAGAAAGAAGCTTTCTGAGAAACTTCTTTGTGTTCTGAGAAATCATCTCACAGAGTTACAGCTTTCCCCTCAAGAAGCCTTTCGCTAAGACAGTTCTTGTGGAATTGGCAAAGTGATATTTGGGAGCCCATAGAGGGCTATGGAGAAAAAGGAAATATCCTCAGATGAAATCTGAAAAGAAGCTTTCTGAGAACCTGCTTAGTGTCCTGTTAATTCATCTCACAGAGTTACGTCTGCATTTCGTGGATCTCTTTGTAGACTTATTTCTGTGGAATCTGAGAACAGATATTTCGGATCCCATTGAAGACTACAGGGCCAAAGGAAATATCCTCCGATAACAAAGAGAAAGAAGCTTACTGAGAAACTTCTTTGTGTTCTGTGAAATCATCTCACAGAGTAACAGCTTTCCCCTCAAGAAGCCTTTCGCTAAGACAGTTCTTGTGGAATTGGCAAAGTGATATTTGGAAGCCCATAGAGGGCTATGGTGAAAAAGGAAATATCCTCAGATGAAATCTGGAAAGAAGCTTTCTGAGAAACTGCTTAGTGTTCTGTTAATTCATCTCACAGAGTTACATCTGTATTTCGTGGATCTCTTTGCTAGCCTTATTTCTTTGGAATCTGAGAACAGATATTTCGGATCCCATTGAAGACTATAGGGCCAAAGGAAATAATCTCCGATGACAAAGAGAAAGAAGCTTTCTGAGAAACTTCTTTGTGTTCTCTGAAATCATCTCACAGAGTTACAGCATTCCCCTCAAGAAGCCTTTCGCTAAGACAGTTCTTGTGGAATTGGCAAAGTGATATTTGGAAGCCCATAGAGGGCTATGGTGAAAAAGGAAATATCCTCAGATGAAATCTGGAAAGAAGCTTTCTGAGAAACTGCTGAGTGTTCTGTTAATTCATCTCACAGATTTACATCTGTATTTCGTGGATCTCTTTGCTAGCCTTATTTCTGTGGAATCTGAGAACAGATATTTCGGATCCCATTGAAGACTATAGGACCAAAGGAAATATCCTCCGATAACAAAGAGAAAGAAGCTTTCTGAGAAACTTCTTTGTGTTCTGTGAAATCATCTCACAGAGTTACAGCTTTCCCCTCAAGAAGCCTTTCGCAAAGACAGTTCTTGTGGAATTGGCAAAGTGATATTTGGAAGCCCTTAGAGGGCTATGGTGAAAAAGGAAATATCCTCAGATGAAATCTGGAAAGAAGCTTTCTGAGAAACTGCTTAGTGTTCTGTGAAATCATCTCACAGAGTTACAGCTTTCCCCTCAAGAAGCCTTTCGCTAAGACAGTTCTTGTGGAATTGGCAAAGTGATATTTGGAAGCCCATAGAGGGCTATGGTGAAAAAGGAAATATCCTCACTTGAAATCTGGAAAGAAGCTTTCTGAGAAACTGCTGAGTGTTCTGTTAATTCATCTCACAGGGTTACATCTGTATTTCGTGGATCTCTTTGCTAGCCTTATTTCTGTGGAATCTGAGAACAGATATTTCGGATCCCATTGAAGACTATAGGGCCAAAGGAAATAATCTCCGATAACAAAGTGAAAGAAGCTTTCTGAGAAACTTCTTTGTGTTCTGTGAAATCATCTCACAGAGTTACAGCATTCCCTTCAAGAAGCCTTTCGCTAAGACAGTTCTTGTGGAATTGCTAAAGTGATATTTGGAAGCCCATAGAGGGCTATGGTGAAAAAGGAAATATCCTCAGATGAAATCTGGAAAGAAGCTTTCTGAGAAACTGCTTAGTGTTCTGTTAATTCATCTCACAGAGTTACATCTGTATTTCGTGGATCTCTTTGCTAGCCTTATTTCTGTGGAATCTCAGAACAGATATTTCGGATCCCATTGAAGACTATAGGGCCAAGGGATATAATCTCCGATAACAAAGAGAAAGAAGCTTTCTGAGAAACTTCTTTGTGTTCTGTGAAATCATCTCACAGAGTTACAGCATTCCCTTCAAAAGCCTTTCGCTAAGACAGTTCTTGTGGAATTGGCAAAGTGATATTTGGAAGCCCATAGAGGGCTATGGTGAAACAGGAAATATCCTCAGATGAAATCTGGAAAGAAGCTTTCTGAGAAACTGCTGGTTGTTCTGTTAATTCATCTCACAGAGTTACATCTGTATTTCGTGGATCTCTTTCCTAGCCTTATTTCTGTGGAATCTGAGAACAGATATTTCGGATCCCATTGAAGACTATAGGACCAAAGGAAATATCCTCCGATAACAAAGAGAAAGAAGCTTTCTGAGAAACTTCTTTGTGTTCTGTGAAATCATCTCACAGAGTTACACCGTTCCCCTCAAGAAGCCTTTCGCTAAGACAGTTCTTGTGGAATTGTCAAAGTGATATTTGGAAGCCCATAGAGGGCTATGGTGAAAAAGGAAATATCCTCACATGAAATCTGGAAAGAAGCTTTCTCAGAAACTTCTCAGTGTTCTGTTAATTCATCTCACAGAGTTACATCTGTATTTCGTGGATCTCTTTGCTAGCCTTATTTCTGTGGAATCTGAGAACAGATATTTCGGATCCCATTGAAGACTATAGGGCCAAAGGATATAATCTCCGATAACAAAGAGAAAGAAGCTTTCTGAGAAACTTCTTTGTGTTCTGTGAAATCATCTCACAGAGTTACAGCTTTCCCCTCAAGAAGCCTTTCGCTAAGACAGTTCTCGTGGAATTGGCAAAGTGATATTTGGAAGCCCGTAGAGGGCTATGGTGAAAAAGGATATATCCTCAGATGAAATCTGGAAAGAAGCTTTCTGTGAAACTGCTTAGTGTTCTGTTAATTCTTCTCACAGAGTTACATCTGTATTTCGTGGATCTCTTTGCTAGACTTATTTCTGTGGAATCTGAGAACAGATATTTCGGATCCCTTTGAAGACTATAGGGCCAAAGGAAATATCCTCCGATAACAAAGAGAAAGAAGCTTTCTGAGAAACTTCTTTGTGTTCTGTGAAATCATCTCACAGAGTTACAGCTTTCCCCTCAAGAAGCCTTTCGCTAAGACAGTTCTTGTGGAATTGGCAAAGTGATATTTGGAAGCCCATAGAGGGCTATGGTGAAAAAGGAAATATCCTCAGATGAAATCTGGAAAGAAGCTTTCTGAGAACCTGCTTAGTGTTCTGTTAATTCATCTCACAGAGTTACGTCTGCATTTCGTGGATCTCTTTGCTAGACTTATTTCTGTGGAATCTGAGAACAGATATTTCGGATCCCTTTGAAGACTATAGGGCCAAAGGAAATATCCTCCGATAACAAAGAGAAAGAAGCTTACTGAGAAACTTCTTTGTGTTCTGTGAAATCATCTCACAGCGTTACAGCTTTCCCCTCAAGAAGCCTTTCGCTAAGACAGTTCTTGTGGAATTGGCAAAGCGATATTTGGAAGCCCATAGATGGCTATGGTGAAAAAGGAAATATCCTCAGATGAAATCTGGAAAGAAGCTTTCTGAGAAACTTCTCAGTGTTCTGTTAATTCATCTCACAGAATTACATCTGTATTTCGTGGATCTCTTTGCTAGCCTTATTTCTGTGGAATCTGAGAACAGATATTTCGGATCCCATTGAAGAATATAGGACCAAAGGAAATATCCTCCGATAACAAAGAGAAACAAGCTTTCTGAGAAACTTCTTTGTGTTCTGTGAAATCATCTCTCAGAGTTACAGCTTTCCCCTCAAGAAGCCTTTCTCTAAGACAGTTCTTGTGGAATTGGCAAAGTGATATTTGGAAGCCCATAGAGGGCTAAGGTGAAAAAGGAAATATCCTCAGATGAAATCTGGAAAGAAGCTTTCTGAGAAACTGCTTAGTGTTCTGCTAATTCATCTCACAGATTTACATCTGTATTTCGTGGATCTCTTTGCTAACCTTATTTCTGTGGAATCTGAGAACAGATATTTCGGATCCCATTGAAGACTATAGGGCCAAAGACAATATCCTCCGATAACAAAGAGAAAGAAGCTTTCTGAGAAACTTCTTTGTATTCTGTGAAATCATCTCACACAGTTACAGCTTTCCCCTCAAGAAGCCTTTCGCTAAGACAGTTCTTGTGGAATTGGCAAAGTGATATTTGGAAGCCCATAGAGGGCTATGGTGAAAAAGGATATATCCTCAGATGAAATCTGGAAAGAAGCTTTCTGTGAAACTGCTTAGTGTTCTGTTAATTCTTCTCACAGAGTTACATCTGTATTTCGTGGATCTCTTTGCTAGACTTATTTCTGTGGAATCTGAGAACAGATATTTCGGATCCCTTTGAAGACTATAGGGCCAAAGGAAATATCCTCCGATAACAAAGAGAAAGAAGCTTTCTGAGAAACTTCTTTGTGTTCTGTGAAATCATCTCACAGAGTTACAGCTTTCCCCTCAAGAAGCCTTTCGCTAAGACAGTTCTTGTGGAATTGGCAAAGTGATATTTGGAAGCCCATAGAGGGCTATGGTGAAAAAGGAAATATCCTCAGATGAAATCTGGAAAGAAGCTTTCTGAGAACCTGCTTAGTGTTCTGTTAATTCATCTCACAGAGTTACGTCTGCATTTCGTGGATCTCTTTGCTAGACTTATTTCTGTGGAATCTGAGAACAGATATTTCGGATCCCTTTGAAGACTATAGGGCCAAAGGAAATATCCTCCGATAACAAAGAGAAAGAAGCTTACTGAGAAACTTCTTTGTGTTCTGTGAAATCATCTCACAGCGTTACAGCTTTCCCCTCAAGAAGCCTTTCGCTAAGACAGTTCTTGTGGAATTGGCAAAGCGATATTTGGAAGCCCATAGAGGGCTATGGTGAAAAAGGAAATATCCTCAGATGAAATCTGGAAAGAAGCTTTCTGAGAAACTTCTCAGTGTTCTGTTAATTCATCTCACAGAGTTACATCTGTATTTCGTGGATCTCTTTGCTAGCCTTATTTCTGTGGAATCTGAGAACAGATATTTCGGATCCCATTGAAGAATATAGGACCAAAGAAAATATCCTCCGATAACAAAGAGAAAGAAGCTTTCTGAGAAACTTCTTTGTGTTCTGTGAAATCATCTCTCAGAGTTACAGCTTTCCCCTCAAGAAGCCTTTCGCTAAGACAGTTCTTGTGGAATTGGCAAAGTGATATTTGGAAGCCCATAGAGGGCTATGGTGAAAAAGGAAATATCCTCAGATGAAATCTGGAAAGAAGCTTTCTGAGAAACTGCTTAGTGTTCTGCTAATTCATCTCACAGAGTTACATCTGTATTTCGTGGATCTCTTTGCTAGCCTTATTTCTGTGGAATCTGAGAACAGATATTTCGGATCCCATTGAAGACTATAGGGCCAAAGACAATATCCTCCGATAACAAAGAGAAAGAAGCTTTCTGAGAAACTTCTTTGTATTCTGTGAAATCATCTCACACAGTTACAGCTTTCCCCTCAAGAAGCCTTTCGCTAAGACAGTTCTTGTGGAATTGGCAAAGTGATATTTGGAAGCCCATAGAGGGCTATGGTGAAAAAGGATATATCCTCAGATGAAATCTGGAAAGAAGCTTTCTGTGAAACTGCTTAGTGTTCTGTTAATTCTTCTCACAGAGTTACATCTGTATTTCGTGGATCTCTTTGCTAGACTTATTTCTGTGGAATCTGAGAACAGATATTTCGGATCCCTTTGAAGACTATAGGGCCAAAGGAAATATCCTCCGATAACAAAGAGAAAGAAGCTTTCTGAGAAACTTCTTTGTGTTCTGTGAAATCATCTCACAGAGTTACAGCTTTCCCCTCAAGAAGCCTTTCGCTAAGACAGTTCTTGTGGAATTGGCAAAGTGATATTTGGAAGCCCATAGAGGGCTATGGTGAAAAAGGAAATATCTTCAGATGAAATCTGGAAAGAAGCTTTCTGAGAACCTGCTTAGTGTTCTGTTAATTCATCTCACAGAGTTACGTCTGCATTTCGTGGATCTCTTTGCTAGACTTATTTCTGTGGAATCTGAGAACAGATATTTCGGATCCCATTGAAGACTATAGGGCCAAAGGAAATATCCTCCGATAACAAAGAGAAAGAAGCTTACTGAGAAACTTCTTTGTGTTCTGTGAAATCATCTCACAGCGTTACAGCTTTCTCCTCAAGAAGCCTTTCGCTAAGACAGTTCTTGTGGAATTGGCAAAGCGATATTTGGAAGCCCATAGAGGGCTATGGTGAAAAAGGAAATACCCTCAGATGAAATCTGGAAAGAAGCTTTCTGAGAAACTGCTTAGTGTTCTGTTAATTCATCTCACAGAGTTACATCTGTATTTCGTGGATCTCTTTGCTAGCCTTATTTCTGTGGAATCTGAGAACAGATATTTCGGATCCCTTTGAAGACTATAGGACCAAAGGAAATATCCTCCGATAACAAAGAGAAAGAAGCTTTCTGAGAAACTTCTTTGTGTTCTGTGAAATCATCTCACAGAGTTACAGCTTTCCCCTCAAGAAGCCTTTCGCTAAGACAGTTCTCGTGGAATTGGCAAAGTGATATTTGGAAGCCCATAGAGGGCTATGGTGAAAAAGGAAATATCCTCAGATGAAATCGGGAAAGAAGCTTTCTGAGAAACTGCTTAGTGTTCTGTTCATTCATCGCACAGAGTTACATCTGTGTTTCGTGGATCTCTTTGCTAGCCTTATTTCTGTGGAATCTGAGAACAGATATTTCGGATCCCATTGAAGACTACAGGGACAAAGAAAATATCCTCCGATAACAAAGAGAAAGAAGCTTTCTGAGAAATTTCTTTGTATTCTGTGAAATCATCTCAAAGAGTTACAGCTTTCCCCTCAAGAAGCCTTTCGCTAAGACAGTTCTTGTGGAATTGGCAAAGTGATATTTGGAAGCCCATAGAGGGCTATGGTGAAAAAGGAAATATCCTCAGATGAAATCTGGAAAGAAGCTTTCTGAGAAACTGCTTAGTGTTCTGTTAATTCATCTCACAGAGTTACATCTGAATTTCGTGGATCTCTTTGCTAGACTTATTTCTGTGGAATCTGAGAACAGATATTTCGGATCCCTTTGAAGACTATAGGGCCAAAGGAAATATCCTCCGATAACAAAGAGAAAGAAGCTTTATGAGAAACTTCTTTGTGTTCTGTGAAATCATCTCACAGAGTTACAGCTTTCCCCTCAAGAAGCCTTTCGCTAAGACAGTTCTTGTGGAATTGGCAAAGTGATATTTGGAAGCCCATAGAGGGCTATGGAGAAAAAGGAAATATCCTCAGATGAAATCTGGAAAGAAACTTTCTGAGAACCTGCTTAGTGTTCTGTTAATTCACCTCACAGAGTTACGTCTGCATTTCGTGGATCTCTTTGCTAGACTTATTTCTGTGGAATCTGAGAACAGATATTTCGGATCCCATTGAAGACTACAGGGCCAAAGGAAATATCCTCCGATAACAAAGAGAAAGAAGCTTACTGAGAAACTTCTTTGTGTTCTGTGAAATCATCTCACAGAGTAACAGCTTTCCCATCAAGAAGCCTTTCGCTAAGACAGTTCTTGTGGAATTGGCAAAGTGATATTTGGAAGCAAATAGAGGGCTATGGTGAAAAAGGAAATATCCTCAGATGAAATCTGGAAAGAAGCTTTCTGAGAAACTGCTTAGTGTTCTGTTAATTCATCTCACAGAGTTACATCTGTATTTCGTGGATCTCTTTGCTAGCCTTATTTCTGTGGAATCTGAGAACAGATATTTCGGATCCCATTGAAGACTATAGGGCCAAAGGAAATAATCTCCAATGACAAAGAGAAAGAAGCTTTCTGAGAAACTTCTTTCTGTTCTGTGAAATCATCTCACAGAGTTACAGCATTCCCCTCAAGAAGCCTTTCGCTAAGACAGTTCTTGTGGAATTGGCAAAGTGATATTTGGAAGCCCATAGAGGGCTATGGTGAAAAAGGAAATATCCTCAGATGAAATCTGGAAAGAAGCTTTCTGAGAAACTGCTTAGTGTTCTGTTAATTCATCTCACAGAGTTACATCTGTATTTCGTGGATCTCTTTGCTAGCCTTATTTCTTTGGAATCTGAGAACAGATATTTCGGATCCCATTGAAGACTATAGGGCCAAAGGAAATAATCTCCGATGACAAAGAGAAAGAAGCTTTCTGAGAAACTTCTTTGTGTTCTGTGAAATCATCTCACAGAGTTACAGCATTCCCCTCAAGAAGCCTTTCGCTAAGACAGTTCTTGTGGAATTGGCAAAGTGATATTTGGAAGCCCATAGAGGGCTATGGTGAAAAAGGAAATATCCTCAGATGAAATCTGGAAAGAAGCTTTCTGAGAAACTGCTGAGTGTTTTGTTAATTCATCTCACAGATTTACATCTGTATTTCGTGGATCTCTTTGCTAGCCTTATTTCTGTGGAATCTGAGAACAGATATTTCGGATCCCATTGAAGACTATAGGACCAAAGGAAATATCCTCCGATAACAAAGAGAAAGAAGCTTTCTGAGAAACTCCTTTGTGTTCTGTGAAATCATCTCACAGAGTTACAGCTTTCCCCTCAAGAAGCCTTTCACTAAGACAGTTCTTGTGGAATTGGCAAAGTGATATTTGGAAGCCCATAGAGGGCTATGGTGAAAAAGGAAATATCCTCAGATGAAATTAGGAAAGAAGCTTTCTGAGAAACTGCTTAGTGTTGTGTTAATTCATCTCACAGAGTTACATCTTTATTTCGTGGATCTCTTTGCTAGACTTATTTCTGTGGAATCTGAGAACAGATATTTCGGATCCCTTTGAAGACTATAGGGCCAAAGGAAATATTCTCCGATAACAAAGAGAAAGAAGCTTTCTGAGAAACTTCTTTGTGTTCTGTGAAATCATCTCACAGAGTTACAGCTTTCCCCTCAAGAAGCCTTTCGCTAAGACAGTTCTTGTGGAATTGGCAAAGTGATATTTGGAAGCCCATAGAGGGCTATGGTGAAAAAGGAAATATCCTCAGCTGAAATCTGGAAAGAAGCTTTCTGAGAAACTGCTTAGTGTTCTGTTAATTCATCTCACAGAGTTACATCTGTATTTCGTGGATCTCTTTGCTAGCCTTATTTCTGTGGAATCTGAGAACAGATATTTCGGATCCCATTGAAGACTATAGGGCCAAAGGAAATAATCTCCGATGACAAAGAGAAAGAAGCTTTCTGAGAAACTTCTTTGTGTTCTGTGAAATCATCTCACAGAGTTACAGCATTCCCCTCAAGAAGCCTTTCGCTAAGACAGTTCTTGTGGAATTGGCAAAGTGATATGTGGAAACCCATAGAGGGCTAGGGTGAAAAAGGAAATATCCTCAGAAGAAATCTGGAAGGAAGCTTTCTGCGAAACTGCTGAGTGTTCAGTTAATTCATCTCACCGAGTTACATCTGTATTTCGTGGATCTCTTTGCTAGCTTTATTTCTGTGGAATCTGAGAACAGATATTTCGGATCCCATTGAAGACTATAGGGCCAAAGGAAATATCCTCCGATAACAAAGAGAAAGAAGCTTTCTGAGAAACTTCTTTGTGTTCTGTGAAATCATCTCACAGAGTTACAGCTTTCCCCTCAAGAAGCCTTTCGCTAAGACAGTTCTTGTGGAATTGGCAAAGTGATATTTGGAAGCCCATAGAGGGCTATGGTGAAAAAGTAAATATCCTCAGATGAAATCTGGAAAGAAGCTTTCTGAGAACCTGCTTAGTGTTCTCTTAATTCATCTCACAGAGTTACGTCTGCATTTCGTGGATCTCTTTGCTAGACTTATTTCTGTGGAATCTGAGAACAGATATTTCGGATCCCATTGAAGACTATAGGGCCAAAGGAAATATCCTCCGATAACAAAGAGAAAGAAGCTTACTGAGAAACTTCTTTTCGTTCTGTGAAATCATCTCACAGCGTTACAGCTTTCCCCTCAAGAAGCCTTTCGCTAAGACAGTTCTTGTGGAATTGGCAAAGCGATATTTGGAAGCCCATAGAGGGCTATGGTGAAAAAGGAAATATCCTCAGATGAAATCTGGAAAGAAGCTTTCTGAGAAACTTCTCAGTGTTCTGTTAATTCATCTCACAGAGTTACATCTGTATTTCGTGGATCTCTTTGCTAGCCTTATTTCTGTGGAATCTGAGAACAGATATTTCGGATCCCATTGAAGACTATAGGACCAAAGGAAATATCCTCCGATAACAAAGAGAAAGAAGCTTTCTGAGAAACTTCTTTGTGTTCTGTGAAATCATCTCTCAGAGTTACAGCTTTCCCCTCAAAAAGCCTTTCGCTAAGACAGTTCTTGTGGAATTGGCAAAGTGATATTTGGAAGCCCATAGAGGGCTATGGTGAAAAAGGAAATATCCTCAGATGAAATCTGGAAAGAAGCTTTCTGTGAAATTGCTTAGTGTTCTGTTAATTCTTCTCACAGAGTTACATCTGTATTTCGTGGATCTCTTTGCTAGACTTATTTCTGTGGAATCTGAGAACAGATATTTCGGATCCCATTGAAGACTATAGGGCCAAAGGAAATATCCTCCGATAACAAAGAGAAAGAAGCTTACTGAGAAACTTCTTTTTGTTCTGTGAAATCATCTCACAGCGTTACAGCTTTCCCCTCAAGAAGCCTTTCGCTAAGACAGTTCTTGTGGAATTGGCAAAGCGATATTTGGAAGCCCATAGAGGGCTATGGTGAAAAAGGAAATATCCTCAGATGAAATCTGGAAAGAAGCTTTCTGAGAAACTTCTCAGTGTTCTGTTAATTCATCTCACAGAGTTACATCTGTATTTCGTGGATCTCTTTGCTAGCCTTATTTCTGTGGAATCTGAGAACAGATATTTCGGATCCCATTGAAGACTATAGGACCAAAGGAAATATCCTCCGATAACAAAGAGAAAGAAGCTTTCTGAGAAACTTCTTTGTGTTCTGTGAAATCATCTCTCAGAGTTACAGCTTTCCCCTCAAGAAGCCTTTCGCTAAGACAGTTCTTGTGGAATTGGCAAAGTGATATTTGGAAGCCCATAGAGGGCTATGGTGAAAAAGGAAATATCCTCAGATGAAATCTGGAAAGAAGCTTTCTGAGAAACTGCTTAGTGTTCTGTTCATTCATCGCACAGAGTTACATCTGTGTTTCGTGGATCTCTTTGCTAGCCTTATTTCTGTGGAATCTGAGAACAGATATTTCGGATCCCATTGAAGACTATAGGGACAAAGAAAATATCCTCCGATAACAAAGAGAAAGAAGCTTTCTGAGAAACTTCTTTGTATTCTGTGAAATCATCTCACAGAGTTACAGCTTTCCCCTCTAGAAGCCTTTCGCTAAGACAGTTCTTGTGGAATTGGCAAAGTGATATTTGTAAGCCCATAGAGGGCTATGGTGAAAAAGGAAATATCCTCAGATGAAATCTGTAAAGAAGCTTTCTGAGAAACTGCTTAGTGTTCTGTTAATTCATCTCACAGAGTTACATCTGAATTTCGTGGATCTCTTTGCTAGACTTATTTCTGTGGAATCTGAGAACAGATATTTCGGATCCCTTTGAAGACTATAGGGCCAAAGGAAATATCCTCCGATAACAAAGAGAAAGAAGCTTTATGAGAAACTTCTTTGTGTTCTGTGAAATCATCTCACAGAGTTACAGCTTTCCCCTCAAGAAGCCTTTCGCTAAGACAGTTCTTGTGGAATTGGCAAAGTGATATTTGGAAGCCCATAGAGGGCTATGGAGAAAAAGGAAATATCCTCAGATGAAATCTGGAAAGAAGCTTTCTGAGAACCTGCTTAGTGTTCTGTTAATTCATCTCACAGAGTTACGTCTGCATTTCGTGGATCTCTTTGCTAGACTTATTTCTGTGGAATCTGAGAACAGATATTTCGGATCCCATTGAAGACTACAGGGCCAAAGGAAATATCCTCCGATAACAAAGAGAAAGAACCTTACTGAGAAACTTCTTTGTGTTCTGTGAAATCAACTCCCAGAGTAACAGCTTTCCCCTCAAGAAGCCTTTCGCTAAGACAGTTCTTGTGGAATTGGCAAAGTGATATTTGGAAGCCCATAGAGGGCTATGGTGAAAAAGGAAATATCCTCAGATGAAATCTGGAAAGAAGCTTTCTGAGAAACTGCTTAGTGTTCTGTTAATTCATCTCACAGAGTTACATCTGTATTTCGTGGATCTCTTTGCTAGCCTTATTGCTGTGGAATCTGAGAACAGATATTTCGGATCCCTTTGAAGACTATAGGGCCAAAGGAAATAATCTCCGATGACAAAGAGAAAGAAGCTTTCTGAGAAACTTCTTTGTGTTCTGTGAAATCATCTCACAGAGTTACAGCTTTCCCCTCAAGAAGCCTTTCGCTAAGACAGTTCTTGTGGAATTGGCAAAGTGATATTTGGAAGCCCATAGAGGGCTATGGTGAAAAAGGAAATATCCTCAGATAAAATCTGGAAAGAAGCTTTCTGAGAAACTGCTTAGTGTTCTGTTCATTCATCGCACAGAGTTACATCTGTGTTTCGTGGATCTCTTTGCTAGCCTTATTTCTGTGGAATCTGAGAACAGATATTTCGGATCCCATTGAAGACTATAGGGACAAAGAAAATATCCTCCGATAACAAAGAGAAAGAAGCTTTCTGAGAAACTTCTTTGTATTCTGTGAAATCATCTCACAGAGTTACAGCTTTCCCCTCTAGAAGCCTTTCGCTAAGACAGTTCTTGTGGAATTGGCAAAGTGATATTTGTAAGCCCATAGAGGGCTATGGTGAAAAAGGAAATATCCTCAGATGAAATCTGTAAAGAAGCTTTCTGAGAAACTGCTTAGTGTTCTGTTAATTCATCTCACAGAGTTACATCTGAATTTCGTGGATCTCTTTGCTAGACTTATTTCTGTGGAATCTGAGAACAGATATTTCGGATCCCTTTGAAGACTATAGGGCCAAAGGAAATATCCTCCGATAACAAAGAGAAAGAAGCTTTATGAGAAACTTCTTTGTGTTCTGTGAAATCATCTCACAGAGTTACAGCTTTCCCCTCAAGAAGCCTTTCGCTAAGACAGTTCTTGTGGAATTGGCAAAGTGATATTTGGAAGCCCATAGAGGGCTATGGAGAAAAAGGAAATATCCTCAGATGAAATCTGGAAAGAAGCTTTCTGAGAACCTGCTTAGTGTTCTGTTAATTCATCTCACAGAGTTATGTCTGCATTTCGTGGATCTCTTTGCTAGACTTATTTCTGTGGAATCTGAGAACAGATATTTCGGATCCCATTGAAGACTACAGGGCCAAAGAAAATATCCTCCGATAACAAAGAGAAAGAACCTTACTGAGAAACTTCTTTGTGTTCTGTGAAATCATCTCCCAGAGTAACAGCTTTCCCCTCAAGAAGCCTTTCGCTAAGACAGTTCTTGTGGAATTGGCAAAGTGATATTTGGAAGCCCATAGAGGGCTATGGTGAAAAAGGAAATATCCTCAGATGAAATCTGGAAAGAAGCTTTCTGAGAAACTGCTTAGTGTTCTGTTAATTCATCTCACAGAGTTACATCTGTATTTCGTGGATCTCTTTGCTAGCCTTATTTCTGTGGAATCTGAGAACAGATATTTCGGATCCCTTTGAAGACTATAGGGCCAAAGGAAATAATCTCCGATGACAAAGAGAAAGAAGCTTTCTGAGAAACTTCTTTGTGTTCTGTGAAATCATCTCACAGAGTTACAGCTTTCCCCTCAAGAAGCCTTTCGCTAAGACAGTTCTTGTGGAATTGGCAAAGTGATATTTGGAAGCCCATAGAGGGCTATGGTGAAAAAGGAAATATCCTCAGATGAAATCTGGAAAGCAGCTTTCTGAGAAACTGCTGAGTGTTCTGTTAATTCATCTCACAGAGTTACATCTGTATTTCGTGGATCTCTTTGCTAGCCTTATTTCTGTGGAATCTGAGAACAGATATTTCGGATCCCATTGAAGACTATAGGGCCAAAGGAAATATCCTCCGATAACAAAGAGAAAGAAGCTTTCTGAGAAACTTCTTTGGGTTCTGTGAAATCATCTCACAGAATTACAGCTTTCCCCTCAAGAAGCCTTTCGCAAAGACAGTTCTTGTGGAATTGGCAAAGTGATATTTGGAAGCCCTTAGAGGGCTATGGTGAAAAAGGAAATATCCTCAGATGAAATCTGGAAAGAAGCTTTCTGAGAAACTGCTTAGTGTTCTGTGAAATCATCTCACAGAGTTACAGCTTTCCCCTCAAGAAGCCTTTCGCTAAGACAGTTCTTGTGGAATTGGCAAAGTGATATTTGGAAGCTCATAGAGGGCTATGGTGAAAAAGGAAATATCCTCAGATGAAATTTGGGAAGCTTTCTGAGAAACTGCTTAGTGTTCTGTTAATTCATCTCACAGAGTTACATCTGTATTTCGTTGATCTCTTTGCTAGACTTATTTCTGTGGAATCTGAGAACAGATATTTCGGATCCCTTTGAAGACTATAGGGGCAAAGGAAATATCCTCCGATAACAAAGAGAAAGAAGCTTTCTGAGAAACTTCTTTGTGTTCTGTGAAATCATCTCACAGAGTTACAGCTTTCCCCTCAAGAAGCCTTTCGCTAAGACAGTTCTTGTGGAATTGGCAAAGTGATATTTGGAAGCCCATAGAGGGCTATGGTGAAAAAGGAAATATCCTCAGCTGAAATCTGGAAAGAAGCTTTCTGAGAAACTGCTTAGTGTTCTGTTAATTCATCTCACAGAGTTACATCTGTATTTCGTGGATCTCTTTGCTAGCCTTATTTCTGTGGAATCTGAGAAGAGATATTTCGGATCCCATTGAAGACTATAGGGCCAAAGGAAATAATCTCCGATGACAAAGAGAAAGAAGCTTTCTGAGAAACTTCTTTGTGTTCTGTGAAATCATCTCACAGAGTTACAGCATTCCCCTCAAGAAGACTTTCGCTAAGACAGTTCTTGTGGAATTGGCAAAGTGATATGTGGAAGCCCATAGAGGGCTAGGGTGAAAAAGGAAATATCCTCAGAAGAAATCTGGAAGGAAGCTTTCTGAGAAACTGCTGAGTGTTCTGTTAATTCATCTCACCGAGTTACATCTGTATTTCGTGGATCTCTTTGCTAGCTTTATTTTTGTGGAATCTGAGAACAGAAATTTCGGATCCCATTGAAGACTATAGGGCCAAAGGAAATATCCTCCGATAACAAAGAGAAAGAAGCTTTCTGCGAAACTTCTTTGTGTTCTGTGAAATCATCTCACAGCGTTACAGCTTTCCCCTCAAGAAGCCTTTCGCTAAGACAGTTCTTGTGGAATTGGCAAAGTGATATTTGGAAGCCCATAGAGGGGTATGGTGAAAAAGGAAATATCCTCAGATGAAATCTGGAAAGAAGCTTTCTGAGAACCTGCTTAGTGTTCTGTTAATTCATCTCACAGAGTTACGTCTGCATTTCGTGGATCTCTTTACTAGACTTATTTCTGTGGAATCTGAGAACAGATATTTCGGATCCCATTGAAGACTATAGAGCCAAAGGAAATATCCTCCGATAACAAAGAGAAAGAAGCTTACTGAGAAACTTCTTTGTGTTCTGTGAAATCATCTCACAGAGTTACAGCTTTCCCCTCAAGAAGCCTTTCGCTAAGACAGTTCTTGTGGAATTGGCAAAGCGATATTTGGAAGCCCATAGAGGGCTATGGTGAAAAAGGAAATATCCTCAGATGAAATCTGGAAAGAAGCTTTCTGAGAAACTGCTTTGTGTTCTGTTAATTCATCTCACAGAGTTACATCTGTATTTCGTGGATCTCTTTGCTAGCCTTGTTTCTGTGGAATCTGAGAACAGATATTTCGGATCCCATTGAAGACTATAGGACCAAAGGAAATATCCTCCGATAACAAAGAGAAAGAAGCTTTCTGAGAAACTTCTTTGTGTTCTGTGAAATCATCTCACAGAGTTACAGCTTTCCCCTCAAGAAGCCTTTCGCTAAGACAGTTCTTGTGGAATTGGCAAAGTGATATTTGGAAGCCCATAGAGGGCTATGGTGAAAAAGGAAATATCCTCAGATGAAATCTGGAAAGAAGCTTTCTGAGAAACTGCTGAGTGTTCTGTTAATTCATCTCACAGAGTTACATCTGTATTTCGTGGATCTCTTTGCTAGCCTTATTTCTTTGGAATCTGAGAACAGATATTTCGGATCCCATTGAAGACTATAGGGCCAAAGGAAATAATCTCCGATGACAAAGAGAAAGAAGCTTTCTGAGAAACTTCTTTGTGTTCTGTGAAATCATCTCACAGAGTTACAGCATTCCCCTCAAGAAGCCTTTCGCTAAGACAGTTCTTGTGGAATTGGCAAAGTGATATTTGGAAGCCCATAGAGGGCTATGGTGAAAAAGGAAATATCCTCAGATGAAATCTGGAATGCAGCTTTCTGAGAAACTGCTGAGTGTTCTGTTAATTCATCTCACAGAGTTACATCTGTATTTCGTGGATCTCTTTACTAGCCTTATTTCTGTGGAATCTGAGAACAGATATTTCGGATCCCATTGAAGACTATAGGGCCAAAGGAAATATCCTCCGATAATAAAGAGAAAGAAGCTTTCTGAGAAACTTCTTTGTGTTCTGTGAAATCATCTCACAGAGTTACAGCTTTCCCCTCAAGAAGCCTTTCGCAAAGACAGTTCTTGTGGAATTGGCAAAGTGATATTTGGAAGCCCTTAGAGGGCTATGGTGAAAAAGGAAATATCCTCAGATGAAATCTGGAAAGAAGCTTTCTCAGAAACTGCTTAGTGTTCTGTGAAATCATCTCACAGAGTTACAGCTTTCCCCTCAGAAAGCCTTTCGCTAAGACAGTTCTTGTGGAATTGGCAAAGTGATATTTGGAAGCCCATAGAGGGCTATGGTGAAAAAGGAAATATCCTCACTTGGAATCTGGAAAGAAGCTTTCTGAGAAACTGCTGAGTGTTCTGTTAATTCATCTCACAGAGTTACATCTGTATTTCGTGGATCTCTTTGCTAGCCTTATTTCTGTGGAATCTGAGAACAGATATTTCGGATCCCATTGAAGACTATAGGGCCAAAGGAAATAATCTCCGATGACAAAGAGAAAGAAGCTTTCTGAGAAACTTCTTTGTGTTCTGTGAAATCATCTCACAGAGTTACAGCATTCCCCTCAAGAAGACTTTCGCTAAGACAGTTCTTGTGGAATTGGCAAAGTGATATTTGGAAGCCCATAGAGGGCTATGGTGAAAAAGGAAATATCCTCAGATGAAATCTGGAAAGAAGCTTTCTGAGAAACTGCTTAGTGTTCTGTTAATTCATCTCACAGAGTTACATCAGTATTTCGTGGATCTCTTTGCTAGCCTTATTTCTGTGGAATCTGAGAACAGATATTTCGGATCCCATTGAAGACTATAGGGCCAAAGGAAATAATCTCCGATAACAAAGAGAAAGAAGCTTTCTGAGAAACTTCTTTGTGTTCTGTGAAATCATCTCACAGAGTTACAGCTTTCCCCTCAAGAAGCCTTTCGCTAAGACAGTTCTTGTGGAATTGGCAAAGTGATATTTGGAAGCCCATAGAGGGCTATGGTGAAAAAGGAAATATCCTCAGATGAAATCTGGAAGGAAGCTTTCTGAGAAACTGCTGAGTGTTCTGTTAATTCATCTCACAGAGTTACATCTGTATTTCGTGGATCTCTTTGCTAGCTTTATCTCTGTGGAATATGAGAACAGATATTTCGGATCCCATTGAAGACTACAGGGCCAAAGGAAATATCCTCCGATAACAAAGAGAAAGAAGCTTTCTGAGAAACTTCTTTGTGTTCTGTGAAATCATCTCACAGAGTTACAGCTTTCCCCTCAAGAAGCCTTTCGCTAAGACAGTTCTTGTGGAATGGCAAAGTGATATTTGGAAGCCCATAGAGGGCTATGTTGAAAAAGGAAATATCCTCAGATGAAATCTGGAAAGAAGCTTTCTGAGAAACTGCTGAGTGTTCTGTTAATTCATCTCACAGAGTTACATCTGTATTTCGTGGATCTCTTTGCTAGCCTTATTTCTGTGGAATCTGAGAACAGATATTTCGGATCCCATTGAAGACTATAGGGCCAAAGGAAATATCCTCCGATAACAGAGGGAAAGAAGCTTTCTGAGAGACTTCTTTGTGTTCTGTGAAATCATCTCACAGAGTTACAGCTTTCCCCTCAAGAAGCCTTTCGCTAAGACAGTTCTTGTGGAATTGGCAAAGTGATATTTGGAAGCCCATAGAGGGCTATGGTGAAAAAGGAAATATCCTCAGATGAAATCTGGAAAGAAGCTTTCTGAGAAACTGCTTAGTGTTCTGTTAATTCATCTCACAGAGTTACATCTGTATTTCGTGGATCTCTTTGCTAGCCTTATTTCTGTGGAATCTGAGAACAGATATTTCGGATCCCATTGAAGACTATAGGGCCGAAGGAAATAAAATCCGATAATAAAGAGAAAGAAGCTTTCTGAGAAACTTCTTTGTGTTCTGTGAAATCATCTCACAGAGTTACAGCATTCCCCTCAAGAAGCCTTTCGCTACGACAGTTCTTGTGGAATTGGCAAAGGGATATTTGGAAGCCCTTAGAGGACTATGGTGAAAAAGGAAATATCCTCAGTTGAAATCTGGAAAGAAGCTTTCTGAGAAACTGCTTAGTGTTCTGTTAATTCATCTCACAGAGTTACATCTGTATTTCGTGGATCTCTTTGCTAGACTTATTTCTGTTTAATCTGAGAACAGATATTTCGGATCCTATTGAAGACTATAGGGCCAAAGAAATATCCTCCGATAACAAAGAGAAAGAAGCTTTCTGAGAAACTTCTTTGTGTTCTGTGAAATCATCTCACAGAGTTACAGCTTTCCCCTCAGGAAGCCTTTCGCTAAGACAGTTCTTGTGGAATTGGCAAAGTGATATTTGGAAGCAAATAGAGGGCTATGGTGAAAAAGGAAATATCCTCAGATGAAATCTCGAAAGAAGCTTTCTGAGAAACTGCTGAGTGTTCTGTTAATTCATCTCACAGAGTTACATCTGTATTTCGTGGATCTCTTTGCTAGCCTTATTTCTGTGGAATCTGAGAACAGATATTTCGGATCCCATTGAAGACTATTGGACCAAAGGAAATATCCTCCGATAACAAAGAGAAAGAAGCTTTCTGAGAAACTTCTTTGAGTTCTGTGAAATCATCTCACAGAGTTACAGCTTTCCCCTCAAGAAGCCTTTCGCTACGACAGTTCTTGTGGAATTGGCAAAGTGATATTTGGAAGCCCATAGAGGGCTATGGTGAAAAAGGAAATATCCTCAGATGAAATCTGGAAAGAAGCTTTCTGAGAAACTGCTTAGTGTTCTGTTAATTCATCTCACAGAGTTACATCTGTATTTCGTGGATCTCTTTGCTAGCCTTATTTCTGTGGAATCTCAGAACAGATATTTCGGATCCCATTGAAGACTATAGGGCCAAAGGATATAATCTCCGATAACAAAGAGAAGGAAGCTTTCTGAGAAACTTCTTTGTGTTCTGTGAAATCATCTCACAGAGTTACAGCATTCCCTTCAAGAAGCCTTTCGCTAAGACAGTTCTTGTGGAATTGGCAAAGTGATATTTAGAAGCCCATTGAGGGCTATGGTGAAAAAGGAAATATCCTCAGATGAAATCTGGAAAGAAGCTTTCTGAGAAACTGCTGAGTGTTCTGTTAATTCATCTCACAGAGTTACATCTGTATTTCGTGGATCTCTTTGCTAGCCTTATTTCTGTGGAATCTGAGAACAGATATTTCGGATCCCATTGAAGACTATAGGACCAAAGGAAATATCCTCCGATAACAAAGAGAAAGAAGCTTTCTGAGAAACTTCTTTGTGTTCTGTGAAATCATCTCACAGAGTTACAGCATTCCCCTCAAGAAGCCTTTCGCTAAGACAGTTCTTGTGGAATTGGCAAAGTGATATTTGGAAGCCCATAGAGGGCTATGGTGAAAAAGGAAATATCCTCAGATGAAATCTGGAAAGAAGCTTTCTGAGAAACTGCTGAGTGTTCTGTTAATTCATCTCACAGATTTACATCTGTATTTCGTGGATCTCTTTGCTAGCCTTATTTCTGTGGAATCTGAGAACAGATATTTCGGATCCCATTGAAGACTATAGGACCAAAGGAAATATCCTCCGATAACAAAGAGAAAGAAGCTTTCTGAGAAACTTCTTTGTGTTCTGTGAAATCATCTCACAGAGTTACAGCTTTCCCCTCAAGAAGCCTTTCGCTAAGACAGTTCTTGTGGAATTGGCAAAGTGATATTTGGAAGCCCATAGAGGGCTACGGTGAAAAAGGAAATATCCTCAGATGAAATCTGGAAAGCAGCTTTCTGAGAAACTGCTGAGTGTTCTGTTAATTCATCTCACAGAGTTACATCTGTATTTCGTGGATCTCTTTGCTAGCCTTATTTCTGTGGAATCTGAGAACAGATATTTCGGATCCCATTGAAGACTATAGGGCCAAAGGAAATATCCTCCGATAATAAAGAGAAAGAAGCTTTCTGAGAAACTTCTTTGTGTTCTGTGAAATCATCTCACAGAGTTACAGCTTTCCCCTCAAGAAGCCTTTCGCAAAGACAGTTCTTGTGGAATTGGCAAAGTGATATTTGGAAGCCCTTAGAGGGCTATGGTGAAAAAGGAAATATCCTCAGATGAAATCTGGAAAGAAGCTTTCTCAGAAACTGCTTAGTGTTCTGTGAAATCATCTCACAGAGTTACAGCTTTCCCCTCAAGAAGCCTTTCGCTAAGACAGTTCTTGTGGAATTGGCAAAGTGATATTTGGAAGCCCATAGAGGGCTATGGTGAAAAAGGAAATATCCTCACTTGGAATCTGGAAAGAAGCTTTCTGAGAAACTGCTGAGTGTTCTGTTAATTCATCTCACAGAGTTACATCTGTATTTCGTGGATCTCTTTGCTAGCCTTATTTCTGTGGAATCTGAGAACAGATATTTCGGATCCCATTGAAGACTATAGGGCCAAAGGAAATATCCTCCGATAACAAAGAGAAAGAAGCTTTCTGAGAGACTTCTTTGTGTTCTGTGAAATCATCTCACAGAGTTACAGCTTTCCCCTCAAGAAGCCTTTCGCTAAGACAGTTCTTGTGGAATTGGCAAAGTGATATTTGGAAGCCCATAGAGGGCTATGGTGAAAAAGGAAATATCCTCAGATGAAATCTGGAAAGAAGCTTTCTGAGAAACTGCTTAGTGTTCTGTTAATTCATCTCACAGAGTTACATCTGTATTTCGTGGATCTCTTTGCTAGCCTTATTTCTGTGGAATCTGAGAACAGATATTTCGGATCCCATTGAAGACTATAGGGCCGAAGGAAATAAAATCCGATAACAAAGAGAAAGAAGCTTTCTGAGAAACTTCTTTGTGTTCTGTGAAATCATCTCACAGAGTTACAGCTTTCCCCTCAAGAAGCCTTTCGCTAAGACAGTTCTTGTGGAATTGGCAAAGGGATATTTGGAAGCCCTTAGAGGACTATGGTGAAAAAGGAAATATCCTCAGTTGAAATCTGGAAAGAAGCTTTCTGAGAAACTGCTTAGTGTTCTGTTAATTCATCTCACAGAGTTACATCTGTATTTCGTGGATCTCTTTGCTAGCCTTATTTCTGTGGAATCTGAGAACAGATATTTCGGATCCCTTTGAAGACTATAGGACCAAAGGAAATATCCTCCGATAACAAAGAGAAAGAAGCTTTCTGAGAAACTTCTTTGTGTTCTGTTAAATCATCTCTCAGAGTTACAGCTTTCCCCTCAAGAAGCCTTTCCCTAAGACAGTTCTTGTGGAATTGGCAAAGTGATATTTGGAAGCCCATAGAGGGCTATGGTGAAAAAGGAAATATCCTCAGATGAAATCTGGAAAGAAGCTTTCTGAGAAACTGCTTAGTGTTCTGTTAATTCATCTCACAGAGTTACATCTGTATTTCGTGGATCTCTTTGCTAGCCTTATTTCTGTGGAATCTGAGAACAGATATTTCGGATCCCATTGAAGACTATAGGGCCAAAGAAAATATCCTCCGATAACAAAGAGAAAGAAGCTTTCTGAGAAACTTCTTTGTGTTCTGTGAAATCATCTCACAGAGTTACAGCTTTCCCCTCAAGAAGCCTTTCGCTAAGACAGTTCTTGTGGAATTGGCAAAGTGATATTTGGAAGCCCATAGAGAGCTATGGTGAAAAAGGAAATATCCTCAGATGAAATCTGGAAAGAAGCTTTCTGTGAAACTGCTTAGTGTTCTGTTAATTCTTCTCACAGAGTTACATCTGTATTTCGTGGATCTCTTTGCTAGACTTATTTCTGTGGAATCTGAGAACAGATATTTCGGATCCCTTTGAAGACTATAGGACCAAAGGAAATATACTCCGATAACAAAGAGAAAGAAGCTTTCTGAGAAACTTCTTTGTGTTCTGTGAAATCATCTCACAGAGTTACAGCTTTCCCCTCAAGAAGCCTTTCGCTAAGACAGTTCTTGTGGAATTGGCAAAGTGATATTTGGAAGCCCATAGAGGGCTATGGTGAAAAAGGAAATATCCTCAAATGAAATCTGGAAAGAAGCTTTCTGAGAACCTGCTTAGTGTTCTGTTAATTCATCTCACAGAGTTACGTCTGCATTTCGTGGATCTCTTTGATAGACTCATTTCTGTGGAATCTGAGAACAGATATTTCGGATCCCATTGAAGACTATAGGGACAATGGAAATTTCCTCCGATAACAAAGAGAAAGAAGCTTACTGAGAAACTTCTTTGTGTTCTGTGAAATCATCTCACAGAGTAACAGCTTTCCCCTCAAGAAGCCTTTCGCTAAGACAGTTCTTGTGGAATTGGCAAAGTGATATTTGGAAGCCCATAGAGGGCTATGGTGAAAAAGGAAATATCCTCAGATGAAATCTGGAAAGAAGCTTTCTGAGAAACTGCTTAGTGTTCTGTTAATTCATCTCACAGATTTACATCTGTATTTCGTGGATCTCTTTGCTAGCCTTATTTCTGTGGAATCTGAGAACAGATATTTCGGATCCCATTGAAGACTATAGGACCAAAGGAAATATCCTCCGATAACAAAGAGAAAGAAGCTTTCTGAGAAACTTCTTTGTGTTCTGTGAAATCATCTCACAGAGTTACAGCTTTCCCCTCAAGAAGCCTTTCGCTAAGACAGTTCTGGTGGAATTGGCAAAGTGATATTTGGAAGCCCATAGAGGGCTACGGTGAAAAAGGAAATATCCTCAGATGAAATCTGGAAAGCAGCTTTCTGAGAAACTGCTGAGTGTTCTGTTAATTCATCTCACAGAGTTACATCTGTATTTCGTGGATCTCTTTGCTAGCCTTATTTCTGTGGAATCTGAGAACCGATATTTCGGATCCCATTGAAGAATATAGGGCCAAAGGAAATATCCTCCGATAACAAAGACAAAGAAGCTTTCTGAGAAACTTCTTTGTATTCTGTGAAATCATCTCACAGAGTTACAGCTTTCCCCTCAAGAAGCCTTTCGCTAAGACAGTTCTTGTGGAATTGGCAAAGTGATATTTGGAAGCCCATAGAGGGCTATGGTGAAAAAGGAAATATCCTCAGATGAAATCTGGAAAGAAGCTTTCTGAGAAACTGCTTAGTGTTCTGTTAATTCATCTCACAGAGTTACATCTGTATTTCGTGGATCTCTTTGCTAGACTTATTTCTGTGGAATCTGAGAACAGATATTTCAGATCCCTTCGAAGACTATAAGGCCAAAGGAAATATCCTCCGATAACAAAGAGAAAGAAGCTTTCTGAGAAACTTCTTTGTGTTCTGTGAAATCATCTCACAGAGTTACAGCTTTCCCCTCAAGAAGCCTTTCGCTAAGACAGTTCTTGTGGAATTGGCAAAGTGATATTTGGAAGCACATAGAGGGCTATGGTGAAAAAGGAAATATCCTCAGCTGAAATCTGGAAAGAAGCTTTCTGAGAAACTGCTTAGTGTTCTGTTAATTCATCTCACAGAGTTACATCTGTATTTCGTGGATCTCTTTGCTAGCCTTATTTCTGTGGAATCTGAGAACAGATATTTCGGATCCCATTGAAGACTATAGGGCCAAAGGAAATAATCTCCGATGACAAAGAGAAAGAAGCTTTCTGAGAAACTGCTTTGTGTTCTGTGAAATCATCTCACAGAGTTACAGCATTCCCCTCAAGAAGCCTTTCGCTAAGACAGTTCTTGTGGAATTGGCAAAGTGATATGTGGAAGCCCATAGAGGGCTAGGGTGAAAAAGGAAATATCCTCAGAAGAAATCCGGAAGGAAGCTTTCTGAGAAACTGCTGAGTGTTCTGTTAATTCATCTCACCGAGTTACATCTGTATTTCGTGGATCTCTTTGCTAGCCTTATTTCTGTGGAATCTGAGAACAGATATTTCGGATCCCATTGAAGACTATAGGGCCAAGGAAAATATCCTCCGATAACAAAGAGAAAGAAGCTTTCTGAGAAACTTCTTTGTATTCTGTGAAATCATCTCACAGAGTTACAGCTTTCCCCTCAAGAAGCCTTTCGCTAAGACAGTTCTTGTGGAATTGGCAAAGTGATATTTGGAAGCCCATAGAGGGCTATGGTGAAAAAGGAAATATCCTCAGATGAAATCTGGAAAGAAGCTTTCTGAGAAACTGCTTAGTGTTCTGTTAATTCATCTCACAGAGTTACATCTGTATTTCGTGGATCTCTTTGCTAGCCTTATTTCTGTGGAATCTGAGAACAGATATTTCGGATCCCTTTGAAGACTATAGGGCCAAAGGAAATATCCTCCGATAACAAAGAGAAAGAAGCTTTCTGAGAAAATTCTTTGTGTTCTGTGAAATCATCTCACAGAGTTACACCTTTCCCCTCAAGAAGCCTTTCGCTAAGACAGTTCTTGTGGAATTGGAAAAGTGATATTTGGAAGCCCATAGAGGGCTATGGTGAAAAAGGAAATATCCTCACATGAAATCTGGAAAGAAGCTTTCAGAGAAACTGCTGAGTGTTCTGTTAATTCATCTCACAGAGTTACATCTGTATATCGTGGATCTCTTTGCTAGCCTTATTTCTGTGGAATCTGAGAACAGATATTTCGGATCCCATTGAAGACTATAGGGCCAAAGGAAATATCCTCCGATAACAAAGAGAAAGAAGCTTTCTGAGAAACTTCTTTGTGTTCTGTGAAATCATCTCACAGAGTTACAGCTTTCCCCTCAAGAAGCCTTTCGCTAAGACAGTTCTTGTGGAATTGGCAAAGTGATATTTGGAAGCCCTTAGAGGGCTATGGTGAAAAAGGAAATATCCTCACATGAAATCTGGAAAGAAGCTTTCTGAGAAACTTCTCAGTGTTCTGTTAATTCATCTCACAGAGTTACATCTGTATTTCGTGGATCTCTTTGCTAGCCTTATTTCTGTGGAATCTGAGAACAGATATTTCGGATCCCATTGAAGACTATAGGACCAAAGGAAATATCCTCCGATAACAAAGAGAAAGAAGCTTTCTGAGAAACTTCTTTGTGTTCTGTGAAATCATCTCTCAGAGTTACAGCTTTCCCCTCAAGAAGCCTTTCGCTAAGACAGTTCTCGTGGAATTGGCAAAGTGATATTTGGAAGCCCATAGAGGGCTATGGTGAAAAAGGAAATATCCTCAGATGAAATCTGGAAAGAAGCTTTCTGAGAAACTGCTTAGTGTTCTGTTAATTCATCTCACAGAGTTACATCTGTATTTCGTGGATCTCTTTGCTAGCCTTATTTCTGTGGAATCTGAGAACAGATATTTCGGATCCCATTGAAGACTATAGGGCCAAAGAAAATATCCTCCGATAACAAAGAGAAAGAAGCTTTCTGAGAAACTTCTTTGTATTCTGTGAAATCATGTCACAGAGTTACAGCTTTCCCCTCAAGAAGCCTTTCGCTAGGACAGTTCTTGTGGAATTGGCAAAGTGATATTTGGAAGCCCATAGAGGGCTATGGTGAAAAAGGAAATATCCTCAGATGAAATCTGGAAAGAAGCTTTCTGTGAAACTGCTTGTGTTCTGTTAATTCTTCTCACAGAGTTACATCTGTATTTCGTGGATCTCTTTGCTAGACTTATTTCTGTGGAATCTGAGAACAGATATTTCGGATCCCTTTGAAGACTATAGGGCCAAAGGAAATATCTTCCGATAACAAAGAGAAAGAAGCTTTCTGAGAAACTTCTTTGTGTTCTGTGAAATCATCTCACAGAGTTACAGCTTTCCCCTCAAGAAGCCTTTCGCTAAGACAGTTCTTGTGGAATTGGCAAAGTGATATTTGGAAGCCCTTAGAGGGCTATGGTGAAAAAGGAAATATCCTCAGATGAAATCTGGAAAGAAGCTTTCTGAGAACCTGGTTAGTGTTCTGTTAATTCATCTCACAGAGTTACGTCTGCATTTCGTGGATCTCTTTGCTAGACTTATTTCTGTGGAATCTGAGAAAAGATATTTCGGATCCCATTGAAGACTATAGGGCCAAAGGAAATATCCTCCGATAACAAAGAGAAAGAAGCTTACTGAGAAACTTCTTTGTGTTTTGTGAAATCATCTCACAGCGTTACAGCTTTCCCCTCAAGAAACCTTTCGCTAAGACAGTTCTTGTGGAATTGGCAAAGCGATATTTGGAAGCCCATAGAGGGCTATGGTGAAAAAGGAAATATCCTCAGATGAAATCTGGAAAGAAGCTTTCTGAGAAACTGCTTAGTGTTCTGTAAATTCATCGCACAGAGTTACATCTGTGTTTCGTGGATCTCTTTCCTAGCCTTATTTCTGTGGAATCTGAGAACAGATATTTCGGATCCCATTGAAGACTATAGGGCCAAAGAGAATATCCTACGATAACAAAGAGAAAGAAGCTTTCTGATAAACTTCTTTGTATTCTGTGAAATCATCTCACAGAGTTACAGCTTTCCCCTCAAGAATCCTTTCGCTAAGACAGTTCTTGTGGAATTGGCAAAGTGATATTTGGAAGCCCATAGAGGGCTATGGTGAAAAAGGAAATATCCTCAGATGAAATATGGAAAGAAGCTTTCTGAGAAACTGCTTAGTGTTCTGTTAATTCATCTCACAGAGTTACATCTGTATTTCGTGGATCTCTTTGCTAGACTTATTTCTGTGGAATCTGAGAACAGATATTTCGGATCCTTTTGAAGACTATAGGGCCAAAGGAAATATCCTCCGATAACAAAGAGAAAGAAGCTTTCTGAGAAACTTCTTTGTGTTCTGTGAAATCATCTCACAGAGTTACAGCTTTCCCCTCAAGAAGCCTTTCGCTAAGACAGTTCTTGTGGAATTGGCAAAGTGATATTTGGAAGCCCGTAGAGGGCTATGGTGAAAAACGAAATATCCTCAGATGAAATCTGGAAAGAAGCTTTCTGAGATACTGCTTAGTGTTCTGTTAATTCATCTCACAGAGTTACATCTGTATTTCGTGGATCTCTTTGCTAGCCTTATTTCTGTGGAATCTGAGAACAGATATTTCGGATCCCATTGAAGACTATAGGGCCAAAGGAAATAATCTCCGATGACAAAGAGAAAGAAGCTTTCTGAGAAACTTCTTTGTGTTCTGTGAAATCATCTCATAGAGTTACAGCATTCCCCTCAAGAAGCCTTTCGCTAAGACAGTTCTTGTGGAATTGGCAAAGTGATATTTGGAAGCCCATAGAGGGCTACGGTGAAAAAGGAAATATCCTCAGATGAAATCTGGAAAGAAGCTTTCTGAGAAACTGCTGAGTGTTCTGTTAATTCATCTCACAGAGTTACATCTATATTTCGTGGATCTCTTTGCTAGACTTATTTCTGTGGAATCTGAGAACAGATATTTCGGATCTCATTGAAGACTATAGGGCCAAAGGAAATATCCTCCGATAACAAAGAGAAAGAAGCTTTCTGAGAAACTTCTTTGTGTTCTGTGAAATCATCTCACAGAGTTACAGCTTTCCCCTCAAGAAGCCTTTCGCTAAGACAGTTCTTGTGGAATTGGCAAAGTGATATTTGGAAGCCCATAGAGGGGTATGGTTAAAAATGAAATATCCTCAGATGAAATCTGGAAAGAAGCTTTCTGAGAAACTTCTGAGTGTTCTGTTAATTCATCTCACAGAGTTACATCTGTATTTCGTGGATCTCTTTGCTAGCCTTATTTCTGTGGAATCTGAGAACAGATATTTCGGATCCCATTGAGGACTATAGGACCAAAGGAAATATCCTCCGATAACAAAGAGAAAGAAGCTTTCTGAGAAACTTCTTTGTGTTCTGTGAAATCATCTCACAGAGTTACAGCTTTCCCCTCAAGAAGCCTTTCGCTAAGACAGTTCTCGTGGAATTGGCAAAGTGATATTTGGAAGCCCATAGAGGGCTATGGTGAAAAAGGAAATATCCTCAGATGAAATCTGGAAAGAAGCTTTCTGAGAAACTGCTTAGTGTTCTGTTAATTCATCTCACAGAGTTACATCTGTATTTCGTGGATCTCTTTGCTAGCCTTATTTCTGTGGAATCTGAGAACAGATATTTCGGATCCCTTTGAAGACTATAGGGCCAAAGAAAATATCCTCCGATAACAAAGAGAAAGAAGCTTTCTGAGAAACTTCTTTGTATTCTGTGAAATCATCTCACAGAGTTACAGCTTTCCCCTCAAGAAGCCTTTCGCTAAGACAGTTCTTGTGGAATTGGCAAAGTGATATTTGGAAGCCCATAGGGGGCTATGGTGAAAAAGGAAATATCCTCAGATGAAATCTGGAAAGAAGCTTTCTGAGAAACTGCTTAGTGTTCTGTTAATTCATCTCACAGAGTTACATCTGTATTTCGTGGATCTCTTTGCTAGCCTTATTTCTGTGGAATCTGAGAACAGATATTTCGGATCCCATTGAAGACTATAGTGCCAAAGGAAATAATCTCCGGTAACAAAGAGAAAGAAGCTTTCTAAGAAACTTCTTTGTGTTCTGTGAAATCATCTCACAGAGTTACAGCACTCCCTTCAAGAAGCCTTTCGCTAAGACAGTTCTTGTGGAATTGGCAAAGTGATATTTGGAAGCCTATAGAGGGCTATGGTGAAAAAGGAAATATCCTCAGATGAAATCTGGAAAGAAGCTTTCTGAGAAACTGCTGAGTTTTCTGTTAATTCATCTCACAGAGTTACATCTGTATTTCGTGGATCTCTTTGCTAGCCTTATTTCTGTGGAATCTGAGAACAGATATTTCGGATCCCATTGAAGACTATAGGGCCAAAGGAAATATCCTCCGATAACAAAGAGAAAGAAGCTTTCTGAGAAACTTCTTTGTGTTCTGTGAAATCATCTCACAGAGTTACAGCTTTACCCTCAAGAAGCCTTTCGCTAAGACAGTTCTTGTGGAATTGGCAAAGTGATATTTGGAAGCCCTTAGAGGGCTATGGTGAAAAAGGAAATATCCTCAGATGAAATCTGGAAAGAAGCTTTCTGAGAAACTTCTGAGTGTTCTGTTAATTCATATCACAGAGTTTCATCTGTATTTCGTGGATCTCTTTGCTAGCCTTATTTCTGTGGAATCTGAGAACAGATATTTCGGATCCCATTGAAGACTATAGGACCAAAGGAAATATCCTCCGATAACAAAGAGAAAGAAGCTTACTGAGAAACTTCTTTGTGTTCTGTGAAATCATCTCTCAGAGTTACAGCTTTCCCCTCAAGAAGCCTTTCGCTAAGACAGTTCTCGTGGAATTGGCAAAGTGATATTTGGAAGCCCATAGAGGGCTATGGTGAAAAAGGAAATATCCTCAGATGAAATCTGGAAAGAAGCTTTCTGAGAAACTGCTTAGTGTTCTGTTAATTCATCTCACAGAGTTACATCTGTATTTTGTGGATCTCTTTGCTAGCCTTATTTCTGTGGAATCTGAGAACAGATATTTCGAATCCCATTGAAGACTATAGGGCCAAAGAAAATATCCTCCGATAACAAAGAGAATGAAGCTTTCTGAGAAACTTCTTTGTATTCTGTGAAATCATCTCACAGAGTTACAGCTTTCCCCTCAAGAAGCCTTTCGCTAAGACAGTTCTCGTGGAATTGGCAAAGTGATATTTGGAAGCCCATAGAGGGCTATGGTGAAAAAGGAAATATCCTCAGATGAAATCTGGAAAGAAGCTTTGTGTGAAACTGCTTAGTGTTCTGTTAATTCTTCTCACAGAGTTACATCTGTATTTCGTGGATCTCTTTGCTAGACTTATTTCTGTGGAATCTGAGAACAGATATTTCGGATCCTTTGAAGACTATAGGGCCAAAGGAAATATCCTCCGATAACAAAGAGAAAGAAGCTTTCTGAGAAACTTCTTTGTGTTCTGTGAAATCATCTCACAGAGTTACAGCTTTCCCCTCAAGAAGCCTTTCGCTAAGACAGTTCTTGTAGAATTGGCAAAGTGATATTTGGAAGCCCATAGAGGGCTATGGTGAAACAGGAAATATCCTCAGATGAAATCTGGAAAGAAGCTTTCTGAGAACCTGCTTAGTGTTCTGTTAATTCATCTCACAGAGTTACGTCTGCATTTCGTGGATCTCTTTGCTAGACTTATTTTGTGGAATCTGAGAACAGATATTTCGGATCCCATTGAAGACTATAGAGCCAAAGGAAATATCCTCCGATAACAAAGAGAAAGAAGCTTACTGAGAAACTTCTTTGTCTTCTGTGAAATCATCTCACAGAGTTACAGCTTTCCTCTCAAGAAGCCTTTCGCTAAGACAGTTCTTGTGGAATTGGTAAAGCGATATTTGGAAGCCCATAGAGGGCTATGGTGAAAAAGGAAATATCCTCAGATGAAATCTGGAAAGAAGCTTTCTGAGAAACTGCTTAGTGTTCTGTGAATTCATTTCACAGAGTTACATCTGTATGTCGTGGATCTCTTTGCTAGCCTTATTTCTGTGGAATCTGAGAACAGATATTTCGGATCCCATTGAAGACTATAGGGCCAAAGGAAATATCCTCCGATAACAAAGAGAAAGAAGCTTTCTGAGAAACTTCTTTGTGTTCTGTGAAATCATCTCACAGAGTTACAGCTTTCCCCTCAAGAAGCCTTTCGCTAAGACAGTTCTTGTGGAATTGGCAAAGTGATATTTGGAAGCCCTTAGAGGGCTATGGTGAAAAAGGAAATATCCTGAGATGAAATCTGGAAAGAAGCTTTCTGAGAAACTTCTGAGTGTTCTGTTAATTCATCTCACAGAGTTACATCTGTATTTCGTGGATCTCTTTGCTAGCCTTATTTCTGTGGAATCTGAGAACAGATATTTCGGATCCCATTGAAGACTATAGGACCAAAGGAAATATCCTCCGATAACAAAGAGAAAGAAGCTTTCTGAGAAACTTCTTTGTGTTCTGTGAAATCATCTCTCAGAGTTACAGCTTTCCCCCCAAGAAGCCTTTCGCTAAGACAGTTCTCGTGGAATTGGCAAAGTGATATTTGGAAGCCCATAGAGGGCTATGGTGAAAAAGGAAATATCCTCAGATGAAATCTGGAAAGAAGCTTTCTGAGAAACTGCTTAGTGTTCTGTTAATTCATCTCACCGAGTTACATCTGTATTTCGTGGATCTCTTTGCTAGCCTTATTTCTGTGGAATCTGAGAACAGATATTTCGGATCCCATTGAAGACTATAGGGCCAAAGAAAATATCCTCCGATAACAAAGAGAAAGAAGCTTTCTGAGAAACTTCTTTGTATTCTGTGAAATCATCTCACAGAGTTACAGCTTTCCCCTCAAGAAGCCTTTCGCTAAGACAGTTCTCGTGGAATTGGCAAAGTGAAATTTGGAAGCCCCTAGAGGGCTATGGTGAAAAAGGAAATATCCTCAGATGAAATCTGGAAAGAAGCTTTCTGTGAAACTTCTTAGTGTTCTGTTAATTCTTCTCACAGAGTTACATCTGTATTTCGTGGATCTCTTTGCTAGACTTATTTCTGTGGAATCTGAGAACAGATATTTCTGATCCCTTTGAAGACTATAGGGCCAAAGGAAATATCCTCCGATAACAAAGAGAAAGAAGCTTTCTGAGAAACTTCTTTGTGTTCTGTGAAATCATCTCACAGAGTTACAGCTTTCCCCTCAAGAAGCCTTTCGCTAAGACAGTTCTCGTGGAATTGGCAAAGTGATATTTGGAAGCCCATAGAGGGCTATGGTGAAAAAGGAAATATCCTCAGATGAAATGTGGAAAGAAGCTTTCTGAGAAACTGCTTAGTGTTCTGTTAATTCATCTCACAGAGTTACATCTGTATTTTGTGGATCTCTTTGCTAGCCTTATTTCTGTGGAATGTGAGAACAGATATTTTGGATCCCATTGAAGACTATAGGGCCGAAGAAAATATCCTCCGATAACAAAGAGAAAGAAGCTTTCTGAGAAACTTCTTTGTATTCTGTGAAATCATCTCACAGAGTTACAGCTTTCCCCTCAAGAAGCCTTTCGCTAAGACAGTTCTCGTGGAATTGGCAAAGTGAAATTTGGAAGCCCCTAGAGGGCTATGGTGAAAAAGGAAATATCCTCAGATGAAATCTGGAAAGAAGCTTTCTGTGAAACTGCTTAGTGTTCTGTTAATTCTTCTCACAGAGTTACATCTGTATTTCGTGGATCTCTTTGCTAGACTTATTTCTGTGGAATCTGAGAACAGATATTTCTGATCCCTTTGAAGACTATAGGGCCAAAGGAAATATCCTCCGATAACAAAGAGAAAGAAGCTTTCTGAGAAACTTCTTTGTGTTCTGTGAAATCATCTCACAGAGTTACAGCTTTCCCCTCAAGAAGCCTTTCGCTAAGACAGTTCTTGTGGAATTGGCAAAGTGATATTTGGAAGCCCATAGAGGGCTATGGTGAAACAGGAAATATCCTCAGATGAAATCTGGAAAGAAGCTTTCTGAGAACCTGCTTAGTGTTCTGTTAATTCATCTCACAGAGTTACGTCTGCATTTCGTGGATCTCTTTGCTAGACTTATTTCTGTGGAATCTGTGAACAGATATTTCGGATCCCATTGAAGACTATAGAGCCAAAGGAAATATCCTCCGATAACAAAGAGAAAGAAGCTTACTGAGAAACTTCTTTGTGTTCTGTCAAATCATCTCACAGAGTTACAGCTTTCCCCTCAAGAAGCCTTTCGCTAAGACAGTTCTGGTGGAATTGGCAAAGCGATATTTGGAAGCCCATAGAGGGCTATGGTGAAAAAGGAAATATCCTCAGATGAAATCTGGAAAGAAGCTTTCTGAGAAACTGCTTAGTGTTCTGTGAATTCATCTCACAGACTTACATCTGTATTTCGTGGATCTCTTTGCTAGCCTTATTTCTGTGGAATCTGAGAACAGATATTTCGGATCCCATTGAAGACTATAGGCCCAAAGGAAATATCCTCCGATAACAAAGAGAAAGAAGCTTTCTGAGAATCTTCTTTGTGTTCTGTGAAATCATCTCACAGAGATACAGCTTTCCCCCCAAGAAGCCTTTCGCTAAGACATTTCTCGTGGAATTGGCAAAGTCATATTTGGAAGCCCATAGAGGGCTATGGTGAAAAAGGAAATATCCTCAGATGAAATCTGGAAAGAAGCTTTCTGAGAAACTGCTTAGTGTTCTGTTCATTAATCGCACAGAGTTACATCTGAATTTCGTGGATCTCTTTGCTAGCCTTATTTCTGTGGAATCTGAGAACAGATATTTCGGATCCCATTGAAGACTATAGGGCCAAAGAAAATATCCTCCGATAACAAAGAGAAAGAAGCTTTCTGAGAAACTTCTTTGTATTCTGTGAAATCATCTCACAGAGTTACAGCTTTCCCCTCAAGAAGCCTTTCGCTAAGACAGTTCTTGTGGAATTGGCAAAGTGATATTTGGAAGCCCATAGAGGGCTATGGTGAAAAAGGAAATATCCTCAGATGAAATCTGGAAAGAAGCTTTCTGAGAAACTGCTGAGTGTTCTGTTAATTCATCTCACAGAGTTACATCTGTATTTCGTGGATCTCTTTGCTAGACTAATTTCTGTGGAATCTGAGAACAGATATTTCGGATCCCTTTGAAGACTATAGGGCCAAAGGAAATATCCTCCGATAACAAAGAGAAGGAAGCTTTCTGAGAAACTTCTTTGTGTTCTGTGAAATCATCTCACAGAGTTACAGCTTTCCCCTCAAGAAGCCTTTCGCTAAGACAGTTCTTGTGGAATTGGCAAAGTGATATTTGGAAGCCCTTAGAGGGCTATGGTGAAAAAGGAAATATCCTCAGATGAAATCTGGAAAGAAGCTTTCTGAGAACCTGCTTAGTGTTCTGTTAATTCATCTCACAGAGTTACGTCTGCATTTCGTGGATCTCTTTGCTAGCCTTATTTCTGTGGAATCTGAGAACAGATATTTCGGATCCCATTGAAGACTATAGGGCCAAAGGAAATATCCTCCGATAACAAAGAGAAAGAAGCTTACTGAGAAACTTCTTTGTGTTCTGTGAAATCATCTCACAGCGTTACAGCTTTCCCCTCAAGAAGCCTTTCGCTAAGACAGTTCTTGTGGAATTGGCAAAGCGATATTTGGAAGCCCATAGAGGGCTATGGTGAAAAAGGAAATATCCTCAGATGAAATCTGGAAAGAAGCTTTCTGAGAAACTGCTTAGTGTTCTGTTAATTCATCTCACAGAGTTACATCTGTATTTCGTGGATCTCTTTGCTAGACTTATTTCTGGGGAATCTGAGAACAGATATTTCGGATCCCATTGAAGACTACAGGGCCAGAGAAAATATCCTCCGATAACAAAGAGAAAGAAGCTTTCTGAGAAACTTCTTTGTGTTCTGTGAAATCATCTCACAGAGTTACAGCTTTCCCCTCAAGAAGCCTTTCGCTAAGACAGTTCTTGTGGAATTGGCAAAGCGATATTTGTAAGCCCATAGAGGGCTATGGTGAAAAAGGAAATATCCTCAGATGAAATCTGGAAAGAAGCTTTGTGAGAAACTGCTTAGTGTTCTGTTAATTCATCTCACAGAGTTACATCTGTATTTCGTGGATCTCTTTGCTAGCCTTATTTCTGTGGAATCTGAGAACAGATATTTCGGATCCCATTGAAGACTATAGGGCCAAAGAAAATATCCTCCGATAACAAAGAGAAAGAAGCTTTCTGAGAAACTTCTTTGTATTCTGTGAAATCATCTCACAGAGTTACAGCTTTCCCCTCAAGAAGCCTTTCGCTAAGACAGTTCTTGTGGAACTGGCAAAGTGATATTTGTAAGCCCATAGAGGGCTATGGTGAAAAAGGAAATATCCTCAGATGAAATCTAGAAAGAAGCTTTCTGAGAAACTGCTGAGTGTTCTGTTAATTCATCTCACAGAGTTACATCTGTATTTCGTGGATCTCTTTGCTAGACTTATTTCTGTGGAATCTGAGAACAGATATTTCGGATCCCTTTGAAGACTATAGGGCCAAAGGAAATATCCTCCGATAACAAAGAGAAGGAAGCTTTCTGAGAAACTTCTTTGTGTTCTGTGAAATCATCTCACAGAGTTACAGCTTTTCCCTCAAGAAGCCTTTCGCTAAGACAGTTCTTGTGGAATTGGCAAAGTGATATTTGGAAGCCCTTAGAGGGCTATGGTGAAAAAGGAAATATCCTCAGATGAAATCTGGAAAGAAGCTTTCTGAGAACCTGCTTAGTGTTCTGTTAATTCATCTCACAGAGTTACGTCTGCATTTCGTGGATCTCTTTGCTAGCCTTATTTCTGTGGAATCTGAGAACAGATATTTCGGATCCCATTGAAGACTATAGGGCCAAAGGAAATATCCTCCGATAACAAAGAGAAAGAAGCTTACTGAGAAACTTCTTTGTGTTCTGTGAAATCATCTCACAGCGTTACAGCTTTCCCCTCAAGAAGCCTTTCGCTAAGACAGTTCTTGTGGAATTGGCAAAGCGATATTTGGAAGCCCATAGAGGGCTATGGTGAAAAAGGAAATATCCTCAGATGAAATCTGGAAAGAAGCTTTCTGAGAAACTGCTTAGTGTTCTGTTAATTCATCTCACAGAGTTACATCTGTATTTCGTGGATCTCTTTGCTAGACTTATTTCTGTGGAATCTGAGAACAGATATTTCGGATCCCATTGAAGACTACAGGGCCAGAGAAAATATCCTCCGATAACAAAGAGAAAGAAGCTTTCTGAGAAACTTCTTTGTATTCTGTGAAATCATCTCACAGAGTTACAGCTTTCCCCTCAAGAAGCCTTTCGCTAAGACATTTCTTGTGGAATTGGCAAAGTGATATTTGGAAGCCCAAAGAGGGCTATGGTGAAAAAGGAAATATCCTCAGATGAAATCTGGAAAGAAGCTTTCTGAGAAACTGCTTAGTGTTCTGTTAATTCATCTCACAGAGTTACATCTGTATTTCGTGGATCTCTTTGCTAGACTTATTTCTGTGGAATCTGAGAACAGATATTTCGGATCCCTTTGAAGACTATAGGGCCAAAGGAAATATCCTCCGATAACAAAGAGAAAGAAGCTTTCTGAGGAACTTCTTTGTGTTCTGTGAAATCATCTCACAGAGTTACAGCTTTCCCCTCAAGAAGCCTTTCGCTAAGACAGTTCTTGTGGAATTGGCAAAGTGATATTTGGAAGCCCATAGAGGGCTATGGTGAAAAAGGAAATATCCTCAGATGAAATCTGGAAAGAAGCTTTCTGAGAACCTGCTTAGTGTTCTGTTAATTCATCTCACAGAGTTACATCTGTATTTCGTGGATCTCTTTGCTAGACTTATTTCTGTGGAATCTGAGAACAGATATTTCGGATCCCTTTGAAGACTATAGGGCCAAAGGAAATATCCTCCGATAACAAAGAGAAAGAAGCTTACTGAGAAACTTCTTTGTGTTCTGTGAAATCATCTCACAGAGTAACAGCTTTCCCCTCAAGAAGCCTTTCGCTAAGACTGTTCTTGTGGAATTGGCAAAGTGATATTTGGAAGCCCATAGAGGGCTATGGTGAAAAAGGAAATATCCTCAGATGAAATCTGGAAAGAAGCTTTCTGAGAAACTGCTTAGTGTTCTGTTAATTCATCTCACAGAGTTACATCAGTATTTCGTGGATCTCTTTGCTAGCCTTATTTCTGTGGAATCTGAGAACAGATATTTCGGATCCCATTGAAGACTATTGGGCCAAAGGAAATAATCTCCGATGACAAAGAGAAAGAAGCTTTCTGAGAAACTTCTTTGTGTTCTGTGAAATCATCTCACAGAGTTACACCTTTCCCCTCAAGAAGCCTTTCGCTAAGACAGTTCTTGTGGAATTGGCAAAGTGATATTTGGAAGCCCATAGAGGGCTATGGTGAAAAAGGAAATGTCCTCAGATGAAATCTGGAAAGAAGCTTTCTGAGAAACTGCTGAGTGTTCTGTTAATTCATCTCACAGAGTTACATCTGTATTTCGTGGATCTCTTTGCTAGCCTTATTTCTGTGGAATCTGAGAACAGATATTTCGGATCCCATTGAAGACTATAGGGCCAAAGGAAATATCCTCCGATAACAAAGAGAAAGAAGCTTTCTGAGAAACTTCTTTGTGTTCTGTGAAATCATCTCACAGAGTTACAGCTTTCCCCTCAAGAAGCCTTTCGCTAAGACAGTTCTTGTGGAATTGGCAAAGTGATATTTGGAAGCCCATAGAGGGCTATGGTGAAAAAGGAAATATCCTCACATGAAATCTGGAAAGAAGCTTCTGAGAAACTGCTGAGTGTTCTGTTAATTCATCTCACAGAGTTACATCTGTATTTCGTGGATCTCTTTGCTAGCCTTATTTCTGTGGAATCTGAGAACAGATATTTCGGATCCCTTTGAAGACTATAGGGCCAAAGGAAATATCCTCCGATAACAAAGAGAAAGAAGCTTTCTGAGAAACTTCTTTGTGTTCTGTGAAATCATCTCACAGAGTTACAACTTTCCCCTCAGGAAGCCTTTCGCTAAGACAGTTCTCGTGGAATTGGCAAAGTGATATATGGAAGCCCCTAGAGGGCTATGGTGAAAAAGGAAATATCCTCAGATGAAATCTGCAAAGAAGCTTTCTGAGAAACTGCTTAGTGTTCTGTTAATTCATCTCACAGAGTTACATCTGTATTTCGTGGATCTCTTTGCTAGCCTTATTTCTGTGGAATCTGAGAACAGATATTTCGGATCCCATTGAAGACTATGGGGCCAAAGAAAGTATCCTCTGATAACAAAGAGAAAGAAGCTTTCTGAGAAACTTCTTTGTATTCTGTGAAATCATCTCACAGAGTTACAGCTTTCCCTTCAAGAAGCCTTTCGCTAAGACAGTTCTTGTGGAATTGTCAAAGTGATATTTGGAAGCCCATAGAGGGCTACGGTGAAAAAGGAAATATCCTCAGATGAAATCTGGAAAGAAGCTTTCTGTGAAACTGCTTAGTGTTCTGTTAATTCATCTCACAGAGTTACATCTGTATTTCGTGGATCTCTTTGCTAGCCTTATTTCTGTGGAATCTGAGAACAGATATTTCGGATCCCTTTGAAGACTATAGGGTCAAAGGAAATATCCTCCGATTACAAAGAGAAAGAAGCTTTCTGAGAAACTTCTTTGTGTTCTGTGAAATCACCTCACAGAGTTACAGCTTTCCCCTCAAGAAGCCTTTCGCTAAGACAGTTCTTGTGGAATTGGCAAAGCGATATTTGGAAGCCCATAGAGGGCTATGGTGAAAAAGGAAATATCCTCAGATGAAATCTGGAAAGAAGCTTTGTGAGAAACTGCTTAGTGTTCTGTTAATTCATCTCACAGAGTTACATCTGTATTTCGTGGATCTCTTTGCTAGCCTTATTTCTGTGGAATCTGAGAACAGATATTTCGGATCCCATTGAAGACTATAGGGCCAAAGGAAATATCCTCCGATAACAAAGAGAAAGAAGCTTTCTGAGAAACTTCTTTGTGTTCTGTGAAATCATCTCACAGAGTTACAGCTTTCCCCTCAAGAAGCCTTTCGCTAAGACAGTTCTTGTGGAATTGGCAAAGAGATATTTGGAAGCCCTTAGAGGGATATGGTGAAAAAGGAAATATCCTCAGATGAAATCTGGAAGGAAGCTTTCTGAGAAACTGCTGAGTGTTCTGTTAATTCATCTCACAGAGTTACATCTGTATTTCGTGGATCTCTTTGCTAGCTTTATTTCTGTGGAATCTGAGAACAGATATTTCGGATCCCTCTGAAGACTACAGGGCCAAAGGAAATATCCTCTGATAACAAAGAGAAAGAAGCTTTCAGAGAAACTTCTTTGTGTTCTGTGAAATCATCTCACAGAGTTAAAGCTTTCCCCTCAAGAAGCCTTTCACTAAGACAGTTCTTCTGGAATTGGCAAAGTGATATTTAGAAGCCCATAGAGGGCTATGGTTAAAAATGAAATATCCTCAGATGAAATCTGGAAAGAAGCTTTCTGAGAAACTTCTGAGTGTTCTGTTAATTCATCTCACAGAGTTACATCTGTATTTCGTGGATCTCTTTGCTAGCCTTATTTCTGTGGAATCTGAGAACAGATATTTCGGATCCCATAGAAGACTATAGGACCAAAGGAAATATCCTCCGATAACAAAGAGAAAGAAGCTTTCTGAGAAACTTCTTTGTGTTCTGTGAAATCATCTCACAGCGTTACAGCTTTCCCTCAAGAAGCCTTTCGCTAAGACAGTTCTTGTGGAATTGGCAAAGTGATATTTGGAAGCCCAAAGAGGGCTATGGTGAAAAAGGAAATATCCTCAGATGAAATCTGGAAAGAAGCTTTCTGAGAAACTGCTTAGTGTTCTGTTAATTCATCTCACAGAGTTACATCTGTATTTCGTGGATCTCTTTGCTAGACTTATTTCTGTGGAATCTGAGAACAGATATTTCGGATCCCTTTGAAGACTATAGGGCCAAAGGAAATATCCTCCGATAACAAAGAGAAAGAATCTTTCTGAGAAACTTCTTTGTGTTCCGTGAAATCATCTCACAGAGTTACAGCTTTCCCCTCAAGAAGCCTTTCGCTAAGACAGTTCTTGTGGAATTGGCAAAGTGATATTTGGAAGCCCATAGAGGGCTATGGTGAAAAAGGAAATATCCTCAGATGAAATCTGGAAAGAAGCTTTCTGAGAACCTGCTTAGTGTTCTGTTAATTCATCTCACAGAGTTACGTCTGCATTTCGTGGATCTCTTTGCTGGACTTTTCTCTGTGGAATCTGAGAACAGATATTTCGGATCCCATTGAAGACTATAGGGCCAAAGGAAATATCCTCCGATAACAAAGAGAAAGAAGCTTACTGAGAAACTTCTTTGTGTTCTGTGAAATCATCTCACAGAGTAACAGCTTTCCCCTCAAGAAGCCTTTCGCTAAGACTGTTCTTGTGGAATTGGCAAAGTGATATTTGGAAGCCCATAGAGGGCTATGGTGAAAAAGGAAATATCCTCAGATGAAATCTGGAAAGAAGCTTTCTGAGAAACTGCTTAGTGTTCTGTTAATTCATCTCACAGAGTTACATCAGTATTTCGTGGATCTCTTTGCTAGCCTTATTTCTGTGGAATCTGAGAACAGATATTTCGGATCCCATTGAAGACTATTGGGCCAAAGGAAATAATCTCCGATGACAAAGAGAAAGAAGCTTTCTGAGAAACTTCTTTGTGTTCTGTGAAATCATCTCACAGAGTTACACCTTTCCCCTCAAGAAGCCTTTCGCTAAGACAGTTCTTGTGGAATTGGCAAAGTGATATTTGGAAGCCCATAGAGGGCTATGGTGAAAAAGGAAATGTCCTCAGATGAAATCTGGAAAGAAGCTTCCTGAGAAACTGCTGAGTGTTCTGTTAATTCATCTCACAGAGTTACATCTGTATTTCGTGGATCTCTTTTCTAGCCTTATTTCTGTGGAATCTGAGAACAGATATTTCGGATCCCATTGAAGACTATAGGGCCAAAGGAAATATCCTCTGATAACAAAGAGAAAGAAGCTTTCTGAGAAACTTCTTTGTGTTCTGTGAAATCATCTCACAGAGTTACAGCTTTCCCCTCAAGAAGCCTTTCGCTAAGACAGTTCTTGTGGAATTGGCAAAGTGATATTTGGAAGCCCATAGAGGGCTATGGTGAAAAAGGAAATAACCTCACATGAAATCTGGAAAGAAGCTTCTGAGAAACTGCTGAGTGTTCTGTTAATTCATCTCACAGAGTTACATCTGTATTTCGTGGATCTCTTTGCTAGCCTTTTTTCTGTGGAATCTGAGAACAGATATTTCGGATCCCATTGAAGACTATAGGGCCAAAGGAAATATCCTCCGATAACAAAGAGAAAGAAGCTTTCTGAGAAACTTCTTTGTGTTCTGTGAAATCATCTCACAGAGTTACAACTTTCCCCTCAAGAAGCCTTTCGCTAAGACAGTTCTCGTGGAATTGGCAAAGTGATATATGGAAGCCCATAGAGGGCTACGGTGAAAAAGGAAATATCCTCAGATGAAATCTGCAAAGAAGCTTTCGGAGAAACTGCTTAGTGTTCTGTTAATTCATCTCACAGAGTTACATCTGTATTTCGTGGATCTCTTTGCTAGCCTTATTTCTGTGGAATCTGAGAACAGATACTTCGGATCCCATTGAAGACTATGGGGCCAAAGAAAGTATCCTCTGATAACAAAGAGAAAGAAGCTTTCTGAGAAACTTCTTTGTATTCTGTGAAATCATCACACAGAGTTACAGCTTTCCCCTCAAGAAGCCTTTCGCTAAGACAGTTCTTGTGGAATTGGCAAAGTGATATTTGGAAGCCCATAGAGGGCTACGGTGAAAAAGGAAATATCCTCAGATGAAATCTGGAAAGAAGCTGTCTGTGAAACTGCTTAGTGTTCTGTTAATTCATCTCACAGAGTTACATCTGTATTTCGTGGATCTCTTTGCTAGCCTTATTTCTGTGGAATCTGAGAACAGATATTTCGGATCCCTTTGAAGACTATAGGGTCAAAGGAAATATCCTCCGATAACAAAGAGAAAGAAGCTTTCTGAGAAACTTCTTTGTGTTCTGTGAAATCATCTCACAGAGTTACAGCTTTCCCCTCAAGAAGCCTTTCGCTAAGACAGTTCTTGTGGAATTGGCAAAGCGATATTTGGAAGCCCATAGAGGGCTATGGTGAAAAAGGAAATATCCTCAGATGAAATCTGGAAAGAAGCTTTGTGAGAAACTGTTTAGTGTTCTGTTAATTCATCTCACAGAGTTACATCTGTATTTCGTGGATCTCTTTGCTAGCCTTATTTCTGTGGAATCTGAGAACAGATATTTCGGATCCCATTGAAGACTATAGGGCCAAAGGAAATATCCTCCGATAACAAAGAGAAAGAAGCTTTCTGAGAAACTTCTTTGTGTTCTGTGAAATCATCTCACAGAGTTACAGCTTTCCCCTCAAAAAGCCTTTCGCTAAGACAGTTCTTGTGGAATTGGCAAAGTGATATTTGGAAGCCCATAGAGGGCTATGGTGAAAAAGGAAATATCCTCAGATGAAATCTGGAAGGAAGCTTTCTGAGAAACAGCTGAGTGTTCTGTTAATTCATCTCACAGAGTTACATCTGTATTTCGTGTATCTCTTTGCTAGCTTTATTTCTGTGGAATCTGAGAACAGATATTTCGGATCCCATTGAAGACTATAGGGCCAAAGAAAATATCCTCCGATAACAAAGAGAAAGAAGCTTTCTGAGAAACTTCTTTGTGTTCTGTGAAATCATCTCACAGAGTTACAGCTTTCCCCTCAAGAAGCCTTTCGCTAAGACAGTTCTTGTGGAATTGGCAAAGAGATATTTGGAAGCACTTAGAGAGCTAGGGTGAAAAAGGAAATATCCTCAGATGAAATCTGGAAGGAAGCTTTCTGAGAAACTGCTGAGTGTTCTCTTAATTCATCTCACAGAGTTACATCTGTATTTCGTGGATCTCTTTGCTAGCTTTATTTCTGTGGAAACTGAGAACAGATATTTCGGATCCCTCTGAAGACTATAGGGCCAAAGGAAATATCCTCTGATAACAAAGAGAAAGAAGCTTTCAGAGAAACTTCTTTGTGTTCTGTGAAATCATCTCACAGAGTTACAGCTTTCCCCTCAAGAAGCCTTTCGCTAAGACAGTTCTTGTGGAATTGGCAAAGTGATATTTGGAAGCCCATAGAGGGCTATGGTTAAAAATGAAATATCCTCAGATGAAATCTGGAAAGAAGCTTTCTGAGAAACTTCTGAGTGTTCTGTTAATTCATCTCACAGAGTTACATCTGTATTTCGTGTTTCTCTTTGCTAGCCTTATTTCTGTGGAATCTGAGAACAGATATTTCGGATCCCATAGAAGACTATAGGACCAAAGGAAATATCCTCCGATAACAAAGAGAAAGAAGCTTTCTGAGAAAGTTCTTTGTGTTCTGTGAAATCATCTCACAGAGTTACAGCTTTCCCCTCAAGAAGCCTTTCGCTAAGACAGTTCTCGTGGAATTGGCAAAGTGATATTTGGAAGCCCATAGAGGGCTATGGTGAAAAAGGAAATATCCTCAGATGAAATCTGGAAAGAAGCTTTCTGAGAAACTGCTTAGTGTTCTGTTAATTCATCTCACAGAGTTACATCTGTATTTCATGGATCTCTTTGCTAGCTTTATTTCTGTGGAATCTGAGAACAGATATTTCGGATCCCATTGAAGTCTGTAGGGCCAAAGGAAATATCCTCCGATAACAAAGAGAAAGAAGCTTTCTGAGAAACTTCTTTGTGTTCTGTGAAATCATCTCACAGAGTTACAGCTTTCCCCTCAAGAAGCCTTTCGCTAAGACAGTTCTTGTGGAATTGGCAAAGAGATATTTGGAAGCACTTAGAGAGCTAGGGTGAAAAAGGAAATATCCTCAGATGAAATCTGGAAGGAAGCTTTCTGAGAAACTGCTGAGTGTTCTCTTAATTCATCTCACAGAGTTACATCTGTATTTCGTGGATCTCTTTGCTAGCTTTATTTCTGTGGAATCTGAGAACAGATATTTCGGATCCCTCTGAAGACTATAGGGCCAAAGGAAATATCCTCTGATAACAAAGAGAAAGAAGCTTTCAGAGAAACTTCTCTGTGTTCTGTGAAATCAGCTCACAGAGTTACAGCTTTCCCCTCAAGAAGCCTTTCGCTAACAAAGTTCTTGTGGAATTGGCAAAGTGATATTTGAAAGCCCATAGAGGGCTATGGTGAAAAACGAAATATCCTCAGCTGAAATCTGGAAAGAAGCTTTCTGTGAAACTGCTTAGTGTTCTGTTAATTCATCTCACAGAGTTACATCTGTATTTCGTGGATCTCTTTGCTAGTTATTTCTGTGGAATCTGAGAACAGATATTTCGGATCCCATTGAAGACTATAGGGCCAAAGGAAATATCCTCCGATAACAAAGAGAAAGAAGCTTTCTGAGAAACTTCTTTGTGTTCTGTGAAATCATCTCACAGAGTTACAGCTTTCCCCTCAAGAAGCCTTTCGCTAAGACAGTTCTTGTGGAATTGGCAAAGTGATATTTGGAAGCCCTTAGAGGGCTATGGTGAAAAAGGAAATATCCTCAGATGAAATCTGGAAAGAAGCTTTCTGAGAAACTGCTTAGTGTTCTCTTAATTCATCTCACAGAGTTACATCTGTATTTCGTGGATCTCTTTGCTAGCCTTATTTCTTTGGAATCTGAGAACAGATATTTCGGATCCCATTGAAGACTATAGGGCCAAAGGAAATATCCTCCGATAACAAAGAGAAAGAAGCTTTCTGAGAAACTTCTTTGTGTTCTGTGAAATCATCTCACACAGTTACAGCTTTCCCCTCAAGAAGCCTTTCGCTAAGACAGTTCTTCTGGAATTGGCAAAGTGATATTTGGAAGCCCATAGAGGGCTATGGTGAAAAAGGAAATATCCTCAGATGAAAACTGGAAGGAAGCTTTCTGAGAAACTGCAGAGTGTTCGGTTAATTCATCTCACAGAGTTACATCTGTATGTCGTGGATCTCTTTGCTAGCCTTATTTCTTTGGAATCTGAGAACAGATATTTCAGATCCCATTGAAGACTACAGGGCCAAAGGAAATATCCTCCGATAAGAAAGAGAAAGAAGCTTTCTGAGAAACTTCTTTGTGTTCTGTGATATCATCTCACAGAGTTACAGCTTTCCCCTCAAGAAGCCTTTCGCTAAGACAGTTCTTGGGGAATTGGCAAAGTGATATTTGGAAGCCCATTGAGGGCTATGGTGAAAAAGGAAATATCCTCAGATGAAATCTGGAAAGAAGCTTTCTGAGAAACTGCTGAGTGTTCTGTTAATTCATCTCACAGAGTTACATCTGTATTTCGTGGATCTCTTTGCTAGCCTTATTTCTGTGGAACCTGAGAACAGATATTTCAGATCTCATTTAAGACTATAGGGCCAAAGGAAATATCCTCCGATAACAAAGAGAAAGAAGCTTTCTGAGAAACTTCTTTGTGTTCTGTGAAATCATCTCACAGAGTTACAGCTTTCCCCTCAAGAAGCCTTTCGCTAAGACAGTTCTTGTGGAATTGGCAAAGTGATATTTGGAAGCCCATAGAGGGATATGGTGAAAAAGGAAATATCCTCAGATGAAATCTGGAAAGAAGCTTTCTGAGAAACTGCTTAGTGTTCTGTTAATTCATCTCACAGAGTTACATCTGTATTTCGTGGATCTCTTTGCTAGCCTTATTTCTGTGGAATCTGAGAACAGATATTTCGGATCCCATTGAAGACTATAGGGCCAAAGGAAATATCCTCCGATAACAAAGAGAAAGAAGCTTTCTGAGAAACTTCTTTGTGTTCTGTGAAATCATCTCACAGAGTTACAGCTTTCCCCTCAAGAAGCCTTCCGCTAAGACAGTTCTTGTTGAATTGGCAAAGTGATATTTGGAAGCCCATAGAGGGCTATGGTGAAAAAGGAAATATCCTCAGATGAAATCTGGAAAGAAGATTTCTGAGAAACTGCTGAGTGTTCTGTTAATTCATCTCACAGAGTTACATCTGTATTTCGTGGATCTCTTTGCTAGCCTTATTTCTGTGGAATCTGAGAACAGATATTTCGGATCCCATTGAAGACTATAGGGCCAAAGGAAATATCGTCCGATAACAAAGAGAAAGAAGCTTTCTGAGAAACTTCTTTGTGTTCTGTGAAATCATCTCACAGAGTTACAGCTTTCCCCTCAAGAAGCCTTTCGCTAAGACAGTTCTTGTGGAATTGGCAAAGTGATATTTGGAAGCCCATAGAGGGCTATGTTGAAAAAGTAAATATTCTCAGATGAAATCTGGAAGGAAGCTTTCTGTGATACTGCTTAGTGTTCTGTTAATTCATCTCACAGAGTTACATCTGTATTTCGTGGATCTCTTTGCTAGCCTTATTTCTTTGGAATCTGAGAACAGATATTTCGGATCCCATTGAAGACTATAGGGCCAAAGGAAATATCCTCGGATAACAAAGAGAAAGAAGCTTTCTGAGAAACTTCTTTGTGTTCTGTGAAATCATCTCACAGAGTTACAGCTTTCCCCTCAAGAAGCCTTTCGCTAAGACAGTTCTTGTTGAATTGGCAAAGTGATATTTGGAAGCCCATAGAGGGCTATGGTGAAAAAGGAAATATCCTCAGATGAAATCTGGAAAGAAGATTTCTGAGAAATTGCTGAGTGTTCTGTTAATTCATCTCACAGAGTTATATCTGTATTTCGTGGATCTCTTTGCTAGCCTTATTTCTGTGGAATCTGAGAACAGATATTTCGGATCCCATTGAAGACTACAGGGCCAAAGGAAATATCTTGCGATAACAAAGAGAAAAAAGCTTTCTGAGAAACTTCTTTGTATTCTGTGAAATCATCTCACAGAGTTACAGCTTTCCCCTCAAGAATCCTTTCGCTAAGACAGTTCTTGTGGAATTGGCAAAGTGATATTTGGAAGCCCATAGAGGGATATGGTGAAAAAGGAAATATCCTCAGATGAAATCTGGAAAGAAGCTTTCTGAGAAACTGCTTAGTGTTCTGTTAATTCATCTCACAGAGTTACATCTGTGTTTCGTGGATCTCTTTGCTAGCCTTATTTCTGTGGAATCTGAGAACAGATATTTCGGATCCCTTTGAAGACTATAGGGCCAAAGGAAATATCCTCCGATAACAAAGAGAAAGAAGCTTTCTGAGAAACTTCTTTGTGTTCTGTGAAATCATCTCACAGAGTTACAGCTTTCCCCTCAAGAATCCTTTCGCTAAGACAGTTCTTGTGGAATTGGCAAAGTGATATTTGGAAGCCCATAGAGGGATATGGTGAAAAAGGAAATATCCTCAGATGAAATCTGGAAAGAAGCTTTCTGAGAAACTGCTTAGTGTTCTGTTAATTCATCTCACAGAGTTACATCTGTATTTCGTCGATCTCTTTGCTAGTCTTATTTCTTTGGAATCTGAGAACAGATATTTCGGATCCCTTTCAAGACTATAGGGCCAAAGGAAATATCCTCCGATAACAAAGAGAAAGAAGCTTTCTGAGAAACTTCTTTGTGTTCTGTGAAATCATCTCACAGAGTTACAGCTTTCCCCTCAAGAAGCCTTTCGCTAAGACAGTTCTTGTGGAATTGGCAAAGAGATATTTGGTTGCCCATAGAGGGCTATGGTGAAAAAGGAAATATCCTCAGATGAAAACTGGAAGGAAGCTTTCTGAGAAAATGCTGAGTGTTCTGTTAATTCTTCTCACAGAGTTACATCTGTATTTCGTGGATCTGTTTGCTAGCCTTATTTCTGTGGAACATGAGAACAGATATTTCAGATCTCATTTAAGACTATAGGGCCAAAGGAAATATCCTCCGATAACAAAGAGAAAGAAGCTTTCTGAGAAACTTCTTTGAGTTCTGTGAAATCATCTCACAGAGTTACAGCTTTACCCTCAAGAAGCCTTTCGCTAAGACAGTTCTTGTGGAATTGGCAAAGTGATATTTGGAAGCCCATAGAGGGCTGTGGTGAAAAAGGAAATATCCTCAGATGAAATCTGGAAAGAAGCTTTCTGAGAAACTGCTTAGTGTTCTGTTAATTCATCTCACAGAGTTACATCTGTATTTCGTGGATCTCTTTGCTAGCCTTATTTCTGTGGAATCTGAGAAGAGATATTTCAGATCCCTTTGAAGACTATAGGGCCAAAGGAAATATCTACCGATAAAAAGAGAAAAAAGCTTTCTGAGAAACTTCTTTGTGTTCTGTGAAATCATCTCACAGAGTTACAGCTTTCCACTCCAGAAGCCTTTCGCTAAGACAGTTCTTGTGGAATTGGCAAAGTGATATTTGGAATCCCACAGAGGGCTATGGTGAAAAAGGATATATCCTCAGATGAAATCTGGAAAGAAGCTTTCTGAGAAACTGCTTAGTGTTCTGTAAATTCATCTCACAGAGTTACATCGGTGTTTCGTGGATCTCTTTGCTAGCCTTATTTCTGTGGAATCTGAGAACAGATATTTCGGATCCCTTTGAAGACTATAGGGCCAAAGGAAATATCCTCCGATAACAAAGAGAAAGAAGCTTTCTGAGAAACTTCTTTGTGTTCTGTGAAATCATCTCACAGAGTTACAGCTTTCCCCTCAAGAAGCCTTTCGATAGACAGTTCTTGTGGAATTGGCAAAGTGATATTTGGAAGCCCTTAGAGGGCTATGGTGAAAAAGGAAATATCCTCAGATGAAATCTGGAAGGAAGCTTTCTGAGAAACTGCTGAGCGTTCTGTTACTTCATCTCACAGAGTTACATCCGTATTTCGTGGATCTCTTTGCTAGACTTATTTCTGTGGAATCTGAGAAGAGATATTTTGGATCCCTTTGAAGACTATAGGGCCAAAGGAAATATCCTCCCATAACAAAGAGAAAGAAGCTTTCTGAGAAACTTCTTTGTGTTCTGTGAAATCATCTCACAGAGTTACAGCTTTCCCCTCAAGAAGCCTTTCGCTAAGACAGTTCTTGTGGAATTGGCAAAGTGATATTTGAAAGCCCCTAGAGGGCTATGGTGAAAAAGGAAATATCCTCAGATGAAATCTGGAAAGAAGGTTTCTGAGAAACTGCTTAGTGTTCTGTTAATTCACCTCACAGAGTTACATCCGTATTTCGTGGATCTCTTTGCTAGACTTATTTCTGTGGAATCTGAGAACAGATATTTCGGATCCCTTTGAAGACTATAGGGCCAAAGGAAATATCCTCCGATAACAAAGAGAAAGAAGCTTTCTGAGAAACTTCTTTGTGTTCTGTGAAATCATCTCACAGAGTTACAGCTTTCCCCTCAAGAAGCCTTTCGCTAAGACAGTTCTTGTGGAATTGGCAAAGCGATATTTGGAAGCCCATAGAGTGCTATGGTGAAAAAGGAAATATCCTCAGATGAAATCTGGAAAGAAGCTTTCTGAGAAACTGCTTAGTGTTCTGTTAATTCATCTCACAGAGTTACATCTGTATTTCGTGGATCTCTTTGCTAGCCTTATTTCTGTGGAATCTGAGAACAGATATTTCGGATCCCATTGAAGACTACAGGGCCAAAGGAAATATCTTCCGATAACAAAGAGAAAAAAGCTTTCAGAGAAACTTCTTTGTATTCTGTGAAATCATCTCACAGAGTTACAGCTTTCCCCTCCAGAAGCCTTTCGCTAAGACAGTTCTTGTGGAATTGGCAAAGTGATATTTTGAATCCCATAGAGGGCTATGGTGAAAAAGGAAATATCCTCAGATGAAATGTGGAAAGAAGCTTTCTGAGAAACTGCTTAGTTTTCTGTTAATTCATCTCACAGAGTTACATCTGGGTTTCGTGGATCTCTTTGCTAGCCTTATTTCTGTGGAATCTGAGAACAGATATTTCGGATCCCTTTGAAGACTATAGGGCCAAAGGAAATATCCTCAGATAACAAAGAGAAAGAAGCTTTCTGAGAAACTTCTTCGTGTTCTGTGAAATCATCTCACAGAGTTACAGCTTTCCCCTCAAGAAGCCTTTCGCTAAGACAGTTCTTGTGGAATTGGCAAAGTGATATTTGGAAGCCCATAGAGGGCTATGGTGAAAAAGGAAATATCCTCAGATGAAATCTGGAAAGAAGCTTTCTGAGAAACTGCTTAGTGTTCTGTTAATTCATCTCACAGAGTTACATCCGTATTTCGTGGATCTCTTTGCTAGCCTTATTTCTGTGGAATCTGAGAACAGATATTTCGGATCCCTTTGAAGAATATAGGGCCAAAGGAAATTTCCTCCGATAACAAAGAGAAAGAAGCTTTCTGAGAAACTTCTTTGTGTTCCGTGAAATCATCTCACAGAGTTACAGCTTTCCCCTCAAGAAGCCTTTCGCTAAGACAGTTCTTGTGGAATTGGCAAAGTGATATTTGGAATCCCACAGAGGGCTATGGTGAAAAAGGAAATATCCTCAGATGAAATCTGGAAAGAAGCTTTCTGAGAAACTGCTTAGTGTTCTGTAAATTCATCTCACAGAGTTACATCGGTGTTTCGTGGATCTCTTTGCTAGCCTTATTTCTGTGGAATCTGAGAACAGATATTTCGGATCCCTTTGAAGACTATAGGGCCAAAGGAAACATCCTCCGATAACAAAGAGAAAGAAGCTTTCTGAGAAACTTCTTTGTGTTCTGTGAAATCATCTCACAGAGTTACAGCTTTCCCCTCAAGAAGCCTTTCGATAGACAGTTCTTGTGGAATTGGCAAAGTGATATTTGGAAGCCCTTAGAGGGCTATGGTGAAAAAGGAAATATCCTCAGATGAAATCTGGAAGGAAGCTTTCTGAGAAACTGCTGAGCGTTCTGTTACTTCATCTCACAGAGTTACATCCGTATTTCGTGGATCTCTTTGCTAGACTCATTTCTGTGGAATCTGAGAAGAGATATTTTGGATCCCTTTGAAGACTATAGGGCCAAAGGAAATATCCTCCCATAACAAAGAGAAAGAAGCTTTCTGAGAAACTTCTTTGTGTTCTGTGAAATCATCTCACAGAGTTACAGCTTTCCCCTCAAGAAGCCTTTCGCTAAGACAGTTCTTGTGGAATTGGCAAAGTGATATTTGGAAGCCCCTAGAGGGCTATGGTGAAAAAGGAAAAATCCTCAGATGAAATCTGGAAAGAAGGTTTCTGAGAAACTGCTTAGTGTTCTGTTAATTCACCTCACAGAGTTACATCCGTATTTCGTGGATCTCTTTGCTAGACTTATTTCTGTGGAATCTGAGAACAGATATTTCGGATCCCTTTGAAGACTATAGGGCCAAAGGAAATATCCTCCGATAACAAAGAGAAAGAAGCTTTCTGAGAAACTTCTTTGTGTTCTGTGAAATCATCTCACAGAGTTACAGCTTTCCCCTCAAGAAGCCTTTCGCTAAGACAGTTCTTGTGGAATTGGCAAAGTGATATTTTGAATCCCATAGAGGGCTATGGTGAAAAAGGAAATATCCTCAGATGAAATGTGGAAAGAAGCTTTCTGAGAAACTGCTTAGTTTTCTGTTAATTCATCTCACAGAGTTACATCTGTGTTTCGTGGATCTCTTTGCTAGCCTTATTTCTGTGGAATCTGAGAACAGATATTTCGGATCCCTTTGAAGACTATAGGGCCAAAGGAAATATCCTCAGATAACAAAGAGAAAGAAGCTTTCTGAGAAACTTCTTTGTGTTCTGTGAAATCATCTCACAGAGTTACAGCTTTCCCCTCAAGAAGCCTTTCGCTAAGACAGTTCTTGTGGAATTGGCAAAGTGATATTTGGAAGCCCATAGAGGGCTATGGTGAAAAAGGAAATATCCTCAGATGAAATCTGGAAAGAAGCTTTCTGAGAAACTGCTTAGTGTTCTGTTAATTCATCTCACAGAGTTACATCCGTATTTCGTGGATCTCTTTGCTAGCCTTATTTCTGTGGAATCTGAGAACAGATATTTCGGATCCCTTTGAAGACTATAGGGTCAAAGGAAATATCCTCCGATTACAAAGAGAAAGAAGCTTTCTGAGAAACTTCTTTGTGTTCTGTGAAATCACCTCACAGAGTTACAGCTTTCCCCTCAAGAAGCCTTTCGCTAAGACAGTTCTTGTGGAATTGGCAAAGCGATATTTGGAAGCCCATAGAGGGCTATGGTGAAAAAGGAAATATCCTCAGATGAAATCTGGAAAGAAGCTTTGTGAGAAACTGCTTAGTGTTCTGTTAATTCATCTCACAGAGTTACATCTCTATTTCGTGGATCTCTTTGCTAGCCTTATTTCTGTGGAATCTGAGAACAGATATTTCGGATCCCATTGAAGACTATAGGGCCAAAGGAAATATCCTCCGATAACAAAGAGAAAGAAGCTTTCTGAGAAACTTCTTTGTGTTCTGTGAAATCATCTCACAGAGTTACAGCTTTCCCCTCAAGAAGCCTTTCGCTAAGACAGTTCTTGTGGAATTGGCAAAGAGATATTTGGAAGCCCTTAGAGGGATATGGTGAAAAAGGAAATATCCTCAGATGAAATCTGGAAGGAAGCTTTCTGAGAAACTGCTGAGTGTTCTGTTAATTCATCTCACAGAGTTACATCTGTATTTCGTGGATCTCTTTGCTAGCTTTATTTCTGTGGAATCTGAGAACAGATATTTCGGATCCCTCTGAAGACTACAGGGCCAAAGGAAATATCCTCTGATAACAAAGAGAAAGAAGCTTTCAGAGAAACTTCTTTGTGTTCTGTGAAATCATCTCACAGAGTTAAAGCTTTCCCCTCAAGAAGCCTTTCACTAAGACAGTTCTTCTGGAATTGGCAAAGTGATATTTAGAAGCCCATAGAGGGCTATGGTGAAAAAGGAAATATCCTCAGATGAAATCTGGAAAGAAGCTTTCTGAGAACCTGCTTAGTGTTCTGTTAATTCATCTCACAGAGTTACGTCTGCATTTCGTGGATCTCTTTGCTGGACTTTTCTCTGTGGAATCTGAGAACAGATATTTCGGATCCCATTGAAGACTATAGGGCCAAAGGAAATATCCTCCGATAACAAAGAGAAAGAAGCTTACTGAGAAACTTCTTTGTGTTCTGTGAAATCATCTCACAGAGTAACAGCTTTCCCCTCAAGAAGCCTTTCGCTAAGACTGTTCTTGTGGAATTGGCAAAGTGATATTTGGAAGCCCATAGAGGGCTATGGTGAAAAAGGAAATATCCTCAGATGAAATCTGGAAAGAAGCTTTCTGAGAAACTGCTTAGTGTTCTGTTAATTCATCTCACAGAGTTACATCAGTATTTCGTGGATCTCTTTGCTAGCCTTATTTCTGTGGAATCTGAGAACAGATATTTCGGATCCCATTGAAGACTATTGGGCTAAAGGAAATAATCTCCGATGACAAAGAGAAAGAAGCTTTCTGAGAAACTTCTTTGTGTTCTGTGAAATCATCTCACAGAGTTACACCTTTCCCCTCAAGAAGCCTTTCGCTAAGACAGTTCTTGTGGAATTGGCAAAGTGATATTTGGAAGCCCTTAGAGGGCTATGGTGAAAAAGGAAATAACCTCACATGAAATCTGGAAAGAAGCTTCTGAGAAACTGCTGAGTGTTCTGTTAATTCATCTCACAGAGTTACATCTGTATTTCGTGGATCTCTTTGCTAGCCTTTTTTCTGTGGAATCTGAGAACAGATATTTCGGATCCCATTGAAGACTATAGGGCCAAAGGAAATATCCTCCGATAACAAAGAGAAAGAAGCTTTCTGAGAAACTTCTTTGTGTTCTGTGAAATCATCTCACAGAGTTACAACTTTCCCCTCAAGAAGCCTTTCGCTAAGACAGTTCTCGTGGAATTGGCAAAGTGATATATGGAAGCCCATAGAGGGCTACGGTGAAAAAGGAAATATCCTCAGATGAAATCTGCAAAGAAGCTTTCGGAGAAACTGCTTAGTGTTCTGTTAATTCATCTCACAGAGTTACATCTGTATTTCGTGGATCTCTTTGCTAGCCTTATTTCTGTGGAATCTGAGAACAGATACTTCGGATCCCATTGAAGACTATGGGGCCAAAGAAAGTATCCTCTGATAACAAAGAGAAAGAAGCTTTCTGAGAAACTTCTTTGTATTCTGTGAAATCATCACACAGAGTTACAGCTTTCCCCTCAAGAAGACTTTCGCTAAGACAGTTCTTGTGGAATTGGCAAAGCGATATTTGGAAGCCCATAGAGGGCTATGGTGAAAAAGGAAATATCCTCAGATGAAATCTGGAAAGAAGCTTTGTGAGAAACTGTTTAGTGTTCTGTTAATTCATCTCACAGAGTTACATCTGTATTTCGTGGATCTCTTTGCTAGCCTTATTTCTGTGGAATCTGAGAACAGATATTTCGGATCCCATTGAAGACTATAGGGCCAAAGGAAATATCCTCCGATAACAAAGAGAAAGAAGCTTTCTGAGAAACTTCTTTGTGTTCTGTGAAATCATCTCACAGAGTTACAGCTTTCCCCTCAAAAAGCCTTTCGCTAAGACAGTTCTTGTGGAATTGGCAAAGTGATATTTGGAAGCCCATAGAGGGCTATGGTGAAAAAGGAAATATCCTCAGATGAAATCTGGAAGGAAGCTTTCTGAGAAACAGCTGAGTGTTCTGTTAATTCATCTCACAGAGTTACATCTGTATTTCGTGTATCTCTTTGCTAGCTTTATTTCTGTGGAATCTGAGAACAGATATTTCGGATCCCATTGAAGACTATAGGGCCAAAGAAAATATCCTCCGATAACAAAGAGAAAGAAGCTTTCTGAGAAACTTCTTTGTGTTCTGTGAAATCATCTCACAGAGTTACAGCTTTCCCCTCAAGAAGCCTTTCGCTAAGACAGTTCTTGTGGAATTGGCAAAGAGATATTTGGAAGCACTTAGAGAGCTAGGGTGAAAAAGGAAATATCCTCAGATGAAATCTGGAAAGAAGCTTTCTGAGAAACTTCTGAGTGTTCTGTTAATTCATCTCACAGAGTTACATCTGTATTTCGTGTTTCTCTTTGCTAGCCTTATTTCTGTGGAATCTGAGAACAGATATTTCGGATCCCATAGAAGACTATAGGACCAAAGGAAATATCCTCCGATAACAAAGAGAAAGAAGCTTTCTGAGAAAGTTCTTTGTGTTCTGTGAAATCATCTCACAGAGTTACAGCTTTCCCCTCAAGAAGCCTTTCGCTAAGACAGTTCTCGTGGAATTGGCAAAGTGATATTTGGAAGCCCATAGAGGGCTATGGTGAAAAAGGAAATATCCTCAGATGAAATCTGGAAAGAAGCTTTCTGAGAAACTGCTTAGTGTTCTGTTAATTCATCTCACAGAGTTACATCTGTATTTCATGGATCTCTTTGCTAGCTTTATTTCTGTGGAATCTGAGAACAGATATTTCGGATCCCATTGAAGTCTGTAGGGCCAAAGGAAATATCCTCCGATAACAAAGAGAAAGAAGCTTTCTGAGAAACTTCTTTGTGTTCTGTGAAATCATCTCACAGAGTTACAGCTTTCCCCTCAAGAAGCCTTTCGCTAAGACAGTTCTTGTGGAATTGGCAAAGAGATATTTGGAAGCACTTAGAGAGCTAGGGTGAAAAAGGAAATATCCTCAGATGAAATCTGGAAGGAAGCTTTCTGAGAAACTGCTGAGTGTTCTCTTAATTCATCTCACAGAGTTACATCTGTATTTCGTGGATCTCTTTGCTAGCTTTATTTCTGTGGAATCTGAGAACAGATATTTCGGATCCCTCTGAAGACTATAGGGCCAAAGGAAATATCCTCTGATAACAAAGAGAAAGAAGCTTTCAGAGAATCTTCTCTGTGTTCTGTGAAATCAGCTCACAGAGTTACAGCTTTCCCCTCAAGAAGCCTTTCGCTAACAAAGTTCTTGTGGAATTGGCAAAGTGATATTTGAAAGCCCATAGAGGGCTATGGTGAAAAACGAAATATCCTCAGCTGAAATCTGGAAAGAAGCTTTCTGTGAAACTGCTTAGTGTTCTGTTAATTCATCTCACAGAGTTACATCTGTATTTCCTGGATCTCTTTGCTAGTTATTTCTGTGGAATCTGAGAACAGATATTTCGGATCCCATTGAAGACTATAGGGCCAAAGGAAATATCCTCCGATAACAAAGAGAAAGAAGCTTTCTGAGAAACTTCTTTGTGTTCTGTGAAATCATCTCACAGAGTTACAGCTTTCCCCTCAAGAAGCCTTTCGCTAAGACAGTTCTTGTGGAATTGGCAAAGTGATATTTGGAAGCCCTTAGAGGGCTATGGTGAAAAAGGAAATATCCTCAGATGAAATCTGGAAAGAAGCTTTCTGAGAAACTGCTTAGTGTTCTCTTAATTCATCTCACAGAGTTACATCTGTATTTCGTGCATCTCTTTGCTAGCCTTATTTCTTTGGAATCTGAGAACAGATATTTCGGATCCCATTGAAGACTATAGGGCCAAAGGAAATATCCTCCGATAACAAAGAGAAAGAAGCTTTCTGAGAAACTTCTTTGTGTTCTGTGAAATCATCTCACACAGTTACAGCTTTCCCCTCAAGAAGCCTTTCGCTAAGACAGTTCTTCTGGAATTGGCAAAGTGATATTTGGAAGCCCATAGAGGGCTATGGTGAAAAAGGAAATATCCTCAGATGAAAACTGGAAGGAAGCTTTCTGAGAAACTGCAGAGTGTTCGGTTAATTCATCTCACAGAGTTACATCTGTATGTCGTGGATCTCTTTGCTAGCCTTATTTCTTTGGAATCTGAGAACAGATATTTCAGATCCCATTGAAGACTACAGGGCCAAAGGAAATATCCTCCGATAAGAAAGAGAAAGAAGCTTTCTGAGAAACTTCTTTGTGTTCTGTGATATCATCTCACAGAGTTACAGCTTTCCCCTCAAGAAGCCTTTCGCTAAGACAGTTCTTGGGGAATTGGCAAAGTGATATTTGGAAGCCCATTGAGGGCTATGGTGAAAAAGGAAATATCCTCAGATGAAATCTGGAAAGAAGCTTTCTGAGAAACTGCTGAGTGTTCTGTTAATTCATCTCACAGAGTTACATCTGTATTTCGTGGATCTCTTTGCTAGCCTTATTTCTGTGGAACCTGAGAACAGATATTTCAGATCTCATTTAAGACTATAGGGCCAAAGGAAATATCCTCCGATAACAAAGAGAAAGAAGCTTTCTGAGAAACTTCTTTGTGTTCTGTGAAATCATCTCACAGAGTTACAGCTTTCCCCTCAAGAAGCCTTTCGCTAAGACAGTTCTTGTGGAATTGGCAAAGTGATATTTGGAAGCCCATAGAGGGATATGGTGAAAAAGGAAATATCCTCAGATGAAATCTGGAAAGAAGCTTTCTGAGAAACTGCTTAGTGTTCTGTTAATTCATCTCACAGAGTTACATCTGTATTTCGTGGATCTCTTTGCTAGCCTTATTTCTGTGGAATCTGAGAACAGATATTTCGGATCCCATTGAAGACTATAGGCCAAAGGAAATATCCTCCGATAACAAAGAGAAAGAAGCTTTCTGAGAAACTTCTTTGTGTTCTGTGAAATCATCTCACAGAGTTACAGCTTTCCCCTCAAGAAGCCTTCCGCTAAGACAGTTCTTGTTGAATTGGCAAAGTGATATTTGGAAGCCCATAGAGGGCTATGGTGAAAAAGGAAATATCCTCAGATGAAATCTGGAAAGAAGATTTCTGAGAAACTGCTGAGTGTTCTGTTAATTCATCTCACAGAGTTACATCTGTATTTCGTGGATCTCTTTGCTAGCCTTATTTCTGTGGAATCTGAGAACAGATATTTCGGATCCCATTGAAGACTATAGGGCCAAAGGAAATATCGTCCGATAACAAAGAGAAAGAAGCTTTCTGAGAAACTTCTTTGTGTTCTGTGAAATCATCTCACAGAGTTACAGCTTTCCCCTCAAGAAGCCTTTCGCTAAGACAGTTCTTGTGGAATTGGCAAAGTGATATTTGGAAGCCCATAGAGGGCTATGTTGAAAAAGTAAATATTCTCAGATGAAATCTGGAAGGAAGCTTTCTGTGATACTGCTTAGTGTTCTGTTAATTCATCTCACAGAGTTACATCTGTATTTCGTGGATCTCTTTGCTAGCCTTATTTCTTTGGAATCTGAGAACAGATATTTCGGATCCCATTGAAGACTATAGGGCCAAAGGAAATATCCTCCGATAACAAAGAGAAAGAAGCTTTCTGAGAAACTTCTTTGTGTTCTGTGAAATCATCTCACAGAGTTACAGCTTTCCCCTCAAGAAGCCTTTCGCTAAGACAGTTCTTGTGGAATTGGCAAAGTGATATTTGGAAGCCCATAGAGGGCTATGGTGAAAAAGGAAATATCCTCAGATGAAAACTGGAAGGAAGCTTTCTGAGAAAATGCTGAGTGTTCTGTTAATTCATCTCACAGAGTTACATCTGTATGTCGTGGATCTCTTTGCTAGCCTTATTTCTGTGGAATCTGAGAACAGATATTTCGGATCCCATTGAAGACTACAGGGCCAAAGGAAATATCCTCCGATAACAAAGAGAAAGAAGCTTTCTGAGAAACTTCTTTGTGTTCTGTGAAATCATCTCACAGAGTTACAGCTTTCCCCTCAAGAAGCCTTTTGCTAAGACAGTTCTTGTGGAATTGGCAAAGTGATATTTGGAAGCCCATAGAGGGCTATGGTGAAAAAGGAAATATCCTCAGATGAAATCTGGAAAGAAGCTTTCTGAGAAACTGCTGAGTGTTCTGTTAATTCATCTCACAGAGTTACCTCTGTATTTCGTGGATCTCTTTGCTAGCCTTTTTTCTGTGGAACCTGAGAACAGATATTTCAGATCTCATTTAAGACTATAGGGCCAAAGGAAATATCCTCCGATAACAAAGAGAAAGAAGCTTTCTGAGAAACTTCTTTGTGTTCTGTGAAATCATCTCACAGAGTTACAGCTTTCCCCTCAAGAAGCCTTTCGCTAAGACAGTTCTTGTGGAATTGGCAAAGTGATATTTGGAAGCCCATAGAGGGATACGGTGAAAAAGGAAATATCCTCAGATGAAATCTGGAAAGAAGCTTTCTGAGAAACTGCTTAGTGTTCTGGTAATTCATCTCACAGAGTTACATCAGTATTTCGTGGATCTCTTTGCTAGCCTTATTTCTGTGGAATCTGAGAACAGATATTTCGGATCCCATTGAAGACTATAGGGCCAAAGGAAATATCCTCGGATAACAAAGAGAAAGAAGCTTTCTGAGAAACTTCTTTGTGTTCTGTGAAATCATCTCACAGAGTTACAGCTTTCCCCTCAAGAAGCCTTTCGCTAAGACAGTTCTTGTTGAATTGGCAAAGTGATATTTGGAAGCCCATAGAGGGCTATGGTGAAAAAGGAAATATCCTCAGATGAAATCTGGAAAGAAGATTTCTGAGAAATTGCTGAGTGTTCTGTTAATTCATCTCACAGAGTTATATCTGTATTTCGTGGATGTCTTTGCTAGCCTTATTTCTGTGGAATCTGAGAACAGATATTTCGGATCCCATTGAAGACTACAGGGCCAAAGGAAATATCTTGCGATAACAAAGAGAAAAAAGCTTTCTGAGAAACTTCTTTGTATTCTGTGAAATCATCTCACAGAGTTACAGCTTTCCCCTCAAGAATCCTTTCGCTAAGACAGTTCTTGTGGAATTGGCAAAGTGATATTTGGAAGCCCATAGAGGGATATGGTGAAAAAGGAAATATCCTCAGATGAAATCTGGAAAGAAGCTTTCTGAGAAACTGCTTAGTGTTCTGTTAATTCATCTCACAGAGTTACATCTGTGTTTCGTGGATCTCTTTGCTAGCCTTATTTCTGTGGAATCTGAGAACAGATATTTCGGATCCCTTTGAAGACTATAGGGCCAAAGGAAATATCCTCCGATAACAAAGAGAAAGAAGCTTTCTGAGAAACTTCTTTGTGTTCTGTGAAATCATCTCACAGAGTTACAGCTTTCCCCTCAAGAATCCTTTCGCTAAGACAGTTCTTGTGGAATTGGCAAAGTGATATTTGGAAGCCCATAGAGGGATATGGTGAAAAAGGAAATATCCTCAGATGAAATCTGGAAAGAAGCTTTCTGAGAAACTGCTTAGTGTTCTGTTAATTCATCTCACAGAGTTACATCTGTATTTCGTGGATCTCTTTGCTAGTCTTATTTCTTTGGAATCTGAGAACAGATATTTCGGATCCCTTTCAAGACTATAGGGCCAAAGGAAATATCCTCCGATAACAAAGAGAAAGAAGCTTTCTGAGAAACTTCTTTGTGTTCTGTGAAATCATCTCACAGAGTTACAGCTTTCCCCTCAAGAAGCCTTTCGCTAAGACAGTTCTTGTGGAATTGGCAAAGAGATATTTGGTTGCCCATAGAGGGCTATGGTGAAAAAGGAAATATCCTCAGATGAAAACTGGAAGGAAGCTTTCTGAGAAAATGCTGAGTGTTCTGTTAATTCTTCTCACAGAGTTACATCTGTATTTCGTGGATCTGTTTGCTAGCCTTATTTCTGTGGAACATGAGAACAGATATTTCAGATCTCATTTAAGACTATAGGGCCAAAGGAAATATCCTCCGATAACAAAGAGAAAGAAGCTTTCTGAGAAACTTCTTTGAGTTCTGTGAAATCATCTCACAGAGTTACAGCTTTACCCTCAAGAAGCCTTTCGCTAAGACAGTTCTTGTGGAATTGGCAAAGTGATATTTGGAAGCCCATAGAGGGCTGTGGTGAAAAAGGAAATATCCTCAGATGAAATCTGGAAAGAAGCTTTCTGAGAAACTGCTTAGTGTTCTGTTAATTCATCTCACAGAGTTACATCTGTATTTCGTGGATCTCTTTGCTAGCCTTATTTCTGTGGAATCTGAGAAGAGATATTTCAGATCCCTTTGAAGACTATAGGGCCAAAGGAAATATCTACCGATAAAAAGAGAAAAAAGCTTTCTGAGAAACTTCTTTGTGTTCTGTGAAATCATCTCACAGAGTTACAGCTTTCCACTCCAGAAGCCTTTCGCTAAGACAGTTCTTGTGGAATTGGCAAAGTGATATTTGGAATCCCACAGAGGGCTATGGTGAAAAAGGATATATCCTCAGATGAAATCTGGAAAGAAGCTTTCTGAGAAACTGCTTAGTGTTCTGTAAATTCATCTCACAGAGTTACATCGGTGTTTCGTGGATCTCTTTGCTAGCCTTATTTCTGTGGAATCTGAGAACAGATATTTCGGATCCCTTTGAAGACTATAGGGCCAAAGGAAATATCCTCCGATAACAAAGAGAAAGAAGCTTTCTGAGAAACTTCTTTGTGTTCTGTGAAATCATCTCACAGAGTTACAGCTTTCCCCTCAAGAAGCCTTTCGATAGACAGTTCTTGTGGAATTGGCAAAGTGATATTTGGAAGCCCTTAGAGGGCTATGGTGAAAAAGGAAATATCCTCAGATGAAATCTGGAAGGAAGCTTTCTGAGAAACTGCTGAGCGTTCTGTTACTTCATCTCACAGAGTTACATCCGTATTTCGTGGATCTCTTTGCTAGACTTATTTCTGTGGAATCTGAGAAGAGATATTTTGGATCCCTTTGAAGACTATAGGGCCAAAGGAAATATCCTCCCATAACAAAGAGAAAGAAGCTTTCTGAGAAACTTCTTTGTGTTCTGTGAAATCATCTCACAGAGTTACAGCTTTCCCCTCAAGAAGCCTTTCGCTAAGACAGTTCTTGTGGAATTGGCAAAGTGATATTTGAAAGCCCCTAGAGGGCTATGGTGAAAAAGGAAATATCCTCAGATGAAATCTGGAAAGAAGGTTTCTGAGAAACTGCTTAGTGTTCTGTTAATTCACCTCACAGAGTTACATCCGTATTTCGTGGATCTCTTTGCTAGACTTATTTCTGTGGAATCTGAGAACAGATATTTCGGATCCCTTTGAAGACTATAGGGCCAAAGGAAATATCCTCCGATAACAAAGAGAAAGAAGCTTTCTGAGAAACTTCTTTGTGTTCTGTGAAATCATCTCACAGAGTTACAGCTTTCCCCTCAAGAAGCCTTTCGCTAAGACAGTTCTTGTGGAATTGGCAAAGCGATATTTGGAAGCCCATAGAGTGCTATGGTGAAAAAGGAAATATCCTCAGATGAAATCTGGAAAGAAGCTTTCTGAGAAACTGCTTAGTGTTCTGTTAATTCATCTCACAGAGTTACATCTGTATTTCGTGGATCTCTTTGCTAGCCTTATTTCTGTGGAATCTGAGAACAGATATTTCGGATCCCATTGAAGACTACAGGGCCAAAGGAAATATCTTCCGATAACAAAGAGAAAAAAGCTTTCAGAGAAACTTCTTTGTATTCTGTGAAATCATCTCACAGAGTTACAGCTTTCCCCTCCAGAAGCCTTTCGCTAAGACAGTTCTTGTGGAATTGGCAAAGTGATATTTTGAATCCCATAGAGGGCTATGGTGAAAAAGGAAATATCCTCAGATGAAATGTGGAAAGAAGCTTTCTGAGAAACTGCTTAGTTTTCTGTTAATTCATCTCACAGAGTTACATCTGGGTTTCGTGGATCTCTTTGCTAGCCTTATTTCTGTGGAATCTGAGAACAGATATTTCGGATCCCTTTGAAGACTATAGGGCCAAAGGAAATATCCTCAGATAACAAAGAGAAAGAAGCTTTCTGAGAAACTTCTTCGTGTTCTGTGAAATCATCTCACAGAGTTACAGCTTTCCCCTCAAGAAGCCTTTCGCTAAGACAGTTCTTGTGGAATTGGCAAAGTGATATTTGGAAGCCCATAGAGGGCTATGGTGAAAAAGGAAATATCCTCAGATGAAATCTGGAAAGAAGCTTTCTGAGAAACTGCTTAGTGTTCTGTTAATTCATCTCACAGAGTTACATCCGTATTTCGTGGATCTCTTTGCTAGCCTTATTTCTGTGGAATCTGAGAACAGATATTTCGGATCCCTTTGAAGAATATAGGGCCAAAGGAAATTTCCTCCGATAACAAAGAGAAAGAAGCTTTCTGAGAAACTTCTTTGTGTTCCGTGAAATCATCTCACAGAGTTACAGCTTTCCCCTCAAGAAGCCTTTCGCTAAGACAGTTCTTGTGGAATTGGCAAAGTGATATTTGGAATCCCACAGAGGGCTATGGTGAAAAAGGAAATATCCTCAGATGAAATCTGGAAAGAAGCTTTCTGAGAAACTGCTTAGTGTTCTGTAAATTCATCTCACAGAGTTACATCGGTGTTTCGTGGATCTCTTTGCTAGCCTTATTTCTGTGGAATCTGAGAACAGATATTTCGGATCCCTTTGAAGACTATAGGGCCAAAGGAAACATCCTCCGATAACAAAGAGAAAGAAGCTTTCTGAGAAACTTCTTTGTGTTCTGTGAAATCATCTCACAGAGTTACAGCTTTCCCCTCAAGAAGCCTTTCGATAGACAGTTCTTGTGGAATTGGCAAAGTGATATTTGGAAGCCCTTAGAGGGCTATGGTGAAAAAGGAAATATCCTCAGATGAAATCTGGAAGGAAGCTTTCTGAGAAACTGCTGAGCGTTCTGTTACTTCATCTCACAGAGTTACATCCGTATTTCGTGGATCTCTTTGCTAGACTCATTTCTGTGGAATCTGAGAAGAGATATTTTGGATCCCTTTGAAGACTATAGGGCCAAAGGAAATATCCTCCCATAACAAAGAGAAAGAAGCTTTCTGAGAAACTTCTTTGTGTTCTGTGAAATCATCTCACAGAGTTACAGCTTTCCCCTCAAGAAGCCTTTCGCTAAGACAGTTCTTGTGGAATTGGCAAAGTGATATTTGGAAGCCCCTAGAGGGCTATGGTGAAAAAGGAAAAATCCTCAGATGAAATCTGGAAAGAAGGTTTCTGAGAAACTGCTTAGTGTTCTGTTAATTCACCTCACAGAGTTACATCCGTATTTCGTGGATCTCTTTGCTAGACTTATTTCTGTGGAATCTGAGAACAGATATTTCGGATCCCTTTGAAGACTATAGGGCCAAAGGAAATATCCTCCGATAACAAAGAGAAAGAAGCTTTCTGAGAAACTTCTTTGTGTTCTGTGAAATCATCTCACAGAGTTACAGCTTTCCCCTCAAGAAGCCTTTCGCTAAGACAGTTCTTGTGGAATTGGCAAAGTGATATTTTGAATCCCATAGAGGGCTATGGTGAAAAAGGAAATATCCTCAGATGAAATGTGGAAAGAAGCTTTCTGAGAAACTGCTTAGTTTTCTGTTAATTCATCTCACAGAGTTACATCTGTGTTTCGTGGATCTCTTTGCTAGCCTTATTTCTGTGGAATCTGAGAACAGATATTTCGGATCCCTTTGAAGACTATAGGGCCAAAGGAATTATCCTCAGATAACAAAGAGAAAGAAGCTTTCTGAGAAACTTCTTTGTGTTCTGTGAAATCATCTCACAGAGTTACAGCTTTCCCCTCAAGAAGCCTTTCGCTAAGACAGTTCTTGTGGAATTGGCAAAGTGATATTTGGAAGCCCATAGAGGGCTATGGTGAAAAAGGAAATATCCTCAGATGAAATCTGGAAAGAAGCTTTCTGAGAAACTGCTTAGTGTTCTGTTAATTCATCTCACAGAGTTACATCCGTATTTCGTGGATCTCTTTGCTAGCCTTATTTCTGTGGAATCTGAGAACAGATATTTCGGATCCCTTTGAAGACTATAGGGCCAAAGGAAATTTCCTCCGATAACAAAGAGAAAGAAGCTTTCTGAGAAACTTCTTTGTGTTCCGTGAAATCATCTCACAGAGTTACAGCTTTCCCCTCAAGAAGCCTTTCGTTAAGACAGTTCTTGTGGAATTGGCAAAGTGATATTTGGAAGCCCTTATAGGGCTATGGTGAAAAAGGAAATATCCTCAGATGAAATCTGGAAAGAAGCTTTCTGAGAAACTGCTTAGTGTTCTGTTAATTCAACTCACAGAGTTACATCTGTATTTCCTGGATCTCTTTGCTAGCCTTATTTCTTTGGAATCTGAGAACAGATATTTCGGATCCCTTTGAAGACTATAGGGCCAAAGGAAATATCCTCCGATAACAAAGAGAAAGAAACTTTCTGAGAAACTTCTTTGTGTTCTGTGAAATCATCTCACAGAGTTACAGCTTTCCCCTCAAGAAACCTTTCGCTAAGACAGTTCTTGTGGAATTGGCAAAGTGATATTTGGAAGCCCATAGAGGTCTATGGTGAAAAAGGAAATATCCTCAGATGAAAACTGGAAGGAAGCTTTCTGAGAAAATGCTGAGTGTTCTGTTAATTCATCTCACAGAGTTACATCTGTATGTCGTGGATCTCTTTGCTAGCCTTATTTCTGTGGAATCTGAGAACAGATATTTCGGATCCCTTTGAAGACTACAGGGCCAAAGGAAATATCCTCCGATAACAAAGAGAAAGAAGCTTTCTGAGAAACTTCTTTGTGTTCTGTGAAATCATCTCACAGAGTTACAGCTTTCCACTCAAGAAGCCTTTCGCTAAGACAGTTCTTGTGGAATTGGCAAAGTGATATTTGGAAGCCCATAGAGGGCTATGGTGAAAAAGGAAATATCCTCAGATGAAATCTGGAAAGAAGCTTTCTGAGAAACTGCTGAGTGTTCTGTTAATTCTTCTCACAGAGTTACATCTGTATTTCGTGCATCTCTTTGCTAGCCTTATTTCTGTGGAACCTGAGAACAGATATTTCAGATCTCATTTAAGACTATAGGGCCAAAGGAAATATCCTCCGATAACAAAGAGAAAGAAGCTTACTGATAAACTTCTTTGTGTTCTGTGAAATCATCTCACAGAGTTACAGCTTTCCCCTCAAGAAGCCTTTCGCTAAGACAGTTCTTGTGGAATTGGCAAAGTGATATTTGGAAGCCCATAGAGGGATATGGTGAAAAAGGAAATATCCTCACATGAAATCTGGAAAGAAGCTTTCTGAGAAACTGCTTAGTGTTCTGTTAATTCATCTCACAGAGTTACATCAGTATTTCGTGGATCTCTTTGCTAGCCTTATTTCTGTGGAATCTGAGAACAGATATTTCGGATCCCATTGAAGACTATAGGGCCAAAGGAAATATCCTCGGATAACAAAGAGAAAGAAGCTTTCTGAGAAACTTCTTTGTGTTCTGTGAAATCATCTCACAGAGTTACAGCTTTCCCCTCAAGAAGCCTTTCGCTAAGACAGTTCTTGTGGAATTGGCAAAGTGATATTTGGAACCCCTAGAGGCCTATGGTGAAAAAGGAAATATCCTCAGATGAAATCTGGAAAGAAGCTTTCTGAGAAACTGCTTAGTGTTCTGTTAATTCATCTCACAGAGTTACATCTGTATTTCGTGGATCTCTTTGCTAGCCTTATTTCTGTGGAATCTGAGAACAGATATTTCGGATCCCTTTGAAGACTATAGGGCCAAAGGAAATGTCCTCCGATAACAAAGAGAAAGAAGCTTTCTGAGAAACTTCTTTGTGTTCTGTGAAATCATCTCACAGAGTTACAGCTTTCCCCTCAAGAATCCTTTCGCTAAGACAGTTCTTGTGGAATTGGCAAAGTGATATTTGGAAGCCCATAGAGGGCTATGGTGAAAAAGGAAATATCCTCAGATGAAATCTGGAAAGAAGCTTTCTGAGAAACTGCTTAGTGTTCTGTTAATTCATCTCACAGAGTTACATCCGTATTTCGTGGATCTCTTTGCTAGCCTTATTTCTTTGGAATCTGAGAACAGATATTTCGGATCCCATTGAAGACTATAGGGCCAAAGGAAATATCCTCCGATAACAAAGAGAAAGAAGCTTTCTGAGAAACTTCTTTGTGTTCTGTGAAATCATCTCACAGAGTTACAGCTTTCCCCTCAAGAAGCCTTTCGATAAGACAGTTCTTGTGGAATTGGCAAAGTGATATTTGGAAGCCCTTAGAGGGCTATGGTGAAAAAGGAAATATCCTCAGATGAAATCTGGAAGGAAGCTTTCTGAGAAACTGCTGAGCGTTCTGTTACTTCATCTCACAGAGTTACAACCGTATTTCGTGGATCTCTTTGCTAGACTTATTTCTGTGGAATCTGAGAAGAGATATTTTGGATCCCTTTGAAGACTATAGGGCCAAAGGAAATATCCTCCGATAACAAAGAGAAAGAAGCTTTCTGAGAAACTTCTTTGTGTTCTGTGAAATCATCTCACAGAGTTAGAGCTTTCCCCTCAAGAAGCCTTTCGCTAAGACAGTTCTTGTGGAATTGGCAAAGTGATATTTGGAAGCACCTAGAGGGCTATGGTGAAAAAGGAAATATCCTCAGATGAAATCTGGAAAGAAGCTTTCTGAGAAACTGCTTAGTGTTCTGTTAATTCACCTCACAGAGTTACATCCGTATTTCGTGGATCTCTTTGCTAGACTTATTTCTGTGGAATCTGAGAACAGATATTTCGGATGCCATTGAAGACTATAGGGCCAAAGGAAATATCTTCCGATAACAAAGAGAAAAAAGCTTCCTGAGAAACTTCTTTGTATTCTGTGAAATCATCTCACAGAGTTACAGCTTTCCCTCAAGAAGCCTTTCGCTAAGACAGTTCTTGTGGAATTGGCAAAGTGATATTTTGAATCCCTTAGAGGGCTATGGTGAAAAAGGAAATATCGTCAGATGAAATGTGGAAAGAAGCTTTCTGAGAAACTGCTTAGTTTTCTGTTAATTCATCTCACAGAGTTACATCTGTGTTTCGTGGATCTCTTTGGTAGCCTTATTTCTGTGGAATCTGAGAACAGATATTTCGGATCCCTTTGAAGACTATAGGGCCAAAGGAAATATCCTCCGATAACAAAGAGAAAGAAGCTTTCTGAGAAACTTCTTTGTGTTCTGTGAAATCATCTCACAGAGTTACAGCTTTCCCCTCAAGAATCCTTTCGCTAAGACAGTTCTTGTGGAATTGGCAAAGTGATATTTGGAAGCCCATAGAGGGCTATGGTGAAAAAGGAAATATCATCAGATGAAATCTGGAAAGAAGCTTTCTGAGAAACTGCTGAGTGTTCTGTTAATTCATCTCACAGAGTTACATCTGTATTTCGTGGATCTCTTTGCTAGCCTTATTTATGTGGAACCTGAGAACAGATATTTCAGATCTCATTTAAGACTATACGGCCAAAGGAAATATCCTCCGATAACAAAGAGAAAGAAGCTTTCTGAGAAACTTCTTTGTGTTCTGTGAAATCATCTCACAGAGTTACAGCTTTCCCCTCAAGAAGCCTTTCTCTAAGACAGTTCTTGTGGAATTGGCAAAGTGATATTTGGAAGCCCATAGAGGGCTATGGTGAAAAAGGAAATATCCTCAGATGAAATCTGGAAAGAAGCTTTCTGAGAAACTGCTTAGTGTTCTGTTAATTCATCTCACAGAGTTACATCTGTATTTCGTGGATCTTTTTGCTAGCCTTATTTCTGTGGAATCTGAGAACAGATATTTCGGATCCCATTGAAGACTATTGGGCCAAAGGAAATATCCTCCGATAACAAAGAGAAAGAAGCTTTCTGAGAAACTTCTTTGTGTTCTGTGAAATCATCTCACAGAGTTACAGCTTTCCCCTCAAGAAGCCTTTCGCTAAGACAGTTCTTGTGGAATTGGCAAAGTGATATTTGGAAGCCCATAGAGGGCTATGTTGAAAAAGGAAATATTCTCAGATGAAATCTGGAAGGAAGCTTTCTGTGAAACTGCTTAGTGTTCTGTTAATTCATCTCACAGAGTTACATCTGTATTTCGTGGATCTCTTTGCTAGCCTTATTTCTTTGGAATCTGAGAACAGATATTTCTGATCCCATTGAAGACTACAGGGCCAAAGGAAATATCCTCCGATAACAAAGAGAAAGAAGCTTTCTGAGAAACTTCTTTGTGTTCTGTGAAATCATCTCACAGAGTTACAGCTTTCCCCTCAAGAAGCCTTTCGCTAAGACAGTTCTTGTGGAATTGGCAAAGTGATATTTGGGAGCCCATAGAGGGCTATGGTGAAAAAGGAAATATCCTCAGATGAAATCTGGAAAGAAGCTTTCTGAGAAACTGCTTAGTGTTCTGTTAATTCATCTCACAGAGTTACATCTGTATTTCGTGGATCTCTTTGCTAGCCTTATTTCTTTGGAATCTGAGAACAGATATTTCGGATCCCATTGAAGACTATAGGGCCAAAGGAAATATCCTCCGATAACAAATGGAAAGAAGCTTTCTGATTAACTTCTTTGTGTTCTGTGAAATCATCTCACAGAGTTACAGCTTTCCCCTCAAGAAGCCTTTCGCTAAGACAGTTCTTGTGGAATTGGCAAAGTGATATTTGGAAGCCCATAGAGGGCTACGGTGAAAAAGGAAATATCCTCAGATGAAATCTGGAAAGAAGCTTTCTGAGAAACTGCTGAGTGTTCTGTTAATTCATCTCACAGAGTTACATCTGTATTTCGTGGATCTCTTTGCTAGCCTTATTTCTGTGGAACCTGAGAACAGATATTTCAGATCTCATTTAAGACTATAGGGCCAAAGGAAATATCCTCCGATAACAAAGAGAAAGAAGCTTTCTGAGAAACTTCTTTGTGTTCTCTGAAATCATCTCACAGAGATACAGCTTTCCCCTCAAGAAGCCTTTCGCTAAGACAGTTCTTGTGGAATTGGCAAAGTGATATTTGGAAGCCCTTAGAGGGCTATGGTGAAAAAGGAAATATCCTCAGATGAAATCTGGAAAGAAGCTTTCTGAGAAACTGCTTAGTGTTCTGTTAATTCATCTCACAGAGTTACATCTGTATGTCGTGAATCTCTTTGCTAGCCTTATTTCTGAGGAATCTGAGAACAGATATTTCGGATCCCATTGAAGACTACAGGGCCAAAGGAAATATCCTCCGATGACAAAGAGAAAGAAGCTTTCTGAGAAACTTCTTTGTGTTCTGTGAAATCATCTCACAGAGTTACAGCTTTCCCCTCAAGAAGCCTTTCGCTAAGACAGTTCTTGTGGAATTGGCAAAGTGATATTTTGAATCCCTTAGAGGGCTATGGTGAAAAAGGAAATATCCTCAGATGAAATGTGGAAAGAAGCTTTCTGATAAACTGCTTAGTTTTCTGTTAATTCATCTCACAGAGTTACATCTGTGTTTCGTGGATCTCTTTGGTAGCCTTATTTCTGTGGAATCTGAGAACAGATATTTCGGATCCCTTTGAAGACTATAGGGCCAAAGGAAATATCCTCCGATAACAAAGAGAAAGAAGCTTTCTGAGAAACTTCTTTGTGTTCTGTGAAATCATATCACAGAGTTACAGCTTTCCCCTCAAGAATCCTTTCGCTAAGACAGTTCTTGTGGAATTGGCAAAGTGATATTTGGAAGCCCATAGAGGGCTATGGTGAAAAAGGAAATATCCTCAGATGAAGTCTGGAAAGAAGCTTTCTGTGAAACTGCTTAGTGTTCTGTTAATTCATCTCACAGAGTTACATCTGTATTTCGTGGATCTCTTTGCTAGCCTTATTTCTTTGGAATCTGAGAACAGATATTTCTGATCCCATTGAAGACTATAGGGCCAAAGGAAATATCCTCCGATAACAAAGAGAAAGAAGCTTTCTGAGAAACTTCTTTGTGTTCTGTGAAATAATCTCACAGAGTTACATCTTTCCCCTCAAGAAACCTTTCGCTAAGACAGTTCTTGTGGAATTGGCAAAGTGATATTTGGAACCCCTAGAGGGCTATGGTGAAAAAGGAAATATCCTCAGATGAAAACTGGAAGGAAGCTTTCTGAGAAAATGCTGAGTGTTCTGTTAAATCATCTCACAGAGTTACATCGGTATGTCGTGGATCTCCCTGCTAGCCTTATTTCTATGGAATCTGAGAACAGATATTTCGAATCCCATTGAAGACTACAGGGCCAAAGGAAATATCCTCCGATAACAAAGAGAAGGAAGCTTTCTGAGAAACTTCTTTGTGTTCTGTGAAATCATCTCACAGAGTTACAGCTTTCCCGTCAAGAAGCCTTTCGCTAAGACAGTTCTTGTGGAATTGGCAAAGTGATATTTGGAAGCCCATAGAGGGCTATGGTGAAAAAGGAAATATCCTCAGATGAAATCTGGAAAGAAGCTTTCTGAGAAACTGCTGAGTGTTCTGTTAATTCATCTCACAGAGTTACATCTGTATTTCGTGGATCTCTTTGCTAGCCTTATTTATGTGGAACCTGAGAACAGATATTTCAGATCTCATTTAAGACTATACGGCCAAAGGAAATATCCTCCGATAACAAAGAGAAAGAAGCTTTCTGAGAAACTTCTTTGTGTTCTGTGAAATCATCTCACAGAGTTACAGCTTTCCCCTCAAGAAGCCTTTTGCTAAGACAGTTCTTGTGGAATTGGCAAAGTGATATTTGGAAGCCCATAGAGGGCTATGGTGAAAAAGGAAATATCCTCAGATGAAATCTGGAAAGAAGCTTTCTGAGAAACTGCTTAGTGTTCTGTTAATTCATCTCACAGAGTTACATCTGTATTTCGTGGATCTTTTTGCTAGCATTATTTCTGTGGAATCTGAGAACAGATATTTTGGATCCCATTGAAGACTATAGGGCCAAAGGAAATATCCTCCGATAACAAAGAGAAAGAAGCTTTCTGAGAAACTTCTTTGTGTTCTGTGAAATCACCTCACAGAGTTACAGCTTTCCCCTCAAGAAGCCTTTCGCTAAGACAGTTCTTGTGGAATTGGCAAAGTGATATTTGGAAGCCCATGGAGGGCTATGGTGAAAAAGGAAATATCCTCAGATGAAATCTGGAAAGAAGATTTCTGAGAAACTGCTGAGTGTTCTGTTAACTCATCTCACAGAGTTACATCTGTATTTCGTGGATCTCTTTGCTAGCCTTATTTCTGTGGAATCTGAGAACAGATATTTCGGATCCCATTGAAGACTAAAGGGCCAAAGGAAATATCCTCCGATAACAAAGAGAAAGAAGCTTTCTGAGAAACTTCTTTGTGTTCTGTGAAATCATCTCACAGAGTTACAGCTTTCCCCTCAAGAAGCCTTTCGCTAAGACAGTTCTTGTGGAATTGGCAAAGTGATATTTGGAAGCCCATAGAGGGCTATGTTGAAAAAGGAAATATTCTCAGATGAAATCTGGAAGGAAGCTTTCTGTGAAACTGCTTAGTGTTCTGTTAATTCATCTCACAGAGTTACATCTGTATTTCGTGGATCTCTTTGCTAGCCTTATTTCTTTGGAATCTGAGAACAGATATTTCTGATCCCATTGAAGACTACAGGGCCAAAGGAAATATCCTCCGATAACAAAGAGAAAGAAGCTTTCTGAGAAACTTCTTTGTGTTCTGTGAAATCATCTCACAGAGTTACAGCTTTCCCCTCAAGAAGCCTTTCGCTAAGACAGTTCTTGTGGAATTGGCAAAGTGATATTTGGAACCCTTAGAGGGCTATGGTGAAAAAGGAAATATCCTCAGATGAAAACTGGAAGGAAGCTTTCTGAGAAAATGCTGAGTGTTCTGTTAATTCATCTCACAGAGTTACATCGGTATGTCGTGGATCTCTTTGCTAGCCTTATTTCTGTGGAATCTGAGAGCAGATATTTCGAATCCCATTGAAGACTACAGGGCCAAAGGAAATCCTCCGATAACAAAGAGAAAGAAGCTTTCTGAGAAACTTCTTTGTGTTCTGTGAAATCATCTCACAGAGTTACAGCTTTCCCCTCAAGAAGCCTTTCGCTAAGACAGTTCTTGTGGAATTGGCAAAGTGATATTTGGAAGCCCATAGAGGGCTATGGTGAAAAAGGAAATATCCTCAGATGAAATCTGGAAAGAAGCTTTCTGAGAAACTGCTGAGTGTTCTGTTAATTCATCTCACAGAGTTACATCTGTATTTCGTGGATCTCTTTGCTAGCCTTATTTATGTGGAACCTGAGAACAGATATTTCAGATCTGATTTAAGACTATACGGCCAAAGGAAATATCCTCCGATAACAAAGAGAAAGAAGCTTTCTGAGAAACTTCTTTGTGTTCTGTGAAATCATCTCACAGAGTTACAGCTTTCCCCTCAAGAAGCCTTTCGCTAAGACAGTTCTTGTGGAATTGGCAAAGTGATATTTGGAAGCCCATAGAGGGCTATGGTGAAAAAGGAAATATCCTCAGATGAAATCTGGAAAGAAGCTTTCTGAGAAACTGCTTAGTGTTCTGTTAATTCATCTCACAGAGTTACATCTGTATTTCGTGGATCTCTTTGCTAGCCTTATTTCTTTGGAATCTGAGAACAGATATTTCTGATCCCATTGAAGACTATAGGGCCAAAGGAAATATCCTCCGATAACAAATGGAAAGAAGCTTTCTGATTAACTTCTTTGTGTTCTGTGAAATCATCTCACAGAGTTACAGCTTTCCCCTCAAGAAGCCTTTCGCTAAGACAGTTCTTGTGGAATTGGCAAAGTGATATTTGGAAGCCCATAGAGGGCTACGGTGAAAAAGGAAATATCCTCAGATGAAATCTGGAAAGAAGCTTTCTGAGAAACTGCTGAGTGTTCTGTTAATTCATCTCACAGAGTTACATCTGTATTTCGTGGATCTCTTTGCTAGCCTTATTTCTGTGGAACCTGAGGACAGATATTTCAGATCTCATTTAAGACTATAGGGCCAAAGGAAATATCCTCCGATAACAAAGAGAAAGAAGCTTTCTGAGAAACTTCTTTGTGTTCTCTGAAATCATCTCACAGAGATACAGCTTTCCCCTCAAGAAGCCTTTCGCTAAGACAGTTCTTGTGGAATTGGCAAAGTGATATTTGGAAGCCCTTAGAGGGCTATGGTGAAAAAGGAAATATCCTCAGATGAAATCTGGAAAGAAGCTTTCTGAGAAACTGCTTAGTGTTCTGTTAATTCATCTCACAGAGTTACATCTGTATGTCGTGAATCTCTTTGCTAGCCTTATTTCTGAGGAATCTGAGAACAGATATTTTGGATCCCATTGAAGACTACAGGGCCAAAGGAAATATCCTCCGATGACAAAGAGAAAGAAGCTTTCTGAGAAACTTCTTTGTGTTCTGTGAAATCATCTCACAGAGTTACAGCTTTCCCCTCAAGAAGCCTTTCGCTAAGACAGTTCTTGTGGAATTGGCAAAGTGATATTTGGAAGCCCATAGAGGGCTATGGTGAAAAAGGAAATATCCTCAGATGAAATCTGGAAAGAAGATTTCTGAGAAACTGCTGAGTGTTCTGTTAACTCATCTCACAGAGTTACATCTGTATTTCGTGGATCTCTTTGCTAGCCTTATTTCTGTGGAATCTGAGAACAGATATTTCGGATCCCATTGAAGACTACCGGGCCAAAGGAAATATCCTCCGATAACAAAGAGAAAGAAGCATTCTGAGAAACTTCTTTGTGTTCTGTGAAATCATCTCACAGAGTTACAGCTTTCCCCTCAAGAAGCCTTTCGCTAAGACAGTTCTTGTGTAATTGGCAAAGTGATATTTGGAACCCCTAGAGGGCTATGGTGAAAAAGGAAATATCCTCAGATGAAAACTGGAAGGAAGCTTTCTGAGAAAATGCTGAGTGTTCTGTTAATTCATCTCACAGAGTTACATCTGTATGTCGTGGATCTCTTTGCTAGCCTTATTTCTGTGGAATCTGAGAACAGATATTTCGGATCCCATTGAAGACTACAGGGCCAAAGGAATTATCCTCCGATAACAAAGAGAAAGAAGCTTTCTGAGAAACTTCTTTGTGTTCTGTGAAATCATCTCACAGAGTTACAGCTTTCCCCTCAAGAAGCCTTTCGCTAAGACAGTTCTTGTGGAATTGGCAAAGTGATATTTGGAAGCCCATAGAGGGCTATGGTGAAAAAGGAAATATCCTCAGATGAAATCTGGATAGAAGCTTTCTGAGAAACTGCTTAGTGTTCTGTTAATTCATCTCATAGAGTTACATCTGTATTTCGTGGATCTCTTTGCTAGCCTGATTTCTGTGGAATCTGAGAACAGATATTTCGGATCCCTTTGAAGACTATAGGGCCAAAGGAAATATCCTCCGATAACAAAGAGAAAGAAGCTTTCTGAGAAACTTCTTTGTGTTCTGTGAAATCATCTCACAGAGTTACAGCTTTCCCCTCAAGAAGCCTTTCGCTAAGACAGTTCTTGTGGAATTGGCAAAGTGATACTTGGAAGCCCTTAGAGGGCTATGGTGAAAAAGGAAATATCCTCAGATGAAATCTGGAAAGAAGCTTTCTGAGAAACTGCTTAGTGTTCTGTTAATTCATCTCACAGAGTTACATCTGTATTTCGTGGATCTCTTTGCTAGCCTTATTTCTTTGGAATCTGAGAACAGATATTTCGGATCCCATTGAAGACTATAGGGCCAAAGGAAATATCCTCCGATAACAAAGAGAAAGAAGCTTTCTGAGAGACTTCTTTGTGTTCTGTGAAATAATCTCACAGAGTTACAGCTTTCCCCTCAAGAAGCCTTTCGCTAAGACAGTTCTTGTGGAATTGGCAAAGTGATATTTGGAACCCCTAGAGTGGTATGGTGAAAAAGGAAATATCCTCAGATGAAAACTGGAAGGAAGCTTTCTGAGAAAATGCTGAGTGTTCTGTTAATTCATCTCACAGAGTTACATCTCTATGTCGTGGATCTCTTGCTAGCCTTATTTCTGTGGAATCTGAGAACAGATATTTCGGATCCCATTGAAGACTACAGGGCCAAAGGAAATATCCTCCGATAACAAAGAGAAAGAAGCTTTCTGAGAAACTTCTTTGTGTTCTGTGAAATCATCTCACAGAGTTACAGCTTTCCCCTCAAGAAGCCTTTCGCTAAGACAGTTCTTGTGGAATTGGCAAAGTGATATTTGGAAGCCCATAGAGGGCTACGGTGAAAAAGGAAATATCCTCAGATGAAATCTGGAAAGAAGCTTTCTGAGAAACTGCTGAGTGTTCTGTTAATTCATCTCACAGAGTTACATCTGTATTTCGTGGATCTCTTTGCTAGCCTTATTTCTGTGGAACCTGAGAACAGATATTTCAGATCTCATTTAAGACTATAGGGCCAAAGGAAATATCCTCCGATAACAAAGAGAAAGAAGCTTTCTGAGAAACTTCTTTGTGTTCTCTGAAATCATCTCACAGAGATACAGCTTTCCCCTCAAGAAGCCTTTCGCTAAGACAGTTCTTGTGGAATTGGCAAAGTGATATTTGGAAGCCCTTAGAGGGCTATGGTGAAAAAGGAAATATCCTCAGATGAAATCTGGAAAGAAGCTTTCTGAGAAACTGCTTAGTGTTCTGTTAATTCATCTCACAGAGTTACATCTGTATGTCGTGGATCTCTTTGCTAGCCTTATTTCTGAGGAATCTGAGAACAGATATTTCGGATCCCATTGAAGACTACAGGGCCAAAGGAAATATCCTCCGATGACAAAGAGAAAGAAGCTTTCTGAGAAACTTCTTTGTGTTCTGTGAAATCATCTCACAGAGTTACAGCTTTCCCCTCAAGAAGCCTTTCGCTAAGACAGTTCTTGTGGAATTGGCAAAGTGATATTTGGAAGCCCATAGAGGGCTATGGTGAAAAAGGAAATATCCTCAGATGAAATCTGGAAAGAAGATTTCTGAGAAACTGCTGAGTGTTCTGTTAACTCATCTCACAGAGTTACATCTGTATTTCGTGGATCTCTTTGCTAGCCTTATTTCTGTGGAATCTGAGAACAGATATTTCGGATCCCATTGAAGACTACCGGGCCAAAGGAAATATCCTCCGATAACAAAGAGAAAGAAGCATTCTGAGAAACTTCTTTGTGTTCTTTGAAATCATCTCACAGAGTTACAGCTTTCCCCTCAAGAAGCCTTTCGCTAAGACAGTTCTTGTGTAATTGGCAAAGTGATATTTGGAACCCCTAGAGGGCTATGGTGAAAAAGGAAATATCCTCAGAAGAAAACTGGAAGGAAGCTTTCTGAGAAAATGCTGAGTGTTCTGTTAATTCATCTCACAGAGTTACATCTGTATGTCGTGGATCTCTTTGCTAGCCTTATTTCTGTGGAATCTGAGAACAGATATTTCGGATCCCATTGAAGACTACAGGGCCAAAGGAAATATCCTCCGATAACAAAGAGAAAGAAGCTTTCTGAGAAACTTCTTTGTGTTCTGTGAAATCATCTCACAGAGTTACAGCTTTCCCCTCAAGAAGCCTTTCGCTAAGACAGTTCTTGTGGAATTGGCAAAGTGATATTTGGAAGCCCATAGAGGGCTATGGTGAAAAAGGAAATATCCTCAGATGAAATCTGGATAGAAGCTTTCTGAGAAACTGCTTAGTGTTCTGTTAATTCATCTCATAGAGTTACATCTGTATTTCGTGGATCTCTTTGCTAGCCTGATTTCTGTGGAATCTGAGAACAGATATTTCGGATCCCATTGAAGACTATAGGGCCAAAGGAAATATCCTCCGATAACAAAGAGAAAGAAGCTTTCTGAGAAATTCTTTGTGTTCTGTGAAATCATCTCACAGAGTTACAGCTTTCCCCTCAAGAAGCCTTTCGCTAAGACAGTTCTTGTGGAATTGGCAAAGTGATACTTGGAAGCCCATAGAGGGCTATGGTGAAAAAGGAAATATCCTCAGATGAAATCTGGAAAGAAGCTTTCTGAGAAACTGCTTAGTGTTCTGTTAATTCATCTCACAGAGTTACATCTGTATTTCGTGGATCTCTTTGCTAGCCTTATTTCTTTGGAATCTGAGAACAGATATTTCGGATCCCATTGAAGACTATAGGGCCAAAGGAAATATCCTCCGATAACAAAGAGAAAGAAGCTTTCTGAGAAACTTCTTTGTGTTCTGTGAAATCATCTCACAGAGTTACAGCTTTCCCCTCAAGAAGCCTTTCGCTAAGACAGTTCTTGTGGAATTGGCAAAGTGATATTTGGAACCCCTAGAGGGCTATGGTGAAAAAGGAAATATCCTCAGATGAAAACTGGAAGGAAGCTTTCTGAGAAAATGCTGAGTGTTCTGTTAATTCATCTCACAGAGTTACATCTCTATGTCGTGGATCTCTTTGCTAGCCTTATTTCTGTGGAATCTGAGAACAGATATTTCGGATCCCATTGAAGACTACAGGGCCAAAGGAAATATCCTCCGATAACAAAGAGAAAGAAGCTTTCTGAGAAACTTCTTTGTGTTCTGTGAAATCATCTCACAGAGTTACAGCTTTCACCTCAAGAAGCCTTTCGCTAAGACAGTTCTTGTGGAATTGGCAAAGTGATATTTGGAAGCCCATAGAGGGCTATGGTGAAAAAGGAAATATCCTCAGATGAAATCTGGAAAGAAGCTTTCTGAGAAACTGCTGAGTGTTCTGTTAATTCATCTCACAGAGTTACATCTGTATTTCGTGGATCTCTTTGCTAGCCTTATTTCTGTGGAACCTGAGAACAGATATTTCAGATCTCATTTAAGACTATAGGGCCAAAGGAAATATCCTCCGATAACAAAGAGAAAGAAGCTTTCTGAGAAACTTCTTTGTGTTCTGTGAAATCATCTCACAGAGTTACAGCTTTCCCCTCAAGAAGCCTTTCGCTAAGACAGTTCTTGTGGAATTGGCAAAGTGATATTTGGAAGCCCATAGAGGGATACGGTGAAAAAGGAAATATCCTCAGATGAAATCTGGAAAGAAGCTTTCTGAGAAACTGCTTAGTGTTCTGTTAATTCATCTCACAGAGTTGCATCAGTATTTCGTGGATCTCTTTGCTAGCCTTATTTCTGTGGAATCTGAGAACAGATATTTCGGATCCCATTGAAGACTATAGGGCCAAAGGAAATATCCTCGGATAACAAAGAGAAAGAAGCTTTCTGAGAAACTTCTTTGTGTTCTGTGAAATCATCTCACAGAGTTACAGCTTTCCCCTCAAGAAGCCTTTCGCTAAGACAGTTCTTGTTGAATTGGCAAAGTGATATTTGGAATCCCATAGAGGGCTATGGTGAAAAAGGAAATATCCACAGATGAAATCTGGAAAGAAGATTTCTGAGAAATTGCTGAGTGTTCTGTTAATTCATCTCACAGAGTTACATCTGTATTTCGTGGATCTCTTTGCTAGCCTTATTTCTGTGGAATCTGAGAACAGATATTTCGGATCCCATTGAAGACTATAGGGCCAAAGGAAATATCTTGCGATAACAAAGAGAAAAAAGCTTTCTGAGAAACTTCTTTGTATTCTGTGAAATCATCTCACAGAGTTACAGCTTTCCCCTCAAGAAGCCTTTCGCTAAGACAGTTCTTGTGGAATTGGCAAAGTGATATTTTGAATCCCTTAGAGGGCTATGGTGAAAAAGGAAATATCCTCAGATGAAATGTGTAAAAAAGCTTTCTGAGAAACTGCTTAGTTTTCTGTTAATTCATCTCACAGAGTTACATCTGTGTTTCGTGGATCTCTTTGCTAGCCTTATTTCTGAGGAATCTGAGAACAGATATTTCGGATCCCTTTGAAGACTATAGGGCCAAAGGAAATATCCTCCGATAACAAAGAGAAAGAAGCTTTCTGAGAAACTTCTTTGTGTTCTGTGAAATCATCTCACAGAGTTACAGCTTTCCCCTCAAGAAGCCTTTCGCTAAGACAGTTCTTGTGGAATTGGCAAAGTGATATTTGGAAGCCCATAGAGGGATATGGTGAAAAAGGAAATATCCTCAGATGAAATCTGGAAAGAAGCTTTCTGAGAAACTGCTTAGTGTTCTGTTAATTCATCTCACAGAGTTACATCCGTATTTCGTGGATCTCTTTGCTAGCCTTATTTCTGTGGAATCTGAGAACAGATATTTCGGATCCCTTTGAAGACTATAGGGCCAAAGGAAATATCCTCCGATAACAAAGAGAAAGAAGCTTTCTGAGAAACTTCTTTGTGTTCCGTGAAATCATCTCACAGAGTTACAGCTTTCCCCTCAAGAAGCCTTTCGCTAAGACAGTTCTTGTGGAATTGGCAAAGTGATATTCGGAAGCCCTTAGAGGGCTATGGTGAAAAAGGAAATATCCTCATTTGAAATCTGGAAAGAAGCTTTCTGAGAAACTGCTTAGTGTTCTGTTAATTCATCTCACAGAGTTACATCTGTATTTCGTGGATCTCTTTGCTAGTCTTATTTCTGTGGAATCTGAGAACAGATATTTCGGATCCCTTTCAAGACTATAGGGCCAAAGGAAATATCCTCCGATAACAAAGAGAAAGAAGCTTTCTGAGAAACTTCTTTGTGTTCTGTGAAATCATCTCACAGAGTTACAGCTTTCCCCTCAAGAAGCCTTTCGCTAAGACAGTTCTTGTGGAATTGGCAAAGTGATATTTGGTAGCCCATAGAGGGCTATGGTGAAAAAGGAAATATCCTCAGATGAAAACTGGAAGGAAGCTTTCTGAGAAAATGCTGAGTGTTCTGTTAATTCATCTCACAGAGTTACATCTGTATGTCGTGGATCTCTTTGCTAGCCTTATTTCTGTGGAATCTGAGAACAGATATTTCGGATCCCATTGAAGACTACAGGGGCAAAGGAAATATCCTCCGATAACAAAGAGAAAGAAGCTTTCTGAGAAACTTCTTTGTGTTCTGTGAAATCATCTCACAGAGTTACAGCTTTCCCCTCAACAAGCCTTTCGCTAAGACAGTTCTTGTGGAATTGGCAAAGTGATATTTGGAAGCCCATAGAGGGCTATGGTGAAAAAGGAAATATCCTCACATGAAATCTGGAAAGAAGCTTTCTGAGAAACTGCTGAGTGTTCTGTTAATTGTTCTCACAGAGTTACATCTGTATTTCGTGGATCTCTTTGCTAGCCTTATTTCTGTGGAATCTGAGAGCAGATATTTCGAATCCCATTGAAGACTACAGGGCCAAAGGAAATATCCTCCGATAACAAAGAGAAAGAAGCTTTCTGAGAAACTTCTTTGTGTTCTGTGAAATCATCTCACAGAGTTACAGCTTTCCCCTCAAGAAGCCTTTCGCTAAGACAGTTCTTGTGGAATTGGCAAAGTGATATTTGGAAGCCCATAGAGGGCTATGGTGAAAAAGGAAATATCCTCAGATGAAATCTGGAAAGAAGCTTTCTGAGAAACTGCTGAGTGTTCTGTTAATTCATCTCACAGAGTTACATCTGTATTTCATGGATCTCTTTGCTAGCCTTATTTATGTGGAACCTGAGAACAGATATTTCAGATCTCATTTAAGACTATACGGCCAAAGGAAATATCCTCCGATAACAAAGAGAAAGAAGCTTTCTGAGAAACTTCTTTGTGTTCTGTGAAATCATCTCACAGAGTTACAGCTTTCCCCTCAAGAAGCCTTTCGCTAAGACTGTTCTTGTGGAATTGGCAAAGTGATATTTGGAAGCCCATAGAGGGCTATGGTGAAAAAGGAAATATCCTCAGATGAAATCTGGAAAGAAGCTTTCTGAGAAACTGCTTAGTGTTCTGTTAATTCATCTCACAGAGTTACATCTGTATTTCGTGGATCTCTTTGCTAGCCTTATTTCTTTGGAATCTGAGAACAGATATTTCGGATCCCATTGAAGACTATAGGGCCAAAGGAAATATCCTCCGATAACAAATGGAAAGAAGCTTTCTGAGAATCTTCTTTGTGTTCTGTGAAATCATCTCACAGAGTTACAGCTTTCCCCTCAAGAAGCCTTTCGCTAAGACAGTTCTTGTGGAATTGGCAAAGTGATATTTGGAACCCCTAGAGGGCTATGGTGAAAAAGGAAATATCCTCAGATGAAAAATGGAAGGAAGCTTTCTGAGAAAATGCTGAGTGTTCTGTTAATTCATCTCACAGAGTTACATCTGTATGTCGTGGATCTCTTTGCTAGCCTTATTTCTGTGGAATCTGAGAACAGATATTTCGGATCCCATTGAAGACTACAGGGCCAAAGGAAATATCCTCCGATAACAAAGAGAAAGAAGCTTTCTGAGAAACTTCTTTGTGTTCTGTGAAATCATCTCACAGAGTTACAGCTTTCCCCTCAAGAAGCCTTTCGCTAAGACAGTTCTTGTGGAATTGGCAAAGTGATATTTGGAAGCCCATAGAGGGCTACGGTGAAAAAGGAAATATCCTCAGATGAAATCTGGAAAGAAGCTTTCTGAGAAACTGCTGAGTGTTCTGTTAATTCGTCTCACAGAGTTACATCTGTATTTCGTGGATCTCTTTGCTAGCCTTATTTCTGTGGAACCTGAGAACAGATATTTCAGATCTCATTTAAGACTATAGGGCCAAAGGAAATATCCTCCGATAACAAAGAGAAAGAAGCTTTCTGAGAAACTTCTTTGTGTTCTCTGAAATCATCTTACAGAGATACAGCTTTCCCCTCAAGAAGACTTTCGCTAAGACAGTTCTTGTGGAATTGGCAAAGTGATATTTGGAAGCCCTTAGAGGGCTATGGTGAAAAAGGAAATATCCTCAGATGCAATCTGGAAAGAAGCTTTCTGAGAAACTGCTTAGTGTTCTGTTAATTCATCTCACAGAGTTACATCTGTATGTCGTGGATCTCTTTGCTAGCCTTATTTCTGAGGAATCTGAGAACAGATATTTCGGATCCCATTGAAGACTACAGGGCCAAAGGAAATATCCTCCGATGACAAAGAGAAAGAAGCTTTCTGAGAAACTTCTTTGTGTTCTGTGAAATCATCTCACAGAGTTACAGCTTTCCCCTCAACAAGCCTTTCGCTAAGACAGTTCTTGTGGAATTGGCAAAGTGATATTTGGAAGCCCATAGAGGGCTATGGTGAAAAAGGAAATATCCTCAGATGAAATCTGGAAAGAAGATTTCTGAGAAACTGCTGAGTGTTCTGTTAACTCATCTCACAGAGTTACATCTGTATTTCGTGGATCTCTTTGCTAGCCTTATTTCTGTGGAATCTGAGAACAGATATTTCGGATCCCATTGAAGACTACCGGGCCAAAGGAAATATCCTCCGATAACAAAGAGAAAGAAGCATTCTGAGAAACTTCTTTGTGTTCTGTGAAATCATCTCACAGAGTTACAGCTTTCCCCTCAAGAAGCCTTTCGCTGAGACAGTTCTTGTGTAATTGGCAAAGTGATATTTGGAACCCCTAGAGGGCTATGGTGAAAAAGGAAATATCCTCAGATGAGAACTGGAAGGAAGCTTTCTGAGAAAATGCTGAGTGTTCTGTTAATTCATCTCACAGAGTTACATCTGTATGTCGTGGGTCTCTTTGCTAGCCTTATTTCTGTGGAATCTGAGAACAGATATTTCGGATCCCATTGAAGACTACAGGGCCAAAGGAAATATCCTCCGATAACAAAGAGAAAGAAGCTTTCTGAGAAACTTCTTTGTGTTCTGTGAAATCATCTCACAGAGTTACAGCTTTCCCCTCAAGAAGCCTTTCGCTAAGACAGTTCTTGTGGAATTGGCAAAGTGATATTTGGAAGCCCATAGAGGGCTATGGTGAAAAAGGAAATATCCTCAAATGAAATCTGGATAGAAGCTTTCTGAGAAACTGCTTAGTGTTCTGTTAATTCATCTCACAGAGTTACATCTGTATTTCGTGGATCTCTTTGCTAGCCTGATTTCTGTGGAATCTGAGAACAGATATTTCGGATCCCTTTGAAGACTATAGGGCCAAAGGAAATATCCTCCGATAACAAAGAGAAAGAAGCTTTCTGAGAAACTTCTTTGTGTTCTGTGAAATCATCTCACAGAGTTACAGCTTTCCCCTCAAGAAGCCTTTCGCTAAGACAGTTCTTGTGGAATTGGCAAAGTGATACTTGGAACCCCTAGAGGGCTATGGTGAAAAAGGAAATATCCTCATTTGAAAACTGGAAGGAAGCTTTCTGAGAAAATGCTGAGTGTTCTGTTAATTCATCTCACAGAGTTACATCTCTATGTCGTGGATCTCTTGCTAGCCTTATTTCTGTGGAATCTGAGAACAGATATTTCGGATCCCATTGAAGACTACAGGGCCGAAGGAAATATCCTCCGATAACAAAGAGAAAGAAGCTTTCTGAGAAACTTCTTTGTGTTCTCTGAAATCATCTCACAGAGTTACAGCTTTCCCCAAAAGAAGCCTTTCGCTAAGACAGTTCTTGTGGAATTGGCAAAGTGATATTTGGAAGCCCATAGAGGGCTATGGTGAAAAAGAAAATATCCTCCGATGAAATCTGGAAAGAAGCTTTCTGAGAAACTGCTGAGTGTTCTGTTAATTCATCTCACAGAGTTACATCTGTATTTCGTGGATCTTTTTGCTAGCCTTATTTCTGTGGAATCTGAGAACAGATATTTTGGATCCCATTGAAGACTATAGGGCCAAAGGAAATATCCTCCGATAACAAAGAGAAAGAAGCTTTCTGAGAAACTTCTTTGTGTTCTGTGAAATCATATCACAGAGTTACAGCTTTCCCCTCAAGAAGCCTTTCGCTAAGACAGTTCTTGTGGAATTGGCAAAGTGATATTTGGAACCCCTAGAGGGCTATGGTGAAAAAGGAAATATCCTCAGATGAAAACTGGAAGGAAGCTTTCTGAGAAAATGCTGAGTGTTCTGTTAATTCATCTCACAGAGTTACATCTCTATGTCGTGGATCTCTTTGCTAGCCTTTTTTCTGTGGAATCTGAGAACAGATATTTCGGATCCCATTGAAGACTACAGGGCCAAAGGAAATATCCTCCGATAACAAAGAGAAAGAAGCTTTCTGAGAAACTTCTTTGTGTTCTGTGAAATCATCTCACAGAGTTACAGCTTTCTCCTCAAGAAGCCTTTCGCTAAGACAGTTCTTGTGGAATTGGCAAAGTGATATTTGAAAGCCCTTAGAGGGCTATGGTGAAAAAGGAAATATACTCAGATGAAATCTGGAAAGAAGCTTTCTGAGAAACTGCTTAGTGTTCTCTTAATTCATCTCACAGAGTTACATCAGTATTTCGTGGATCTCTTTGCTAGCCTTATTTCTGTGGAATCTGAGAACAGATATTTCGGATCCCATTGAAGACTATAGGGCCAAAGGAAATATCCTCGGATAACAAAGAGAAAGAAGCTTTCTGAGAAACTTCTTTGTGTTCTGTGAAATCATCTCACAGAGTTACAGCTTTCCCCTCAAGAAGCCTTTCGCTAAGACAGTTCTTGTTGAATTGGCAAAGTGATATTTGGAAGCCCATAGAGGGCTATGGTGAAAAAGGAAATATCCTCAGATGAAATCTGGAAAGAAGATTTCTGAGAAATTGCTGAGTGTTCTGTTAATTCATCTCACAGAGTTATATCTGTATTTCGTGGATCTCTTTGCTAGCCTTATTTCTGTGGAATCTGAGAACAGATATTTCGGATCCCATTGAAGACTACAGGGCCAAAGGAAATATCTTGCGATAACAAAGAGAAAAAAGCTTTCTGAGAAACTTCTTTGTATTCTGTGAAATCATCTCACAGAGTTACAGCTTTCCCCTCAAGAATCCTTTCGCTAAGACAGTTCTTGTGGAATTGGCAAAGTGATATTTGGAAGCCCATAGAGGGATATGGTGAAAAAGGAAATATCCTCAGATGAAATCTGGAAAGAAGCTTTCTGAGAAACTGCTTAGTGTTCTGTTAATTCATCTCACAGAGTTACATCTGTGTTTCGTGGATCTCTTTGCTAGCCTTATTTCTGTGGAATCTGAGAACAGATATTTCGGATCCCTTTGAAGACTATAGGGCCAAAGGAAATATCCTCCGATAACAAAGAGAAAGAAGCTTTCTGAGAAACTTCTTTGTGTTCTGTGAAATCATCTCACAGAGTTACAGCTTTCCCCTCAAGAATCCTTTCGCTAAGACAGTTCTTGTGGAATTGGCAAAGTGATATTTGGAAGCCCATAGAGGGATATGGTGAAAAAGGAAATATCCTCAGATGAAATCTGGAAAGAAGCTTTCTGAGAAACTGCTTAGTGTTCTGTTAATTCATCTCACAGAGTTACATCTGTATTTCGACGATCTCTTTGCTAGTCTTATTTCTTTGGAATCTGAGAACAGATATTTCGGATCCCTTTCAAGACTATAGGGCCAAAGGAAATATCCTCCGATAACAAAGAGAAAGAAGCTTTCTGAGAAACTTCTTTGTGTTCTGTGAAATCATCTCACAGAGTTACAGCTTTCCCCTCAAGAAGCCTTTCGCTAAGACAGTTCTTGTGGAATTGGCAAAGAGATATTTGGTTGCCCATAGAGGGCTATGGTGAAAAAGGAAATATCCTCAGATGAAAACTGGAAGGAAGCTTTCTGAGAAAATGCTGAGTGTTCTGTTAATTCTTCTCACAGAGTTACATCTGTATTTCGTGGATCTGTTTGCTAGCCTTATTTCTGTGGAACATGAGAACAGATATTTCAGATCTCATTTAAGACTATAGGGCCAAAGGAAATATCCTCCGATAACAAAGAGAAAGAAGCTTTCTGAGAAACTTCTTTGAGTTCTGTGAAATCATCTCACAGAGTTACAGCTTTACCCTCAAGAAGCCTTTCGCTAAGACAGTTCTTGTGGAATTGGCAAAGTGATATTTGGAAGCCCATAGAGGGCTGTGGTGAAAAAGGAAATATCCTCAGATGAAATCTGGAAAGAAGCTTTCTGAGAAACTGCTTAGTGTTCTGTTAATTCATCTCACAGAGTTACATCTGTATTTCGTGGATCTCTTTGCTAGCCTTATTTCTGTGGAATCTGAGAAGAGATATTTCAGATCCCTTTGAAGACTATAGGGCCAAAGGAAATATCTACCGATAAAAAGAGAAAAAAGCTTTCTGAGAAACTTCTTTGTGTTCTGTGAAATCATCTCACAGAGTTACAGCTTTCCACTCCAGAAGCCTTTCGCTAAGACAGTTCTTGTGGAATTGGCAAAGTGATATTTGGAATCCCACAGAGGGCTATGGTGAAAAAGGATATATCCTCAGATGAAATCTGGAAAGAAGCTTTCTGAGAAACTGCTTAGTGTTCTGTAAATTCATCTCACAGAGTTACATCGGTGTTTCGTGGATCTCTTTGCTAGCCTTATTTCTGTGGAATCTGAGAACAGATATTTCGGATCCCTTTGAAGACTATAGGGCCAAAGGAAATATCCTCCGATAACAAAGAGAAAGAAGCTTTCTGAGAAACTTCTTTGTGTTCTGTGAAATCATCTCACAGAGTTACAGCTTTCCCCTCAAGAAGCCTTTCGATAGACAGTTCTTGTGGAATTGGCAAAGTGATATTTGGAAGCCCTTAGAGGGCTATGGTGAAAAAGGAAATATCCTCAGATGAAATCTGGAAGGAAGCTTTCTGAGAAACTGCTGAGCGTTCTGTTACTTCATCTCACAGAGTTACATCCGTATTTCGTGGATCTCTTTGCTAGACTTATTTCTGTGGAATCTGAGAAGAGATATTTTGGATCCCTTTGAAGACTATAGGGCCAAAGGAAATATCCTCCCATAACAAAGAGAAAGAAGCTTTCTGAGAAACTTCTTTGTGTTCTGTGAAATCATCTCACAGAGTTACAGCTTTCCCCTCAAGAAGCCTTTCGCTAAGACAGTTCTTGTGGAATTGGCAAAGTGATATTTGAAAGCCCCTAGAGGGCTATGGTGAAAAAGGAAATATCCTCAGATGAAATCTGGAAAGAAGGTTTCTGAGAAACTGCTTAGTGTTCTGTTAATTCACCTCACAGAGTTACATCCGTATTTCGTGGATCTCTTTGCTAGACTTATTTCTGTGGAATCTGAGAACAGATATTTCGGATCCCTTTGAAGACTATAGGGCCAAAGGAAATATCCTCCGATAACAAAGAGAAAGAAGCTTTCTGAGAAACTTCTTTGTGTTCTGTGAAATCATCTCACAGAGTTACAGCTTTCCCCTCAAGAAGCCTTTCGCTAAGACAGTTCTTGTGGAATTGGCAAAGCGATATTTGGAAGCCCATAGAGTGCTATGGTGAAAAAGGAAATATCCTCAGATGAAATCTGGAAAGAAGCTTTCTGAGAAACTGCTTAGTGTTCTGTTAATTCATCTCACAGAGTTACATCTGTATTTCGTGGATCTCTTTGCTAGCCTTATTTCTGTGGAATCTGAGAACAGATATTTCGGATCCCATTGAAGACTACAGGGCCAAAGGAAATATCTTCCGATAACAAAGAGAAAAAAGCTTTCAGAGAAACTTCTTTGTATTCTGTGAAATCATCTCACAGAGTTACAGCTTTCCCCTCCAGAAGCCTTTCGCTAAGACAGTTCTTGTGGAATTGGCAAAGTGATATTTTGAATCCCATAGAGGGCTATGGTGAAAAAGGAAATATCCTCAGATGAAATGTGAAAAGAAGCTTTCTGAGAAACTGCTTAGTTTTCTGTTAATTCATCTCACAGAGTTACATCTGGGTTTCGTGGATCTCTTTGCTAGCCTTATTTCTGTGGAATCTGAGAACAGATATTTCGGATCCCTTTGAAGACTATAGGGCCAAAGGAAATATCCTCAGATAACAAAGAGAAAGAAGCTTTCTGAGAAACTTCTTCGTGTTCTGTGAAATCATCTCACAGAGTTACAGCTTTCCCCTCAAGAAGCCTTTCGCTAAGACAGTTCTTGTGGAATTGGCAAAGTGATATTTGGAAGCCCATAGAGGGCTATGGTGAAAAAGGAAATATCCTCAGATGAAATCTGGAAAGAAGCTTTCTGAGAAACTGCTTAGTGTTCTGTTAATTCATCTCACAGAGTTACATCCGTATTTCGTGGATCTCTTTGCTAGCCTTATTTCTGTGGAATCTGAGAACAGATATTACGGATCCCTTTGAAGAATATAGGGCCAAAGGAAATTTCCTCCGATAACAAAGAGAAAGAAGCTTTCTGAGAAACTTCTTTGTGTTCCGTGAAATCATCTCACAGAGTTACAGCTTTCCCCTCAAGAAGCCTTTCGCTAAGACAGTTCTTGTGGAATTGGCAAAGTGATATTTGGAATCCCACAGAGGGCTATGGTGAAAAAGGAAATATCCTCAGATGAAATCTGGAAAGAAGCTTTCTGAGAAACTGCTTAGTGTTCTGTAAATTCATCTCACAGAGTTACATCGGTGTTTCGTGGATCTCTTTGCTAGCCTTATTTCTGTGGAATCTGAGAACAGATATTTCGGATCCCTTTGAAGACTATAGGGCCAAAGGAAACATCCTCCGATAACAAAGAGAAAGAAGCTTTCTGAGAAACTTCTTTGTGTTCTGTGAAATCATCTCACAGAGTTACAGCTTTCCCCTCAAGAAGCCTTTCGATAGACAGTTCTTGTGGAATTGGCAAAGTGATATTTGGAAGCCCTTAGAGGGCTATGGTGAAAAAGGAAATATCCTCAGATGAAATCTGCAAGGAAGCTTTCTGAGAAACTGCTGAGCGTTCTGTTACTTCATCTCACAGAGTTACATCCGTATTTCGTGGATCTCTTTGCTAGACTCATTTCTGTGGAATCTGAGAAGAGATATTTTGGATCCCTTTGAAGACTATAGGGCCAAAGGAAATATCCTCCCATAACAAAGAGAAAGAAGCTTTCTGAGAAACTTCTTTGTGTTCTGTGAAATCATCTCACAGAGTTACAGCTTTCCCCTCAAGAAGCCTTTCGCTAAGACAGTTCTTGTGGAATTGGCAAAGTGATATTTGGAAGCCCCTAGAGGGCTATGGTGAAAAAGGAAAAATCCTCAGATGAAATCTGGAAAGAAGGTTTCTGAGAAACTGCTTAGTGTTCTGTTAATTCACCTCACAGAGTTACATCCGTATTTCGTGGATCTCTTTGCTAGACTTATTTCTGTGGAATCTGAGAACAGATATTTCGGATCCCTTTGAAGACTATAGGGCCAAAGGAAATATCCTCCGATAACAAAGAGAAAGAAGCTTTCTGAGAAACTTCTTTGTGTTCTGTGAAATCATCTCACAGAGTTACAGCTTTCCCCTCAAGAAGCCTTTCGCTAAGACAGTTCTTGTGGAATTGGCAAAGTGATATTTTGAATCCCATAGAGGGCTATGGTGAAAAAGGAAATATCCTCAGATGAAATGTGGAAAGAAGCTTTCTGAGAAACTGCTTAGTTTTCTGTTAATTCATCTCACAGAGTTACATCTGTGTTTCGTGGATCTCTTTGCTAGCCTTATTTCTGTGGAATCTGAGAACAGATATTTCGGATCCCTTTGAAGACTATAGGGCCAAAGGAAATATCCTCAGATAACAAAGAGAAAGAAGCTTTCTGAGAAACTTCTTTGTGTTCTGTGAAATCATCTCACAGAGTTACAGCTTTCCCCTCAAGAAGCCTTTCGCTAAGACAGTTCTTGTGGAATTGGCAAAGTGATATTTGGAAGCCCATAGAGGGCTATGGTGAAAAAGGAAATATCCTCAGATGAAATCTGGAAAGAAGCTTTCTGAGAAACTGCTTAGTGTTCTGTTAATTCATCTCACAGAGTTACATCCGTATTTCGTGGATCTCTTTGCTAGCCTTATTTCTGTGGAATCTGAGAACAGATATTTCGGATCCCTTTGAAGACTATAGGGCCAAAGGAAATTTCCTCCGATAACAAAGAGAAAGAAGCTTTCTGAGAAACTTCTTTGTGTTCCGTGAAATCATCTCACAGAGTTACAGCTTTCCCCTCAAGAAGCCTTTCGTTAAGACAGTTCTTGTGGAATTGGCAAAGTGATATTTGGAAGCCCTTATAGGGCTATGGTGAAAAAGGAAATATCCTCAGATGAAATCTGGAAAGAAGCTTTCTGAGAAACTGCTTAGTGTTCTGTTAATTCAACTCACAGAGTTACATCTGTATTTCCTGGATCTCTTTGCTAGCCTTATTTCTTTGGAATCTGAGAACAGATATTTCGGATCCCTTTGAAGACTATAGGGCCAAAGGAAATATCCTCCGATAACAAAGAGAAAGAAACTTTCTGAGAAACTTCTTTGTGTTCTGTGAAATCATCTCACAGAGTTACAGCTTTCCCCTCAAGAAACCTTTCGCTAAGACAGTTCTTGTGGAATTGGCAAAGTGATATTTGGAAGCCCATAGAGGTCTATGGTGAAAAAGGAAATATCCTCAGATGAAAACTGGAAGGAAGCTTTCTGAGAAAATGCTGAGTGTTCTGTTAATTCATCTCACAGAGTTACATCTGTATGTCGTGGATCTCTTTGCTAGCCTTATTTCTGTGGAATCTGAGAACAGATATTTCGGATCCCTTTGAAGACTACAGGGCCAAAGGAAATATCCTCCGATAACAAAGAGAAAGAAGCTTTCTGAGAAACTTCTTTGTGTTCTGTGAAATCATCTCACAGAGTTACAGCTTTCCACTCAAGAAGCCTTTCGCTAAGACAGTTCTTGTGGAATTGGCAAAGTGATATTTGGAAGCCCATAGAGGGCTATGGTGAAAAAGGAAATATCCTCAGATGAAATCTGGAAAGAAGCTTTCTGAGAAACTGCTGAGTGTTCTGTTAATTCTTCTCACAGAGTTACATCTGTATTTCGTGCATCTCTTTGCTAGCCTTATTTCTGTGGAACCTGAGAACAGATATTTCAGATCTCATTTAAGACTATAGGGCCAAAGGAAATATCCTCCGATAACAAAGAGAAAGAAGCTTACTGATAAACTTCTTTGTGTTCTGTGAAATCATCTCACAGAGTTACAGCTTTCCCCTCAAGAAGCCTTTCGCTAAGACAGTTCTTGTGGAATTGGCAAAGTGATATTTGGAAGCCCATAGAGGGATATGGTGAAAAAGGAAATATCCTCACATGAAATCTGGAAAGAAGCTTTCTGAGAAACTGCTTAGTGTTCTGTTAATTCATCTCACAGAGTTACATCAGTATTTCGTGGATCTCTTTGCTAGCCTTATTTCTGTGGAATCTGAGAACAGATATTTCGGATCCCATTGAAGACTATAGGGCCAAAGGAAATATCCTCGGATAACAAAGAGAAAGAAGCTTTCTGAGAAACTTCTTTGTGTTCTGTGAAATCATCTCACAGAGTTACAGCTTTCCCCTCAAGAAGCCTTTCGCTAAGACAGTTCTTGTGGAATTGGCAAAGTGATATTTGGAACCCCTAGAGGCCTATGGTGAAAAAGGAAATATCCTCAGATGAAATCTGGAAAGAAGCTTTCTGAGAAACTGCTTAGTGTTCTGTTAATTCATCTCACAGAGTTACATCTGTATTTCGTGGATCTCTTTGCTAGCCTTATTTCTGTGGAATCTGAGAACAGATATTTCGGATCCCTTTGAAGACTATAGGGCCAAAGGAAATGTCCTCCGATAACAAAGAGAAAGAAGCTTTCTGAGAAACTTCTTTGTGTTCTGTGAAATCATCTCACAGAGTTACAGCTTTCCCCTCAAGAATCCTTTCGCTAAGACAGTTCTTGTGGAATTGGCAAAGTGATATTTGGAAGCCCATAGAGGGCTATGGTGAAAAAGGAAATATCCTCAGATGAAATCTGGAAAGAAGCTTTCTGAGAAACTGCTTAGTGTTCTGTTAATTCATCTCACAGAGTTACATCCGTATTTCGTGGATCTCTTTGCTAGCCTTATTTCTTTGGAATCTGAGAACAGATATTTCGGATCCCATTGAAGACTATAGGGCCAAAGGAAATATCCTCCGATAACAAAGAGAAAGAAGCTTTCTGAGAAACTTCTTTGTGTTCTGTGAAATCATCTCACAGAGTTACAGCTTTCCCCTCAAGAAGCCTTTCGATAAGACAGTTCTTGTGGAATTGGCAAAGTGATATTTGGAAGCCCTTAGAGGGCTATGGTGAAAAAGGAAATATCCTCAGATGAAATCTGGAAGGAAGCTTTCTGAGAAACTGCTGAGCGTTCTGTTACTTCATCTCACAGAGTTACAACCGTATTTCGTGGATCTCTTTGCTAGACTTATTTCTGTGGAATCTGAGAAGAGATATTTTGGATCCCTTTGAAGACTATAGGGCCAAAGGAAATATCCTCCGATAACAAAGAGAAAGAAGCTTTCTGAGAAACTTCTTTGTGTTCTGTGAAATCATCTCACAGAGTTAGAGCTTTCCCCTCAAGAAGCCTTTCGCTAAGACAGTTCTTGTGGAATTGGCAAAGTGATATTTGGAAGCACCTAGAGGGCTATGGTGAAAAAGGAAATATCCTCAGATGAAATCTGGAAAGAAGCTTTCTGAGAAACTGCTTAGTGTTCTGTTAATTCACCTCACAGAGTTACATCCGTATTTCGTGGATCTCTTTGCTAGACTTATTTCTGTGGAATCTGAGAACAGATATTTCGGATGCCATTGAAGACTATAGGGCCAAAGGAAATATCTTCCGATAACAAAGAGAAAAAAGCTTCCTGAGAAACTTCTTTGTATTCTGTGAAATCATCTCACAGAGTTACAGCTTTCCCTCAAGAAGCCTTTCGCTAAGACAGTTCTTGTGGAATTGGCAAAGTGATATTTTGAATCCCTTAGAGGGCTATGGTGAAAAAGGAAATATCGTCAGATGAAATGTGGAAAGAAGCTTTCTGAGAAACTGCTTAGTTTTCTGTTAATTCATCTCACAGAGTTACATCTGTGTTTCGTGGATCTCTTTGGTAGCCTTATTTCTGTGGAATCTGAGAACAGATATTTCGGATCCCTTTGAAGACTATAGGGCCAAAGGAAATATCCTCCGATAACAAAGAGAAAGAAGCTTTCTGAGAAACTTCTTTGTGTTCTGTGAAATCATCTCACAGAGTTACAGCTTTCCCCTCAAGAATCCTTTCGCTAAGACAGTTCTTGTGGAATTGGCAAAGTGATATTTGGAAGCCCATAGAGGGCTATGGTGAAAAAGGAAATATCATCAGATGAAATCTGGAAAGAAGCTTTCTGAGAAACTGCTGAGTGTTCTGTTAATTCATCTCACAGAGTTACATCTGTATTTCGTGGATCTCTTTGCTAGCCTTATTTATGTGGAACCTGAGAACAGATATTTCAGATCTCATTTAAGACTATACGGCCAAAGGAAATATCCTCCGATAACAAAGAGAAAGAAGCTTTCTGAGAAACTTCTTTGTGTTCTGTGAAATCATCTCACAGAGTTACAGCTTTCCCCTCAAGAAGCCTTTCTCTAAGACAGTTCTTGTGGAATTGGCAAAGTGATATTTGGAAGCCCATAGAGGGCTATGGTGAAAAAGGAAATATCCTCAGATGAAATCTGGAAAGAAGCTTTCTGAGAAACTGCTTAGTGTTCTGTTAATTCATCTCACAGAGTTACATCTGTATTTCGTGGATCTTTTTGCTAGCCTTATTTCTGTGGAATCTGAGAACAGATATTTTGGATCCCATTGAAGACTATTGGGCCAAAGAAAATATCCTCCGATAACAAAGAGAAAGAAGCTTTCTGAGAAACTTCTTTGTGTTCTGTGAAATCACCTCACAGAGTTACAGCTTTCCCCTCAAGAAGCCTTTCGCTAAGACAGTTCTTGTGGAATTGGCAAAGTGATATTTGGAAGCCCATGGAGGGCTATGGTGAAAAAGGAAATATCCTCAGATGAAATCTGGAAAGAAGATTTCTGAGAAACTGCTGAGTGTTCTGTTAACTCATCTCACAGAGTTACATCTGTATTTCGTGGATCTCTTTGCTAGCCTTATTTCTGTGGAATCTGAGAACAGATATTTCGGATCCCATTGAAGACTAAAGGGCCAAAGGAAATATCCTCCGATAACAAAGAGAAAGAAGCTTTCTGAGAAACTTCTTTGTGTTCTGTGAAATCATCTCACAGAGTTACAGCTTTCCCCTCAAGAAGCCTTTCGCTAAGACAGTTCTTGTGGAATTGGCAAAGTGATATTTGGAAGCCCATAGAGGGCTATGTTGAAAAAGGAAATATTCTCAGATGAAATCTGGAAGGAAGCTTTCTGTGAAACTGCTTAGTGTTCTGTTAATTCATCTCACAGAGTTACATCTGTATTTCGTGGATCTCTTTGCTAGCCTTATTTCTTTGGAATCTGAGAACAGATATTTCTGATCCCATTGAAGACTACAGGGCCAAAGGAAATATCCTCCGATAACAAAGAGAAAGAAGCTTTCTGAGAAACTTCTTTGTGTTCTGTGAAATCATCTCACAGAGTTACAGCTTTCCCCTCAAGAAGCCTTTCGCTAAGACAGTTCTTGTGGAATTGGCAAAGTGATATTTGGGAGCCCATAGAGGGCTATGGTGAAAAAGGAAATATCCTCAGATGAAATCTGGAAAGAAGCTTTCTGAGAAACTGCTTAGTGTTCTGTTAATTCATCTCACAGAGTTACATCTGTATTTCGTGGATCTCTTTGCTAGCCTTATTTCTTTGGAATCTGAGAACAGATATTTCGGATCCCATTGAAGACTATAGGGCCAAAGGAAATATCCTCCGATAACAAATGGAAAGAAGCTTTCTGATTAACTTCTTTGTGTTCTGTGAAATCATCTCACAGAGTTACAGCTTTCCCCTCAAGAAGCCTTTCGCTAAGACAGTTCTTGTGGAATTGGCAAAGTGATATTTGGAAGCCCATAGAGGGCTACGGTGAAAAAGGAAATATCCTCAGATGAAATCTGGAAAGAAGCTTTCTGAGAAACTGCTGAGTGTTCTGTTAATTCATCTCACAGAGTTACATCTGTATTTCGTGGATCTCTTTGCTAGCCTTATTTCTGTGGAACCTGAGAACAGATATTTCAGATCTCTTTTAAGACTATAGGGCCAAAGGAAATATCCTCCGATAACAAAGAGAAAGAAGCTTTCTGAGAAACTTCTTTGTGTTCTCTGAAATCATCTCACAGAGATACAGCTTTCCCCTCAAGAAGCCTTTCGCTAAGACAGTTCTTGTGGAATTGGCAAAGTGATATTTGGAAGCCCTTAGAGGGCTATGGTGAAAAAGGAAATATCCTCAGATGAAATCTGGAAAGAAGCTTTCTGAGAAACTGCTTAGTGTTCTGTTAATTCATCTCACAGAGTTACATCTGTATGTCGTGAATCTCTTTGCTAGCCTTATTTCTGAGGAATCTGAGAACAGATATTTCGGATCCCATTGAAGACTACAGGGCCAAAGGAAATATCCTCCGATGACAAAGAGAAAGAAGCTTTCTGAGAAACTTCTTTGTGTTCTGTGAAATCATCTCACAGAGTTACAGCTTTCCCCTCAAGAAGCCTTTCGCTAAGACAGTTCTTGTGGAATTGGCAAAGTGATATTTTGAATCCCTTAGAGGGCTATGGTGAAAAAGGAAATATCCTCAGATGAAATGTGGAAAGAAGCTTTCTGAGAAACTGCTTAGTTTTCTGTTAATTCATCTCACAGAGTTACATCTGTGTTTCGTGGATCTCTTTGGTAGCCTTATTTCTGTGGAATCTGAGAACAGATATTTCGGATCCCTTTGAAGACTATAGGGCCAAAGGAAATATCCTCCGATAACAAAGAGAAAGAAGCTTTCTGAGAAACTTCTTTGTGTTCTGTGAAATCATATCACAGAGTTACAGCTTTCCCCTCAAGAATCCTTTCGCTAAGACAGTTCTTGTGGAATTGGCAAAGTGATATTTGGAAGCCCATAGAGGGCTATGGTGAAAAAGGAAATATCCTCAGATGAAATCTGGAAAGAAGCTTTCTGAGAAACTGCTTAGTGTTCTGTTAATTCATCTCACAGAGTTACATCTGTATTTCGTGGATCTCTTTGCTAGCCTTATTTCTTTGGAATCTGAGAACAGATATTTCGGATCCCTTTGAAGACTATAGGGCCAAAGGAAATATCCTCCGATAACAAAGAGAAAGAAGCTTTCTGAGAAACTTCTTTGTGTTCTGTGATATCATCTCACAGAGTTACAGCTTTCCCCTCAAGAAGCCTTTCGCTAAGACAGTTCTTGTGGAATTGGCAAAGTGATATTTGGAAGCCCATAGAGGGCTATGTTGAAAAAGGAAATATCCTCAGATGAAGTCTGGAAAGAAGCTTTCTGTGAAACTGCTTAGTGTTCTGTTAATTCATCTCACAGAGTTACATCTGTATTTCGTGGATCTCTTTGCTAGCCTTATTTCTTTGGAATCTGAGAACAGATATTTCTGATCCCATTGAAGACTATAGGGCCAAAGGAAATATCCTCCGATAACAAAGAGAAAGAAGCTTTCTGAGAAACTTCTTTGTGTTCTGTGAAATCATCTCACAGAGTTACAGCTTTCCCCTCAAGAAGCCTTTCGCTAAGACAGTTCTTGTGGAATTGGCAAAGTGATATTTGGAACCCCTAGAGGGCTATGGTGAAAAAGGAAATATCCTCAGATGAAAACTGGAAGGAAGCTTTCTGAGAAAATGCTGAGTGTTCTGTTAAATCATCTCACAGAGTTACATCGGTATGTCGTGGATCTCCCTGCTAGCCTTATTTCTATGGAATCTGAGAACAGATATTTCGAATCCCATTGAAGACTACAGGGCCAAAGGAAATATCCTCCGATAACAAAGAGAAGGAAGCTTTCTGAGAAACTTCTTTGTGTTCTGTGAAATCATCTCACAGAGTTACAGCTTTCCCGTCAAGAAGCCTTTCGCTAAGACAGTTCTTGTGGAATTGGCAAAGTGATATTTGGAAGCCCATAGAGGGCTATGGTGAAAAAGGAAATATCCTCAGATGAAATCTGGAAAGAAGCTTTCTGAGAAACTGCTGAGTGTTCTGTTAATTCATCTCACAGAGTTACATCTGTATTTCGTGGATCTCTTTGCTAGCCTTATTTATGTGGAACCTGAGAACAGATATTTCAGATCTCATTTAAGACTATACGGCCAAAGGAAATATCCTCCGATAACAAAGAGAAAGAAGCTTTCTGAGAAACTTCTTTGTGTTCTGTGAAATCATCTCACAGAGTTACAGCTTTCCCCTCAAGAAGCCTTTCGCTAAGACAGTTCTTGTGGAATTGGCAAAGTGATATTTGGAAGCCCATAGAGGGCTATGGTGAAAAAGGAAATATCCTCAGATGAAATCTGGAAAGAAGCTTTCTGAGAAACTGCTTAGTGTTCTGTTAATTCATCTCACAGAGTTACATCTGTATTTCGTGGATCTTTTTGCTAGCATTATTTCTGTGGAATCTGAGAACAGATATTTTGGATCCCATTGAAGACTATAGGGCCAAAGGAAATATCCTCCGATAACAAAGAGAAAGAAGCTTTCTGAGAAACTTCTTTGTGTTCTGTGAAATCACCTCACAGAGTTACAGCTTTCCCCTCAAGAAGCCTTTCGCTAAGACAGTTCTTGTGGAATTGGCAAAGTGATATTTGGAAGCCCATGGAGGGCTATGGTGAAAAAGGAAATATCCTCAGATGAAATCTGGAAAGAAGATTTCTGAGAAACTGCTGAGTGTTCTGTTAACTCATCTCACAGAGTTACATCTGTATTTCGTGGATCTCTTTGCTAGCCTTATTTCTGTGGAATCTGAGAACAGATATTTCGGATCCCATTGAAGACTAAAGGGCCAAAGGAAATATCCTCCGATAACAAAGAGAAAGAAGCTTTCTGAGAAACTTCTTTGTGTTCTGTGAAATCATCTCACAGAGTTACAGCTTTCCCCTCAAGAAGCCTTTCGCTAAGACAGTTCTTGTGGAATTGGCAAAGTGATATTTGGAAGCCCATAGAGGGCTATGTTGAAAAAGGAAATATTCTCAGATGAAATCTGGAAGGAAGCTTTCTGTGAAACTGCTTAGTGTTCTGTTAATTCATCTCACAGAGTTACATCTGTATTTCGTGGATCTCTTTGCTAGCCTTATTTCTTTGGAATCTGAGAACAGATATTTCTGATCCCATTGAAGACTACAGGGCCAAAGGAAATATCCTCCGATAACAAAGAGAAAGAAGCTTTCTGAGAAACTTCTTTGTGTTCTGTGAAATCATCTCACAGAGTTACAGCTTTCCCCTCAAGAAGCCTTTCGCTAAGACAGTTCTTGTGGAATTGGCAAAGTGATATTTGGAACCCTTAGAGGGCTATGGTGAAAAAGGAAATATCCTCAGATGAAAACTGGAAGGAAGCTTTCTGAGAAAATGCTGAGTGTTCTGTTAATTCATCTCAAAGAGTTACATCGGTATGTCGTGGATCTCTTTGCTAGCCTTATTTCTGTGGAATCTGAGAGCAGATATTTCGAATCCCATTGAAGACTACAGGGCCAAAGGAAATCCTCCGATAACAAAGAGAAAGAAGCTTTCTGAGAAACTTCTTTGTGTTCTGTGAAATCATCTCACAGAGTTACAGCTTTCCCCTCAAGAAGCCTTTCGCTAAGACAGTTCTTGTGGAATTGGCAAAGTGATATTTGGAAGCCCATAGAGGGCTATGGTGAAAAAGGAAATATCCTCAGATGAAATCTGGAAAGAAGCTTTCTGAGAAACTGCTGAGTGTTCTGTTAATTCATCTCACAGAGTTACATCTGTATTTCGTGGATCTCTTTGCTAGCCTTATTTATGTGGAACCTGAGAACAGATATTTCAGATCTGATTTAAGACTATACGGCCAAAGGAAATATCCTCCGATAACAAAGAGAAAGAAGCTTTCTGAGAAACTTCTTTGTGTTCTGTGAAATCATCTCACAGAGTTACAGCTTTCCCCTCAAGAAGCCTTTCGCTAAGACAGTTCTTGTGGAATTGGCAAAGTGATATTTGGAAGCCCATAGAGGGCTATGGTGAAAAAGGAAATATCCTCAGATGAAATCTGGAAAGAAGCTTTCTGAGAAACTGCTTAGTGTTCTGTTAATTCATCTCACAGAGTTACATCTGTATTTCGTGGATCTCTTTGCTAGCCTTATTTCTTTGGAATCTGAGAACAGATATTTCTGATCCCATTGAAGACTATAGGGCCAAAGGAAATATCCTCCGATAACAAATGGAAAGAAGCTTTCTGATTAACTTCTTTGTGTTCTGTGAAATCATCTCACAGAGTTACAGCTTTCCCCTCAAGAAGCCTTTCGCTAAGACAGTTCTTGTGGAATTGGCAAAGTGATATTTGGAAGCCCATAGAGGGCTACGGTGAAAAAGGAAATATCCTCAGATGAAATCTGGAAAGAAGCTTTCTGAGAAACTGCTGAGTGTTCTGTTAATTCATCTCACAGAGTTACATCTGTATTTCGTGGATCTCTTTGCTAGCCTTATTTCTGTGGAACCTGAGGACAGATATTTCAGATCTCATTTAAGACTATAGGGCCAAAGGAAATATCCTCCGATAACAAAGAGAAAGAAGCTTTCTGAGAAACTTCTTTGTGTTCTCTGAAATCATCTCACAGAGATACAGCTTTCCCCTCAAGAAGCCTTTCGCTAAGACAGTTCTTGTGGAATTGGCAAAGTGATATTTGGAAGCCCTTAGAGGGCTATGGTGAAAAAGGAAATATCCTCAGATGAAATCTGGAAAGAAGCTTTCTGAGAAACTGCTTAGTGTTCTGTTAATTCATCTCACAGAGTTACATCTGTATGTCGTGAATCTCTTTGCTAGCCTTATTTCTGAGGAATCTGAGAACAGATATTTTGGATCCCATTGAAGACTACAGGGCCAAAGGAAATATCCTCCGATGACAAAGAGAAAGAAGCTTTCTGAGAAACTTCTTTGTGTTCTGTGAAATCATCTCACAGAGTTACAGCTTTCCCCTCAAGAAGCCTTTCGCTAAGACAGTTCTTGTGGAATTGGCAAAGTGATATTTGGAAGCCCATAGAGGGCTATGGTGAAAAAGGAAATATCCTCAGATGAAAACTGGAAGGAAGCTTTCTGAGAAAATGCTGAGTGTTCTGTTAATTCATCTCACAGAGTTACATCTGTATGTCGTGGATCTCTTTGCTAGCCTTATTTCTGTGGAATCTGAGAACAGATATTTCGGATCCCATTGAAGACTACAGGGCCAAAGGAATTATCCTCCGATAACAAAGAGAAAGAAGCTTTCTGAGAAACTTCTTTGTGTTCTGTGAAATCATCTCACAGAGTTACAGCTTTCCCCTCAAGAAGCCTTTCGCTAAGACAGTTCTTGTGGAATTGGCAAAGTGATATTTGGAAGCCCATAGAGGGCTATGGTGAAAAAGGAAATATCCTCAGATGAAATCTGGATAGAAGCTTTCTGAGAAACTGCTTAGTGTTCTGTTAATTCATCTCATAGAGTTACATCTGTATTTCGTGGATCTCTTTGCTAGCCTGATTTCTGTGGAATCTGAGAACAGATATTTCGGATCCCTTTGAAGACTATAGGGCCAAAGGAAATATCCTCCGATAACAAAGAGAAAGAAGCTTTCTGAGAAACTTCTTTGTGTTCTGTGAAATCATCTCACAGAGTTACAGCTTTCCCCTCAAGAAGCCTTTCGCTAAGACAGTTCTTGTGGAATTGGCAAAGTGATACTTGGAAGCCCTTAGAGGGCTATGGTGAAAAAGGAAATATCCTCAGATGAAATCTGGAAAGAAGCTTTCTGAGAAACTGCTTAGTGTTCTGTTAATTCATCTCACAGAGTTACATCTGTATTTCGTGGATCTCTTTGCTAGCCTTATTTCTTTGGAATCTGAGAACAGATATTTCGGATCCCATTGAAGACTATAGGGCCAAAGGAAATATCCTCCGATAACAAAGAGAAAGAAGCTTTCTGAGAGACTTCTTTGTGTTCTGTGAAATAATCTCACAGAGTTACAGCTTTCCCCTCAAGAAGCCTTTCGCTAAGACAGTTCTTGTGGAATTGGCAAAGTGATATTTGGAACCCCTAGAGTGGTATGGTGAAAAAGGAAATATCCTCAGATGAAAACTGGAAGGAAGCTTTCTGAGAAAATGCTGAGTGTTCTGTTAATTCATCTCACAGAGTTACATCTCTATGTCGTGGATCTCTTGCTAGCCTTATTTCTGTGGAATCTGAGAACAGATATTTCGGATCCCATTGAAGACTACAGGGCCAAAGGAAATATCCTCCGATAACAAAGAGAAAGAAGCTTTCTGAGAAACTTCTTTGTGTTCTGTGAAATCATCTCACAGAGTTACAGCTTTCCCCTCAAGAAGCCTTTCGCTAAGACAGTTCTTGTGGAATTGGCAAAGTGATATTTGGAAGCCCATAGAGGGCTACGGTGAAAAAGGAAATATCCTCAGATGAAATCTGGAAAGAAGCTTTCTGAGAAACTGCTGAGTGTTCTGTTAATTCATCTCACAGAGTTACATCTGTATTTCGTGGATCTCTTTGCTAGCCTTATTTCTGTGGAACCTGAGAACAGATATTTCAGATCTCATTTAAGACTATAGGGCCAAAGGAAATATCCTCCGATAACAAAGAGAAAGAAGCTTTCTGAGAAACTTCTTTGTGTTCTCTGAAATCATCTCACAGAGATACAGCTTTCCCCTCAAGAATCCTTTCGCTAAGACAGTTCTTGTGGAATTGGCAAAGTGATATTTGGAAGCCCTTAGAGGGCTATGGTGAAAAAGGAAATATCCTCAGATGAAATCTGGAAAGAAGCTTTCTGAGAAACTGCTTAGTGTTCTGTTAATTCATCTCACAGAGTTACATCTGTATGTCGTGGATCTCTTTGCTAGCCTTATTTCTGAGGAATCTGAGAACAGATATTTCGGATCCCATTGAAGACTACAGGGCCAAAGGAAATATCCTCCGATGACAAAGAGAAAGAAGCTTTCTGAGAAACTTCTTTGTGTTCTGTGAAATCATCTCACAGAGTTACAGCTTTCCCCTCAAGAAGCCTTTCGCTAAGACAGTTCTTGTGGAATTGGCAAAGTGATATTTGGAAGCCCATAGAGGGCTATGGTGAAAAAGGAAATATCCTCAGATGAAATCTGGAAAGAAGATTTCTGAGAAACTGCTGAGTGTTCTGTTAACTCATCTCACAGAGTTACATCTGTATTTCGTGGATCTCTTTGCTAGCCTTATTTCTGTGGAATCTGAGAACAGATATTTCGGATCCCATTGAAGACTACCGGGCCAAAGGAAATATCCTCCGATAACAAAGAGAAAGAAGCATTCTGAGAAACTTCTTTGTGTTCTTTGAAATCATCTCACAGAGTTACAGCTTTCCCCTCAAGAAGCCTTTCGCTAAGACAGTTCTTGTGTAATTGGCAAAGTGATATTTGGAACCCCTAGAGGGCTATGGTGAAAAAGGAAATATCCTCAGAAGAAAACTGGAAGGAAGCTTTCTGAGAAAATGCTGAGTGTTCTGTTAATTCATCTCACAGAGTTACATCTGTATGTCGTGGATCTCTTTGCTAGCCTTATTTCTGTGGAATCTGAGAACAGATATTTCGGATCCCATTGAAGACTACAGGGCCAAAGGAAATATCCTCCGATAACAAAGAGAAAGAAGCTTTCTGAGAAACTTCTTTGTGTTCTGTGAAATCATCTCACAGAGTTACAGCTTTCCCCTCAAGAAGCCTTTCGCTAAGACAGTTCTTGTGGAATTGGCAAAGTGATATTTGGAAGCCCATAGAGGGCTATGGTGAAAAAGGAAATATCCTCAGATGAAATCTGGATAGAAGCTTTCTGAGAAACTGCTTAGTGTTCTGTTAATTCATCTCATAGAGTTACATCTGTATTTCGTGGATCTCTTTGCTAGCCTGATTTCTGTGGAATCTGAGAACAGATATTTCGGATCCCATTGAAGACTATAGGGCCAAAGGAAATATCCTCCGATAACAAAGAGAAAGAAGCTTTCTGAGAAATTCTTTGTGTTCTGTGAAATCATCTCACAGAGTTACAGCTTTCCCCTCAAGAAGCCTTTCGCTAAGACAGTTCTTGTGGAATTGGCAAAGTGATACTTGGAAGCCCATAGAGGGCTATGGTGAAAAAGGAAATATCCTCAGATGAAATCTGGAAAGAAGCTTTCTGAGAAACTGCTTAGTGTTCTGTTAATTCATCTCACAGAGTTACATCTGTATTTCGTGGATCTCTTTGCTAGCCTTATTTCTTTGGAATCTGAGAACAGATATTTCGGATCCCATTGAAGACTATAGGGCCAAAGGAAATATCCTCCGATAACAAAGAGAAAGAAGCTTTCTGAGAAACTTCTTTGTGTTCTGTGAAATCATCTCACAGAGTTACAGCTTTCCCCTCAAGAAGCCTTTCGCTAAGACAGTTCTTGTGGAATTGGCAAAGTGATATTTGGAACCCCTGGAGGGCTATGGTGAAAAAGGAAATATCCTCAGATGAAAACTGGAAGGAAGCTTTCTGAGAAAATGCTGAGTGTTCTGTTAATTCATCTCACAGAGTTACATCTCTATGTCGTGGATCTCTTTGCTAGCCTTATTTCTGTGGAATCTGAGAACAGATATTTCGGATCCCATTGAAGACTACAGGGCCAAAGGAAATATCCTCCGATAACAAAGAGAAAGAAGCTTTCTGAGAAACTTCTTTGTGTTCTGTGAAATCATCTCACAGAGTTACAGCTTTCACCTCAAGAAGCCTTTCGCTAAGACAGTTCTTGTGGAATTGGCAAAGTGATATTTGGAAGCCCATAGAGGGCTATGGTGAAAAAGGAAATATCCTCAGATGAAATCTGGAAAGAAGCTTTCTGAGAAACTGCTGAGTGTTCTGTTAATTCATCTCACAGAGTTACATCTGTATTTCGTGGATCTCTTTGCTAGCCTTATTTCTGTGGAACCTGAGAACAGATATTTCAGATCTCATTTAAGACTATAGGGCCAAAGGAAATATCCTCCGATAACAAAGAGAAAGAAGCTTTCTGAGAAACTTCTTTGTGTTCTGTGAAATCATCTCACAGAGTTACAGCTTTCCCCTCAAGAAGCCTTTCGCTAAGACAGTTCTTGTGGAATTGGCAAAGTGATATTTGGAAGCCCATAGAGGGATACGGTGAAAAAGGAAATATCCTCAGATGAAATCTGGAAAGAAGCTTTCTGAGAAACTGCTTAGTGTTCTGTTAATTCATCTCACAGAGTTGCATCAGTATTTCGTGGATCTCTTTGCTAGCCTTATTTCTGTGGAATCTGAGAACAGATATTTCGGATCCCATTGAAGACTATAGGGCCAAAGGAAATATCCTCGGATAACAAAGAGAAAGAAGCTTTCTGAGAAACTTCTTTGTGTTCTGTGAAATCATCTCACAGAGTTACAGCTTTCCCCTCAAGAAGCCTTTCGCTAAGACAGTTCTTGTTGAATTGGCAAAGTGATATTTGGAATCCCATAGAGGGCTATGGTGAAAAAGGAAATATCCACAGATGAAATCTGGAAAGAAGATTTCTGAGAAATTGCTGAGTGTTCTGTTAATTCATCTCACAGAGTTACATCTGTATTTCGTGGATCTCTTTGCTAGCCTTATTTCTGTGGAATCTGAGAACAGATATTTCGGATCCCATTGAAGACTATAGGGCCAAAGGAAATATCTTGCGATAACAAAGAGAAAAAAGCTTTCTGAGAAACTTCTTTGTATTCTGTGAAATCATCTCACAGAGTTACAGCTTTCCCCTCAAGAAGCCTTTCGCTAAGACAGTTCTTGTGGAATTGGCAAAGTGATATTTTGAATCCCTTAGAGGGCTATGGTGAAAAAGGAAATATCCTCAGATGAAATGTGTAAAAAAGCTTTCTGAGAAACTGCTTAGTTTTCTGTTAATTCATCTCACAGAGTTACATCTGTGTTTCGTGGATCTCTTTGCTAGCCTTATTTCTGAGGAATCTGAGAACAGATATTTCGGATCCCTTTGAAGACTATAGGGCCAAAGGAAATATCCTCCGATAACAAAGAGAAAGAAGCTTTCTGAGAAACTTCTTTGTGTTCTGTGAAATCATCTCACAGAGTTACAGCTTTCCCCTCAAGAAGCCTTTCGCTAAGACAGTTCTTGTGGAATTGGCAAAGTGATATTTGGAAGCCCATAGAGGGATATGGTGAAAAAGGAAATATCCTCAGATGAAATCTGGAAAGAAGCTTTCTGAGAAACTGCTTAGTGTTCTGTTAATTCATCTCACAGAGTTACATCCGTATTTCGTGGATCTCTTTGCTAGCCTTATTTCTGTGGAATCTGAGAACAGATATTTCGGATCCCTTTGAAGACTATAGGGCCAAAGGAAATATCCTCCGATAACAAAGAGAAAGAAGCTTTCTGAGAAACTTCTTTGTGTTCCGTGAAATCATCTCACAGAGTTACAGCTTTCCCCTCAAGAAGCCTTTCGCTAAGACAGTTCTTGTGGAATTGGCAAAGTGATATTCGGAAGCCCTTAGAGGGCTATGGTGAAAAAGGAAATATCCTCATTTGAAATCTGGAAAGAAGCTTTCTGAGAAACTGCTTAGTGTTCTGTTAATTCATCTCACAGAGTTACATCTGTATTTCGTGGATCTCTTTGCTAGTCTTATTTCTGTGGAATCTGAGAACAGATATTTCGGATCCCTTTCAAGACTATAGGGCCAAAGGAAATATCCTCCGATAACAAAGAGAAAGAAGCTTTCTGAGAAACTTCTTTGTGTTCTGTGAAATCATCTCACAGAGTTACAGCTTTCCCCTCAAGAAGCCTTTCGCTAAGACAGTTCTTGTGGAATTGGCAAAGTGATATTTGGTAGCCCATAGAGGGCTATGGTGAAAAAGGAAATATCCTCAGATGAAAACTGGAAGGAAGCTTTCTGAGAAAATGCTGAGTGTTCTGTTAATTCATCTCACAGAGTTACATCTGTATGTCGTGGATCTCTTTGCTAGCCTTATTTCTGTGGAATCTGAGAACAGATATTTCGGATCCCATTGAAGACTACAGGGGCAAAGGAAATATCCTCCGATAACAAAGAGAAAGAAGCTTTCTGAGAAACTTCTTTGTGTTCTGTGAAATCATCTCACAGAGTTACAGCTTTCCCCTCAACAAGCCTTTCGCTAAGACAGTTCTTGTGGAATTGGCAAAGTGATATTTGGAAGCCCATAGAGGGCTATGGTGAAAAAGGAAATATCCTCACATGAAATCTGGAAAGAAGCTTTCTGAGAAACTGCTGAGTGTTCTGTTAATTCTTCTCACAGAGTTACATCTGTATTTCGTGGATCTCTTTGCTAGCCTTATTTCTGTGGAATCTGAGAGCAGATATTTCGAATCCCATTGAAGACTACAGGGCCAAAGGAAATATCCTCCGATAACAAAGAGAAAGAAGCTTTCTGAGAAACTTCTTTGTGTTCTGTGAAATCATCTCACAGAGTTACAGCTTTCCCCTCAAGAAGCCTTTCGCTAAGACAGTTCTTGTGGAATTGGCAAAGTGATATTTGGAAGCCCATAGAGGGCTATGGTGAAAAAGGAAATATCCTCAGATGAAATCTGGAAAGAAGCTTTCTGAGAAACTGCTGAGTGTTCTGTTAATTCATCTCACAGAGTTACATCTGTATTTCATGGATCTCTTTGCTAGCCTTATTTATGTGGAACCTGAGAACAGATATTTCAGATCTCATTTAAGACTATACGGCCAAAGGAAATATCCTCCGATAACAAAGAGAAAGAAGCTTTCTGAGAAACTTCTTTGTGTTCTGTGAAATCATCTCACAGAGTTACAGCTTTCCCCTCAAGAAGCCTTTCGCTAAGACTGTTCTTGTGGAATTGGCAAAGTGATATTTGGAAGCCCATAGAGGGCTATGGTGAAAAAGGAAATATCCTCAGATGAAATCTGGAAAGAAGCTTTCTGAGAAACTGCTTAGTGTTCTGTTAATTCATCTCACAGAGTTACATCTGTATTTCGTGGATCTCTTTGCTAGCCTTATTTCTTTGGAATCTGAGAACAGATATTTCGGATCCCATTGAAGACTATAGGGCCAAAGGAAATATCCTCCGATAACAAATGGAAAGAAGCTTTCTGAGAATCTTCTTTGTGTTCTGTGAAATCATCTCACAGAGTTACAGCTTTCCCCTCAAGAAGCCTTTCGCTAAGACAGTTCTTGTGGAATTGGCAAAGTGATATTTGGAACCCCTAGAGGGCTATGGTGAAAAAGGAAATATCCTCAGATGAAAAATGGAAGGAAGCTTTCTGAGAAAATGCTGAGTGTTCTGTTAATTCATCTCACAGAGTTACATCTGTATGTCGTGGATCTCTTTGCTAGCCTTATTTCTGTGGAATCTGAGAACAGATATTTCGGATCCCATTGAAGACTATAGGGCCAAAGGAAATATCCTCCGATAACAAAGAGAAAGAAGCTTTCTGAGAAACTTCTTTGTGTTCCGTGAAATCATCTCACAGAGTTACAGCTTTCCCCTCAAGAAGCCTTTCGCTAAGACAGTTCTTGTGGAATTGGCAAAGTGATATTCGGAAGCCCTTAGAGGGCTATGGTGAAAAAGGAAATATCCTCATTTGAAATCTGGAAAGAAGCTTTCTGAGAAACTGCTTAGTGTTCTGTTAATTCATCTCACAGAGTTACATCTGTATTTCGTGGATCTCTTTGCTAGTCTTATTTCTGTGGAATCTGAGAACAGATATTTCGGATCCCTTTCAAGACTATAGGGCCAAAGGAAATATCCTCCGATAACAAAGAGAAAGAAGCTTTCTGAGAAACTTCTTTGTGTTCTGTGAAATCATCTCACAGAGTTACAGCTTTCCCCTCAAGAAGCCTTTCGCTAAGACAGTTCTTGTGGAATTGGCAAAGTGATATTTGGTAGCCCATAGAGGGCTATGGTGAAAAAGGAAATATCCTCAGATGAAAACTGGAAGGAAGCTTTCTGAGAAAATGCTGAGTGTTCTGTTAATTCATCTCACAGAGTTACATCTGTATGTCGTGGATCTCTTTGCTAGCCTTATTTCTGTGGAATCTGAGAACAGATATTTCGGATCCCATTGAAGACTACAGGGGCAAAGGAAATATCCTCCGATAACAAAGAGAAAGAAGCTTTCTGAGAAACTTCTTTGTGTTCTGTGAAATCATCTCACAGAGTTACAGCTTTCCCCTCAACAAGCCTTTCGCTAAGACAGTTCTTGTGGAATTGGCAAAGTGATATTTGGAAGCCCATAGAGGGCTATGGTGAAAAAGGAAATATCCTCACATGAAATCTGGAAAGAAGCTTTCTGAGAAACTGCTGAGTGTTCTGTTAATTCTTCTCACAGAGTTACATCTGTATTTCGTGGATCTCTTTGCTAGCCTTATTTCTGTGGAATCTGAGAGCAGATATTTCGAATCCCATTGAAGACTACAGGGCCAAAGGAAATATCCTCCGATAACAAAGAGAAAGAAGCTTTCTGAGAAACTTCTTTGTGTTCTGTGAAATCATCTCACAGAGTTACAGCTTTCCCCTCAAGAAGCCTTTCGCTAAGACAGTTCTTGTGGAATTGGCAAAGTGATATTTGGAAGCCCATAGAGGGCTATGGTGAAAAAGGAAATATCCTCAGATGAAATCTGGAAAGAAGCTTTCTGAGAAACTGCTGAGTGTTCTGTTAATTCATCTCACAGAGTTACATCTGTATTTCATGGATCTCTTTGCTAGCCTTATTTATGTGGAACCTGAGAACAGATATTTCAGATCTCATTTAAGACTATACGGCCAAAGGAAATATCCTCCGATAACAAAGAGAAAGAAGCTTTCTGAGAAACTTCTTTGTGTTCTGTGAAATCATCTCACAGAGTTACAGCTTTCCCCTCAAGAAGCCTTTCGCTAAGACTGTTCTTGTGGAATTGGCAAAGTGATATTTGGAAGCCCATAGAGGGCTATGGTGAAAAAGGAAATATCCTCAGATGAAATCTGGAAAGAAGCTTTCTGAGAAACTGCTTAGTGTTCTGTTAATTCATCTCACAGAGTTACATCTGTATTTCGTGGATCTCTTTGCTAGCCTTATTTCTTTGGAATCTGAGAACAGATATTTCGGATCCCTTTGAAGACTATAGGGCCAAAGGAAATATCCTCCGATAACAAATGGAAAGAAGCTTTCTGAGAATCTTCTTTGTGTTCTGTGAAATCATCTCACAGAGTTACAGCTTTCCCCTCAAGAAGCCTTTCGCTAAGACAGTTCTTGTGGAATTGGCAAAGTGATATTTGGAACCCCTAGAGGGCTATGGTGAAAAAGGAAATATCCTCAGATGAAAAATGGAAGGAAGCTTTCTGAGAAAATGCTGAGTGTTCTGTTAATTCATCTCACAGAGTTACATCTGTATGTCGTGGATCTCTTTGCTAGCCTTATTTCTGTGGAATCTGAGAACAGATATTTCGGATCCCATTGAAGACTACAGGGCCAAAGGAAATATCCTCCGATAACAAAGAGAAAGAAGCTTTCTGAGAAACTTCTTTGTGTTCTGTGAAATCATCTCACAGAGTTACAGCTTTCCCCTCAAGAAGCCTTTCGCTAAGACAGTTCTTGTGGAATTGGCAAAGTGATATTTGGAAGCCCATAGAGGGCTACGGTGAAAAAGGAAATATCCTCAGATGAAATCTGGAAAGAAGCTTTCTGAGAAACTGCTGAGTGTTCTGTTAATTCGTCTCACAGAGTTACATCTGTATTTCGTGGATCTCTTTGCTAGCCTTATTTCTGTGGAACCTGAGAACAGATATTTCAGATCTCATTTAAGACTATAGGGCCAAAGGAAATATCCTCCGATAACAAAGAGAAAGAAGCTTTCTGAGAAACTTCTTTGTGTTCTCTGAAATCATCTTACAGAGATACAGCTTTCCCCTCAAGAAGACTTTCGCTAAGACAGTTCTTGTGGAATTGGCAAAGTGATATTTGGAAGCCCTTAGAGGGCTATGGTGAAAAAGGAAATATCCTCAGATGCAATCTGGAAAGAAGCTTTCTGAGAAACTGCTTAGTGTTCTGTTAATTCATCTCACAGAGTTACATCTGTATGTCGTGGATCTCTTTGCTAGCCTTATTTCTGAGGAATCTGAGAACAGATATTTCGGATCCCATTGAAGACTACAGGGCCAAAGGAAATATCCTCCGATGACAAAGAGAAAGAAGCTTTCTGAGAAACTTCTTTGTGTTCTGTGAAATCATCTCACAGAGTTACAGCTTTCCCCTCAACAAGCCTTTCGCTAAGACAGTTCTTGTGGAATTGGCAAAGTGATATTTGGAAGCCCATAGAGGGCTATGGTGAAAAAGGAAATATCCTCAGATGAAACCTGGAAAGAAGATTTCTGAGAAACTGCTGAGTGTTCTGTTAACTCATCTCACAGAGTTACATCTGTATTTCGTGGATCTCTTTGCTAGCCTTATTTCTGTGGAATCTGAGAACAGATATTTCGGATCCCATTGAAGACTACCGGGCCAAAGGAAATATCCTCCGATAACAAAGAGAAAGAAGCATTCTGAGAAACTTCTTTGTGTTCTGTGAAATCATCTCACAGAGTTACAGCTTTCCCCTCAAGAAGCCTTTCGCTAAGACAGTTCTTGTGTAATTGGCAAAGTGATATTTGGAACCCCTAGAGGGCTATGGTGAAAAAGGAAATATCCTCAGATGAGAACTGGAAGGAAGCTTTCTGAGAAAATGCTGAGTGTCCTGTTAATTCATCTCACAGAGTTACATCTGTATGTCGTGGGTCTCTTTGCTAGCCTTATTTCTGTGGAATCTGAGAACAGATATTTCGGATCCCATTGAAGACTACAGGGCCAAAGGAAATATCCTCCGATAACAAAGAGAAAGAAGCTTTCTGAGAAACTTCTTTGTGTTCTGTGAAATCATCTCACAGAGTTACAGCTTTCCCCTCAAGAAGCCTTTCGCTAAGACAGTTCTTGTGGAATTGGCAAAGTGATATTTGGAAGCCCATAGAGGGCTATGGTGAAAAAGGAAATATCCTCAGATGAAATCTGGATAGAAGCTTTCTGAGAAACTGCTTAGTGTTCTGTTAATTCATCTCATAGAGTTACATCTGTATTTCGTGGATCTCTTTGCTAGCCTGATTTCTGTGGAATCTGAGAACAGATATTTCGGATCCCTTTGAAGACTATAGGGCCAAAGGAAATATCCTCCGATAACAAAGAGAAAGAAGCTTTCTGAGAAACTTCTTTGTGTTCTGTGAAATCATCTCACAGAGTTACAGCTTTCCCCTCAAGAAGCCTTTCGCTAAGACAGTTCTTGTGGAATTGGCAAAGTGATACTTGGAAGCCCATAGAGGGCTATGGTGAAAAAGGAAATATCCTCAGATGAAATCTGGAAAGAAGCTTTCTGAGAAACTGCTTAGTGTTCTGTTAATTCATCTCACAGAGTTACATCTGTATTTCGTGGATCTCTTTGCTAGCCTTATTTCTTTGGAATCTGAGAACAGATATTTCGGATCCCATTGAAGACTATAGGGCCAAAGGAAATATCCTCCGATAACAAAGAGAAAGAAGCTTTCTGAGAAACTTCTTTGTGTTCTGTGAAATCATCTCACAGAGTTACAGCTTTCCCCTCAAGAAGCCTTTCGCTAAGACAGTTCTTGTGGAATTGGCAAAGTGATATTTGGAACCCCTAGAGGGCTATGGTGAAAAAGGAAATATCCTCATTTGAAAACTGGAAGGAAGCTTTCTGAGAAAATGCTGAGTGTTCTGTTAATTCATCTCACAGAGTTACATCTCTATGTCGTGGATCTCTTGCTAGCCTTATTTCTGTGGAATCTGAGAACAGATATTTCGGATCCCATTGAAGACTACAGGGCCGAAGGAAATATCCTCCGATAACAAAGAGAAAGAAGCTTTCTGAGAAACTTCTTTGTGTTCTCTGAAATCATCTCACAGAGTTACAGCTTTCCCCAAAAGAAGCCTTTCGCTAAGACAGTTCTTGTGGAATTGGCAAAGTGATATTTGGAAGCCCATAGAGGGCTATGGTGAAAAAGAAAATATCCTCCGATGAAATCTGGAAAGAAGCTTTCTGAGAAACTGCTTAGTGTTCTGTTAATTCATCTCACAGAGTTACATCTGTATTTCGTGGATCTTTTTGCTAGCCTTATTTCTGTGGAATCTGAGAACAGATATTTTGGATCCCATTGAAGACTATAGGGCCAAAGGAAATATCCTCCGATAACAAAGAGAAAGAAGCTTTCTGAGAAACTTCTTTGTGTTCTGTGAAATCATCTCACAGAGTTACAGCTTTCCCCTCAAGAAGCCTTTCGCTAAGACAGTTCTTGTGGAATTGGCAAAGTGATATTTGGAACCCCTAGAGGGCTATGGTGAAAAAGGAAATATCCTCAGATGAAAACTGGAAGGAAGCTTTCTGAGAAAATGCTGAGTGTTCTGTTAATTCATCTCACAGAGTTACATCTCTATGTCGTGGATCTCTTTGCTAGCCTTTTTTCTGTGGAATCTGAGAACAGATATTTCGGATCCCATTGAAGACTACAGGGCCAAAGGAAATATCCTCCGATAACAAAGAGAAAGAAGCTTTCTGAGAAACTTCTTTGTGTTCTGTGAAATCATCTCACAGAGTTACAGCTTTCTCCTCAAGAAGCCTTTCGCTAAGACAGTTCTTGTGGAATTGGCAAAGTGATATTTGAAAGCCCTTAGAGGGCTATGGTGAAAAAGGAAATATACTCAGATGAAATCTGGAAAGAAGCTTTCTGAGAAACTGCTTAGTGTTCTCTTAATTCATCTCACAGAGTTACATCTGTATTTCGTGGATCTCTTTGCTAGCCTTATTTCTTTGGAATCTGAGAACAGATATTTCGGATCCCTTTGAAGACTATAGGGCCAAAGGAAATATCCTCCGATAACAAAGAGAAAGAAGCTTTCTGAGAAACTTCTTTGTGTTCTGTGAAATCATCTCACACAGTTACAGCTTTCCCCTCAAGAAGCCTTTCGCTAAGACAGTTCTTGTGGAATTGGCAAAGTGATATTTGGAAGCCCATAGAGGGCAATGGTGAAAAAGGAAATATCCTCAGATGAAAACTGGAAGGAAGCTTTCTGAGAAAATGCTGAGTGTTCTGTTAATTCATCTCACAGAGTTACATCTGTATGTCGTGGATCTCTTTGCTAGCCTTATTTCTGTGGAATCTGAGAACAGATATTTCGGATCCCATTGAAGACTACAGGGCCAAAGCAAATATCCTCCGATAACAAAGAGAAAGAAGCTTTCTGAGAAACTTCTTTGTGTTCTGTGAAATCATCTCACAGAGTTACAGCTTTCCCCTCAAGAAGCCTTTCGCTAAGACAGTTCTTGTGGAATTGGCAAAGTGATATTTGGAAGCCCATAGAGGGCTATGGTGAAAAAGGAAATATCCTCAGATGAAATCTGGAAAGAAGCTTTCTGAGAAACTGCTGAGTGTTCTGTTAATTCATCTCACAGAGTTACATCTGTATTTCGTGGATCTCTTTGCTAGCCTTATTTCTGTGGAACCTGAGAACAGATATTTCAGATCTCATTTAAGACTATAGGGCCAAAGGAAATATCCTCCGATAACCAAGAGAAAGTAGCTTTCTGAGAAACTTCTTTGTGTTCTGTGAAATCATCTCACAGAGTTACAGCTTTCCCCTCAAGAAGCCTTTCGCTAAGACAGTTCTTGTGGAATTGGCAAAGTGATATTTGGAAGCCCATAGAGGGATACGGTGAAAAAGGAAATATCCTCAGAAGAAATCTGGAAAGAAGCTTTCTGAGAAACTGCTTAGTGTTCTGTTAATTCATCTCACAGAGTTACATCAGTATTTCGTGGATCTCTTTGCTAGCCTTATTTCTGTGGAATCTGAGAACAGATATTTCGGATCCCATTGAAGACTATAGGGCCAAAGGAAATATCCTCGGATAACAAAGAGAAAGAAGCTTTCTGAGAAACTTCTTTGTGTTCTGTGAAATCATCTCACAGAGTTACAGCTTTCCCCTCAAGAAGCCTTTCGCTAAGACAGTTCTTGTGGAATTGGCAAAGTGATATTTGGTAGCCCATAGAGGGCTATGGTGAAAAAGGAAATATCCTCAGATGAAAACTGGAAGGAAGCTTTCTGAGAAAATGCTGAGTGTTCTGTTAATTCATCTCAGAGAGTTACATCTGTTTGTCGTGGATCTCTTTGCTAGCCTTATTTCTGTGGAATCTGAGAACAGATATTTCGGATCCCATTGAAGACTACAGGGGCAAAGGAAATATCCTCCGATAACAAAGAGAAAGAAGCTTTCTGAGAAACTTCTTTGTGTTCTGTGAAATCATCTCACAGAGTTACAGCTTTCCCCTCAAGAAGCCTTTCGCTAAGACAGTTCTTGTGGAATTGGCAAAGTGATATTCGGAAGCCCATAGAGGGCTATGGTGAAAAAGGAAATATCCTCACATGAAATCTGGAAAGAAGCTTTCTGAGAAACTGCTGAGTGTTCTGTTAATTCTTCTCACAGAGTTACATCTGTATTTCGTGGATCTCTTTGCTAGCCTTATTTCTGTGGAACATGAGAACAGATATTTCAGATCTCATTTAAGACTATAGGGCCAAAGGAAATATCCTCCGATAACAAAGAGAAAGAAGCTTTCTGAGAAACTTCTTTGTGTTCTGTGAAATCATCTCACAGAGTTACAGCTTTCCCCTCAAGAAGCCTTTCGCTGAGACAGTTCTTGTGGAATTGGCAAAGTGATATTTGGAAGCCCATAGAGGGCTATGGTGAAAAAGGAAATATCCTCAGATGAAATCTGGAAAGAAGCTTTCTGAGAAACTGCTTAGTGTTCTGTTAATTCATCTCACAGAGTTACATCTGTATTTCGTGGATCTCTTTGCTAGCCTTATTTCTGTGGAATCTGAGAACAGATATTTCGGATCCCATTGAAGACTAACGGGCCAAAGGAAATATCCTCCGATAACAAAGAGAAAGAAGCTTTCTGAGAAACTTCTTTGTGTTCTGTGAAATCATCTCACAGAGTTACAGCTTTCCCCTCAAGAAGCCTTTCGCTAAGACAGTTCTTGTTGAATTGGCAAAGTGATATTTGGAACCCCTAGAGGGCTATGGTGAAAAAGGAAATATCCTCAGATGAAATCTGGAAAGAAGCTTTCTGAGAAACTACTGAGTGTTGTGTTAATTCATCTCACAGAGTTACATCCGTATGTCGTGGATCTCTTTGCTAGCCTTATTTCTGTGGAATCTGAGAAGAGATATTTCAAATCCCATTGAAGACTATAGGGCCAAAGGAAATATCTTCCGATAACAAAGAGAAAAAAGCTTTCTGAGAAACTTCTTTGTGTTCTGTGAAATCATCTCACAGAGTTACAGCTTTCCCCTCAAGAAGCCTTTCGCTAAGACAGTTCTTGTGGAATTGGCAAGGTGATATTTGGAATCCCACAGAGGGCTATGGTGAAAAAGGAAATATCCTCAGATGAAATCTGGAAAGAAGCTTTCTGAGAAACTGCTTAGTGTTCTGTTAATTCATCTCACAGAGTTACATCGGTGTTTCGTGGATCTCTTTGCTAGCCTTATTACTGTGGAATTTGAGAACAGATATTTCGGATCCCTTTGAAGACTATAGGGCCAAAGGAAATATCCTCCGATAACAAAGAGAAAGAAGCTTTCTGAGAAACTTCTTTGTGTTCTGTGAAATCATCTCACAGAGTTACAGCTTTCCCCTCAAGAAGCCTTTCGATAAGACAGTTCTTGTGGAATTGGCAAAGTGATATTTGGAAGCCCTTAGAGGGCTATGGTGAAAAAGGAAATATCCTCAGATGAAATCTGGAAGGAAGCTTTCTGAGAAACTGCTGAGCGTTCTGTTACTTCATCTCACAGAGTTACATCCGTATTTCGTGGATCTCTTTGCTAGACGTATTTCTGTGGAATCTGAGAAGAGATATTTTGGATCCCTTTGAAGACTATAGGGCCAAAGGAAATATCCTCCAATAACAAAGAGAAAGAAGCTTTCTGATAAACTTCTTTGTGTTCTGTGAAATCATCTCACAGAGTTACAGCTTTCCCCTCAAGAAGCCTTTCGCTAAGACAGTTCTTGTGGAATTGGCAAAGTGATATTTGGAAGCCCCTAGAGGGTATGGTGAAAAAGGAAATATCCTCAGATGAAATCTGGAAAGAAGGTTTCTGAGAAACTGCTTAGTGTTCTGTTAATTCACCTCACAGAGTTACATCCGTATTTCGTGGATCTCTTTGCTACACTTATTTCTGTGGAATCTGAGAACAGATATTTCGGATCCCTTTGAAGACTATAGGGCCAAAGGAAATATCCTCCGATAACAAAGAGAAAGAAGCTTTCTGAGAAACTTCTTTGTGTTCTGTGAAATCATCTCACAGAGTTACAGCTTTCCCCTCAAGAAGCCTTTCGCTAAGACAGTTCTTGTGGAATTGGCAAAGTGATATTTGGAAGCCCATAGAGGGCTATGGTGAAAAAGGAGATATCCTCAGATGAAATCTGGAAAGAAGCTTTCTGAGAAACTGCTTAGTGTTCTGTTAATTCATCTCACAGAGTTACATCTGTATTTCGTGGATCTCTTTGCTAGCCTTATTTCTGTGGAATCTGAGAACAGATATTTCGGATCCCATTGAAGACTATAGGGCCAAAGGAAATATCTTCCGATAACAAAGAGAAAAAAGCTTTCAGAGAAACTTCTTTGTATTCTGTGAAATCATCTCACAGAGTTACAGCTTTCCCCTCAAGAAGCCTTTCGCTAAGACAGTTCTTGTGGAATTGGCAAAGTGATATTTTGAATCCCATAGAGGGCTATGGTGAAAAAGGAAATATCCTCAGATGAAATGTGGAAAGAAGCTTTCTGAGAAACTGCTTAGTTTTCTGTTAATTCATCTCACAGAGTTACATCTGTGTTTCGTGGATCTCTTTGCTAGCCTTATTGCTGTGGAATCTGAGAACAGATATTTCGGATCCCTTTGAAGACTATAGGGCCAAAGGAAATATCCTCAGATAACAAAGAGAAAGAAGCTTTCTGAGAAACTTCTTTGTGTTCTGTGAAATCATCTCACAGAGTTACAGCTTTCCCCTCAAGAAGCCTTTCGCTAAGACAGTTCTTGTGGAATTGGCAAAGTGATATTTGGAAGCCCATAGAGTGCTATGGTGAAAAAGGAAATATCCTCAGATGAAATCTGGAAAGAAGCTTTCTGAGAAACTGCTTAGTGTTCTGTTAATTCATCTCACAGAGTTACATCCGTATTTCGTGGATCTCTTTGCTAGCCTTATTTCTGTGGAATCTGAGAACAGATATTTCGGATCCCTTTGAAGACTATAGGGCCAAAGGAAATTTCCTCCGATAACAAAGAGAAAGAAGCTTTCTGAGAAACTTCTTTGTGTTCCGTGAAATCATCTCACAGAGTTACAGCTTTCCCCTCAAGAAGCCTTTCGCTAAGACAGTTCTTGTGGAATTGGCAAAGTGATATTTGGAAGCCCATAGAGGGCTATGTTGAAAAAGGAAATATCCTCAGATGAAATCTGGAAAGAAGCTTTCTGAGAAACTGCTGAGTGTTCTGTTAATTCATCTCACAGAGTTACATCTGTATTTCGTGGATCTCTTTGCTAGCCTTATTTCTTTGGAATCTGAGAACAGATATTTCGGATCCCTTTGAAGACTATAGGGCCAAAGGAAATATCCTCGGATAACAAAGAGAAAGAAACTTTCTGAGAAACTTCTTTGTGTTCTGTGAAATCATCTCACAGAGTTACAGCTTTCCCCTCAAGAAGCCTTTCGCTAAGACAGTTCTTGTGGAATTGGCAAAGTGATATTTGGAAGTCCGTAGAGGTCTATGGTGAAAAAGGAAATATCCTCAGATGAAAACTGGAAGGAAGCTTTCTGAGAAAATGCTGAGTGTTCTGTTAATTCATCTCACAGAGTTACATCTGTATGTCGTGGATCTCTTTGCTAGCCTTATTTCTGTGGAATCTGAGAACAGATATTTCGGATCCCTTTGAAGACTACAGGGACAAAGGAAATATCCTCCGATAACAAAGAGAAAGAAGCTTTCTGAGAAACTTCTTTGTGTTCTGTGAAATCATCTCACAGAGTTACAGCTTTCCACTCAAGAAGCCTTTCGCTAAGACAGTTCTTGTGGAATTGGCAAAGTGATATTTGGAAGCCCATAGAGGGCTATGGTGAAAAAGGAAATATCCTCAGATGAAATCTGGAAAGAAGCTTTCTGAGAAACTGCTGAGTGTTCTGTTAATTCTTCTCACAGAGTTACATCTGTATTTCGTGGATCTCTTTGCTAGCCTTATTTCTGTGGAACCTGAGAACAGATATTTCAGATCTGATTTAAGACTATAGGGCCAAAGGAAATATCCTCCGATAACAAAGAGAAAGAAGCTTACTGATAAACTTCTTTGTGTTCTGTGAAATCATCTCACAGAGTTACAGCTTTCCCCTCAAGAAGCCTTTCGCTAAGACAGTTCTTGTGGAATTGGCAAAGTGATATTTGGAAGCCCATAGAGGGATATGGTGAAAAAGGAAATATCCTCACATGAAATCTGGAAAGAAGCTTTCTGAGAAACTGCTTAGTGTTCTGTTAATTCATCTCACAGAGTTACATCAGTATTTCGTGGATCTCTTTGCTAGCCTTATTTCTGTGGAATCTGAGAACAGATATTTCGGATCCCATTGAAGACTATAGGGCCAAAGGAAATATCCTCGGATAACAAAGAGAAAGAAGCTTTCTGAGAAACTTCTTTGTGTTCTGTGAAATCATCTCACAGAGTTACAGCTTTCCCCTCAAGAAGCCTTTCTCTAAGACAGTTCTTGTGGAATTGGCAAAGTGATATTTGGAAGCCCATAGAGGGCTATGGTGAAAAAGGAAATATCCTCAGATGAAATCTGGAAAGAAGCTTTCTGAGAATCTGCTTAGTTTTCTGTTAATTCATCTCACAGAGTTACATCTGTATTTCGTGGATCTCTTTGCTAGCCTTATTTCTGTGGAATCTGAGAACAGATATTTCGGATCCCATTGAAGACTATAGGGCCAAAGGAAATATCTTCCGATAACAAAGAGAAAAAAGCTTCCTGAGAAACTTCTTTGTATTCTGTGAAATCATCTCACAGAGTTACAGCTTTCCCCTCAAGAAGCCTTTCGCTAAGACAGTTCTTGTGGAATTGGCAAAGTGATATTTTGAATCCCATAGAGGGCTATGGTGAAAAAGGAAATATCCTCAGATGAAATGTGGAAAGAAGCTTTCTGAGAAACTGCTTAGTTTTCTGTTAATTCATCTCACAGAGTTACATCTGTGTTTCGTGGATCTCTTTGGTAGCCTTATTTCTGTGGAATCTGAGAAGAGATATTTCGGATCCCTTTGAAGACTATAGGGCCAAAGGAAATATCCTCCGATAACAAAGAGAAAGAAGCTTACTGAGAAACTTCTTTGTGTTCTGTGAAATCATCTCACAGAGTTACAGCTTTTCCCTCAAGAATCCTTTCGCTAAGACAGTTCTTGTGGAATTGGCAAAGTGATATTTGGAAGCCCATAGAGGGCTATGGTGAAAAAGGAAATATCCTCAGATGAAATCTGGAAAGAAGCTTTCTGAGAAACTGCTTAGTGTTCTGTTAATTCATCTCACAGAGTTACATCTGTATTTCGTGGATCTCTTTGCTAGCCTTATTTCTGTGGAATCTGAGAGCAGATATTTCGAATCCCATTGAAGACTACAGGGCCAAAGGAAATATCCTCCGATAACAAAGAGAAAGAAGCTTTCTGAGAAACTTCTTTGTGTTCTGTGAAATCATCTCACAGAGTTACAGCTTTCCCCTCAAGAAGCCTTTCGCTAAGACAGTTCTTGTGGAATTGGCAAAGTGATATTTGGAAGCCCATAGAGGGCTATGGTGAAAAAGGAAATATCCTCAGATGAAATCTGGAAAGAAGCTTTCTGAGAAACTGCTTAGTGTTCTGTTAATTCATCTCACAGAGTTACATCTGTATTTCGTGGATCTCTTTGCTAGCCTTATTTCTTTGGAATCTGAGAACAGATATTTCGGATCCCATTGAAGACTATAGGGCCAAAGGAAATATCCTCCGATAACAAATGGAAAGAAGCTTTCTGATTAACTTCTTTGTGTTCTGTGAAATCATCTCACAGAGTTACAGCTTTCCCCAAAAGAAGCCTTTCGCTAAGACAGTTCTTGTGTAATTGGCAAAGTGATATTTGGAACCCCTAGAGGGCTATGGTGAAAAAGGAAATATCCTCAGATGAAAACTAGAAGGAAGCTTTCTGAGAAAATGCTGAGTGTTCTGTTAATTCATCTCACAGAGTTACATCTGTATGTCGTGGATCTCTTTGCTAGCCTTATTTCTGTGGAATCTGAGAACAGATATTTCGGATCCCTTTGAAGACTACAGGGCCAAAGGAAATATCCTCCGATAACAAAGAGAAAGAAGCTTTCTGAGAAACTACTTTGTGTTCTGTGAAATCATCTCACAGAGTTACAGCTTTCCCCTCAAGAAGCCTTTCGCTAAGACAGTTCTTGTGGAATTGGCAAAGTGATATTTTGAATCCCATAGAGGGCTATGGTGAAAAAGGAAATATCCTCAGATGAAATGTGGAAAGAAGCTTTCTGAGAAACTGCTTAGTTTTCTGTTAATTCATCTCACAGAGTTACATCTGTGTTTCGTGGATCTCTTTGGTAGCCTTATATCTGTGGAATCTGAGAACAGATATTTCGGATCCCATTGAAGACTATAGGGCCAAAGAAAATATCCTCCGATAACAAAGAGAAAGAAGCTTTCTGAGAAACTTCTTTGTGTTCTGTGAAATCATCTCACAGAGTTACAGCTTTCCCCTCAAGAAGCCTTTCGCTAAGACAGTTCTTGTGGAATTGGCAAAGTGATATTTGGAAGCCCATAGAGGGCTATGGTGAAAAAGGAAATATCCTCAGATGAAATCTGGAAAGAAGCTTTCTGAGAAACTGCTTAGTGTTCTGTTAATTCATCTCACAGAGTTACATCTGTATTTCGTGGATCTCTTTGCTAGCCTTATTTCTGTGGAATCTGGGAGCAGATATTTCGAATCCCATTGAAGACTACAGGGCCAAAGGAAATATCCTCCGATAACAAAGAGAAAGAAGCTTACTGAGAAACTTCTTTGTGTTCTGTGAAATCATCTCACAGAGTTACAGCTTTCCCCTCAAGAAGCCTTTCGCTAAGACAGTTCTTGTGGAATTGGCAAAGTGATATTTGGAAGCCCATAGAGGGCTATGGTGAAAAAGGAAATATCCTCAGATGAAATCTGGAAAGAAGCTTTCTGAGAAACTGCTGAGTGTTCTGTTAATTCATCTCACAGAGTTACATCTGTATTTCGTGGATCTCTTTGCTAGCCTTATTTATGTGGAATCTGAGAACAGATATTTCAGATCTCATTAAAGACTATACGGCCAAAGCAAATATCCTCCGATAACAAAGAGAAAGAAGCTTTCTGAGAAACTTCTTTGTGTTCTGTGAAATCATCTCACAGAGTTACAGCTTTCCCCTCAAGAAGCCTTTCGCTAAGACAGTTATTGTGGAATTGGCAAAGTGATATTTGGAAGCCCATAGAGGGCTATGGTGAAAAAGGAAATATCCTCAGATGAAATCTGGAAAGAAGCTTTCTGAGAAACTGCTTAGTGTTCTGTTAATTCATCTCACAGAGTTACATCTGTATTTCGTGGATCTCTTTGCTAGCCTTATTTCTGTGGAATCTGAGAACAGATATTTCGGATCCCATTGAAGACTACCGGGCCAAAGGAAATATCCTCCGATAACAAAGAGAAAGAAGCATTCTGAGAAACCTCTTTGTGTTCTGTGAAATCATCTCACAGAGTTACAGCTTTCCCCTCAAGAAGCCTTTCGCTAAGACAGTTCTTGTGTAATTGGCAAAGTGATATTTGGAACCCCTAGAGGGCTATGGTGAAAAAGGAAATATCCTCTGATGAAAACTGGAAGGAAGCTTTCTGAGAAAATGCTGAGTGTTCTGTTAATTCATCTCACAGAGTTACATCTGTATGTCGTGGATCTCTTTGCTAGCCTTATTTCTGTGGAATCTGAGAACAGATATTTCGGATCCCATTGAAGACTACAGGGCCAAAGGAAATATCCTCCGATAACAAAGAGAAAGAAGCTTTCTGAGAAACTTCTTTGTGTTCTGTGAAATCATCTCACAGAGTTACAGCTTTCCCCTCAAGAAGCCTTTCGCTAAGACAGTTCTTGTGGAATTGGCAAAGTGATATTTGGAAGCCCATAGAGGGCTATGGTGAAAAAGGAAATATCCTCAGATGAAATCTGGATAGAAGCTTTCTGAGAAACTGCTTAGTGTTCTGTTAATTCATCTCATAGAGTTACATCTGTATTTCGTGGATCTCTTTGCTAGCCTGATTTCTGTGGAATCTGAGAACAGATATTTCGGATCCCTTTGAAGACTATAGGGCCAAAGGAAATATCCTCCGATAACAAAGAGAAAGAAGCTTTCTGAGAAACTTCTTTGTGTTCTCTGAAATCATCTCACAGAGTTACAGCTTTCCCCACAAGAAGCCTTTCGCTAAGACAGTTCTTGTGGAATTGGCAAAGTGATATTTGGAAGCCCATAGAAACTATGGTGAAAAAGAAAATATCCTCAGATGAAATCTGGAAAGAAGCTTTCTGAGAAACTGCTGAGTGTTCTGTTAATTCATCTCACAGAGTTACATCTGTATTTCGTGGATCTTTTTGCTAGCCTTATTTCTGTGGAATCTGAGAACAGATATTTTGGATCCCATTGAAGACTATAGGGCCAAAGGAAATATCCTCCGATAACAAAGAGAAAGAAGCTTTCTGAGAAACTTCCTTGTGTTCTGTGAAATCATCTCACAGAGTTACAGCTTTCCCCTCAAGAAGCCTTTCGCTAAGACAGTTCTTGTGGAATTGGCAAAGTGATACTTGGAAGCCCATAGAGGGCTATGTTGAAAAAGGAAATATCCTCAGATGAAATCTGGAAAGAAGCTTTCTGAGAAACTGCTTAGTGTTCTGTTAATTCATCTCACAGAGTTACATCTGTATTTCGTGGATCTCTTTGCTAGCCTTATTTCTTTGGAATCTGAGAACAGATATTTCGGATCCCATTGAAGACTATAGGGCCAAAGGAAATATCCTCCGATAACAAAGAGAAAGAAGCTTTCTGAGAAACTTCTTTGTGTTCTGTGAAATCATCTCACAGAGTTACAGCTTTCCCCTCAAGAAGCCTTTCGCTAAGACAGTTCTTGTGGAATTGGCAAAGTGATATTTGGAACCCCTAGAGGGCTATGGTGAAAAAGGAAATATCCTCAGATGAAAACTGGAAGGAAGCTTTCTGAGAAAATGCTGAGTGTTCTGTTAATTCATCTCACAGAGTTACATCTCTATGTCGTGGATCTCTTTGCTAGCCTTATTTCTGTGGAATCTGAGAACAGATATTTCGGATCCCGTTGAAGACTACAGGGCCAAAGGAAATATCCTCCGATAACAAAGAGAAAGAAGCTTTCTGAGAAACTTCTTTGTGTTCTGTGAAATCATCTCACAGAGTTACAGCTTTCCCCTCAAGAAGCCTTTCGCTAAGACAGTTCTTGTGGAATTGGCAAAGTGATATTTGAAAGCCCTTAGAGGGCTATGGTGAAAAAGGAAATATCCTCAGATGAAATCTAGAAAGAAGCTTTCTGAGAAACTGCTTAGTGTTCTCTTAATTCATCTCACAGAGTTACATCTGTATTTCGTGGATCTCTTTGCTAGCCTTATTTCTTTGGAATCTGAGAACAGATATTTCGGATCCCATTGAAGACTATAGGGCCAAAGGAAATATCCTCCGATAACAAAGAGAAAGAAGCTTTCTGAGAAACTTCTTTGTGTTCTGTGAAATCATCTCACACAGTTACAGCTTTCCCCTCAAGAAGCCTTTCGCTAAGACAGTTCTTGTGGAATTGGCAAAGTGATATTTGGAAGCCCATAGAGGGCTATGGTGAAAAAGGAAATATCCTCAGATGAAAACTGGAAGGAAGCTTTCTGAGAAAATGCTGAGTGTTCTGTTAATTCATCTCACAGAGTTACATCTGTATGTCGTGGATCTCTTTGCTAGCCTTATTTCTGTGGAATCTGAGAACAGATATTTCGGATCCCTTTGAAGACTACAGGGCCAAAGGAAATATCCTCCGATAACAAAGAGAAAGAAGCTTTCTGAGAAACTTCTTTGTGTTCTGTGAAATCATCTCACAGAGTTACAGCTTTCCCCTCAAGAAGCCTTTCGCTAAGACAGTTCTTGTGGAATTGGCAAAGTGATATTTGGAAGCCCATAGAGGGCTACGGTGAAAAAGGAAATATCCTCAGATGAAATCTGAAAAGAAGCTTTCTGAGAAACTGCTGAGTGTTCTGTTAATTCATCTCACAGAGTTACCTCTGTATTGCGTGGATCTCTTTGCTAGCCTTATTTCTGTGGAACCTGAGAACAGATATTTCAGATCTCTTTTAAGACTATAGGGCCAAAGGAAATATCCTCCGATAACAAAGAGAAAGAAGCTTTCTGAGAAACTTCTTTGTGTTCTGTGAAATCATCTCACAGAGTTACAGCTTTCCCCTCAAGAAGCCTTTCGCTAAGACAGTTCTTGTGGAATTGGCAAAGTGATATTTGGAAGCCCATATAGGGATACGGTGAAAAAGGAAATATCCTCAGAAGAAATCTGGAAAGAAGCTTTCTGAGAAACTGCTTAGTGTTCTGTTAATTCATCTCACAGAGTTACATCAGTATTTCGTGGATCTCTTTGCTAGCCTTATTTCTGTGGAATCTGAGAACAGATATTTCGGATCCCATTGAAGACTATAGGGCCAAAGGAAATATCCTCGGATAACAAAGAGAAAGAAGCTTTCTGAGAAACTTCTTTGTGTTCTGTGAAATCATCTCACAGAGTTACAGCTTTCCCCTCAAGAAGCCTTTCGCTAAGACAGTTCTTGTTGAATTGGCAAAGTGATATTTGGAAGCCCATAGAGGGCTATGGTGAAAAAGGAAATATCCTCAGATGAAATCTGGAAGGAAGATTTCTGAGAAATTGCTGAGTGTTCTGTTAATTCATCTCACAGAGTTACATCTGTATTTCGTGGATCTCTTTGCTAGCCTTATTTCTGTGGAATCTGAGAACAGATATTTCGGATCCCATTGAAGACTATAGGGCCAAAGGAAATATCTTGCGATAACAAAGAGAAAAAAGCTTTCTGAGAAACTTCTTTGTATTCTGTGAAATCATCTCACAGAGTTACAGCTTTCCCCTCAAGAAGCCTTTCGCTAAGACAGTTCTTGTGGAATTGGCAAAGTGATATTTTGAATCCCATAGAGGGCTATGGTGAAAAAGGAAATATCCTCAGATGAAATGTGTAAAAAAGCTTTCTGAGAAACTGCTTAGTTTTCTGTTAATTCATCTCACAGAGTTACATCTGTGTTTCGTGGATCTCTTTGCTAGCCTTATTTCTGTGGAATCTGAGAACAGATATTTCGGATCCCTTTGAAGACTATAGGGCCAAAGGAAATATCCTCCGATAACAAAGAGAAAGAAGCTTTCTGAGAAACTTCTTTGTGTTCTGTGAAATCATCTCACAGAGTTACAGCTTTCCCCTCAAGAATCCTTTCGCTAAGACAGTTCTTGTGGAATTGGCAAAGTGATATTTGGAAGCCCATAGAGGGATATGGTGAAAAAGGAAATATCCTCAGATGAATTCTGGAAAGAAGCTTTCTGAGAAACTGCTTAGTGTTCTGTTAATTCATCTCACAGAGTTACATCCGTATTTCGTGGATCTCTTTGCTAGCCTTATTTCTGTGGAATCTGAGAACAGATATTTCGGATCCTTTTGAAGACTATAGGGCCAAAGGAAATATCCTCCGATAACAAAGAGAAAGAAGCTTTCTGAGAAACTTCTTTGTGTTCCGTGAAATCATCTCACAGAGTTACAGCTTTCCCCTGAAGAAGCCTTTCGCTAAGACAGTTCTTGTGGAATTGGCAAAGTGATATTTGGAAGCCCTTAGAGGGCTATGGTGAAAAAGGAAATATCCTCAGATGAAATCTGGAAAGAAGCTTTCTGAGAAACTGCTTAGTGTTCTGTTAATTCATCTCACAGAGTTACAACTGTATTTCGTGGATCTCTTTGCTAGTCTTATTTCTTTGGAATCTGAGAACAGATATTTCGGATCCCTTTCAAGACTATAGGGCCAAAGGAAATATCCTCCGATAACAAAGAGAAAGAAGCTTTCTGAGAAACTTCTTTGTGTTCTGTGAAATCATCTCACAGAGTTACAGCTTTCCCCTCAAGAAGCCTTTCGCTAAGACAGTTCTTGTGGAATTGGCAAAGTGATATTTGGTAGCCCTTAGAGGGCTATGGTGAAAAAGGAAATATCCTCAGATGAAAACTGGAAGGAAGCTTTCTGAGAAAATGCTGAGTGTTCTGTTAATTCATCTCACAGAGTTACATCTGTATGTCGTGGATCTCTTTGCTAGCCTTATTTCTGTGGAATCTGAGAACAGATATTTCGGATCCCATTGAAGACTACAGGGGCAAAGGAAATATCCTCCGATAACAAAGAGAAAGAAGATTTCTGAGAAACTTCTTTGTGTTCTGTGAAATCATCTCACAGAGTTACAGCTTTCCCCTCAAGAAGCCTTTCGCTAAGACAGTTCTTGTGGAATTGGCAAAGTGATATTTGGAAGCCCATAGAGGGCTATGGTGAAAAAGGAAATATCCTCAGATGAAATCTGGAAAGAAGCTTTCTGAGAAACTGCTTAGTGTTCTGTTAATTCATCTCACAGAGTTACATCTGTATTTCGTGGATCTCTTTGCTAGCCTTATTTCTGTGGAATCTGAGAACAGATATTTCGGATCCCATTGAAGACTATAGGGCCAAAGGAAATATCCTCCGATAACAAAGAGAAAGAAGCTTTCTGAGAAACTTCTTTGTGCTCTGTGAAATCATCTCACAGAGTTACAGCTTTCCCCTCAAGAAGCCTTTCGCTAAGACAGTTCTTGTGGAATTGGCAAAGTGATATTTTGAATCCCATAGAGGGCTATGGTGAAAAAGGAAATATCCTCAGATGAAATGTGGAAAGAAGCTTTCTGAGAAACTGCTTAGTTTTCTGTTAATTCATCTCACAGAGTTACATCTGTGTTTCGTGGATCTCTTTGCTAGCCTTATTTCTGTGGAATCTGAGAACAGATATTTCGGATCCCTTTGAAGACTATAGGGCCAAAGGAAATATCCTCAGATAACAAAGAGAAAGAAGCTTTCTGAGAAACTTCTTTGTGTTCTGTGAAATCATCTCACAGAGTTACAGCTTTCCCTTCAAGAAGCCTTTCGCTAAGACAGTTCTTGTGGAATTGGCAAAGTGATATTTGGAAGCCCATAGAGTGCTATGGTGAAAAAGGAAATATCCTCAGATGAAATCTGGAAAGAAGCTTTCTGAGAAACTGCTTAGTGTTCTGTTAATTCATCTCACAGAGTTACATCCGTATTTCGTGGATCTCTTTGCTAGCCTTATTTCTGTGGAATCTGAGAACAGATATTTCGGATCCCTTTGAAGACTATAGGGCCAAAGGAAATTTCCTCCGATAACAAAGAGAAAGAAGCTTTCTGAGAAACTTCTTTGTGTTCCGTGAAATCATCTCACAGAGTTACAGCTTTCCCCTCAAGAAGCCTTTCGCTAAGACAGTTCTTGTGGAATTGGCAAAGTGATATTTGGAAGCCCTTAGAGGGCTATGGTGAAAAACGAAATATCCTCAGATGAAAACTGGAAGGAAGCTTTCTGAGAAAATGCTGAGTGTTCTGTTAATTCATCTCACAGAGTTACATCTGTATGTCGTGGATCTCTTTGCTAGCCTTATTTCTGTGGAATCTGAGAACAGATATTTCGGATCCCTTTGAAGACTACAGGGCCAAAGGAAATATCCTCCGATAACAAAGAGAAAGAAGCTTTCTGAGAAACTTCTTTGTGTTCTGTGAAATCATCTCACAGAGTTACAGCTTTCCCCTCAAGAAGCCTTTCGCTAAGACAGTTCTTGTGGAATTGGCAAAGTGATATTTGGAAGCCCATAGAGGGCTATGGTGAAAAAGGAAATATCCTCAGATGAAATCTGGAAAGAAGATTTCTGAGAAACTGCTGAGTGTTCTGTTAACTCATCTCACAGAGTTACATCTGTATTTCGTGGATCTCTTTCCTAGCCTTATTTCTGTGGAATCTGAGAACAGATATTTCGGATCCCATTGAAGACTATAGGGCCAAAGGAAATATCCTCCGATAACAAAGAGAAATAAGCTTTCTGAGAAACTTCTTTGTGTTCTGTGAAATCATCTCACAGAGTTACAGCTTTCCCCTCAAGAAGCCTTTCGCTAAGACAGTTCTTGTGGAATTGGCAAAGTGATATTTGGAAGCCCATAGAGGGCTATGTTGAAAAAGGAAATATTCTCAGATGAAATCTGGAAGGAAGCTTTCTGTGAAACTGCTTAGTGTTCTGTTAATTCATCTCACAGAGTTACATCTGTATTTCGTGGATCTCTTTGCTAGTCTTATTTCTTTGGAATCTGAGAACAGATATTTCTGATCCCATTGAAGACTATAGGGCCAAAGGAAATATCCTCCGATAACAAAGAGAAAGAAGCTTTCTGAGAAACTTCTTTGTGTTCTGTGAAATCATCTCACACAGTTACAGCTTTCCCCTCAAGAAGCCTTTCGCTAAGACAGTTCTTGTGGAATTGGCAGAGTGATATTTGGAACCCCTAGAGGGCTATGGTGAAAAAGGAAATATCCTCAGATGAAAACTGGAAGGAAGCTTTCTGAGAAAATGCTGAGTGTTCTGTTAAATCATCTCACAGAGTTACCTCGGTATGTCGTGGATCTCCTTGCTAGCCTTATTTCTATGGAATCTGAGAACAGATATTTCGAATCCCATTGAAGACTACAGGGCCAAAGGAAATATCCTCCGATAACAAAGAGAAAGAAGCTTTCTGAGAAACTTCTTTGTGTTCTGTGAAATCATCTCACAGAGTTACAGCTTTCCCCTCAAGAAGCCTTTCGCTAAGACAGTTCTTGTGGAATTGGCAAAGTGATATTTGGAAGCCCATAGAGGGCTATGGTGAAAAAGGAAATATCCTCAGATGAAATCTGGAAAGAAGCTTTCTGAGAAACTGCTGAGTGTTCTGTTAATTCATCTCACAGAGTTACATCTGTATTTCGTGGATCTCTTTGCTAGCCTTATTTATGTGGAACCTGAGAACAGATATTTCAGATCTCATTTAAGACTATACGGCCAAAGGAAATATCCTCCGATAACAAAGAGAAGGAAGCTTTCTGAGAAACTTCTTTGTGTTCTGTGAAATCATCTCACAGAGTTACAGCTTTCCCCTCAAGAAGCCTTTCGCTAAGACAGTTCTTGTGGAATTGGCAAAGTGATATTTGGAAGCCCATAGAGGGCTATGGTGAAAAAGGAAATATCCTCAGATGAAATCTGGAAAGAAGCTTTCTGAGAAACTGCTTAGTGTTCTGTTAATTCATCTCACAGAGTTACATCTGTATTTCGTGGATCTTTTTGCTAGCCTTATTTCTGTGGAATCTGAGAACAGATATTTTGGATCCCATTGAAGACTATAGGGCCAAAGGAAATATCCTCCGATAACAAAGAGAAAGAAGCTTTCTGAGAAACTTCTTTGTGTTCTGTGAAATCACCTCACAGAGTTACAGCTTTCCCCTCAAGAAACCTTTCGCTAAGACAGTTCTTGTGGAATTGGCAAAGTGATATTTGGAAGCCCATGGAGGGCTATGGTGAAAAAGGAAATATCCTCAGATGAAATCTGGAAAGAAGATTTCTGAGAAACTGCTGAGTGTTCTGTTAACTCATCTCACAGAGTTACATCTGTATTACGTGGATCTCTTTGCTAGCCTTATTTCTGTGGAATCTGAGAACAGATATTTCGGATCCCATTGAAGACTATAGGGCCAAAGGAAATATCCTCCGATAACAAAGAGAAAGAAGCTTTCTGAGAAACTTCTTTGTGTTCTGTGAAATCATCTCACAGAGTTACAGCTTTCCCCTCAAGAAGCCTTTCGCTAAGACAGTTCTTGTGGAATTGGCAAAGTGATATTTGGAAGCCCATAGAGGGCTATGTTGAAAAAGGAAATATCCTCAGATGAAATCTGGAAGGAAGCTTTCTGTGAAACTGCTTAGTGTTCTGTTAATTCATCTCACAGAGTTACATCTGTATTTCGTGGATCTCTTTGCTAGCCTTATTTCTTTGGAATCTGAGAACAGATATTTCGGATCCCATTGAAGACTATAGGGCCAAAGGAAATATCCTCCGATAACAAATGGAAAGAAGCTTTCTGATTAACTTCTTTGTGTTCTGTGAAATCATGTCACAGAGTTACAGCTTTCCCCTCAAGAAGCCTTTCGCTAAGACAGTTCTTGTGGAATTGGCAAAGTGATATTTGGAACCCCTAGAGGGCTATGGTGAAAAAGGAAATATCCTCAGATGAAAACTGGAAGGAAGCTTTCTGAGAAAATGCTGAGTGTTCTGTTAATTCATCTCACAGAGTTACATCTGTATGTCGTGGATCTCTTTGCTAGCCTTATTTCTGTGGAATCTGAGAACAGATATTTCGGATCCCATTGAAGACTACAGGGCCAAAGGAAATATCCTCCGATAACAAAGAGAAAGAAGCTTTCTGAGAAACTTCTTTGTGTTCTGTGAAATCATCTCACAGAGTTACAGCTTTCCCCTCAATAAGCCTTTCGCTAAGACAGTTCTTGTGGAATTGGCAAAGTGATATTTGGAAGCCCATAGAGGGCTACGGTGAAAAAGGAAATATCCTCAGATGAAATCTGGAAAGAAGCTTTCTGAGAAACTGCTGAGTGTTCTGTTAATTCATCTCACAGAGTTACATCTGTATTTCGTGGATCTCTTTGCTAGCCTTATTTCTGTGGAACCTGAGAACAGATATTTCAGATCTCATTTAAGACTATAGGGCCAAAGGAAATATCCTCCGATAACAAAGAGAAAGAAGCTTTCTGAGAAACTTCTTTGTGTTCTCTGAAATCATCTCACAGAGATACAGCTTTCCCCTCAAGAAGCCTTTCGCTAAGACAGTTCTTGTGGAATTGGCAAAGTGATATTTGGAAGCCCTTAGAGGGCTATAGTGAAAAAGGAAATATCCTCAGATGAAATCTGGAAAGAAGCTTTCTGAGAAACTGCTTAGTGTTCTGTTAATTCATCTCACAGAGTTACATCTGTATGTCGTGGATCTCTTTGCTAGCCTTATTTCTGAGGAATCTGAGAACAGATATTTCGGATCCCATTGAAGACTACAGGGCCAAAGGAAATATCCTCCGATGACAAAGAGAAAGAAGCTTTCTGAGAAACTTCTTTGTGTTCTGTGAAATCATCTCACAGAGTTACAGCTTTCCCCTCAAGAAGCCTTTCGCTAAGACAGTTCTTGTGTAATTGGCAAAGTGATATTTGGAACCCCTAGAGGGCTATGGTGAAAAAGGAAATATCCTCAGATGAAAACTGGAAGGAAGCTTTCTGAGAAAATGCTGAGTGTTCTGTTAATTCATCTCACAGAGTTACATCTGTATGTCGTGGATCTCTTTGCTAGCCTTATTTCTGTGGAATCTGAGAACAGATATTTCGGATCCCTTTGAAGACTATAGGGCCAAAGGAAATATCCTCCGATAACAAAGAGAAAGAAGCTTTCTGAGAAACTTCTTTGTGTTCTGTGAAATCATCTCACAGAGTTACAGCTTTCCCCTCAAGAAGCCTTTCGCTAAGACAGTTCTTGTGGAATTGGCAAAGTGATATTTGGAAGCCCATAGAGGGCTATGGTGAAAAAGAAAATATCCTCAGATGAAATCTGGAAAGAAGCTTTCTGAGAAACTGCTTAGTGTTCTGTTAATTCATCTCACAGGGTTACATCTGTATTTCGTGGATCTTTTTGCTAGCCTTATTTCTGTGGAATCTGAGAACAGATATTTTGGATCCCATTGAAGACTATAGGGCCAAAGGAAATATCCTCCGATAACAAAGAGAAAGAAGCTTTCTGAGAAACTTCTTTGTGTTCTGTGAAATCATCTCACAGAGTTACAGCTTTCCCCTCAAGAAGCCTTTCGCTAAGACAGTTCTTGTTGAATTGGCAAAGTGATATTTGGAAGCCCATAGAGGGCTATGGTGAAAAAGGAAATATCCTCAGATGAAATCTGGAAAGAAGATTTCTGAGAAACTGCTGAGTGTTCTGTTAACTCATCTCACAGAGTTACATCTGTATTTCGTGGATCTCTGTGCTAGCCTTATTTCTGTGGAATCTGAGAACAGATATTTCGGATCCCATTGAAGACTATAGGGCCAAAGGAAATATCCTCCGATAACAAAGAGAAAGAAGCTTTCTGAGAAACTTCTTTGTGTTCTGTGAAATCATCTCACAGAGCTACAGCTTTCCCCTCAAGAAGCCTTTCGCTAAGACAGTTCTTGGGGAATTGGCAAAGTGATATTTGGAAGCCCATAGAGGGCTATGTTGAAAAAGGAAATATTCTCAGATGAAATCTGGAAGGAAGCTTTCTGTGAAACTGCTTAGTGTTCTGTTAATTCATCTCACAGAGTTACATCTGTATTTCGTGGATCTCTTTGCTAGCCTTATTTCTTTGGAATCTGAGAACAGATATTTCTGATCCCTTTGAAGACTACAGGGCCAAAGGAAATATCCTCCGATAACAAAGAGAAAGAAGCTTTCTGAGAAACTTCTTTGTGTTCTCTGAAATCATCTCACAGAGTTACAGCTTTCCCCTCAAGAAGCCTTTCGCTAAGACAGTTCTTGTGGAATTGGCAAAGTGATATTTGGAACCCCTAGAGGGCTATGGTGAAAAAGGAAATATCCTCAGATGAAAACTGGAAGGAAGCTTTCTGAGAAAATGCTGAGTGTTCTGTTAATTCATCTCACAGAGTTACATCGGTATGTCGTGGATCTCTTTGCTAGCCTTATTTCTGTGGAATCTGAGAGCAGATATTTCGAATCCCATTGAAGACTACAGGGCCAAAGGAAATATCCTCCGATAACAAAGAGAAAGAAGCTTTCTGAGAAACTTCTTTGTGTTCTGTGAAATCATCTCACAGAGTTACAACTTTCCCCTCAAGAAGCCTTTCGCTAAGACAGTTCTTGTGGAATTGGCAAAGTGATATTTGGAAGCCCATAGAGGGCTATGGTGAAAAAGGAAATATCCTCAGATGAAATCTGGAAAGAAGCTTTCTGAGAAACTGCTGAGTGTTCTGTTAATTCATCTCACAGAGTTACATCTGTATTTCGTGGATCTCTTTGCTAGCCTTATTTATGTGGAACCTGAGAACAGATATTTCAGATCTCATTTAAGACTATACGGCCAAAGGAAATATCCTCCGATAACAAAGAGAAAGAAGCTTTCTGAGAAACTTCTTTGTGTTCTGTGAAATCATCTCACAGAGTTACAGCTTTCCCCTCAAGAAGCCTTTCGCTAAGACAGTTCTTGTGGAATTGGCAAAGTGATATTTGGAAGCCCATAGAGGGCTATGGTGAAAAAGGAAATGTCCTCAGATGAAATCTGGAAAGAAGCTTTCTGAGAAACTGCTTAGTGTTCTGTTAATTCATCTCACAGAGTTACATCTGTATTTCGTGGATCTCTTTGCTAGCCTTATTTCTTTGGAATCTGAGAACAGATAATTCGGATCCCATTGAAGACTATAGGGCCAAAGGAAATATCCTCCGATAACAAATGGAAAGAAGCTTTCTGATTAACTTCTTTGTGTTCTGTGAAATCATCTCCAGAGTTACAGCTTTCCCCTCAAGAAGCCTTTCGCTAAGACAGTTCTTGTGGAATTGGCAAAGTGATATTTGGAACCCCTAGAGGGCTATGGTGAAAAAGGAAATATCCTCAGATGAAATCTGGAAGGAAGCTTTCTGAGAAAATGCTGAGTGTTCTGTTAATTCATCTCACAGAGTTAAATCTGTATGTCGTGGATCTCTTTGCTGGCCTTATTTCTGTGGAATCTGAGAACAGATATTTCGGATCCCATTGAAGACTACAGGGCCAAAGGAAATATCCTCCGATAACAAAGAGAAAGAAGCTTTCTGAGAAACTTCTTTGTGTTCTGTGAAATCATCTCACAGAGTTACAGCTTTCCCCTCAAGAAGCCTTTCGCTAAGACAGTTCTTGTGGAATTGGCAAAGTGATATTTGGAAGCCCATGGAGGGCTACGGTGAAAAGGGAAATATCCTCACATGAAATCTGGAAAGAAGCTTTCTGAGAAACTGCTGAGTGTTCTGTTAATTCATCTCACAGAGTTACATCTGTATTTCGTGGATCTCTTTGCTAGCCTTATTTCTGTGGAACCTGAGAACAGATATTTCAGATCTCATTTAAGACTATAGGGCCAAAGGAAATATCCTCCGATAACAAAGAGAAAGAAGCTTTCTGAGAAACTTCTTTGTGTTCTCTGAAGTCATCTCACAGAGATACAGCTTTCCCCTCAAGAAGCCTTTCACTAAGACAGTTCTTGTGGAATTGGCAAAGTGATATTTGGAAGCCCATAGAGGGCTATGGTGAAAAAGGAAATATCCTCAGATGAAATCTGGAAAGAAGCTTTCTGAGAAACTGCTTAGTGTTCTGTTAATTCATCTCACACAGTTACATCTGTATGTCGTGGATCTCTTTGCTAGCCTTATTTCTGAGGAATCTGAGAACAGATATTTCGGATCCCATTGAAGACTACAGGGCCAAAGGAAATATCCTCCGATAACAAAGAGAAAGAAGCTTTCTGAGAAACTTCTTTGTGTTCTGTGAAATCATCTCACAGAGTTACAGCTTTCCCCTCAAGAAGCCTTTCGCTAAGACAGTTCTTGTGGAATTGGCAAAGTGATATTTGGAAGCCCATAGAGGGCTATGGTGAAAAAGGAAATATCCTCACATGAAATCTGGAAAGAAGCTTTCTGAGAAACTGCTGAGTGTTCTGTTAATTCATCTCACAGAGTTACATCTGTATTTCGTGGATCTCTTTGCTAGACTTATTTCTGTGGAATCTGAGAACAGATATTTCGGATCCCTTTGAAGACTATAGGGCCAAAGGAAATATCCTCCGATAACAAAGAGAAAGAAGCTTTCTGAGAAACTTCTTTGTGTTCTGTGTAATCATCTCACAGAGTTACAGCTTTCCCCTCAAGAAGCCTTTCGCTAAGACAGTTCTTGTTGAATTGGCAAAGTGATATTTGGAAGCCCATAGAGGGCTATGTTGAAAAAGGAAATATTCTCAGATGAAATCTGGAAGGAAGCTTTCTGTGAAACTGCTTAGTGTTCTGTTAATTCATCTCACAGAGTTACATCTGTATTTCGTGGATCTCTTTGCTAGCCTTATTTCTTTGGAATCTGAGAACAGATATTTCCGATCCCATTGAAGACTATAGGGCCAAAGGAAATATAATCCGATAACAACGAGAAAGAAGCTTTCTGAGAAACTTCTTTGTGTTCTCTGAAATCATCTCACAGAGTTACAGCTTTCCCCTCAAGAAGCCTTTCGCTAAGACAGTTCTTGTGGAATTGGCAAAGTGATATTTGGAACCCCTAGAGGGCTATGGTGAAAAAGGAAATATCCTCAGATGAAATCTGGAAAGAAGCTTTCTGAGAAACTGCTTAGTGTTCTGTTAATTCATCTCACAGAGTTACATCTGTATTTCGTGGATCTCTTTAGTAGACTTATTTCTGTGGAATCTGAGAACAGATATTTCGGATCCCTTTGAAGACTATAGGGCCAAAGGAAATGTCCTCCGATAACAAAGAGAAAGAAGCTTTCTGAGAAACTTATTTGTGTTCTGTGAAATCATCTCACAGAGTTGCAGCTTTCCCCTCAAGAATCCTTTCTGTAAGACAGTTCTTGTGGAATTGGCAAAGTGATATTTGGAAGCCCATAGAGGGCTATGGTGAAAAAGGAAATATCCTCAGATGAAATCTGGAAAGAAGCTTTCTGAGAAACTGCTTAGTGTTCTGTTAATTTATCTCACAGAGTTACATCTGTAGTTCGTGGATCTCTTTGCTAGCCTTATTTCTGTGGAATCTGAGAACAGATATTTCGGATCCCATTGAAGACTATAGGGCCAAAGGAAATATCCTCCGATAACAAAGAGAAAGAAGCTTTCTGAGAAACTTCTTTGTGTTCTGTGAAATCATCTCACAGAGTTACAGCTTTCCCCTCGAGAAGCCTTTCGCTACGACAGTTCTTGTGGAATTGGCAAAGTGATATTTGGAACCCCTAGAGGTCTATGGTGAAAAAGGAAATATCCTCAAATGAAATCTGGAAGGAAGCTTTCTGAGAAACTGCTGAGTGTTCTGTTAATTCATCAGACAGAGTTACATCTGTATGTCGTGGATCTCTTTGCTAGCCTTATTTCTGTGGAATCTGAGAACAGATATTTCGGATCCTATTGAAGACTATAGGGCCAAAGGAAATATCCTCCGATAACAAAGAGAAAGAAGCTTTCTGAGAAACTTCTTTGTGTTCTGTAAAATCATCTCACAGAGTTACAGCTTTCCCCTCAAGAAGCCTTTCGCTAAGTCAGTTCTCGTGGAATTGGCAAAGTGATATTTGGAAGCCCATAGGGGGCTATGGTGAAAAAGGAAATATCCTCAGATGAAATCTGGAAAGAAGCTTTCTGAGAAACTGCTGAGTGTTCTGTTAATTCATCTCACAGAGTTACATCTGTATTTCGTGGATCTCTTTGCTAGATTTATTTCTGTGGAATCTGAGAACAGATATTTCGGATCCCTTTGAAGACTATAGGGCCAAAGGAAATATCCTCCGATAACAAAGAGAAAGAAGCTTTCTGAGAAACTTCTTTGTGTTCTCTGAAATCATCTCACAGAGTTACAGCTTTCCCCTCAAGAAGCCTTTCGCTAAGACAGTTCTTGTGGAATTGGCAAAGTGATATTTGGAACGCCTAGAGGGCTATGGTGAAAAAGGAAATATCCTCAGATGAAAACTGGAAGGAAGCTTTCTGAGAAAATGCTGAGTGTTCTGTTAATTCATCTCACAGAGTTACATCGGTATGTCGTGGATCTCTTTGCTAGCCTTATTTCTGTGGAATCTGAGAGCAGATATTTCGAATCCCATTGAAGACTACAGGGCCAAAGGAAATATCCTCCGATAACAAAGAGAAAGAAGCTTTCTGAGAAACTTCTTTGTGTTCTGTGAAATCATCTCACAGAGTTACAGCTTTCCCCTCAAGAAGCCTTTCGCCAAGACAGTTCTTGTGGAATTGGCAAAGTGATATTTGGAAGCCCATAGAGGGCTATGGTGAAAAAGGAAATATCCTCAGATGAAATCTGGAAAGAAGCTTTCTGAGAAACTGCTTAGTGTTCTGTTAATTCATCTCACAGAGTTACATCTGTATTTCGTGGATCTCTTTGCTAGCCTTATTTCTGTGGAATCTGAGAACAGATATTTCGGATCCCATTGAAGACTATAGGGCCAAAGGAAATATCTTCCGATAACAAAGAGAAAAAAGCTTTCTGAGAAACTTCTTTGTGTTCTGTGAAATCATCTCACAGAGTGACAGCTTTCCACTCAAGAAGCCTTTCGCTAAGACAGTTCTTGTGGAATTGGCAAAGTGATATTTGGAATCCCTTAGAGGGCTATGGTGAAAAAGGAAATATCCTCAGATGAAATCTGGAAAGAAGCTTTCTGAGAAACTGCTTAGTGTTCTGTTAATTCATCTCACAGAGTTACATCTGTGTTTCGTGGATCTATTTGCTAGCCTTATTTCTGGGGAATCTGAGAACAGATATTTCGGATCCCTTTGAAGACTATGGGGCCAAAGGAAATATCCTCCGATAACAAAGAGAAAGAAGCTTTCTAAGAAACTTCTTTGTGGTCTGTGAAATCATCTCACAGAGTTACAGCTTTCCCCTCAAGAAGCCTTTCGCTACGACATTTCTTGTGGAAGTGGCAAAGTGATATTTGGAACCCCTAGAGGGCTATGGTGAAAAAGGAAATATCCTCAGCTGAAATCTGGAAAGAATCTTTCTGAGAAACTGCTTAGTGTTCTGTTAATTCATCTCACAGAGTTACATCTGTATTTCGTGGATCTCTTTGCTAGCCTTATTTCTGTGGAATCTGAGAACAGATATTTCCGATCCCTTTGAAGACTATAGGGCCAAAGGAAATATCCTCCGATAACAAACAGAAAGTAGCTTTCTGAGAAACTTCTTTGTGTTCTGTGAAATCATCTCACAGAGTTACAGCTTTCCCCTCAAGAAGCCTTTCGCTAAGACAGTTCTTGTGGAATTGGCAAAGTGATATTTGGAAGCCCTTAGAGGGCTATGGTGAAAAAGGAAATATCCTCAGATGAAATCTGGAAAGAAGCTTTCTGAGAAACTGCTTAGTGTTCTGTTAATTCATCTCACAGAGTTACATCTGTATTTCGTGGGTCTCTTTGCTAGCCTTATTTCTTTGGAATCTGAGAACAGATATTTCGGATTCCTATGAAGACTATAGGGGCAAAGGAAATATCCTCCGATAACAAAGAGAAAGAAGCTTTCTGAGAAAGTTCTTTGTGTTCTGTGAAATCATCTCACAGAGTTACAGCTTTCGCCTCAAGAAGCCTTTCGCTACGACAGTTCTTGTGGAATTGGCAAAGTGATATTTGGAAGCCCATAGAGGTCTATGGTGAAAAAGGAAATATCCTCAGATGAAATCTGGATAGAAGCTTTCAGAAAAACTGCTGAGTGTTCTGTTAATTAATCTCACAGAGTTACATCTGTATTTCGTGGATCTCTTTGCTAGCCTTATTTCTGTGGAATTTGAGAACAGATATTTCCGATCCCTTTGAAGACTATAGGGCCAAAGGAAATATCCTCCTATAACAAAGAGAAAGAAGCTTTCTGAGAAATTTCTTTGTGTTCTGTGAAATCATCTCACAGAGTTACAGCTTTCCCCTCAAGAAGCCTTTCGCTAAGACAGTTCTTGTGGAATTGGCAAAGTGATATTTGGAAGCCCTTAGAGGGCTATGGTGAAAAAGGAAATATCCTCAGATGAAATCTGGAAAGAAGCTTTCTGAGAAACTGCTTAGTGTTCCGTTAATTCATCTCACAGAGTTACATCTCTATGTCGTGGATCTCCTTGCTAGCCTTATTTCTGTGGAATCTGAGAACAGATATTTCGGATCCCATTGAAGACTACAGGGCCAAAGGAAATATCCTCCGATAACAAAGAGAAAGAAGCTTTCTGAGAAACTTCTTTGTGTTCTGTGAAATCATCTCACAGAGTTACAGCTTTCCCCTCAAGAAGCCTTTCGCTAAGACAGTTCTCGTGGAATTGGCAAAGTGATATTTGGAAGCCCATAGAGGGCTATGGTGAAAAAGGAAATATCCTCAGATGAAATGTGGAAAGAAGCTTTCTGAGAAACTGCTGAGTGTTCTGTTAATTCATCTCACAGAGTTACATCTGTATTTCGTGGATCTCTTTGCTAGCCTTATTTCTGGGGAATCTGAGAACAGATATTTCGGATCCCTTTGAAGACTATAGGGCCAAAGGAAATATCCTCCGATAACAAAGAGAAAGAAGCTTTCTGAGAAAGTTCTTTGTGTTCTGTGAAATCATCTCACAGAGTTACAGCTTTCCCCTCAAGAAGCCTTTCGCTAAGACAGTTCTTGTGGAATTGGCAAAGTGATATTTGGAAGCCCTTAGAGGGCTATGGTGAAAAAGGAAATATCCTCACATGAAATCTGGAAAGAAGCTTTCTGAGAAACTGCTTAGTGTTCTGTTAATTCATCTCACAGAGTTACATCTGTATTTCGTGGATCTCTTTGCTAGACTTATTTCTGTGGAATCTGAGAACAGATATTTCGGATCCCATTGAAGACTATAGGGCCAAAGGAAATATCTTCCGATAACAAAGAGAAAAAAGCTTTGTGAGAAACTTCTTTGTGTTCTGTGAAATCATCTCACAGAGTTACAGCTTTTCACTAAAGAAGCCTTTCGCTAAGACAGTTCTTGTGGAATTGGCAAAGTGATATTTGGAATCCCTTAGAGGGCTATGGTGAAAAAGGAAATATCCTCAGATGAAATCTGGAAAGAAGCTTTCTGAATAACTGCTTAGTGTTCTGTTAATTCATCTCACAGAGTTACATCTGTGTTTCATGGATCTATTTGCTAGCCTTATTTCTGGGGAATCTGAGAACAGATATTTCGGATCCCTTTGAAGACTATAGGGCCAAAGGAAATATCCTCCGATAACAAAGAGAAAGAAGCTTTCTAAGAAACTTCTTTGTGTTCTGTGAAATCATCTCACAGAGTTACAGCTTTGCCCTCAAGAAGCCTTTCGCTACGACATTTCTTGTGGAAGTGGCAAAGTGATATTTGGAACCCCTAGAGGGTTATGGTGAAAAAGGAAATATCCTCAGCTGAAATAAGGAAAGAATCTTTCTTAGAAACTGCTTAGTGTTCTGTTAATTCATCTCACAGAGTTACATCTGTATTTCGTGGATCTCTTTGCTAGTCTTATTTCTGTGGAATCTGAGAACCGATATTTCCGATCCCTTTGAAGACTATAGGGACAAAGGAAATATCCTCCGATAACAAACAGAAAGTAGCTTTCTGAGAAACTTCTTTGTGTTCTGTGAAATCATCTCACAGAGTTACAGCTTTCCCCTCAAGAAGCCTTTCGCTAAGACAGTTCTTGTGGAATTGGCAAAGTGATATTGGGAAGCCCTTAGAGCGCTATGGTGAAAAAGGAAATATCCTCAGATGAAATCTGGAAAGAAGCTTTCAGAAAAACTGCTGAGGGTTCTGTTAATTAATCTCACAGAGTTACATCTGTATTTCGTGGATCTCTTTGCTAGCCTTATTTCTGTGGAATTCTGAGAACAGATATTTCCGATCCCTTTGAAGACTATAGGGCCAAAGGAAATATCCTCCTATAACAAAGAGAAACAAGCTTTCTGAGAAACTTCTTTGTGTTCTGTGAAATCATCTCACAGAGTTACAGCTTTCCCCTCAAGAAGCCTTTCGCTAAGACAGTTCTTGTGGAATTGGCAAAGTGATATTTGGAAGCCCTTTGAGGTCTATGGTGAAAAAGGAAATATCCTCAGATGAAATCTGGAAAGAAGCTTTCTGAGAAACTGCTTAGTGTTCTGTTAATTCATCTCACAGAGTTACATCTGTATTCCGTGGATCTCTTTGCTAGCCTTATTTCTTTGGAATCTGAGAACAGATATTTCGGATCCCTTTGAAGACTATAGGGCTAAAGGAAATATTCTCCGATAACAAAGAGAAAGAAGCTTTCTGAGAAACTTCTTTGTGTTCTGTGAAATCATCTCACAGAGTTACAGCATTCCCCTCAAGAAGCCTTTCGCTAAGACAGTTCTTGTGGAATTGGCAAAGTGATATTTGGAATCCCATAGAGGGCTATGGTGAAAAAGGAAATATCCTCAGATGAAATCTGGAAAGAAGCTTTCTGAGAAACTGCTTAGTGTTCTGTTAATTCATCTCACAGAGTTGCATCCGTATTTCGTGGATCTCTTTGCTAGCCTTATTTCTGTGGAATCTGAGAACAGATATTTCGGATCCCTTTGAAGACTATAGGGCCAAAGGAAATATCCTCCGATAACAAAGAGAAAGAAGCTTTCTGAGAAACTTCTTTGTGTTCTGTGAAATCATCTCACAGAGTTACAGCTTTCCCCTCAAGAAGTCTTTCGCTAAGACAGTTCTTGTGGAATTGGCAAAGTGATATTTGGAAGCCCATAGAGGGCTATGGTGAAAAAGGAAATATCCTCCGATGAAATCTGGAAAGAAGCTTTCTGAGAAACTGCTTAGTGTTCTGTTAATTCATCTCACAGAGTTACATCTGTATTTCGTGGATCTCTTTGCTAGCCTTATTTCTGTGGAATCTGAGAACCGATATTTCCGATCCCTTTGAAGACTATAGGGACAAAGGAAATATCCTCCTATAACAAACAGAAAGTAGCTTTCTGAGAAACTTCTTTGTGTTCTGTGAAATCATCTCACAGAGTTACAGCTTTCCCCTCAAGAAGCCTTTCGCTAAGACAGTTCTTGTGGAATTGGCAAAGTGATATTGGGAAGCCCTTAGAGCGCTATGGTGAAAAAGGAAATATCCTCAGATGAAATCTGGAAAGAAGCTTTCAGAAAAACTGCTGAGGGTTCTGTTAATTAATCTCACAGAGTTACATCTGTATTTCGTGGATCTCTTTGCTAGCCTTATTTCTGTGGAATTCTGAGAACAGATATTTCCGATCCCTTTGAAGACTATAGGGCCAAAGGAAATATCCTCCTATAACAAAGAGAAACAAGCTTTCTGAGAAACTTCTTTGTGTTCTGTGAAATCATCTCACAGAGTTACAGCTTTCCCCTCAAGAAGCCTTTCGCTAAGACAGTTCTTGTGGAATTGGCAAAGTGATATTTGGAAGCCCTTTGAGGTCTATGGTGAAAAAGGAAATATCCTCAGATGAAATCTGGAACGAAGCTTTCTGAGAAACTGCTTAGTGTTCTGTTAATTCATCTCACAGAGTTACATCTGTATTCCGTGGATCTCTTTGCTAGCCTTATTTCTTTGGAATCTGAGAACAGATATTTCGGATCCCTTTGAAGACTATAGGGCCAAAGGAAATATTCTCCGATAACAAAGAGAAAGAAGCTTTCTGAGAAACTTCTTTGTGTTCTGTGAAATCATCTCACAGAGTTACAGCATTCCCCTCAAGAAGCCTTTCGCTAAGACAGTTCTTGTGGAATTGGCAAAGTGATATTTGGAAGCCCATAGAGGGCTATGGTGAAAAAGGAAATATCCTCAGATGAAATCTGGAAAGAAGCTTTCTGAGAAACTGCTTAGTGTTCTGTTAATTCATCTCACAGAGTTACATCCGTATTTCGTGGATCTCTTTGCTAGCCTTATTTCTGTGGAATCTGAGAACAGATATTTCGGATCCCTTTGAAGACTATAGGGCCAAAGGAAATATCCTCCGATAACAAAGAGAAAGAAGCTTTCTGAGAAATTTCTTTGTGTTCTGTGAAATCATCTCACAGAGTTACAGCTTTCCCCTCAAGAAGCCTTTCGCTAAGACAGTTCTTGTGGAATTGGCAAAGTGATATTTGGAAGCCCATAGAGGGCTATGGTGAAAAAGGAAATATCCTCCGATGAAATCTGGAAAGAAGCTTTCTGAGAAACTGCTTAGTGTTCTGTTAATTCATCTCACAGAGTTACATCTGTATTTCGTGGATCTCTTTGCTAGCCTTATTTCTGTGGAATCTGAGAACAGATATTTCGGATCCCATTGAAGACTATAGGGCCAAAGGAAATATCTTCCGATAACAAAGAGAAAAAAGCTTTCTGAGAAACTTCTTTGTGTTCTGTGAAATCATCTCACAGAGTTACAGCTTTCCACTCAAGAAGACTTTCGGTAAGCCAGTTCTTGTGGAATTGGCAAAGTGATATTTGGAATCCCATAGAGGGCTATGGTGAAAAAGGAAATATCCCCAGATGAAATCTGGAAAGAAACTTTCTGAGAAACTGCTTAGTGTTCTGTTAATTCATCTCACAGAGTTACATCTGTGTTTCGTGGGTCTCTTTGCTAGCCTTATTTCTTTGGAATCTGAGAACAGATATTTCGGATTCCTATGAAGACTATAGGGGCAAAGGAAATATCCTCCGATAACAAAGAGAAAGAAGCTTTCTGAGAAACTTCTTTGTGTTCTGTGAAATCATCTCACAGAGTTACAGCTTTCCCCTCAAGAAGCCTTTCGCTAAGACAGTTCTTGTGGAATTGGCAAAGTGATATTTGGAAGCCCATAGAGCGCTATGTTGAAAAAGGAAATATCCTCAGATGAAATCTGGAAAGAAGCTTTCAGAAAAACTGCTGAGTGTTCTGTTAATTAATCTCACAGAGTTACATCTGTATTTCGTGGATCTCTTTGCTAGCCTTATTTCTGTGGAATCTGAGAACAGATATTTCCGATCCCTTTGAAGACTATAGGGCCAAAGGAAATATCCTCCGATAACAAAGAGAAAGAAGCTTTCTGAGAAACTTCTTTGTGTTCTGTGAAATCATCTCACAGAGTTACAGCTTTCCCCTCAAGAAGCCTTTCGCTAAGACAGTTCTTGTGGAATTGGCAAAGTGATATTTGGAACCCCTAGAGGGCTATGGTGACAAAGGAAATATCCTCAGATGAAAACTGGAAGGAAGCTTTCTTAGAAAATGCTGAGTGTTCTGTTAATTCATCTCACAGAGTTACATCGGTATGTCGTGGATCTCTTTGCTAGCCTTATTTCTGTGGAATCTGAGAACAGATATTTCGAATCCCATTGAAGACTACAGGGCCAAAGGAAATATCCTCCGATAACAAAGAGAAAGAAGCTTTCTGAGAAACTTCTTTGTGTTCTGTGAAATCATCTCACAGAGTTACAGCTTTCCCCTCAAGAAGCCTTTCGCTAAGACAGTTCTTGTGAAATTGGCAAAGTGATATTTGGAAGCCCATAGAGGGCTATGGTGAAAAAGGAAATATCCTCAGATGAAATCTGGAAAGAAGCTTTCTGAGAAACTGCTGAGTGTTCTGTTAATTCATCTCACAGAGTTACATCTGCATTTCGTGGATATCTTTGCTAGCCTTATTTATGTGGAACCTGAGAACAGATATTTCAGATCTCATTTAAGACTATACGGCCAAAGGAAATATCCTCCGATAACAAAGAGAAAGAAGCTTTCTGAGAAACTTCTTTGTGTTCTGTGAAATCATCTCACAGAGTTACAGCTTTCCCCTCAAGAAGCCTTTCGCTCAGACAGTTCTTGTGGAATTGGCAAAGTGATATTTGGAAGCCCATAGAGGGCTATGGTGAAAAAGGAAATATCCTCACATGAAATCTGGAAAGAAGCTTTCTGAGAAACTGCTTAGTGTTCTGTTAATTCATCTCACAGAGTTACATCTGTATTTCGTGGATCTCTTTGCTAGCCTTATTTCTTTGGAATCTGAGAACAGATATTTCGGATCCCATTGAAAACTATAGGGCCAAAGGAAATAACCTCCGATAACAAAGAGAAAGAAGCTTTCTGAGAAACTTCTTTGTGTTCTGTGAAATCATCTCACAGAGTTACAGCTTTCCCCTCAAGAAGCCTTTCGCTAAGACAGTTCTTGTGGAATTGGCAAAGTGATATTTGGAACCCCTAGAGGGCTATGGTGAAAAAGGAAATATCCTCAGATGAAATCTGGAAAGAAGCTTTCTGAGAAACTGCTTAGTGTTCTGTTAATTCATCTCACAGAGTTACATCTGTGTTTCGTGGATCTATTTGCTAGCCTTATTTCTGGGGAATCTGAGAACAGATATTTCGGATCCCTTTGAAGACTATAGGGCCAAAGGAAATATCCTCCGATAACAAAGAGAAAGAAGCTTTCTAAGAAACTTCTTTGTGTTCTGTGAAATCATCTCACAGAGTTACAGCTTTCGCCTCAAGAAGCCTTTCGCTACGACATTTCTTGTGGAAGTGGCAAAGTGATATTTGGAACCCCTAGAGGGCTATGGTGAAAAAGGAAATGTCCTCAGCTGAAATCTGGAAAGAATCTTTCTGAGAAACTGCTTAGTGTTCTGTTAATTCATCTCACAGAGTTACATCTGTATTTCGTGGATCTCTTTGCTAGCCTTATTTCTGTGGAATCTGAGAACAGATATTTCCGATCCCTTTGAAGACTGTAGGGCCAAAGGAAATATCCTCCGATAACAAAGAGAAAGAAGCTTTCGGAGAAACTTCTTTGTGTTCTGTGAAATCATCTCACAGAGTTACAGCTTTCGCCTCAAGAAGCCTTTCGCTACGACAGTTCTTGTGGAATTGGCAAAGTGATATTTGGAAGCCCATAGAACGCTATGGTGAAAAAGGAAATATCATCAGATGAAATCTGGAAAGAAGCTTTCAGAAAAACTGCTGAGTGTTCTGTTAATTAATCTCACAGAGTTACATCTGTATTTCGTGGATCTCTTTGCTAGCCTTATTTCTGTGGAATCTGAGAACAGATATTTCCGATCCCTTTGAAGACTATAGGGCCAAAGGAAATATCCTCCTATAACAAAGAGAAAGAAGCTTTCTGAGAAACTTCGTTGTGTTCTGTGAAATCATCTCACAGAGTTACAGCTTTCCCCTCAAGAAGCCTTTCGCTAAGACAGTTCCTGTGGAATTGGCAAAGTGATATTTGGAAGCCCTTTGAGGTCTATGGTGAAAAAGGAAATATCCTCAGATGAAATCTGGAAAGAAGCTTTCTGAGAAACTGCTTAGTGTTCTGTTAATTCATCTCACAGAGTTACATCTGTATTCCGTGGATCTCTTTTCTAGCCTTATTTCTTTGGAATCTGAGAACAGATATTTCGGATCCCTTTGAAGACTATAGGGCCAAAGGAAATATCCTCCGATAACAAAGAGAAAGAAGCTTTCTGAGAAACTTCTTTGTGTTCTATGAAATCATCTCACAGAGTTACAGCTTTCCCCTCAAGAAGCCTTTCGCTAAGACAGTTCTTGTGGAATTGGCAAAGTGATATTTGGAATCCCTTAGAGGGCTATGGTGAAAAAGGAAATATCCTCACATGAAATCTGGAAAGAAGCTTTCTGAGAAACTGCTTAGTGTTCTGTTAATTCATCTCACAGAGTTACATCTGTATTTCGTGGATCTCTTTGCTAGCCTTATTTCTGTGGAATCTGAGAACAGATATTTCGGATCCCATTGAAGACTATAGGGCCAAAGGAAATATCTTCCGATAACAAAGAGAAAAAAGCTTTCTGAGAAACTTCTTTGTGTTCTGTGAAATCATCTCACAGAGTTACAGCTTTCCACTCAAGAAGCCTTTCGCTAAGCCAGTTCTTGTGGAATTGGCAAAGTGATATTTGGAATCCCATAGAGGGCTATGGTGAAAAAGGAAATATCGCCAGATGAAATCTGGAAAGAAGCTTTCTGAGAAACTGCTTAATGTTCTGTTAATTCATCTCACAGAGTTACATCTGTGTTTTGTGGATCTCTTTGCTAGCCTTATTTCTGTGGAATCTGAGAACAGATATTTCGGATCCCTTTGAAGACTATAGGGCCAAAGGAAATATCCTCCGATAACAAAGAGAAAGAAGCTTTCTGAGAAACTTCTTTGTGTTCTGTGAAATCATCTCACAGAGTTACAGCTTTCCCCTCAAGAAGCCTTTCACTACGACATTTCTTGTGGAATTGGCAAAGTGATATTTGGAACCCCTAGAGGGCTATGGTGAAAAAGGAAATATCCTCAGCTGAAATCTGGAAAGAATCTTTCTGAAAAACTGCTTAGTGTTCTGTTAATTCATCTCACAGAGTTACATCTGTATTTCGTAGATCTCTTTGCTAGCCTTATTTCTGTGGAATCTGAGAACAGATATTTCCGATCCCTTTGAAGACTATAGGGCCAAAGGAAATATCCTCCGATAACAAACAGAAAGTAGCTTTCTGAGAAACTTCTTTGCGTTCTGTGAAATCATCTCACAGAGTTACAGCTTTCCCCTCAAGAAGCCTTTCGCTAAGACAGTTCTTGTGGAATTGGCAAAGTGATATTTGGAAGCCCATAGAGGGCTATGGTGAAAAAGGAAATATCCTCACATGAAATCTGGAAAGAAGCTTTCTGAGAAACTGCTTAGTGTTCCGTTAATTCATCTCACAGAGTTACATCTGTATTTCGTGGATCTCTTTGCTAGCCTTACTTCTTTGGAATCTGAGAACAGATATTTCGGATCCCATTGAAAACTATAGGGCCAAAGGAAATAACCTACGATAACAAAGAGAAAGAAGCTTTCTGAGAAACTTCTTTGTGTTCTGTGAAATCATCTCACAGAGTTACAGCTTTCCCCTCAAGAAGCCTTTCGCTAAGACAGTTCTTGTGGAATTGGCAAAGTGATATTTGGAAGCCCATAGAGGGCTATGGTGAAAAAGGAAATATCCTCAGATGAAATCTGGAAAGAAGCTTTCTGAGAAACTGCTTAGTGTTCTGTTAATTCATCTCACAGAGTTACATCTGTATTTCGTGGATCTCTTTGCTAGCCTTATTTCTGTGGAATCTGAGAACAGATATTTCCGATCCCTTTGAAGACTATAGGGCCAAAGGAAATATCCTCCTATAACAAAGAGAAAGAAGCTTTCTGAGAAACTTCTTTGTGTTCTGTGAAATCATCTCACAGAGTTACAGCTTTCCCCTCAAGAAGCCTTTCGCTAAGACAGTTCTCGTGGAATTGGCAAAGTGATATTTGGAAGCCCATAGAGGGCTATGGTGAAAAAGGAAATATCCTCAGATGAAATGTGGAAAGAAGCTTTCTGAGAAACTGCTGAGTGTTCTGTTAATTCATCTCACAGACTTACATCTGTATTTCGTGGATATCTTTGCTAGACTTATTTCTGTGGAATCTGAGAACAGATATTTCGGATCCCTTTGAAGACTATAGGGCCAAAGGAAATATCCTCCGATAACAAAGAGAAAGAAGCTTTCTGAGAAAGTTCTTTGTGTTCTGTGAAATCATCTCACAGAGTTTCAGCTTTCCCCTCAAGAAGCCTTTCGCTAAGACAGTTCTTGTGGAATTGGCAAAGTGATATTTGGAAGCCCATAGAGGGCTATGGTGAAAAAGGAAATATCCTCACATAAAATCTGGAAAGAAGCTTTCTGAGAAACTGCTTAGTGTTCTGTTAATTCATCTCACAGAGTTACATCTGTATTTCGTGGATCTCTTTGCTAGCCTTATTTCTGTGGAATCTGAGAACAGATATTTCGGATCCCTTTGAAGACTATAGTTCCAAAGGAAATATCTTCCGATAACAAAGAGAAAAAAGCTTTCTGAGAAACTTCTTTGTGTTCTGTGAAATCATCTCACAGAGTTACAGCTTTCCACTCAAGAAGCCTTTCGCAAAGACAGTTCTTGTGGAATTGGGAAAGTGATATTTGGAATCCCTTAGAGGGCTATGGTGAAAAAGGAAATATCCTCAGATGAAATCTGGAAAGAAGCTTTCTGAGAAACTGCTTAGTGTTCTGTTAATTCATCTCACAGAGTTACATCTGTGTTTCGTGGATCTATTTGCTAGCCTTATTTCTGGGGAATCTGAGAACAGATATTTCGGATCCCTTTGAAGACTATAGGGCCAAAGGAAATATCCTCCGATAACAAAGAGAAAGAAGCTTTCTAAGAAACTTCTTTGTGTTCTGTGAAATCATCTCACAGAGTTACAGCTTTCCCCTCAAGAAGCCTTTCGCTACGACATTCCTTGTGGAAGTGGCAAAGTGATATTTGGAACCCCTAGAGGGCTATGGTGAAAAAGGAAATATCCTCAGCTGAAATCTGGAAAGAATCTTTCTGAGAAACTGCTTAGTGTTCTGTTAATTCATCTCACAGAGTTACATCTGTATTTCGTGGATCTCTTTGCTAGCCTTATTTCTGTGGAATCTGAGAACAGATATTTCCGATCCCTTTGAAGACTATAGGGCCAAAGGAAATATCCTCCGATAACAAACAGAAAGTAGCTTTCTGAGAAACTTCTTTGTGTTCTGTGAAATCATCTCACAGAGTTACAGCTTTCCCCTCAAGAAGCCTTTCGCTAAGACAGTTCTTGTGGAATTGGCAAAGTGATAATGGGAAGCCCTTAGAGGGCTACGGTGAAAAAGGAAATATCCTCAGATGAAATCTGGAAAGAAGCTTTCTGAGAAACTGCTTAGTGTTCTGTTAATTCATCTCAAAGAGTTACATCTGTATTTCGTGAGTCTCTTTGCTAGCCTTATTTCTTTGGAATCTGAGAACAGATATTTCGGATTCCTATGAAGACTATAGGGGCAAAGGAAATATCCTCCGATAACAAAGAGAAAGAAGCTTTCTGAGAAACTTCTTTGTGTTCTGTGAAATCATCTCACAGAGTTACAGCTTTCGCCTCAAGAAGCCTTTCGCTACGACAGTTCTTGTGGAATTCGCAAAGTGATATTTGGAAGCCCATAGAGCGCTATGGTGAAAAAGGTAATATCCTCAGATGAAATCTGGAAAGAAGCTTTCAGAAAAACTGCTGAGTGTTCTGTTAATTAATCTCACAGAGTTACATCTGTATTTCGTGGATCTCTTTGCTAGCCTTATTTCTGTGGAATCTGAGAACAGATATTTCCGATCCCTTTGAAGACTATACGGCCAAAGGAAATATCCTCCTATAACAAAGAGAAAGAAGCTTTCTGAGAAACTTCTTTGTGTTCTGTGAAATCATCTCACAGAGTTACAGCTTTCCCCTCAAGAAGCCTTTCGCTAAGACAGTTCTTGTGGAATTGGCAAAGTGATATTTGGAAGCCCTTTGAGGTCTATGGTGAAAAAGGAAATATCCTCAGATGAAATCTGGAAAGAAGCTTTCTGAGAAACTGCTTAGTGTTCTGTTAATTCATCTCACAGAGTTACATCTGTATTCCGTGGATCTCTTTGCTAGCCTTATTTCTTTGGAATCTGAGAACAGATATTTCGGATCCCTTTGAAGACTATAGGGCCAAAGGAAATATCCTCCGATAACAAAGAGAAAGAAGCTTTCTGAGAAACTTCTTTGTGTTCTATGAAATCATCTCACAGAGTTACAGCTTTCCCCTCAAGAAGCCTTTCGCTAAGACAGTTCTTGTGGAATTGGCAAAGTGATATTTGGAATCCCTTAGAGGGCTATGGTGAAAAAGGAAATATCCTCACATGAAATCTGGAAAGAAGCTTTCTGAGAAACTGCTTAGTGTTCTGTTAATTCATCTCACAGAGTTACATCTGTATTTCGTGGATCTCTTTGCTAGCCTTATTTCTGTGGAATCTGAGAACAGATATTTCGGATCCCATTGAAGACTATAGGGCCAAAGGAAATATCTTCCGATAACAAAGAGAAAAAAGCTTTCTGAGAAACTTCTTTGTGTTCTGTGAAATCATCTCACAGAGTTACAGCTTTCCACTCAAGAAGCCTTTCGCTAAGCCAGTTCTTGTGGAATTGGCAAAGTGATATTTGGAATCCCATAGAGGGCTATGGTGAAAAAGGAAATATCCCCAGATGAAATCTGGAAAGAAGCTTTCTGAGAAACTGCTTAATGTTCTGTTAATTCATCTCACAGAGTTACATCTGTGTTTCGTGGATCTCTTTGCTAGCCTTATTTCTGTGGAATCTGAGAACAGATATTTCGGATCCCTTTGAAGACTATAGGACCAAAGGAAATATCCTCCGATAACAAAGAGAAAGAAGCTTTCTGAGAAACTTCTTTGTGTTCTGTGAAATCATCTCACAGAGTTACAGCTTTGCCCTCAAGAAGCCTTTCACTACGACATTTCTTGTGGAATTGGCAAAGTGATATTTGGAACCCCTAGAGGGGTATGGTGAAAAAGGAAATATCCTCAGCTGAAATCTGGAAAGAATCTTTCTGAAAAACTGCTTAGTGTTCTGTTAATTCATCTCACAGAGTTACATCTGTATTTCGTGGATTTCTTTGCTAGCCTTATTTCTGTGGAATCTAAGAACAGATATTTCGGATCCCTTTGAAGACTATAGGGCCAAAGGAAATATCCTCCGATAACAAACAGAAAGTAGCTTTCTGAGAAACTTCTTTGCGTTCTGTGAAATCATCTCACAGAGTTACAGCTTTCCCCTCAAGAAGCCTTTCGCTAAGACAGTTCTTGTGGAATTGGCAAAGTGATATTTGGAAGCCCATAGAGGGCTATGGTGAAAAAGGAAATATCCTCACATGAAATCTGGAAAGAAGCTTTCTGAGAAACTGCTTAGTGTTCCGTTAATTCATCTCACAGAGTTACATCTGTATTTCGTGGATCTCTTTGCTAGCCTTACTTCTTTGGAATCTGAGAACAGATATTTCGGATCCCATTGAAAACTATAGGGCCAAAGGAAATAACCTCCGATAACAAAGAGAAAGAAGCTTTCTGAGAAACTTCTTTGTGTTCTGTGAAATCATCTCACAGAGTTACAGCTTTCCCCTCAAGAAGCCTTTCGCTAAGACAGTTCTTGTGGAATTGGCAAAGTGATATTTGGAAGCCCATAGAGGGCTATGGTGAAAAAGGAAATATCCTCAGATGAAATCTGGAAAGAAGCTTTCTGAGAAACTGCTTAGTGTTCTGTTAATTCATCTCACAGAGTTACATCTGTATTTCGTGGATCTGTTTGCTAGCCTTATTTCTGTGGAATCTGAGAACAGATATTTCCGATCCCTTTGAAGACTATAGGGCCAAAGGAAATATCCTCCGATAACAAAGAGAAAGAAGCTTTCTGAGAAACTTCTTTGTGTTCTGTGAAATCATCTCACAGAGTTACAGCTTTCCCCTCAAGAAGCCTTTCGCTAAGACAGTTCTTGTGGAATTGGCAAAGTGATATTTGGAAGCCCTTAGAGGGCTATGGTGAAAAAGGAAATATCCTCAGATGAAATCTGGAAAGAAGCTTTCTGAGAAACTGCTTAGTGTTCCGTTAATTCATCTCACAGAGTTACATCTCTATGTCGTGGATCTCTTTGCTAGCCTTATTTCTGTGGAATCTGAGAACAGATATTTCGGATCCCATTGAAGACTACAGGGCCAAAGGAAATATCCTCCGATAACAAAGAGAAAGAAGCTTTCTGAGAAACTTCTTTGTGTTCTGTGAAATCATCTCACAGAGTTACAGCTTTCCCCTCAAGAAGCCTTTCGCTAAGACAGTTCTTGTGGAATTGGCAAAGTGATATTTGGAAGCCCATAGAGGGCTATGGTGAAAAAGGAAATATCCTCAGATGAAATCTGGAAAGAAGCTTTCTGAGAAACTGCTGAGTGTTCTGTTAATCCATCTCACAGAGTTACATCTGTATTTCGTGGATCTCTTTGCTAGCCTTATTTATGTGGAACCTGAGAACAGATATTTCAGATCTCATTTAAGACTATACGGCCAAAGGAAATATCCTCCGATAACAAAGAGAAAGAAGCTTTCTGAGAAACTTCTTTGTGTTCTGTGAAATCATCTCACAGAGTTACAGCTTTCCCCTCAAGAAGCCTTTCGCTAAGACAGTTCTTGTGGAATTGGCAAAGTGATATTTGGAAGCCCATAGAGGGCTATGGTGAAAAAGGAAATATCCTCAGATGAAATCTGGAAAGAAGCTTTCTGAGAAACTGCTTAGTGTTCTGTTAATTCATCTCACAGAGTTACATCTGTATTTCGTGGATCTCTTTGCTAGCCTTATTTCTTTGGAATCTGAGAACAGATATTTCTGATCCCATTGAAGACTATAGGGCCAAAGGAAATATCCTCCGATAACAAAGAGAAAGAAGCTTTCGGAGAAACTTCTTTGTGTTCTCTGAAATCATCTCACAGAGTTACAGCTTTCCCCTCAAGAAGCCTTTCGCTAAGACAGTTCTTGTGGAATTGGCAAAGTGATATTTGGAACCCCCAGAGGGCTATGGTGAAAAAGGAAATATCCTCAGATGAAATCTGGAAAGAAGCTTTCTGAGAAACTGCTTAGTGTTCTGTTAATTCATCTCACAGAGTTACATCTGTATTTCGTGGATCTCTTTGCTAGCCTTATTTCTGTGGAATCTGAGAACAGATATTTCGGATCCCTTTGAAGACTATAGGGCCAAAGGAAATGTCCTCCGATAACAAAGAGAAAGAAGCTTTCTGAGAAACTTCATTGTGTTCTGTAAAATCATCTCACAGAGTTACAGCTTTCCCCTCAAGAATCCTTTCTCTAAGACAGTTCTTGTGGAATTGGCAAAGTGATATTTGGAAGCCCCTAGAGGGCTATGGTGAAAAAGGAAATATCCTCAGATGAAATCTGGAAAGAAGCTTTCTGAGAAACTGCTTAGTGTTCTGTTAATTCATCTCACAGAGTTACATCTGTATTTCGTGGATGTCTTTGCTAGCCTTATTTCTGTGGAATCTGAGAACAGATATTTCGGATCCCATTGAAGACTATAGGGCCAAAGGAAATATCCTCCGATAACAAAGAGAAAGAAGCTTTCTGAGAAACTTCTTTGTGTTCTGTGAAATCATCTCACAGAGTTACAGCTTTCCCCTCAAGAAGCCTTTCGCTAAGACAGTTCTTGTGGAATTGGCAAAGTGATATTTGGAAGCCCATAGAGGGCTATGGTGAAAAAGGAAATATCCTCAAATGAAATCTGGAAGGAAGCTTTGTGAGAAACTGCTGAGTGTTCTGTTAATTCATCTCACAGAGTTACATCTGTATGTCGTGGATCTCTTTGCTAGCCTTATTTCTGTGGAATCTGAGAACAGATATTTCGGATCCTATTGAAGACTATAGGGCCAAAGGAATTATCCTCCGATAACAAAGAAAAAGAAGCTTTCCGAGAAACTTCTTTGTGTTCTGTGAAATCATCTCACAAAGTTACAGCTTTCCCCTCAAGAAGCCTTTCGCTAAGACAGTTCTCGTGGAATTGGCAAAGTGATATTTGGAAGCCCATAGAGGGCTATGGTGAAAAAGGAAATATCCTCAGATGAAATGTGGAAAGAAGCTTTCTGAGAAACTGCTGAGTGTTCTGTTAATTCATCTCACAGACTTACATCTGTATTTCGTGGATCTCTTTGCTAGACTTATTTCTGTGGAATCTGAGAACAGATATTTCGGATCCCTTTGAAGACTATAGGGCCAAAGGAAATATCCTCCGATAACAAAGAGAAAGAAGCTTTCTGAGAAAGTTCTTTGTGTTCTGTGAAATCATCTCACAGAGTTTCTGCTTTCCCCTCAAGAAGCCTTTCGCTAAGACAGTTCTTGTGGAATTGGCAAAGTGATATTTGGAAGCCCATAGAGGGCTATGGTGAAAAAGGAAATATCCTCACATGAAATCTGGAAAGAAGCTTTCTGAGAAACTGCTTAGTGTTCTGTTAATTCATCTCACAGAGTTACATCTGTATTTCGTGGATCTCTTTGCTAGCCTTATTTCTGTGGAATCTGAGAACAGATATTTCGGATCCCTTTGAAGACTATAGGGCCAAAGGAAATATCTTCCGATAACAAAGAGAAAAAAGCTCTCTGAGAAACTTCTTTGTGTTCTGTGAAATCATCTCACAGAGTTACAGCTTTCCACTCAAGAAGCCTTTCGCAAAGACAGTTCTTGTGGAATTGGCAAAGTGATATTTGGAATCCCTTAGAGGGCTATGGTGAAAAAGGAAATATCCTCAGATGAAATCTGGAAAGAAGCTTTCTGAGAAACTGCTTAGTGTTCTGTTAATTCATCTCACAGAGTTACATCTGTGTTTCGTGGATCTATTTGCTAGCCTTATTTCTGGGGAATCTGAGAACAGATATTTCGGATCCCTATGAAGACTATAGGGCCAAAGGAAATATCCTCCGATAACAAAGAGAAAGAAGCTTTCTAAGAAACTTCTTTGTGTTCTGGGAAATCATCTCACAGAGTTACAGCTTTCCCCTCAAGAAGCCTTTCGCTACGACATTTCTTGTGGAAGTGGCAAAGTGATATTTGGAACCCCTAGAGGGCTATGGTGAAAAAGGAAATATCCTAAGCTGAAATCTTGAAAGAATCTTTCTGAGAAACTGCTTAGTGTTCTGTTAATTCATCTCACAGAGTTACATCTGTATTTCGTGGATCTCTTTGCTAGCCTTATTTCTGTGGAATCTGAGAACAGATATTTCCGATCCCTTTGAAGACTATAGGGCCAAAGGAAATATCCTCCGATAACAAACAGAAAGTAGCTTTCTGAGAAACTTCTTTGTGTTCTGTGAAATCATCTCACAGAGTTACAGCTTTCCCCTCAAGAAGCCTTTCGCTAAGACAGTTCTTGTGGAATTGGCAAAGTGATATTGGGAAGCCCTTAGAGGGCTACGGTGAAAAAGGAAATATCCTCAGATGAAATCTGGAAAGAAGCTTTCTGAGAAACTGCTTACTGTTCTGTTAATTCATCTCACAGAGTTACATCTGTATTTCGTGAGTCTCTTTGCTAGCCTTATTTCTTTGGAATCTGAGAACAGATATTTCGGATTCCTATGAAGACTATAGGGGCAAAGGAAATATCCTCCGATAACAAAGAGAAAGAAGCTTTCTGAGAAACTTCTTTGTGTTCTGTGAAATCATCTCACAGAGTTACAGCTTTCGCCTCAAGAAGCCTTTCGCTACGACAGTTCTTGTGGAATTGGCAAAGTGATATTTGGAAGCCCATAGAGCGCTATGGTGAAAAAGGTAATATCCTCAGATGAAATCTGGAAAGAAGCTTTCAGAAAAACTGCTGAGTGTTCTGTTAATTAATCTCACAGAGTTACATCTGTATTTCGTGGATCTCTTTGCTAGCCTTATTTCTGTGGAATCTGAGAACAGATATTTCCGATCCCTTTGAAGACTATAGGGCCAAAGGAAATATCCTCCTATAACAAAGAGAAAGAAGCTTTCTGAGAAACTTCTTTGTGTTCTGTGAAATCATCTCACAGAGTTACAGCTTTCCCCTCAAGAAGCCTTTCGCTAAGACAGTTCTTGTGGAATTGGCAAAGTGATATTTGGAAGCCCTTTGAGGTCTATGGTGAAAAAGGAAATATCCTCAGATGAAATCTGGAAAGAAGCTTTCTGAGAAACTGCTTAGTGTTCTGTTAATTCATCTCACAGAGTTACATCTGTATTCCGTGGATCTCTTTGCTAGCCTTATTTCTGTGGAATCTGAGAACAGATATTTCGGATCCCTTTGAAGACTATAGGGCCAAAGGAAATATCCTCCGATAACAAAGAGAAAGAAGCTTTCTGAGAAACTTCTTTGTGTTCTGTGAAATCATCTCACAGAGTTACAGCATTCCCCTCAAGAAACCTTTCGCTAAGACAGTTCTTGTGGAATTGGCAAAGTGATATTTGGAAGCCCATAGAGGGCTATGGTGAAAAAGGAAATATCCTCAGATGAAATCTGGAAAGAAGCTGTCTGAGAAACTGCTTAGTGTTCTGTTAATTCATCTCACAGAGTTACATCCGTATTTCGTGGATCTCTTTGCTAGCCTTATTTCTGTGGAATCTGAGAACAGATATTTCGGATCCCTTTGAAGACTATAGGGCCAAAGGAAATATCCTCCGATAACAAAGAGAAAGAAGCTTTCTGAGAAACTTCTTTGTGTTCTATGAAATCATCTCACAGAGTTACAGCTTTCCCCTCAAGAAGCCTTTCGCTAAGACAGTTCTTGTGGAATTGGCAAAGTGATATTTGGAATCCCTTAGAGGGCTATGGTGAAAAAGGAAATATCCTCACATGAAATCTGGAAAGAAGCTTTCTGAGAAACTGCTTAGTGTTCTGTTAATTCATCTCACAGAGTTACATCTGTATTCCGTGGATCTCTTTGCTAGCCTTATTTCTGTGGAATCTGAGAACAGATATTTCGGATCCCATTGAAGACTATAGGGCCAAAGGAAATATCTTCCGATAACAAAGAGAAAAAAGCTTTCTGAGACACTTCTTTGTGTTCTGTGAAATCATCTCACAGAGTTACAGCTTTCCACTCAAGAAGCCTTTCGCTAAGCCAGTTCTTGTGGAATTGGCAAAGTGATATTTGGAATCCCATAGAGGGCTATGGTGAAAAAGGAAATATCCCCAGATGAAATCTGGAAAGAAGCTTTCTGAGAAACTGCTTAATGTTCTGTTAATTCATCTCACAGAGTTACATCTGTGTTTCGTGGATCTCTTTGCTAGCCTTATTTCTGTGGAATCTGAGAACAGATATTTCGGATCCCTTTGAAGACTATAGGGCCAAAGGAAATATCCTCCGATAACAAAGAGAAAGAAGCTTTCTGAGAAACTTCTTTGTGTTCTGTAAAATCATCTCACAGAGTTACAGCTTTCCCCTCAAGAAGCCTTTCACTACGACATTTCTTGTGGAATTGGCAAAGTGATATTTGGAACCCCTAGAGGGCTATGGTGAAAAAGGAAATATCCTCATCTGAAATCTGGAAAGAATCTTTCTGAAAAACTGCTTAGTGTTCTGTTAATTCATCTCACAGAGTTACATCTGTATTTCGTGGATCTCTTTGCTAGCCTTATTTCTGTGGAATCTGAGAACAGATATTTCCGATCCCTTTGAAGACTATAGGGCCAAAGGAAATATCCTCCGATAACAAACAGAAAGTAGCTTTCTGAGAAACTTCTTTGCGTTCTGTGAAATCATCTCACAGAGTTACAGCTTTCCCCTCAAGAAACCTTTCGCTAAGACAGTTCTTGTGGAATTGGCAAAGAGATATTTGGAAGCCCATAGAGGGCTATGGTGAAAAAGGAAATATCCTCACATGAAATCTGGAAAGAAGCTTTCTGAGAAACTGCTTAGTGTTCCGTTAATTCATCTCACAGAGTTACATCTGTATTTCGTGGATCTCTTTGCTAGCCTTACTTCTTTGGAATCTGAGAACAGATATTTCGGATCCCATTGAAAACTATAGGGCCAAAGGAAATAACCTCCGATAACAAAGAGAAAGAAGCTTTCTGAGAAACTTCTTTGTGTTCTGTGAAATCATCTCACAGAGTTACAGCTTTCCCCTCAAGAAGCCTTTCGCTAAGACAGTTCTTGTGGAATTGGCAAAGTGATATTTGGAAGCCCATAGAGGGCTATGGTGAAAAAGCAAATATCCTCAGATGAAATCTGGAAAGAAGCTTTCTGAGAAACTGCTTAGTGTTCTGTTAATTCATCTCACAGAGTTACATCTGTATTTCGTGGATCTCTTTGCTAGCCTTATTTCTGTGGAATCTGAGAACAGATATTTCCGATCCCTTTGAAGACTATAGGGCCAAAGGAAATATCCTCCTATAACAAAGAGAAAGAAGCTTTCTGAGAAACTTCTTTGTGTTCTGTGAAATCATCTCACAGAGTTACAGCTTTCCCCTCAAGAAGCCTTTCGCTAAGACAGTTCTTGTGGAATTGGCAAAGTGATATTTGGAAGCCCTTAGAGGGCTATGGTGAAAAAGGAAATATCCTCACATGAAATCTGGAAAGAAGCTTTCTGAGAAACTGCTTAGTGTTCCGTTAATTCATCTCACAGAGTTACATCTCTATGTCGTGGATCTCTTTGCTAGCCTTATTTCTGTGGAATCTGAGAACAGATATTTCGGATCCCATTGAAGACTACAGGGCCAAAGGAAATATCCTCCGATAACAAAGAGAAAGAAGCTTTCTGAGAAACTTCTTTGTGTTCTGTGAAATCATCTCACAGAGTTACAGCTTTCCCCTCAAGAAGCCTTTCGCTAAGACAGTTCTTGTGGAATTGGCAAAGTGATATTTGGAAGCCCATAGAGGGCTACGGTGAAAAAGGAAATATCCTCAGATGAAATCTGGAAAGAAGCTTTCTGAGAAACTGCTGAGTGTTCTGTTAATCCATCTAACAGAGTTACATCTGTATTTCGTGGATCTCTTTGCTAGCCTTATTTATGTGGAACCTGAGAACAGATATTTCAGATCTCATTTAAGACTATACGGCCAAAGGAAATATCCTCCGATAACAAAGAGAAAGAAGCTTTCTGAGAAACTTCTTTGTGTTCTGTGAAATCATCTCACAGAGTTACAGCTTTCCCCTCAAGAAGCCTTTCGCTAAGACAGTTCTTGTGGAATTGGCAAAGTGATATTTGGAAGCCCATAGAGGGCTATGGTGAAAAAGGAAATATCCTCAGATGAAATCTGGAAAGAAGCTTTCTGAGAAACTGCTTAGTGTTCTGTTAATTCATCTCACAGAGTAACATGTGTATTTCGGGGATCTCTTTGCTAGCCTTATTTCTTTGGAATCTGAGAACAGATATTTCTGATACCATTGAAGACTATAGGGCCAAAGGAAATATCCTCCGATAACAAAGAGAAAGAAGCTTTCGGAGAAACTTCTTTGTGTTCTCTGAAATCATCTCACAGAGTTACAGCTTTCCCCTCAAGAAGCCTTTCGCTAAGACAGTTCTTGTGGAATTGGCAAAGTGATATTTGGAACCCCCAGAGGGCTATGGTGAAAAAGGAAATATCCTCAGATGAAATCTGGAAAGAAGCTTTCTGAGAAACTGCTTAGTGTTCTGTTAATTCATCTCACAGAGTTACATCTGTATTTCGTGGATCTCTTTGCTAGCCTTATTTCTGTGGAATCTGAGAACAGATATTTCGGATCCCTTTGAAGACTATAGGGCCAAAGGAAATGTCCTCCGATAACAAAGAGAAAGAAGCTTTCTGAGAAACTTCTTTGTGTTCTGTAAAATCATCTCACAGAGTTACAGCTTTCCCCTCAAGAATCCTTTCTCTAAGACAGTTCTTGTGGAATTGGCAAAGTGATATTTGGAAGCCCCTAGAGGGCTATGGTGAAAAAGGAAATATCCTCAGATGAAATCTGGAAAGAAGCTTTCTGAGAAACTGCTTAGTGTTCTGTTAATTCATCTCACAGAGTTACATCTGTATTTCGTGGATGTCTTTGCTAGCCTTATTTCTGTGGAATCTGAGAACAGATATTTCGGATCCCATTGAAGACTATAGGGCCAAAGGAAATATCCTCCGATAACAAAGAGAAAGAAGCTTTCTGAGAAACTTCTTTGTGTTCTGTGAAATCATCTCACAGAGTTACAGCTTTCCCCTCAAGAAGCCTTTCGCTAAGACAGTTCTTGTGGAATTGGCAAAGTGATATTTGGAAGCCCATAGAGGGCTATGGTGAAAAAGGAAATATCCTCAAATGAAATCTGGAAGGAAGCTTTGTGAGAAACTGCTGAGTGTTCTGTTAATTCATCTCACAGAGTTACATCTGTATGTCGTGGATCTCTTTGCTAGCCTTATTTCTGTGGAATCTGAGAACAGATATTTCGGATCCTATTGAAGACTATAGGGCCAAAGGAAATATCCTCCGATAACAAAGAAAAAGAAGCTTTCTGAGAAACTTCTTTGTGTTCTGTAACATCATCTCACAGAGTTACAGCTTTCCCCTCAAGAAGCCTTTCGCTAAGACAGTTCTCGTGGAATTGGCAAAGTGATATTGGGAAGCCCATAGAGGGCTACGGTGAAAAAGGAAATATCCTCAGATGAAATCTGGAAAGAAGCTTTCTGAGAAACTGCTTAGTGTTCTGTTAATTCATCTCACAGACTTACATCTGTATTTCGTGGATCTCTTTGCTAGACTTATTTCTGTGGAATCTGAGAACAGATATTTCGGATCCCTTTGAAGACTATAGGGCCAAAGGAAATATCCTCCGATAACAAAGAGAAAGAAGCTTTCTGAGAAACTTCTTTGTGTTCTGTGAAATCATCTCACAGAGTTACAGCTTTCGCCTCAAGAAGCCTTTCGCTACGACAGTTCTTGTGGAATTGGCAAAGTGATATTTGGAAGCCCATAGAGGGCTATGGTGAAAAAGGAAATATCCTCACATGAAATCTGGAAAGAAGCTTTCAGAGAAACTGCTGAGTGTTCTGTTAATTAATCTCACAGAGTTACATCTGTATTTCGTGGATCTCTTTGCTAGCCTTATTTCTGTGGAATCTGAGAACAGATATTTCGGATCCCTTTGAAGACTATAGGGCCAAAGGAAATATCTTCCGATAACAAAGAGAAAAAAGCTTTCTGAGAAACTTCTTTGTGTTCTGTGAAATCATCTCACAGAGTTACAGCTTTCCCCTCAAGAAGCCTTTCGCTAAGACAGTTCTTGTGGAATTGGCAAAGTGATATTTGGAAGCCCTTTGAGGTCTATGGTGAAAAAGGAAATATCCTCAGATGAAATCTGGAAAGAAGCTTTCTGAGAAACTGCTTAGTGTTCTGTTAATTCATCTCACAGAGTTACATCTGTATTCCGTGGATCTCTTTGCTAGCCTTATTTCTTTGGAATCTGAGAACAGATATTTCGGATCCCTTTGAAGACTATAGGGCCAAAGGAAATATCCTCCGATAACAAAGAGAAAGAAGCTTTCTAAGAAACTTCTTTGTGTTCTGTGAAATCATCTCACAGAGTTACAGCTTTCCCCTCAAGAAGCCTTTCGCTACGACATTTCTTGTGGAAGTGGCAAAGTGATATTTGGAACCCCTAGAGGGCTATGGTGAAAAAGGAAATATCCTCAGCTGAAATCTGGAAAGAATCTTTCTGAGAAACTGCTTAGTGTTCTGTTAATTCATCTCACAGAGTTACATCTGTATTTCGTGGATCTCTTTGCTAGCCTTATTTCTGTGGAATCTGAGAACAGATATTTCCGATCCCTTTGAAGACTATAGGGCCAAAGGAAATATCCTCCGATAACAAACAGAAAGTAGCTTTCTGAGAAACTTCTTTGTGTTCTGTGAAATCATCTCACAGAGTTACAGCTTTCCCCTCAAGAAGCCTTTCGCTAAGACAGTTCTTGTGGAATTGGCAAAGTGATATTGGGAAGCCCTTAGAGGGCTACGGTGAAAAAGGAAATATCCTCAGATGAAATCTGGAAAGAAGCTTTCTGAGAAACTGCTTACTGTTCTGTTAATTCATCTCACAGAGTTACATCTGTATTTCGTGAGTCTCTTTGCTAGCCTTATTTCTTTGGAATCTGAGAACAGATATTTCGGATTCCTATGAAGACTATAGGGGCAAAGGAAATATCCTCCGATAACAAAGAGAAAGAAGCTTTCTGAGAAACTTCTTTGTGTTCTGTGAAATCATCTCACAGAGTTACAGCTTTCGCCTCAAGAAGACTTTCGCTACGACAGTTCTTGTGGAATTGGCAAAGTGATATTTGGAAGCCCATAGAGCGCTATGGTGAAAAAGGTAATATCCTCAGATGAAATCTGGAAAGAAGCTTTCAGAAAAACTGCTGAGTGTTCTGTTAATTAATCTCACAGAGTTACATCTGTATTTCCTGGATCTCTTTGCTAGCCTTATTTCTGTGGAATCTGAGAACAGATATTTCCGATCCCTTTGAAGACTATAGGGCCAAAGGAAATATCCTCCTATAACAAAGAGAAAGAAGCTTTCTGAGAAACTTCTTTGTGTTCTGTGAAATCATCTCACAGAGTTACAGCTTTCCCCTCAAGAAGCCTTTCGCTAAGACAGTTCTTGTGGAATTGGCAAAGTGATATTTGGAAGCCCTTTGAGGTCTATGGTGAAAAAGGAAATATCCTCAGATGAAATCTGGAAAGAAGCTTTCTGAGAAACTGCTTAGTGTTCTGTTAATTCATCTCACAGAGTTACATCTGTATTCCGTGGATCTCTTTGCTAGCCTTATTTCTTTGGAATCTGAGAACAGATATTTCGGATCCTTTTGAAGACTATAGGGCCAAAGGAAATATCCTCCGATAACAAAGAGAAAGAAGCTTTCTGAGAAACTTCTTTGTGTTCTGTGAAATCATCTCACAGAGTTACAGCATTCCCCTCAAGAAACCTTTCGCTAAGACAGTTCTTGTGGAATTGGCAAAGTGATATTTGGAAGCCCATAGAGGGCTATGGTGAAAAAGGAAATATCCTCAGATGAAATCTGGAAAGAAGCTGTCTGAGAAACTGCTTAGTGTTCTGTTAATTCATCTCACAGAGTTACATCCGTATTTCGTGGATCTCTTTGCTAGCCTTATTTCTGTGGAATCTGAGAACAGATATTTCGGATCCCTTTGAAGACTATAGGGCCAAAGGAAATATCCTCCGATAACAAAGAGAAAGAAGCTTTCTGAGAAACTTCTTTGTGTTCTATGAAATCATCTCACAGAGTTACAGCTTTCCCCTCAAGAAGCCTTTCGCTAAGACAGTTCTTGTGGAATTGGCAAAGTGATATTTGGAATCCCTTAGAGGGCTATGGTGAAAAAGGAAATATCCTCACATGAAATCTGGAAAGAAGCTTTCTGAGAAACTGCTTAGTGTTCTGTTAATTCATCTCACAGAGTTACATCTGTATTTCGTGGATCTCTTTGCTAGCCTTATTTCTGTGGAATCTGAGAACAGATATTTCGGATCCCATTGAAGACTATAGGGCCAAAGGAAATATCTTCCGATAACAAAGAGAAAAAAGCTTTCTGAGACACTTCTTTGTGTTCTGTGAAATCATCTCACAGAGTTACAGCTTTCCACTCAAGAAGCCTTTCGCTAAGCCAGTTCTTGTGGAATTGGCAAAGTGATATTTGGAATCCCATAGAGGGCTATGGTGAAAAAGGAAATATCCCCAGATGAAATCTGGAAAGAAGCTTTCTGAGAAACTGCTTAATGTTCTGTTAATTCATCTCACAGAGTTACATCTGTGTTTCGTGGATCTCTTTGCTAGCCTTATTTCTGTGGAATCTGAGAACAGATATTTCGGATCCCTTTGAAGACTATAGGGCCAAAGGAAATAACCTCCGATAACAAAGAGAAAGAAGCTTTCTGAGAAACTTCTTTGTGTTCTGTGAAATCATCTCACAGAGTTACAGCTTTCCCCTCAAGAAGCCTTTCGCTAAGACAGTTCTTGTGGAATTGGCAAAGTGATATTTGGAAGCCCATAGAGGGCTATGGTGAAAAAGGAAATATCCTCAGATGAAATCTGGAAAGAAGCTTTCTGAGAAACTGCTTAGTGTTCTGTTAATTCATCTCACAGAGTTACATCTGTATTTCGTGGATCTCTTTGCTAGCCTTATTTCTGTGGAATCTGAGAACAGATATTTCCGATCCCTTTGAAGACTATAGGGCCAAAGGAAATATCCTCCTATAACAAAGAGAAAGAAGCTTTCTGAGAAACTTCTTTGTGTTCTGTGAAATCATCTCACGGAGTTACAGCTTTCCCCTCAAGAAGCCTTTCGCTAAGACAGTTCTTGTGGAATTGGCAAAGTGATATTTGGAAGCCCTTAGAGGGCTATGGTGAAAAAGGAAATATCCTCAGATGAAATCTGGAAAGAAGCTTTCTGAGAAACTGCTTAGTGTTCCGTTAATTCATCTCACAGAGTTACATCTCTATGTCGTGGATCTCTTTGCTAGCCTTATTTCTGTGGAATCTGAGAACAGATATTTCGGATCCCATTGAAGACTACAGGGCCAAAGGAAATATCCTCTGATAACAAAGAGAAAGAAGCTTTCTGAGAAACTTCTTTGTGTTCTGTGAAATCATCTCACAGAGTTACAGCTTTCCCCTCAAGAAGCCTTTCGCTAAGACAGTTCTTGTGGAATTGGCAAAGTGATATTTGGAAGCCCATAGAGGGCTATGGTGAAAAAGGAAATATCCTCAGATGAAATCTGGAAAGAAGCTTTCTGAGAAACTGCTGAGTGTTCTGTTAATCCATCTCACAGAGTTACATCTGTATTTCGTGGATCTCTTTGCTAGCCTTATTTATGTGGAACCTGAGAACAGATATTTCAGATCTCATTTAAGACTATACGGCCAAAGGAAATATCCTCCGATAACAAAGAGAAAGAAGCTTTCTGAGAAACTTCTTTGTGTTCTGTGAAATCATCTCACAGAGTTACAGCTTTCCCCTCAAGAAGCCTTTCGCTAAGACAGTTCTTGTGGAATTGGCAAAGTGATATTTGGAAGCCCATAGAGGGCTATGGTGAAAAAGGAAATATCCTCAGATGAAATCTGGAAAGAAGCTTTCTGAGAAACTGCTTAGTGTTCTGTTAATTCATCTCACAGAGTTACATGTGTATTTCGTGGATCTCTTTGCTAGCCTTATTTCTTTGGAATCTGAGAACAGATATTTCTGATCCCATTGAAGACTATAGGGCCAAAGGAAATATCCTCCGATAACAAAGAGAAAGAAGCTTTCGGAGAAACTTCTTTGTGTTCTCTGAAATCATCTCACAGAGTTACAGCTTTCCCCTCAAGAAGCCTTTCGCTAAGACAGTTCTTGTGGAATTGGCAAAGTGATATTTGGAACCCCCAGAGGGCTATGGTGAAAAAGGAAATATCCTCAGATGAAATCTGGAAAGAAGCTTTCTGAGAAACTGCTTAGTGTTCTGTTAATTCATCTCACAGAGTTACATCTGTATTTCGTGGATCTCTTTGCTAGCCTTATTTCTGTGGAATCTGAGAACAGATATTTCGGATCCCTTTGAAGACTATAGGGCCAAAGGAAATGTCCTCCGATAACAAAGAGAAAGAAGCTTTCTGAGAAACTTCTTTGTGTTCTGTAAAATCATCTCACAGAGTTACAGCTTTCCCCTCAAGAATCCTTTCTCTAAGACAGTTCTTGTGGAATTGGCAAAGTGATATTTGGAAGCCCCTAGAGGGCTATGGTGAAAAAGGAAATATCCTCAGATGAAATCTGGAAAGAAGCTTTCTGAGAAACTGCTTAGTGTTCTGTTAATTCATCTCACAGAGTTACATCTGTATTTCGTGGATGTCTTTGCTAGCCTTATTTCTGTGGAATCTGAGAACAGATATTTCGGATCCCATTGAAGACTATAGGGCCAAAGGAAATATCCTCCGATAACAAAGAGAAAGAAGCTTTCTGAGAAACTTCTTTGTGTTCTGTGAAATCATCTCACAGAGTTACAGCTTTCCCCTCAAGAAGCCTTTCGCTAAGACAGTTCTTGTGGAATTGGCAAAGTGATATTTGGAAGCCCATAGAGGGCTATGGTGAAAAAGGAAATATCCTCAAATGAAATCTGGAAGGAAGCTTTGTGAGAAACTGCTGAGTGTTCTGTTAATTCATCTCACAGAGTTACATCTGTATGTCGTGGATCTCTTTGCTAGCCTTATTTCTGTGGAATCTGAGAACAGATATTTCGGATCCTATTGAAGACTATAGGGCCAAAGGAAATATCCTCCGATAACAAAGAAAAAGAAGCTTTCTGAGAAACTTCTTTGTGTTCTGTAAAATCATCTCACAGAGTTACAGCTTTCCCCTCAAGAAGCCTTTCGCTAAGACAGTTCTTGTGGAATTGGCAAAGTGATATTGGGAAGCCCTTAGAGGGCTATGGTGAAAAAGGAAATATCCTCAGATGAAATCTGGAAAGAAGCTTTCTGAGAAACTGCTTAGTGTTCTGTTAATTCATCTCACAGAGTTACATCTGTATTTCGTGAGTCTCTTTGCTAGCCTTATTTCTTTGGAATCTGAGAACAGATATTTCGGATTCCTATGAAGACTATAGGGGCAAAGGAAATATCCTCCGATAACAAAGAGAAAGAAGCTTTCTGAGAAACTTCTTTGTGTTCTGTGAAATCATCTCACAGAGTTACAGCTTTCGCCTCAAGAAGCCTTTCGCTACGACAGTTCTTGTGGAATTGGCAAAGTGATATTTGGAAGCCCATAGAGCGCTATGGTGAAAAAGGTAATATCCTCAGATGAAATCTGGAAAGAAGCTTTCAGAAAAACTGCTGAGTGTTCTGTTAATTAATCTCACAGAGTTACATCTGTATTTCGTGGATCTCTTTGCTAGCCTTATTTCTGTGGAATCTGAGAACAGATATTTCCGATCCCTTTGAAGACTATAGGGCCAAAGGAAATGTCCTCCTATAACAAAGAGAAAGAAGCTTTCTGAGAAACTTCTTTGTGTTCTGTGAAATCATCTCACAGAGTTACAGCTTTCCCCTCAAGAAGCCTTTCGCTAAGACAGTTCTTGTGGAATTGGCAAAGTGATATTTGGAAGCCCTTTGAGGTCTATGGTGAAAAAGGAAATATCCTCAGATGAAATCTGGAAAGAAGCTTTCTGAGAAACTGCTTAGTGTTCTGTTAATTCATCTCACAGAGTTACATCTGTATTCCGTGGATCTCTTTGCTAGCCTTATTTCTGTGGAATCTGAGAACAGATATTTCGGATCCCTTTGAAGACTATAGGGCCAAAGGAAATATCCTCCGATAACAAAGAGAAAGAAGCTTTCTGAGAAACTTCTTTGTGTTCTGTGAAATCATCTCACAGAGTTACAGCATTCCGCTCAAGAAACCTTTCGCTAAGACAGTTCTTGTGGAATTGGCAAAGTGATATTTGGAACCCCCAGAGGGCTATGGTGAAAAAGGAAATATCCTCAGATGAAATCTGGAAAGAAGCTTTCTGAGAAACTGCTTAGTGTTCTGTTAATTCATCTCACAGAGTTACATCTGTATTTCGTGGATCTCTTTGCTAGCCTTATTTCTGTGGAATCTGAGAACAGATATTTCGGATCCCTTTGAAGACTATAGGGCCAAAGGAAATGTCCTCCGATAACAAAGAGAAAGAAGCTTTCTGAGAAACTTCTTTGTGTTCTGTAAAATCATCTCACAGAGTTACAGCTTTCCCCTCAAGAATCCTTTCTCTAAGACAGTTCTTGTGGAATTGGCAAAGTGATATTTGGAAGCCCCTAGAGGGCTATGGTGAAAAAGGAAATATCCTCAGATGAAATCTGGAAAGAAGCTTTCTGAGAAACTGCTTAGTGTTCTGTTAATTCATCTCACAGAGTTACATCTGTATTTCGTGGATGTCTTTGCTAGCCTTATTTCTGTGGAATCTGAGAACAGATATTTCGGATCCCATTGAAGACTATAGGGCCAAAGGAAATATCCTCCGATAACAAAGAGAAAGAAGCTTTCTGAGAAACTTCTTTGTGTTCTGTGAAATCATCTCACAGAGTTACAGCTTTCCCCTCAAGAAGCCTTTCACTAAGACAGTTCTTGTGGAATTGGCAAAGTGATATTTGGAAGCCCATAGAGGGCTATGGTGAAAAAGGAAATATCCTCAAATGAAATCTGGAAGGAAGCTTTGTGAGAAACTGCTGAGTGTTCTGTTAATTCATCTCACAGAGTTACATCTGTATGTCGTGGATCTCTTTGCTAGCCTTATTTCTGTGGAATCTGAGAACAGATATTTCGGATCCTATTGAAGACTATAGGGCCAAAGGAAATATCCTCCGATAACAAAGAAAAAGAAGCTTTCTGAGAAACTTCTTTGTGTTCTGTAAAATCATCTCACAGAGTTACAGCTTTCCCCTCAAGAAGCCTTTCGCTAAGACAGTTCTTGTGGAATTGGCAAAGTGATATTGGGAAGCCCTTAGAGGGCTACGGTGAAAAAGGAAATATCCTCAGATGAAATCTGGAAAGAAGCTTTCTGAGAAACTGCTTAGTGTTCTGTTAATTCATCTCACAGAGTTACATCTGTATTTCGTGAGTCTCTTTGCTAGCCTTATTTCTTTGGAATCTGAGAACAGATATTTCGGATTCCTATGAAGACTATAGGGGCAAAGGAAATATCCTCCGATAACAAAGAGAAAGAAGCTTTCTGAGAAACTTCTTTGTGTTCTGTGAAATCATCTCACAGAGTTACAGCTTTCGCCTCAAGAAGCCTTTCGCTACGACAGTTCTTGTGGAATTGGCAAAGTGATATTTGGAAGCCCATAGAGCGCTATGGTGAAAAAGGTAATATCCTCAGATGAAATCTGGAAAGAAGCTTTCAGAAAAACTGCTGAGTGTTCTGTTAATTCATCTCACAGAGTTACATCTGTATTTCGTGGATCTCTTTGCTAGCCTTATTTCTGTGGAATCTGAGAACAGATATTTCCGATCCCATTGAAGACTATAGGGCCAAAGGAAATGTCCTCCTATAACAAAGAGAAGGAAGCTTTCTGAGAAACTTCTTTGTGTTCTGTGAAATCATCTCACAGAGTTACAGCTTTCCCCTCAAGAAGCCTTTCGCTACGACAGTTCTTGTGGAATTGGCAAAGTGATATTTGGAAGCCCTTTGAGGTCTATGGTGAAAAAGGAAATATCCTCAGATGAAATCTGGAAAGAAGCTTTCTGAGAAACTGCTTAGTGTTCTGTTAATTCATCTCACAGAGTTACATCTGTATTCCGTGGATCTCTTTGCTAGCCTTATTTCTTTGGAATCTGAGAACAGATATTTCGGATCCCTTTGAAGACTATAGGGCCAAAGGAAATATCCTCCGATAACAAAGAGAAAGAAGCTTTCTGAGAAACTTCTTTGTGTTCTGTGAAATCATCTCACAGAGTTACAGCATTCCGCTCAAGAAACCTTTCGCTAAGACTGTTCTTGTGGAATTGGCAAAGTGATATTTGGAAGCCCATAGAGGGCTATGGTGAAAAAGGAAATATCCTCAGATGAAATCTGGAAAGAAGCTTTCTGAGAAACTGCTTAGTGTTCTGTTAATTCATCTCACAGAGTTACATCTGTATTTCGTGGATCTCTTTGCTAGCCTTATTTCTGTGGAATCTGAGAACAGATATTTCGGATCCCATTGAAGACTATAGGGCCAAAGGAAATATCTTCCGATAACAAAGAGAAAGAAGCTTTCTGAGAAACTTCTTTGTGTTCTGTGAAATCATCTCACAGAGTTACAGCTTTCCACTCAAGAAGCCTTTCGCTAAGCCAGTTCTTGTGGAATTGGCAAAGTGATATTTGGAATCCCATAGAGGGCTATGGTGAAAAAGGAAATATCCTCAGATGAAATCTGCAAAGAAGCTTTCTGAGAAACTGCTTAATGTTCTGTTAATTCATCTCACAGAGTTACATCTGTGTTTCGTGGATCTCTTTGCTAGCCTTATTTCTGAGGAATCTGAGAACAGATATTTCGGATCCCTTTGAAGACTATAGGGCCAAAGGAAATATCCTCCGATAACAAAGAGAAAGAAGCTTTCTGAGAAACTTCTTTGTGTTCTGTGAAATCATCTCACAGAGTTACAGCTTTCCCCTCAAGAAGCCTTTCGCTACGACATTTCTTGTGGAATTGGCAAAGTGATATTTGGAACCCCTAGAGGGCTATGGTGAAAAAGGAAATATCCTCAGCTGAAATCTGGAAAGAATCTTTCTGAAAAACTGCTTAGTGTTCTGTTAATTCATCTCACAGAGTTACATCTGTATTTCGTGGATCTCTTTGCTAGCCTTATTTCTGTGGAATCTGAGAACAGATATTTCCGATCCCTTTGAAGACTATAGGGCCAAAGGAAATATCCTCCGATAACAAACAGAAAGTAGCTTTCTGAGAAACTTCTTTGCGTTCTGTGAAATCATCTCACAGAGTTACAGCTTTCCCCTCAAGAAGCCTTTCGCTAAGACAGTTCTTGTGGAATTGGCAAAGTGATATTTGGAAGCCCTTAGAGGGCTGTGGTGAAAAAGGAAATATCCTCAGATGAAATCTGGAAAGAAGCTTTCTGAGAAACTGCTTAGTGTTCTGTTAATTCATCTCACAGAGTTACATCTGTATTTCGTGGGTCTCTTTGCTAGCCTTATTTCTTTGGAATCTGAGAACAGATATTTCGGACTCCTATGAAGACTATAGGGGCAAAGGAAATATCCTCCGATAACAAAGAGAAAGAAGCTTTCTGAGAAACTTCTTTGTGTTCTGTGAAATCATCTCACAGAGTTACAGCTTTCCCCTCAAGAAGCCTTTCGCTACGACAGTTCTTGTGGAATTGGCAAAGTGATATTTGGAAGCCCATAGAGCGCTACGTTGAAAAAGGAAATATCCTCAGATGAAATCTGGAAAGAAGCTTTCAGAAAAACTGCTGAGTGTTCTGTTAATTAATCTCACAGAGTTACATCTGTATTTCGTGGATCTCTTTGCTAGCCTTATTTCTGTGGAATCTGAGAACAGATATTTCCGATCCCTTTGAAGACTATAGGGCCAAAGGAAATATCCTCCTATAACAAAGAGAAAGAAGCTTTCTGAGAAACTTCTTTGTGTTCTGTGAAATCATCTCACAGAGTTACAGCTTTCCCCTCAAGAAGCCTTTCGCTAAGACAGTTCTTGTGGAATTGGCAAAGTGATATTTGGAAGCCCTTAGAGGGCTATGGTGAAAAAGGAAATATCCTCACATGAAATCTGGAAAGAAGCTTTCTGAGAAACTGCTTAGTGTTCTGTTAATTCATCTCACAGAGTTTCATCTGTATTTCGTGGATCTCTTTGCTACCCTTATTTCTGTGGAATCTGAGAACAGATATTTCGGATCCCATTGAAAACTATAGGGCCAAAGGAAATAACCTCCGATAACAAACAGAAAGAAGCTTTCTGAGAAACTTCTTTGTGTTCTGTGAAATCATCTCACAGAGTTACAGCTTTCCCCTCAAGAAGCCTTTCGCTAAGACAGTTCTTGTGGAATTGGCAAAGTGATATTTGGAACCCCTAGAGGGCTATAGTGAAAAAGGAAATATCCTCAGATGAAAACTGGAAGGAAGCTTTCAGAGAAAATGCTGAGTGTTCTTTTAATTCATCTCACAGAGTTACATCTGTATGTCGTGGATCTCTTTGCTAGCCTTATTTCTGTGGAATCTGAGAACAGATATTTCGGATCCCTTTGAAGACTACAGGGCCAAAGGAAATATCCTCCGATAACAAAGAGAAAGAAGCTTTCTGAGAAACATCTTTGTGTTCTGTGAAATCATCTCACAGAGTTACAGCTTTCCCCTCAGGAAGCCTTTCGCTAAGACAGTTCTTGTGGAATTGGCAAAGTGATATTTGGAAGCCCATAGAGGGCTACGGTGAAAAAGGAAATATCCTCAGATGATATCTGGAAAGAAGCTTTCTGAGAAACTGCTGAGTGTTCTGTTAATTCATCTCACAGAGTTACATCTGTATTTCGTGGATCTCTTTGCTAGCCTTATTTCTGTGGAACCTGAGAACAGATATTTCAGATCTCATTTAAGACTATAGGGCCAAAGGAAATATCCTCCGATAACAAAGAGAAAGAAGATTTCTGAGAAACTTCTTTGTGTTCTGTGAAATCATCTCACAGAGATACAACTTTCCCCTCAAGAAGCCTTTCGCTAAGACAGTTCTTGTGGAATTGGCAAAGTGATATTTGGAAGCCCATAGAGGGCTATGGTGAAAAAGGAAATATCCTCAGATGAAATCTGGAAAGAAGCTTTCTGAGAAACTGCTCAGTGTTCTGTTAATTCATCTCACAGAGTTACATCTGTATGTCGTGGATCTCTTTGCTAGCCTTATTTCTGAGGAATCTGAGAACAGATATTTCGGATCCCATTGAAGACTACAGGGCCAAAGCAAATATCCTCCGATAACAAAGAGAAAGAAGCTTTCTGAGAAACTTCTTTGTGTTCTGTGAAATCATCTCACAGAGTTACAGCTTTCCCCTCAAGAAGCCTTTCGCTAAGACAGTTCTTGTGGAATTGGCAAAGTGACATTTGGAAGCCCATAGAGGGCTATGGTGAAAAAGGAAATATCCTCAGATGAAATCTGGAAAGAAGCTTTCTGAGAAACTGCTGAGTGTTCTGTTAATTCATCTCACAGAGTTACATATGTATTTCGTGGATCTCTTTGCTAGCCTTATTTTTGTGGAACCTGAGAACAGATATTTCAGATCTCATTTAAGACTATAGGGCCAAAGGAAATATCCTCCGATAACAAAGAGAAAGAAGCTTTCTGAGAAACTTCTTTGTGTTCTGTGAAATCATCTCACAGAGTTACAGCTTTCCCCTCGAGAAGCCTTTCGCTAAGACAGTTCTTGTGGAATTGGCAAAGTGATATTTGGAAGCCCATAGAGGGCTATGGTGAAAAAGGAAATATCCTCAAATGAAATCTGGAAGGAAGCTTTCTGAGAAACTGCTTAGTGTTCTGTTAATTCATCTCACAGAGTTACATCTGTATGTCGTGGATCTCTTTGCTAGCCTTATTTCTGTGGAATCTGAGAACAGATATTTCGGATCCTATTGAAGACTATAGGGCCAAAGGAAATATCCTCCGATAACAAAGAGAAAGAAGCTTTCTGAGAAACTTCTTTGTGTTCTGTAAAATCATCTCACAGAGTTACAGCTTTCCCCTCAAGAAGCCTTTGGCTAAGACAGTTCTTGTGGAATTGGCAAAGTGATATTTGGAAGCCCATAGAGGGCTATGGTGAAAAAGGAAATATCCTCACATGAAATCTGGAAAGAAGCTTTCTGAGAAACTGCTTAGTGTTCTGTTAATTCATCTCACAGAGTTACATCTGTATTTCGTGGATCTCTTTGCTAGCCTTATTTCTGTGGAATCTGAGAACAGATATTTCGGATCCCATTGAAGACTATAGGGCCAAAGGAAATATCTTCCGATAACAAAGAGAAAAAAGCTTTCTGAGAAACTTCTTTGTGTTCTGTGAAATCATCTCACAGAGTTACAGCTTTCCACTCAAGAAGCCTTTCGCTAAGACAGTTCTTGTGGAATTGGCAAAGTGATATTTGGAATCCCTTAGAGGGCTATGGTGAAAAAGGAAATATCCTCAGATGAAATCTGGAAAGAAGCTTTCTGAGAAACTGCTTAGTGTTCTGTTAATTCATCTCACAGAGTTACATCTGTGTTTCGTGGATCTCTTTGCTAGCCTTATTTCTGGGGAATCTGAGAACAGATATTTCGGATCCCTTTGAAGACTATAGGGCCAAAGGAAATATCCTCGGATAACAAAGAGAAAGAAGCTTTCTAAGAAACTTCTTTGTGTTCTGTGAAATCATCTCACAGAGTTACAGCTTTCCCCTCAAGAAGCCTTTCGCTACGACATTTCTTGTGGAAGTGGCAAAGTGATATTTGGAACCCCTAGAGGGCTATGGTGAAAAAGGAAATATCCTCAGCTGAAATCTGGAAAGAATCTTTCTGAGAAACTGCTTAGTGTTCTGTTAATTCATCTCACAGAGTTACATCTGTATTTCGTGGATCTCTTTGCTAGCCTTATTTCTGTGGAATCTGAGAACAGATATTTCCGATCCCTTTGAAGACTATAGGGCCAAAGGAAATATCCTCCGATAACAAACAGAAAGTAGCTTTCTGAGAAACTTCTTTGTGTTCCGTGAAATCATCTCACAGAGTTACAGCTTTCCCCTCAAGAAGCCTTTCGCTAAGACAGTTCTTGTGGAATTGGCAAAGTGATATTTGGAAGCCCTTTGAGGTCTATGGTGAAAAAGGAAATATCCTCAGATGAAATCTGGAAAGAATCTTTCTGAGAAACTGCTTAGTGTTCTGTTAATTCATCTCACAGAGTTACATCTGTATGTCGTGGATCTCTTTGCTAGCCTTATTTCTGTGGAATCTGAGAACAGATATTTCCGATCCCATTGAAGACTATAGGGCCAAAGGAAATATCCTCCGATAACAAACAGAAAGTAGCTTTCTGAGAAACTTCTTTGTGTTCTGTGAAATCATCTCACAGAGTTACAGCTTTCCCCTCAAGAAGCCTTTCGCTAAGACAGTTCTTGTGGAATTGGCAAAGTGATATTTGGAAGCCCTTAGAGGGCTATGGTGAAAAAGGAAATATCCTCAGATGAAATCTGGAAAGAAGCTTTCTGAGAAACTGCTTAGTGTTCTGTTAATTCATCTCACAGAGTTACATCTGTATTTCGTGGGTCTCTTTGCTAGCCTTATTTCTTTGGAATCTGAGAACAGATATTTCGGATTCCTATGAAGACTATAGGGGCAAAGGAAATATCCTCCGATAACAAAGAGAAGGAAGCTTTCTGAGAAACTTCTTTGTGTTCTGTGAAATCATCTCACAGAGTTACAGCTTTCGCCTCAAGAAGTCTTTCGCTACGACAGTTCTTGTGGAATTGGCAAAGTGATATTTGGAAGCCCTTAGAGCGCTATGGTGAAAAAGGAAATATCCTCAGATGAAATCTGGAAAGAAGCTTTCAGAAAAACTGCTGAGTGTTCTGTTAATTAATCTCACAGAGTTACATCTGTATTTCGTGTATCTCTTTGCTAGCCTTATTTCTGTGGAATCTGAGAACAGATATTTCCGATCCCTTTGAAGACTATAGGGCCAAAGGAAATATCCTCCTATAACAAAGAGAAAGAAGCTTTCTGAGAAACTTCTTTGTGTTCTGTGAAAACATCTCACAGAGTTACAGCTTTCCCCTCAAGAAGCCTTTCGCTAAGACAGTTCTTGTGGAATTGGCAAAGTGATATTTGGAAGCCCTTAGAGGGCTATGGTGAAAAAGGAAATATCCTCAGATGAAATCTGGAAAGAAGCTTTCTGAGAAACTGCTCAGTGTTCCGTTAATTCATCTCACAGAGTTACATCTCTATGTCGTGGATCTCTTTGCTAGCCTTATTTCTGTGGAATCTGAGAACAGATATTTCGGATCCCATTGAAGACTACAGGGCCAAAGGAAATATCCTCCGATAACAAAGAGAAAGAAGCTTTCTGAGAAAGTTCTTTGTGTTCTGTGAAATCATCTCACAGAGTTACAGCTTTCCCCTCAAGAAGCCTTTCGCTAAGACAGTTCTTGTGGAATTGGCAAAGTGATATTTGGAAGCCCATAGAGGGCTATGGTGAAAAAGGAAATATCCTCAGATGAAATCTGGAAAGAAGCTTTCTGAGAAACTGCTGAGTGTTCTGTTAATTCATCTCACAGAGTTACATCTGTATTTCGTGGATCTCTTTGCTAGCCTTATTTTTGTGGAACCTGAGAACAGATATTTCAGATTTCATTTAAGACTATAGGGCCAAAGGAAATATCCTCCGATAAAAAAGAGAAAGAAGCTTTCTGAGAAACTTCTTTGTGTTCCGTGAAATCATCTCACAGAGTTACAGCTTTCCCCTCGAGAAGCCTTTCGCTAAGACAGTTCTTGTGGAATTGGCAAAGTGATATTTGGAAGCCCATAAAGGGCTATGGTGAAAAAGGAAATATCCTCAAATGAAATCTGGAAGGAAGCTTTCTGAGAAACTGCTTAGTGTTCTGATAATTCATCTCACAGAGTTACATCTGTATGTCGTGGATCTCTTTGCTCGCCTTATTTCTTTGGAATCTGAGAACAGATATTTCTGATCCCATTGAAGACCATAGGGCCAAAGGAAATATCCTCCGATAACAAAGAGAAAGAAGCTTTCTGAGAAACTTCTTTGTGTTCTGTGAAATCATCTCACAGAGTTACAGCTTTCCCCTCAAGAAGCCTTTCGCTAAGACAGTTCTTGTGGAATTGGCAAAGTGATATTTGGAACCCCTAGAGGGCTATGGTGAAAAAGGAAATATCCTCAGATGAAAACTGGAAGGAAGCTTTCTGAGAAAATGCTGAGTGGTCTGTTAATTCATCTCACAGAGTTACATCGGTATGTCGTGGATCTCTTTGCTAGCCTTATTTCTGTGGAATCTGAGAACAGATATTTCGAATCCCATTGAAGACTACAGGGCCAAAGGAAATATCCTCCGATAACAAAGAGAAGGAAGCTTTCTGAGAAACTTCTTTGTGTTCTGTGAAATCATCTCACAGAGTTACAGCTTTCCCCTCAAGAAGCCTTTCGCTAAGACAGTTCTTGTGGAATTGGCAAAGTGATATTTGGAAGCCCATAGAGGGCTATGGTGAAAAAGGAAATATCCTCAGATGAAATCTGGAAAGAAGCTTTCTGAGAAACTGCTGAGTGTTCTGTTAATTCATCTCACAGAGTTACATCTGTATTTCGTGGATCTCTTTGCTAGCCTTATTTATGTGGAACCTGAGAACAGATATTTCAGATCTCATTTAAGACTATACGGCCAAAGGAAATATCCTCCGATAACAAAGAGAAAGAAGCTTTCTGAGAAACTTCTTTGTGTTCTGTGAAATCATCTCACAGAGTTACAGCTTTCCCCTCAAGAAGCCTTTCGCTAAGACAGTTCTTGTGGAATTGGCAAAGTGATATTTGGAAGCCCATAGAGGGCTATGGTGAAAAAGGAAATATCCTCAGATGAAATCTGGAAAGAAGCTTTCAGAGAAACTGCTTAGTGTTCTGTTAATTCATCTCACAGAGTTACATCTGTATTTCGTGGATCTCTTTGCTAGCCTTATTTCTTTGGAATCTGAGAACAGATATTTCGGATCCCATTGAAGACTATAGGGCCAAAGGAAATATCCTCCGATAACAAATGGAAAGAAGCTTCCTGATTAACTTCTTTGTGTTCTGTGATATCATCTCACAGAGTTACAGCTTTCCCCTCAAGAAGCCTTTGGCTAAGACAGTTCTTGTGGAATTGGCAAAGTGATATTTGGAACCCCTAGAGGGCTATGGTGAAAAAGGAAATATCCTCAGATGAAAACTGGAAGGAAGCTTTCTGAGAAAATGCTGAGTGTTCTGTTAATTCATCTCACAGAGTTACATCTGTATGTCGTGAATCTCTTTGCTAGCCTTATTTCTGTGGAATCTGAGTACAGATATTTCGGATCCCATTGAAGACTACAGGGCCAAAGGAAATATCCTCCGATAACAAAGAGAAAGAAGCTTTCTGAGAAACTTCTTTGTGTTCTGTGAAATCATCTCACAGAGTTACAGCTTTCCCCTCGAGAAGCCTTTCGCTAAGACAGTTCTTGTGGAATTGGCAAAGTGATATTTGGAATCCCTTAGAGGGCTATGGTGAAAAAGGAAATATCCTCAGATGAAATCTGGAAAGAAGCTTTCTGAGAAACTGCTTAGTGTTCTGTTAATTCATCTCACAGAGTTACATCTGTGTTTCGTGGATCTCTTTGCTAGCCTTATTTCTGGGGAATCTGAGAACAGATATTTCGGATCCCTTTGAAGACTATAGGGCCAAAGGAAATATCCTCCGATAACAAAGAGAAAGAAGCTTTCTAAGAAACTTCTTTGTGTTCTGTGAAATCATCTCACAGAGTTACAGCTTTCCCCTCAAGAAGCCTTTCGCTACGACATTTCTTGTGGAAGTGGCAAAGTGATATTTGGAACCCCTAGAGGGCTATGGTGAAAAAGGAAATATCCTCAGCTGAAATCTGGAAAGAATCTTTCTGAGAAACTGCTTAGTGTTCTGTTAATTCATCTCACAGAGTTACATCTGTATTTCGTGGATCTCTTTGCTAGCCTTATTTCTGTGGAATCTGAGAACAGATATTTCCGATCCCTTTGAAGACTATAGGGCCAAAGGAAATATCCTCCGATAACAAACAGAAAGTAGCTTTCTGAGAAACTTCTTTGTGTTCCGTGAAATCATCTCACAGAGTTACAGCTTTCCCCTCAAGAAGCCTTTCGCTAAGACAGTTCTTGTGGAATTGGCAAAGTGATATTGGGAAGCCCTTAGAGGGCTACGGTGAAAAAGGAAATATCCTCAGATGAAATCTGGAAAGAAGCTTTCTGAGAAACTGCTTAGTGTTCTGTTAATTCATCTCACAGAGTTACATCTGTATTTCGTGGATCTCTTTGCTAGCCTTTTTTCTGTGGAATCTGAGAACAGATATTTCCGATCCCTTTGAAGACTATAGGGCCAAAGGAAATATCCTCCGATAACAAACAGAAAGTAGCTTTCTGAGAAACTTCTTTGTGTTCCGTGAAATCATCTCACAGAGTTACAGCTTTCCCCTCAAGAAGCCTTTCGCTAAGACAGTTCTTGTGGAATTGGCAAAGTGATATTTGGAAGCCCATAGAGCGCTATGGTGAAAAAGGAAATATCCTCAGATGAAATCAGGAAAGAAGCTTTCAGAAAAACTGCTGAGTGTTCTGTTAATTAATCTCACAGAGTTACATCTGTATTTCGTGCATCTCTTTGCTAGCCTTATTTCTGTGGAATCTGAGAACAGATATTTCGGATCCCATTGAAGACTATAGGGCCAAAGGAAATATCCTCCTATAACAAAGAGAAAGAAGCTTTCTGAGAAACTTCTTTGTGTTCTGTGAAATCATCTCACAGAGTTACAGCTTTCCCCTCAAGAAGCCTTTCGCTAAGACAGTTCTTGTGGAATTGGCAAAGTGATATTTGGAAGCCCTTTGAGGTCTATGGTGAAAAAGGAAATATCCTCAGATGAAATCTGGAAAGAATCTTTCTGAGAAACTGCTTAGTGTTCTGTTAATTCATCTCACAGAGTTACATCTGTATGTCGTGGATCTCTTTGCTAGCCTTATTTCTGTGGAATCTGAGAACAGATATTTCCGATCCCATTGAAGACTATAGGGCCAAAGGAAATATCCTCCGATAACAAACAGAAAGTAGCTTTCTGAGAAACTTCTTTGTGTTCTGTGAAATCATCTCACAGAGTTACAACTTTCCCCACAAGAAGCCTTTCGCTAAGACAGTTCTTGTGGAATTGGCAAAGTGATATTTGGAAGCCCTTAGAGGGCTATGGTGAAAAAGGAAATATCCTCAGATGAAATCTGGAAAGAAGCTTTCTGAGAAACTGCTTAGTGTTCTGTTAATTCATCTCACAGAGTTACATCTGTATTTCGTGGGTCTCTTTGCTAGCCTTATTTCTTTGGAATCTGAGAACAGATATTTCGGATTCCTATGAAGACTATAGGGGCAAAGGAAATATCCTCCGATAACAAAGAGAAGGAAGCTTTCTGAGAAACTTCTTTGTGTTCTGTGAAATCATCTCACAGAGTTACAGCTTTCGCCTCAAGAAGTCTTTCGCTACGACAGTTCTTGTGGAATTGGCAAAGTGATATTTGGAAGCCCTTAGAGCGCTATGGTGAAAAAGGAAATATCCTCAGATGAAATCTGGAAAGAAGCTTTCAGAAAAACTGCTGAGTGTTCTGTTAATTAATCTCACAGAGTTACATCTGTATTTCGTGTATCTCTTTGCTAGCCTTATTTCTGTGGAATCTGAGAACAGATATTTCCGATCCCTTTGAAGACTATAGGGCCAAAGGAAATATCCTCCTATAACAAAGAGAAAGAAGCTTTCTGAGAAACTTCTTTGTGTTCTGTGAAAACATCTCACAGAGTTACAGCTTTCCCCTCAAGAAGCCTTTCGCTAAGACAGTTCTTGTGGAATTGGCAAAGTGATATTTGGAAGCCCTTAGAGGGCTATGGTGAAAAAGGAAATATCCTCAGATGAAATCTGGAAAGAAGCTTTCTGAGAAACTGCTTAGTGTTCCGTTAATTCATCTCACAGAGTTACATCTCTATGTCGTGGATCTCTTTGCTAGCCTTATTTCTGTGGAATCTGAGAACAGATATTTCGGATCCCATTGAAGACTACAGGGCCAAAGGAAATATCCTCCGATAACAAAGAGAAAGAAGCTTTCTGAGAAACTTCTTTGTGTTCTGTGAAATCATCTCACAGAGTTACAGCTTTCCCCTCAAGAAGCCTTTCGCTAAGACAGTTCTTGTGGAATTTGCAAAGTGATATTTGGAAGCCCATAGAGGGCTATGGTGAAAAAGGAAATATCCTCAGATGAAATCTGGAAAGAAGCTTTCTGAGAAACTGCTTAGTGTTCTGTTAATTCATCTCACAGAGTTACATCTGTATTTCGTGGATCTTTTTGCTAGCCTTATTTCTGTGGAATCTGAGAACAGATATTTTGGATCCCTTTGAAGACTATAGGGCCAAAGGAAATATCCTCCGATAACAAAGAGAAAGAAGCTTTCTGAGAAACTTCTTTGTGTTCTGTGAAATCATCTCACAGAGTTACAGCTTTCCCCTCAAGAAGCCTTTCGCTAAGACAGTTCTTGTTGAATTGGCAAAGTGATATTTGGAAGCCCATAGAGGGCTATGGTGAAAAAGGAAATATCCTCAGATGAAATCTGGAAAGAAGATTTCTGAGAAACTGCTGAGTGTTCTGTTAACTCATCTCACAGAGTTACATCTGTATTTCGTGGATCTCTTTGCTAGCCTTATTTCTGTGGAATCTGAGAACAGATATTTCGGATCCCATTGAAGACTATTGGGCCAAAGGAAATATCCTCCGATAACAAAGAGAAAGAAGCTTTCTGAGAAACTTCTTTGTGTTCTGTGAAATCATCTCACAGAGTTACAGCTTTCCCCTCAAGAAGCCTTTCGCTAAGAGTTCTTGTGGAATTGGCAAAGTGATATTTGGAAGCCCATAGAGGGCTATGTTGAAAAAGGAAATATTCTCAGATGAAATCTGGAAGGAAGCTTTCTGTGAAACTGCTTAGTGTTCTGTGAATTCATCTCACAGAGTTACATCTGTATTTCGTGGATCTCTTTGCTAGCCTTATTTCTTTGGAATCTGAGAACAGATATTTCTGATCCCATTGAAGACTATAGGGCCAAAGGAAATATCCTCCGATAACAAAGAGAAAGAAGCTTTCTGAGAAAGTTCTTTGTGTTCTGTGAAATCATCTCACAGAGTTACAGCTTTCCCCTCAAGAAGCCTTTCGCTAAGACAGTTCTTGTGGAATTGGCAAAGTGATACTTGGAACCCCTAGAGGGCTATGGTGAAAAAGGAAATATCCTCAGATGAAAACTGGAAGGAAGCTTTCTGAGAAAATGCTGAGTGTTCTGTTAATTCATCTCACAGAGTTACATCGGTATGTCGTGGATCTCTTTGCTAGCCTTATTTCTGTGGAATCTGAGAAGAGATATTTCGAATCCCATTGAAGACTACAGGGCCAAAGGAAATATCCTCCGATAACAAAGAGAAAGAAGCTTTCTGAGAAACTTCCTTGTGTTCTGTGAAATCATCTCACAGAGTTACAGCTTTCCCCTCAAGAAGCCTTTCGCTAAGACAGTTCTTGTGGAATTGGCAAAGTGATATTTGGAAGCCCATAGAGGGCTATGGTGAAAAAGGAAATATCCTCAGATGAAATCTGGAAAGAAGCTTTCTGAGAAACTGCTGAGTGTTCTGTTAATTCATCTCACAGAGTTACATCTGTATTTCGTGGATCTCTTTGCTAGCCTTATTTATGTGGAACCTGAGAACAGATATTTCAGATCTCATTTAAGACTATACGGCCAAAGGAAATATCCTCCGATAACAAAGAGAAAGAAGCTTTCTGAGAAACTTCTTTGTGTTCTGTGAAATCATCTCACAGAGTTACAGCTTTCCCCTCAAGAAGCCTTTCGCTAAGACAGTTCTTGTGGAATTGGCAAAGTGATATTTGGAAGCCCATAGAGGGCTATGGTGAAAAAGGAAATATCCTCAGATGAAATCTGGAAAGAAGCTTTCTGAGAAACTGCTTAGTGTTCTGTTAATTCATCTCACAGAGTTTCATCTGTATTTCGTGGATCTCTTTGCTAGCCTTATTTCTTTGGAATCTGAGAACAGATATTTCGGATCCCATCGAAAACTATAGGGCCAAAGGAAATAACCTCCGATAACAAAGAGAAAGAAGCTTTCTGATTAACTTCTTTGTGTTCTGTGAAATCATCTCATAGAGTTACAGCTTTCCCCTCAAGAAGCCTTTCGCTAAGACAGTTCTTGTGGAATTGGCAAAGTGATATTTGGAACCCCTAGAGGGCTATAGTGAAAAAGGAAATATCCTCAGATGAAAACTGGAAGGAAGCTTTCTGAGAAAATGCTGAGTGTTCTGTTAATTCATCTCACAGAGTTACATCTGTATGTCGTGGATCTCTTTGCTAGCCTTATTTCTGTGGAATCTGAGAACAGATATTTCGGATCCCTTTGAAGACTACAGGGCCAAAGGAAATATCCTCCGATAACAAAGAGAAAGAAGCTTTCTGAGAAACTTCTTTGTGTTCTGTGAAATCATCTCACAGAGTTACAGCTTTCCCCTCAAGAAGCCTTTCGCTAAGACAGTTCTTGTGGAATTGGCAAAGTGATATTTGGAAGCCCATAGAGGGCTATGGTGAAAAAGGAAATATCCTCAGATGAAATCTGGAAAGAAGCTTTCTGCGAAACTGCTGAGTGTTCTGTTAATTCATCTCACAGAGTTACATCTGTATTTCGTGGATCTCTTTGCTAGCCTTATTTCTGTGGAACCTGAGAACAGATATTTCAGATCTCATTTAAGACTATAGGGCCAAAGGAAATATCCTCCGATAACAAAGAGAAAGAAGCTTTCTGAGAAACTTCTTTGTGTTCTGTGAAATCATCTCACAGAGATACAGCTTTCCCCTCAAGAAGCCTTTCGCTAAGAGAGTTCTTGTGGAATTGGCGAAGTGATATTTGGAAGCCCATAGAGGGCTATGGTGAAAAAGGAAATATCCTCAGATGAAATCTGGAAAGAAGCTTTCTGAGAAACTGCTTAGTGTTCTGTTAATTCATCTCACAGAGTTACATCTGTATGTCGTGGATCTCTTTGCTAGCCTTATTTCTGAGGAATCTGAGAACAGATATTTCGGATCCCATTGAAGACTACAGGGCCAAAGGAAATATCCTCCGATAACAAAGAGAAAGAAGCTTTCTGAGAAACTTCTTTGTGTTCTGTGAAATCATCTCACAGAGTTACAGCTTTCCCCTCAAGAAGCCTTTCGCTAAGACCGTTCTTGTGGAATTGGCAAAGTGATATTTGGAAGCCCATAGAGGGCTATGGTGAAAAAGGAAATATCCTCAGATGAAATCTGGAAAGAAGCTTTCTGAGAAACTGCTGAGTGTTCTGTTAATTCATCTCACAGAGTTACATCTGTATTTCGTGGATCTCTTTGCTAGCCTTATTTATGTGGAACCTGAGAACAGATATTTCAGATCTCATTTAAGACTATACGGCCAAAGGAAATATCCTCCGATAACAAAGAGAAAGAAGCTTTCTGAGAAACTTCTTTGTGTTCTGTGAAATCATCTCACAGAGTTACAGCTTTCCCCTCAAGAAGCCTTTCGCTAAGACAGTTCTTGTGGAATTGGCAAAGTGATATTTGGAAGCCCATAGAGGGCTATGGTGAAAAAGGAAATATCCTCAGATGAAATCTGGAAAGAAGCTTTCTGAGAAACTGCTTAGTGTTCTGTTAATTCATCTCACAGAGTTTCATCTGTATTTCGTGGATCTCTTTGCTAGCCTTATTTCTTTGGAATCTGAGAACAGATATTTCGGATCCCATCGAAAACTATAGGGCCAAAGGAAATAACCTCCGATAACAAAGAGAAAGAAGCTTTCTGATTAACTTCTTTGTGTTCTGTGAAATCATCTCACAGAGTTACAGCTTTCCCCTCAAGAAGCCTTTCGCTAAGACAGTTCTTGTGGAATTGGCAAAGTGATATTTGGAACCCCTAGAGGGCTATAGTGAAAAAGGAAATATCCTCAGATGAAAACTGGAAGGAAGCTTTCTGAGAAAATGCTGAGTGTTCTGTTAATTCATCTCACAGAGTTACATCTGTATGTCGTGGATCTCTTTGCTAGCCTTATTTCTGTGGAATCTGAGAACAGATATTTCGGATCCCTTTGAAGACTACAGGGCCAAAGGAAATATCCTCCGATAACAAAGAGAAAGAAGCTTTCTGAGAAACTTCTTTGTGTTCTGTGAAATCATCTCACAGAGTTACAGCTTTCCCCTCAAGAAGCCTTTCGCTAAGACAGTTCTTGTGGAATTGGCAAAGTGATATTTGGAAGCCCATAGAGGGCTATGGTGAAAAAGGAAATATCCTCAGATGAAATCTGGAAAGAAGCTTTCTGAGAAACTGCTGAGTGTTCTGTTAATTCATCTCACAGAGTTACATCTGTATTTCGTGGATCTCTTTGCTAGCCTTATTTCTGTGGAACCTGAGAACAGATATTTCAGATCTCATTTAAGACTATAGGGCCAATGGAAATATCCTCCGATAACAAAGAGAAAGAAGCTTTCTGAGAAACTTCTTTGTGTTCTGTGAAATCATCTCACAGAGATACACCTTTCCCCTCAAGAAGCCTTTCGCTAAGAGAGTTCTTGTGGAATTGGCAAAGTGATATTTGGAAGCCCATAGAGGGCTATGGTGAAAAAGGAAATATCCTCAGATGAAATCTGGAAAGAAGCTTTCTGAGAAACTGCTTAGTGTTCTGTTAATTCATCTCACAGAGTTACATCTGTATGTCGTGGATCTCTTTGCTAGCCTTATTTCTGAGGAATCTGAGAACAGATATTTCGGATCCCATTGAAGACTACAGGGCCAAAGGAAATATCCTCCGATAACAAAGAGAAAGAAGCTTTCTGAGAAACTTCTTTGTGTTCTGTGAAATCATCTCACAGAGTTACAGCTTTCCCCTCAAGAAGCCTTTCGCTAAGACAGTTCTTGTGGAATTGGCAAAGTGATATTTGGAAGCCCATAGAGGGCTATGGTGAAAAAGGAAATATCCTCAGATGAAATCTGGAAAGAAGCTTTCTGAGAAACTGCTGAGTTTTCTGTTAATTCAACTCACAGAGTTACATCTGTATTTCGTGGATCTCTTTGCTAGCCTTATTTTTGTGGAACCTGAGAACAGATATTTCAGATCTCATTTAAGACTATAGGGCCAAAGGAAATATCCTCCGATAAAAAAGAGAAAGAAGCTTTCTGAGAAACTTCTTTGTGTTCCGTGAAATCATCTCACAGAGTTACAGCTTTCCCCTCGAGAAGCCTTTCGCTAAGACAGTTCTTGTGGAATTGGCAAAGTGATATTTGGAAGCCCATAAAGGGCTATGGTGAAAAAGGAAATATCCTCAAATGAAATCTGGAAGGAAGCTTTCTGAGAAACTGCTTAGTGTTCTGATAATTCATCTCACAGAGTTACATCTGTATGTCGTGGATCTCTTTGCTCGCCTTATTTCTTTGGAATCTGAGAACAGATATTTCTGATCCCATTGAAGACCATAGGGCCAAAGGAAATATCCTCCGATAACAAAGAGAAAGAAGCTTTCTGAGAAACTTCTTTGTGTTCTGTGAAATCATCTCACAGAGTTACAGCTTTCCCCTCAAGAAGCCTTTCGCTAAGACAGTTCTTGTGGAATTGGCAAAGTGATATTTGGAACCCCTAGAGGGCTATGGTGAAAAAGGAAATATCCTCAGATGAAAACTGGAAGGAAGCTTTCTGAGAAAATGCTGAGTGTTCTGTTAATTCATCTCACAGAGTTACATCGGTATGTCGTGGATCTCTTTGCTAGCCTTATTTCTGTGGAATCTGAGAACAGATATTTCGAATCCCATTGAAGACTACAGGGCCAAAGGAAATATCCTCCGATAACAAAGAGAAGGAAGCTTTCTGAGAAACTTCTTTGTGTTCTGTGAAATCATCTCACAGAGTTACAGCTTTCCCCTCAAGAAGCCTTTCGCTAAGTCAGTTCTTGTGGAATTGGCAAAGTGATATTTGGAAGCCCATAGAGGGCTATGTTGAAAAAGGAAATATCCTCAGATGAAATCTGGAAAGAAGCTTTCTGAGAAACTGCTGAGTGTTCTGTTAATTCATCTCACAGAGTTACATCTGTATTTCGTGGATCTCTTTGCTAGCCTTATTTATGTGGAACCTGAGAACAGATATTTCAGATCTCATTTAAGACTATACGGCCAAAGGAAATATCCTCCGATAACAAAGAGAAAGAAGCTTTCTGAGAAACTTCTTTGTGTTCTGTGAAATCATCTCACAGAGTTACAGCTTTCCCCTCAAGAAGCCTTTCGCTAAGACAGTTCTTGTGGAATTGGCAAAGTGATATTTGGAAGCCCATAGAGGGCTATGGTGAAAAAGGAAATATCCTCAGATGAAATCTGGAAAGAAGCTTTCAGAGAAACTGCTTAGTGTTCTGTTAATTCATCTCACAGAGTTACATCTGTATTTCGTGGATCTCTTTGCTAGCCTTATTTCTTTGGAATCTGAGAACAGATATTTCGGATCCCATTGAAGACTATAGGGCCAAAGGAAATATCCTCCGATAACAAATGGAAAGAAGCTTCCTGATTAACTTCTTTGTGTTCTGTGATATCATCTCACAGAGTTACAGCTTTCCCCTCAAGAAGCCTTTCGCTAAGACAGTTCTTGTGGAATTGGCAAAGTGATATTTGGAACCCATAGAGGGCTATGGTGAAAAAGGAAATATCCTCAGATGAAAACTGGAAGGAAGCTTTCTGAGAAAATGCTGAGTGTTCTGTTAATTCATCTCACAGAGTTACATCTGTATGTCGTGAATCTCTTTGCTAGCCTTATTTCTGTGGAATCTGAGAAGAGATATTTCGGATCCCATTGAAGACTACAGGGCCAAAGGAAATATCCTCCGATAACAAAGAGAAAGAAGCTTTCTGAGAAACTTCTTTGTGTTCTGTGAAATCATCTCACAGAGTTACAGCTTTCCCCTCGAGAAGCCTTTCGCTAAGACAGTTCTTGTGGAATTGGCAAAGTGATATTTGGAATCCCTTAGAGGGCTATGGTGAAAAAGGAAATATCCTCAGATGAAATCTGGAAAGAAGCTTTCTGAGAAACTGCTTAGTGTTCTGTTAATTCATCTCACAGAGTTACATCTGTGTTTCGTGGATCTCTTTGCTAGCCTTATTTCTGGGGAATCTGAGAACAGATATTTCGGATCCCTTTGAAGACTATAGGGCCAAAGGAAATATCCTCCGATAACAAAGAGAAAGAAGCTTTCTAAGAAACTTCTTTGTGTTCTGTGAAATCATCTCACAGAGTTACAGCTTTCCCCTCAAGAAGCCTTTCGCTACGACATTTCTTGTGGAAGTGGCAAAGTGATATTTGGAACCCCTAGAGGGCTATGGTGAAAAAGGAAATATCCTCAGCTGAAATCTGGAAAGAATCTTTCTGAGAAACTGCTTAGTGTTCTGTTAATTCATCTCACAGAGTTACATCTGTATTTCGTGGATCTCTTTGCTAGCCTTATTTCTGTGGAATCTGAGAACAGATATTTCCGATCCCTTTGAAGACTATAGGGCCAAAGGAAATATCCTCCGATAACAAACAGAAAGTAGCTTTCTGAGAAACTTCTTTGTGTTCCGTGAAATCATCTCACGGAGTTACAGCTTTCCCCTCAAGAAGCCTTTCGCTAAGACAGTTCTTGTGGAATTGGCAAAGTGATATTGGGAAGCCCTTAGAGGGCTACGGTGAAAAAGGAAATATCCTCAGATGAAATCTGGAAAGAAGCTTTCTGAGAAACTGCTTAGTGTTCTGTTAATTCATCTCACAGAGTTACATCTGTATTTCGTGGATCTCTTTGCTAGCCTTTTTTCTGTGGAATCTGAGAACAGATATTTCCGATCCCTTTGAAGACTATAGGGCCAAAGGAAATATCCTCCGATAACAAACAGAAAGTAGCTTTCTGAGAAACTTCTTTGTGTTCCGTGAAATCATCTCACAGAGTTACAGCTTTCCCCTCAAGAAGCCTTTCGCTAAGACAGTTCTTGTGGAATTGGCAAAGTGATATTGGGAAGCCCTTAGAGGGCTACGGTGAAAAAGGAAATATCCTCAGATGAAATCTGGAAAGAAGCTTTCTGAGAAACTGCTTAGTGTTCTGTTAATTCATCTCACAGAGTTACATCTGTATTTCGTGAGTCTCTTTGCTAGCCTTATTTCTTTGGAATCTGAGAACAGATATTTCGGATTCCTATGAAGACTATAGGGGCAAAGGAAATATCCTCCGATAACAAAGAGAAAGAAGCTTTCTGAGAAACTTCTTTGTGTTCTGTGAAATCATCTCACTGAGTTACAGCTTTCCCCTCAAGAAGCCTTTCGCTACGACAGTTCTTGTGGAATTGGCAAAGTGATATTTGGAAGCCCATAGAGCGCTATGGTGAAAAAGGAAATATCCTCAGATGAAATCAGGAAAGAAGCTTTCAGAAAAACTGCTGAGTGTTCTGTTAATTAATCTCACAGAGTTACATCTGTATTTCGTGCATGTCTTTGCTAGCCTTATTTCTGTGGAATCTGAGAACAGATATTTCGGATCCCATTGAAGACTATAGGGCCAAAGGAAATATCCTCCTATAACAAAGAGAAAGAAGCTTTCTGAGAAACTTCTTTGTGTTCTGTGAAATCATCTCACAGAGTTACAGCTTTCCCCTCAAGAAGCCTTTCGCTAAGACAGTTCTTGTGGAATTGGCAAAGTGATATTTGGAAGCCCTTTGAGGTCTATGGTGAAAAAGGAAATATCCTCAGATGAAATCTGGAAAGAATCTTTCTGAGAAACTGCTTAGTGTTCTGTTAATTCATCTCACAGAGTTACATCTGTATGTCGTGGATCTCTTTGCTAGCCTTATTTCTGTGGAATCTGAGAACAGATATTTCCGATCCCATTGAAGACTATAGGGCCAAAGGAATTATCCTCCGATAACAAACAGAAAGTAGCTTTCTGAGAAACTTCTTTGTGTTCTGTGAAATCATCTCACAGAGTTACAGCTTTCCCCTCAAGAAGCCTTTCGCTAAGACAGTTCTTGTGGAATTGGCAAAGTGATATTTGGAAGCCCTTAGAGGGCTATGGTGAAAAAGGAAATATCCTCAGATGAAATCTGGAAAGAAGCTTTCTGAGAAACTGCTTAGTGTTCTGTTAATTCATCTCACAGAGTTACATCTGTATTTCGTGGGTCTCTTTGCTAGCCTTATTTCTTTGGAATCTGAGAACAGATATTTCGGATTCCTATGAAGACTATAGGGGCAAAGGAAATATCCTCCGATAACAAAGAGAAGGAAGCTTTCTGAGAAACTTCTTTGTGTTCTGTGAAATCATCTCACAGAGTTACAGCTTTCGCCTCAAGAAGTCTTTCGCTACGACAGTTCTTGTGGAATTGGCAAAGTGATATTTGGAAGCCCTTAGAGCGCTAAGGTGAAAAAGGAAATATCCTCAGATGAAATCTGGAAAGAAGCTTTCAGAAAAACTGCTGAGTGTTCTGTTAATTAATCTCACAGAGTTACATCTGTATTTCGTGTATCTCTTTGCTAGCCTTATTTCTGCGGAATCTGAGAACAGATATTACGGATCCCTTTGAAGATCATAGGGCCAAAGGAAATATCGTCCGATAACAAAGAGAAAGAAGCTTTCTGAGAAACTTCTTTGTGTTCTGTGAAATCATCTCACAGAGTTACAGCTTTCCCCTCAAGAAGCCTTTCGCTAAGACAGTTCTTGTGGAATTTGCAAAGTGATATTTGGAAGCCCATAGAGGGCTATGGTGAAAAAGGAAATATCCTCAGATGAAATCTGGAAAGAAGCTTTCTGAGAAACTGCTTAGTGTTCTGTTAATTCATCTCACAGAGTTACATCTGTATTTCGTGGATCTTTTTGCTAGCCTTATTTCTGTGGAATCTGAGAACAGATATTTTGGATCCCTTTGAAGACTATAGGGCCAAAGGAAATATCCTCCGATAACAAAGAGAAAGAAGCTTTCTGAGAAACTTCTTTGTGTTCTGTGAAATCATCTCACAGAGTTACAGCTTTCCCCTCAAGAAGCCTTTCGCTAAGACAGTTCTTGTTGAATTGGCAAAGTGATATTTGGAAGCCCGTAGAGGGCTATGGTGAAAAAGGAAATATCCTCAGATGAAATCTGGAAAGAAGATTTCTGAGAAACTGCTGAGTGTTCTGTTAACTCATCTCACAGAGTTACATCTGTATTTCGTGGATCTCTTTGCTAGCCTTATTTCTGTGGAATCTGAGAACAGATATTTCGGATCCCATTGAAGACTATTGGGCCAAAGGAAATATCCTCCGATAACAAAGAGAAAGAAGCTTTCTGAGAAACTTCTTTGTGTTCTGTGAAATCATCTCACAGAGTTACAGCTTTCCCCACAAGAAGCCTTTCGCTAAGAGTTCTTGTGGAATTGGCAAAGTGATATTTGGAAGCCCATAGAGGGCTATGTTGAAAAAGGAAATATTCTCAGATGAAATCTGGAAGGAAGCTTTCTGTGAAACTGCTTAGTGTTCTGTGAATTCATCTCACAGAGTTACATCTGTATTTCGTGGATCTCTTTGCTAGCCTTATTTCTTTGGAATCTGAGAACAGATATTTCTGATCCCATTGAAGACTATAGGGCCAAAGGAAATATCCTCCGATAACAAAGAGAAAGAAGCTTTCTGAGAAAGTTCTTTGTGTTCTGTGAAATCATCTCACAGAGTTACAGCTTTCCCCTCAAGAAGCCTTTCGCTAAGACAGTTCTTGTGGAATTGGCAAAGTGATACTTGGAACCCCTAGAGGGCTATGGTGAAAAAGGAAATATCCTCAGATGAAAACTGGAAGGAAGCTTTCTGAGAAAATGCTGAGTGTTCTGTTAATTCATCTCACAGAGTTACATCGGTATGTCGTGGATCTCTTTGCTAGCCTTATTTCTGTGGAATCTGAGAACAGATATTTCGAATCCCATTGAAGACTACAGGGCCAAAGGAAATATCCTCCGATAACAAAGAGAAAGAAGCTTTCTGAGAAACTTCCTTGTGTTCTGTGAAATCATCTCACAGAGTTACAGCTTTCCCCTCAAGAAGCCTTTCGCTAAGACAGTTCTTGTGGAATTGGCAAAGTGATATTTGGAAGCCCATAGAGGGCTATGGTGAAAAAGGAAATATCCTCAGATGAAATCTGGAAAGAAGCTTTCTGAGAAACTGCTTAGTGTTCTGTTAATTCATCTCACAGAGTTACATCTGTATTTCGTGGATCTCTTTGCTAGCCTTATTTATGTGGAACCTGAGAACAGATATTTCAGATCTCATTTAAGACTATACGGCCAAAGGAAATATCCTCCGATAACAAAGAGAAAGAAGCTTTCTGAGAAACTTCTTTGTGTTCTGTGAAATCATCTCACAGAGTTATAGCTTTCCCCTCAAGAAGCCTTTCGCTAAGACAGTTCTTGTGGAATTGGCAAAGTGATATTTGGAAGCCCATAGAGGGCTATGGTGAAAAAGGAAATATCCTCAGATGAAATCTGGAAAGAAGCTTTCTGAGAAACTGCTTAGTGTTCTGTTAATTCATCTCACAGAGTTTCATCTGTATTTCGTGGATCTCTTTGCTAGCCTTATTTCTTTGGAATCTGAGAACAGATATTTCGGATCCCATCGAAAACTATAGGGCCGAAGGAAATAACCTCCGATAACAAAGAGAAAGAAGCTTTCTGATTAACTTCTTTGTGTTCTGTGAAATCATCTCACAGAGTTACAGCTTTCCCCTCAAGAAGCCTTTCGCTAAGACAGTTCTTGTGGAATTGGCAAAGTGATATTTGGAACCCCTAGAGGGCTATGGTGAAAAAGGAAATATCCTCAGATGAAAACTGGAAGGAAGCTTTCTGAGAAAATGCTGAGTGTTCTGTTAATTCATCTCACAGAGTTACATCTGTATGTCGTGGATCTCTTTGCTAGCCTTATTTCTGTGGAATCTGAGAACAGATATTTCGGATCCCTTTGAAGACTACAGGGCCAAAGGAAATATCCTCCGATAACAAAGAGAAAGAAGCTTTCTGAGAAACTTCTTTGTGTTCTGTGAAATCATCTCACAGAGTTACAGCTTTCCCCTCAAGAAGCCTTTCGCTAAGACAGTTCTTGTGGAATTGGCAAAGTGATATTTGGAAGCCCATAGAGGGCTATGGTGAAAAAGGAAATATCCTCAGATGAAATCTGGAAAGAAGCTTTCTGAGAAACTGCTGAGTGTTCTGTTAATTCATCTCACAGAGTTACATCTGTATTTCGTGGATCTCTTTGCTAGCCTTATTTCTGTGGAACCTGAGAACAGATATTTCAGATCTCATTTAAGACTATAGGGCCAAAGGAAATATCCTCCGATAACAAAGAGAAAGAAGCTTTCTGAGAAACTTCTTTGTGTTCTGTGAAATCATCTCACAGAGATACAGCTTTCCCCTCAAGAAGCCTTTCGCTAAGAGAGTTCTTGTGGAATTGGCAAAGTGATATTTGGAAGCCCATAGAGGGCTATGGTGAAAAAGGAAATATCCTCAGATGAAATCTGGAAAGAAGCTTTCTGAGAAACTGCTTAGTGTTCTGTTAATTCATCTCACAGAGTTTCATCTGTATTTCGTGGATCTCTTTGCTAGCCTTATTTCTGAGGAATCTGAGAACAGATATTTCGGATCCCATTGAAGACTACAGGGCCAAAGGAAATATCCTCCGATAACAAAGAGAAAGAAGCTTTCTGAGAAACTTCTTTGTGTTCTGTGAAATCATCTCACAGAGTTACAGCTTTCCCCTCAAGAAGCCTTTCGCTAAGACAGTTCTTGTGGAATTGGCAAAGTGATATTTGGAAGCCCATAGAGGGCTATGGTGAAAAAGGAAATATCCTCAGATGAAATCTGGAAAGAAGCTTTCTGAGAAACTGCTGAGTGTTCTGTTAATTCATCTCACAGAGTTACATCTGTATTTCGTGGATCTCTTTGCTAGCCTTATTTTTGTGGAACCTGAGAACAGATATTTCAGATCTCATTTAAGACTATAGGGCCAAAGGAAATATCCTCCGATAAAAAAGAGAAAGAAGCTTTCTGAGAAACTTCTTTGTGTTCCGTGAAATCATCTCACAGAGTTACAGCTTTCCCCTCGAGAAGCCTTTCGCTAAGACAGTTCTTGTGGAATTGGCAAAGTGATATTTGGAAGCCCATAAAGGGCTATGGTGAAAAAGGAAATATCCTCAAATGAAATCTGGAAGGAAGCTTTCTGAGAAACTGCTTAGTGTTCTGATAATTCATCTCACAGAGTTACATCTGTATGTCGTGGATCTCTTTGCTCGCCTTATTTCTTTGGAATCTGAGAACAGATATTTCTGATCCCATTGAAGACCATAGGGCCAAAGGAAATATCCTCCGATAACAAAGAGAAAGAAGCTTTCTGAGAAACTTCTTTGTGTTCTGTGAAATCATCTCACAGAGTTACAGCTTTCCCCTCAAGAAGCCTTTCGCTAAGACAGTTCTTGTGGAATTGGCAAAGTGATATTTGGAAGCCAATAGAGGGCTATGGTGAAAAAGGAAATATCCTCAGATGAAAACTGGAAGGAAGCTTTCTGAGAAAATGCTGAGTGTTCTGTTAATTCATCTCACAGAGTTACATCGGTATGTCGTGGATCTCTTTGCTAGCCTTATTTCTGTGGAATCTGAGAACAGATATTTCGAATCCCATTGAAGACTACAGGGCCAAAGGAAATATCCTCCGATAACAAAGAGAAGGAAGCTTTCTGAGAAACTTCTTTGTGTTCTGTGAAATCATCTCACAGAGTTACAGCTTTCCCCTCAAGAAGCCTTTCGCTAAGACAGTTCTTGTGGAATTGGCAAAGTGATATTTGGAAGCCCATAGAGGGCTATGGTGAAAAAGGAAATATCCTCAGATGAAATCTGGAAAGAAGCTTTCTGAGAAACTGCTGAGTGTTCTGTTAATTCATCTCACAGAGTTACATCTGTATTTCGTGGTTCTCTTTGCTAGCCTTATTTATGTGGAACCTGAGAACAGATATTTCAGATCTCATTTAAGACTATACGGCCAAAGGAAATATCCTCCGATAACAAAGAGAAAGAAGCTTTCTGAGAAACTTCTTTGTGTTCTGTGAAATCATCTCACAGACTTACAGCTTTCCCCTCAAGAAGCCTTTCGCTAAGACAGTTCTTGTGGAATTGGCAAAGTGATATTTGGAAGCCCATAGAGGGCTATGGTGAAAAAGGAAATATCCTCAGATGAAATCTGGAAAGAAGCTTTCAGAGAAACTGCTTAGTGTTCTGTTAATTCATCTCACAGAGTTACATCTGTATTTCGTGGATCTCTTTGCTAGCCTTATTTCTTTGGAATCTGAGAACAGATATTTCGGATCCCATTGAAGACTATAGGGCCAAAGGAAATATCCTCCGATAACAAATGGAAAGAAGCTTCCTGATTAACTTCTTTGTGTTCTGTGATATCATCTCACAGAGTTACAGCTTTCCCCTCAAGAAGCCTTTCGCTAAGACAGTTCTTGTGGAATTGGCAAAGTGATATTTGGAACCCCTAGAGGGCTATGGTGAAAAAGGAAATATCCTCAGATGAAAACTGGAAGGAAGCTTTCTGAGAAAATGCTGAGTGTTCTGTTAATTCATCTCACAGAGTTACATCTGTATGTCGTGAATCTCTTTGCTAGCCTTATTTCTGTGGAATCTGAGAACAGATATTTCGGATCCCATTGAAGACTACAGGGCCAAAGGAAATATCCTCCGATAACAAAGAGAAAGAAGCTTTCTGAGAAACTTCTTTGTGTTCTGTGAAATCATCTCACAGAGTTACAGCTTTCCCCTCGAGAAGCCTTTCGCTAAGACAGTTCTTGTGGAATTGGCAAAGTGATATTTGGAAGCCCATAGAGGGCTACGGTGAAAAAGGAAATATCCTCAGATGAAATCTGGAAAGAACCTTTCTGAGAAACTGCTGAGTGTTCTGTTAATTCATCTCACAGAGTTACATCTGTATTTCGTGGATCTCTTTGCTAGCCTTATTTCTGTGGAACCTGAGAACAGATATTTCAGATCTCATTTAAGACTATAGGGCCAAAGGAAATATCCTCCGATAACAAAGAGAAAGAAACTTTCTGAGAAACTTCTTTGTGTTCTGTGAAATCATCTCACAGAGATACAGCGTTCCCCTCAAGAAGCCTTTCGCTAAGACAGTTCTTGTGGAATTGGCAAAGTGATATTTGGAAGCCCATAGAGGGCTATGGTGAAAAAGGAAATATCCTCAGATGAAATCTGGAAAGAAGCTTTCTGAGAAACTGCTTAGTGTTCTGTTAATTCATCTCACAGAGTTACATCTGTATGTCGTGGATCTCTTTGCTAGCCTTATTTCTGAGGAATCTGAGAACAGATATTTCGGATCCCATTGAAGACTACAGGGCCAAAAGAAATATCCTCCGATAACAAAGAGAAAGAAGCTTTCTGAGAAACTTCTTTGTGTTCTGTGAAATCATCTCACGGAGTTACAGCTTTCCCCTCAAGAATCCTTTCGCTAAGACAGTTCTTGTGGAATTGGCAAAGTGATATTTGGAAGCCCATAGAGGGCTATGGTGAAAAAGGAAATATCCTCAGATGAAATCTGGAAAGAAGATTTCTGAGAAACTGCTGAGTGTTCTGTTAACTCATCTCACAGAGTTACATCTGTATTTCGTGGATCTCTTTGCTAGCCTTATTTATGTGGAACCTGAGAACAGATATTTCAGATCTCATTTAAGACTATACGGCCAAAGGAAATATCCTCCGATAACAAAGAGAAAGAAGCTTTCTGAGAAACTTCTTTGTGTTCTGTGAAATCATCTCACAGAGTTACAGCTTTCCCCTCAAGAAGCCTTTCGCTAAGACAGTTCTTGTGGAATTGGCAAAGTGATATTTGGAAGCCCATAGAGGGCTATGGTGAAAAAGGAAATATCCTCAGATGAAATCTGGAAAGAAGCTTTCTGAGAAACTGCTTAGTGTTCTGTTAATTCATCTCACAGAGTTACATCTGTATTTCGTGGATCTCTTTGCTAGCCTTATTTCTTTGGAATCTGAGAACAGATATTTCGGATCCCATTGAAGACTATAGGGCCAAAGGAAATATCCTCCGATAACAAATGGAAAGAAGCTTTCTGATTAACTTCTTTGTGTTCTGTGAAATCATCTCACAGAGTTACAGCTTTCCCCTCAAGAAGCCTTTCGCTAAGACAGTTCTTGTGGAATTGGCAAAGTGATATTTGGAACCCCTAGAGGGCTATGGTGAAAAAGGAAATATCCTCAGATGAAAACTGGAAGGAAGCTTTCTGAGAAAATGCTGAGTGTTCTGTTAATTCATCTCACAGAGGTACATCTGTATGTCGTGGATCTCTTTGCTAGCCTTATTTCTGTGGAATCTGAGAACAGATATTTCGGATCCCATTGAAGACTACAGGGCCAAAGGAAATATCCTCCGATAACAAAGAGAAAGAAGCTTTCTGAGAAACTTCTTTGTGTTCTGTGAAATCATCTCACAGAGTTACAGCTTTCCCCTCGAGAAGCCTTTCGCTAAGACAGTTCTTGTGGAATTGGCAAAGTGATATTTGGAAGCCCATAGAGGGCTACGGTGAAAAAGGAAATATCCTCAGATGAAATCTGGAAAGAAGCTTTCTGAGAAACTGCTGAGTGTTCTGTTAATTCATCTCACAGAGTTACATCTGTATTTCGTGGATCTCTTTGCTAGCCTTATTTCTGTGGAACCTGAGAACAGATATTTCAGATCTCATTTAAGACTATAGGGCCAAAGGAAATATCCTCCGATAACAAAGAGAAAAAAGCTTTCTGAGAAACTTCTTTGTGTTCTGTGAAATCATCTCACAGAGATACAGCTTTCCCCTCAAGAAGCCTTTCGCTAAGACAGTTCTTGTGGAATTGGCAAAGTGATATTTGGAAGCCCATAGAGGGCTATGGTGAAAAAGGAAATATCCTCACATGAAATCTGGAAAGAACCTTTCTGAGAAACTGCTTAGTGTTCTCTTAATTCATCTCACAGAGTTACATCTGTATTTCGTGGATCTTTTTGCTAGCCTTATTTCTGTGGAATCTGAGAAGAGATATTTCGGATCCCATTGAAGACTATAGGGCCAAAGGAAATATCTTCCGATAACAAAGAGAAAGAAGCTTTCTGAGAAACTTCTTTGTGTTCTGTGAAATCATCTCACAGAGTTACAGCTTTCCCCTCAAGAAGCCTTTCGCTACGACATTTCTTGTGGAATTGGCAAAGTGATATTTGGAACCCCTAGAGGGCTATGGTGAAAAAGGAAATATCCTCAGCTGAAATCTGGAAAGAATCTTTCTGAGAAACTGCTTAGTGTTCTGTTAATTCATCTCACAGAGTTACATCTGTATTTCGTGGGTCTCTTTGCTAGCCTTATTTCTTTGGAATCTGAGAACAGATATTTCGGATTCTTTTGAAGACTACAGGGCCAAAGGAAATATCCTCCGATAACAAAGAGAAAGAAGCTTTCTGAGAAACTTCTTTGTGTTCTGTGAAATCATCTCACAGAGTTACAGCTTTCCCCTCAAGAAGCCTTTCGCTAAGACAGTTCTTGTTGAATTGGCAAAGTGATATTTGGAAGCCCATAGAGGGCTATGGTGAAAAAGGAAATATCCTCAGATGAAATCTGGAAAGAAGATTTCTGAGAAACTGCTGAGTGTTCTGTTAACTCATCTCACAGAGTTACATCTGTATTTCGTGGATCTCTTTGCTAGCCTTATTTCTGTGGAATCTGAGAACAGATATTTCGGATCCCTTTGAAGACTATAGGGCCAAAGGAAATATCCTCCGATAACAAAGAGAAAGAAGCTTTCTGAGAAACTTCTTTGTGTTCTGTGAAATCATCTCACAGAGTTACAGCTTTCCCCTCAAGAAGCCTTTCGCTAAGACAGTTCTTGTGGAATTGGCAAAGTGATATTTGGAAGCCCATAGAGGGCTATGTTGAAAAAGGAAATATTCTCAGATGAAATCTGGAAGGAAGCTTTCTGTGAAACTGCTTAGTGTTCTGTTAATTCATCTCACAGAGTTACATCTATATTTCGTGGATCTCTTTGCTAGCCTTATTTCTTTGGAATCTGAGAACAGATATTTCTGATCCCATTGAAGACTATAGGGCCAAAAGAAATATCCTCCGATAACAAAGAGAAAGAAGCTTTCTGAGAAACTTCTTTGTGTTCTCTGAAATCATCTCACAGAGTTACAGCCTTCCCCTCAAGAAGCCTTTCGCTAAGACAGTTCTTGTGGAATTGGCAAAGTGATATTTGGAACCCCTAGAGGGCTATGGTGAAAAAGGAAATATCCTCAGAAGAAATCTGGAAAGAAGCTTTCTGAGAAAATGCTTAGTGTTCTGTGAATTCATCTCACAGAGTTACATCTGTATTTCGTGGATCTCTTTGCTAGCCTTATTTCTGTGGAATCTGAGAACAGATATTTCGGATCCCTTTGAAGACTATAGGGCCAAAGGAAATAACCTCCGATAACAAAGAGAAAGAAGCTTTCTGAGAAACTTCTTTGTGTTCTGTGAAATCATCTCACAGAGTTACAGCTTTCCCCTCAAGAATCCTTTCGCTAAGACAGTTCCTGTGGAATTGGCAAAGTGATATTTGGAAGCCCATAGAGGGCTATGGTGAAAAAGGAAATATCCTCAGATGAAATCTGGAAAGAAGCTTTCTGAGAAACTGCTTAGTGTTCTGTTAATTCATCTCACAGAGTTACATCTGTATTTCGTGGATCTCTTTGCTAGCCTTATTTCTGTGGAATCTGAGAACAGATATTTCGGATCCCTTTGAAGACTATAGGGCCAAAGGAAATATCCTCCGATAACAAAGAGAAAGAAGCTGTCTGAGAAACTTCTTTGTGTTCTGTGAAATCATCTCACAGAGTTACAGCTTTCCCCTCTAGAAGCCTTTCGCTAAGACAGTTCTTGTGGAATTGGCAAAGTGATATTTGGAAGCCCATAGAGGGCTATGGTGAAAAAGGAAATATCCTCAAATGAAATCTGGAAGGAAGCTTTCTGAGAAACTGCTGAGTGTTCTGTTAATTCATCTCACAGAGTTACATCTGTATGTCGTGGATCTCTTTGCTATCCTTATTTCTGTGGAATCTGAGAACAGATATTTCCGATCCTACTGAAGACAATAGGGCCAAAGGAAATATCCTCCGATAACAAAGAGAAAGAAGCTTTCTGAGAAACTTCTTTGTGTTCTGTAAAATCATCTCACAGAGTTACAGCTTTCCCCTCAAGAAGCCTTTCGCTAAGACAGTTCTCGTGGAATTGGCAAAGTGATATTTGGAAGCCCATAGAGGGCTATGGTGAAAAAGGAAATATCCTCAGATGAAATGTGGAAAGAAGCTTTCTGAGAAACTGCTGAGTGTTCTGTTAATTCGTCTCACAGAGTTACATCTGTATTTCGTGGATCTCTTGGCTAGCCTTATTTCTGTGGAATCTGAGAACAGATATTTCGGATCCCTTTGAAGACTATAGGGCCAAAGGAACTATCCTCCGATAACAAAGAGAAAGAAGCTTTCTGAGAAACTTCTTTGTGTTCTGTGAAATCATCTCACAGAGTTACAGCTTTCCCCTCAAGAAGCCTTTCGCTAAGACAGTTCTTGTGGAATTGGCAAAGTGATATTTGGAAGCCCACAGAGGGCTATGGTTGAAAAGGAAATATCCTCAGATGAAATCTGGAAAGAAGCTTTCTGAGAAACTGCTCTGTGATGTGTGACGTCCACTCACAGAGTTACATCTGTATTTCGTGGATCTCTTTGCTAGCCTTATTTCTGTGGAATCTGAGAACAGATATTTCGGATCCCTTTGAAGACCATAGGGCCAAAGAAAATATCCTCCGATAACAAAGAGAAAAAAGCTTTCTGAGAAACTTCTTTGTGTTCTGTGAAATCATCTCACAGAGTTACAGCTTTCCCCTCAAGAAGCCTTTCGCTAAGACAGTTCTTGTGGAATTGGCAAAATGATATTTGGAAGCCCATAGAGGGCTATGGTGAAAAAGGAAATATCCTCAGATGAAATCTGGAAAGAAGCTTTCTGAGAAACTGCTGAGTGTTCTGTTAATTCATCTCACAGAGTTACATCTGTATTTCGTGGATCTCTTTGCTAGCCTTATTTTTGTGGAACCTGAGAACAGATATTTCAGATCTCTTTTAAGACTATAGGGCCAAAGGAAATATCCTCCGATAACAAAGAGAAAGAAGCTTTCGGAGAAACTTCTTTGTGTTCTGTGAAATCATCTCACAGAGTTACAGCTTTCCCCTCGAGAAGCCTTTCGCTAAGACAGTTCTTGTGGAATTGGCAAAGTGATATTTGGAAGCCCATAGAGGGCTATGGTGAAAAAGGAAATATCCTCAAATGAAATCTGGAAGGAAGCTTTCTGAGAAACTGCTGAGTGTTCTGTTAATTCATCTCACAGAGTTACATCTGTATGTCGTGGATCTCTTGGCTAGCCTTATTTCTGTGGAATCTGAGAACAGATATTTCGGTCCTATTGAAGACTATAGGGCCAAAGGAAATATCCTCCGATAACAAAGAGAAAGAAGCTTTCTGAGAAACTTCTTTGTGTTCTGTAAAATCATCTCACAGAGTTACAGCTTTCCCCTCAAGAAGCCTTTCGCTAAGACAGTTCTCGTGGAATTGGCAAAGTGATATTTGGAAGCCCATAGAGGGCTATGGTGAAAAAGGAAATATCCTCAGATGAAATGTGGAAAGAAGCTTTCTGAGAAACTGCTGAGTGTTCTGTTAATTCATCTCACAGAGTTACATCTGTATTTCGTGGATCTCTTTGCTAGACTTATTTCTGTGGAATCTGAGAACAGATATTTCGGATCCCTTTGAAGACTATAGGGCCAAAGGAAATATCCTCCGATAACAAAGAGAAAGAAGCTTTCTGAGAAACTTCTTTGTGTTCTGTGAAATCATCTCACAGATTTACAGCTTTCCCCTCAAGAAGCCTTTCGCTAAGACAGTTCTTGTGGAATTGGCAAAGTGATATTTGGAAGCCCATAGAGGGCTATGGTGAAAAAGGAAATATCCTCACATGAAATCTGGAAAGAACCTTTCTGAGAAACTGCTTAGTGTTCTGTTAATTCATCTCACAGAGTTACATCTGTATTTCGTGGATCTTTTTGCTAGCCTTATTTCTGTGGAATCTGAGAAGAGATATTTCGGATCCCATTGAAGACTATAGGCCCAAAGGAAATATCTTCCGATAACAAAGATAAAAAAGCTTTCTGAGAAACTTCTTTGTGTTCTGTGAAATCATCTCACAGAGTCACAGCTTTCCACTCAAGAAGCATTTCGCTAAGACAGTTCTTGTGGAATTGGCAAAGTGATATTTGGAATCCCATAGAGGGCTATGGTGAAAAAGGAAATATCCTCAGATGAAATCTGGAAAGAAGCTTTCTGAGAAACTGCTTAGTGTTCTGTTAATTCATCTCACAGAGTTACATCTGTGTTTCGTGGATCTCTTTGTTAGCCTTATTTCTGGGGAATCTGAGAACAGATATTTCGGATCCCTTTGAAGACTATAGGGCCAAAGGAAATATCCTCCGATAACAAAGAGAAAGAAGCTTTCTGAGAAACTTCTTTGTGTTCTGTGAAATCATCTCACAGAGTTACAGCTTTCCCCTCAAGAAGCATTTCGCTAAGACAGTTCTTGTGGAATTGGCAAAGTGATATTTGGAAGCCCATAGAGGGCTATGGTGAAAAAGGAAATATCCTCAGATGAAATCTGGAAGGAAGCTTTCTGAGAAACTGCTGAGTGTTCTGTTAATTCATCTCACAGAGTTACATCTGTATGTCGTGGATCTCTTTGCTAGCCTTATTTCTGTGGAATCTGAGAAGAGATATTTCGGATCCTATTGAAGACTATAGGGCCAAAGGAAATATCCTCCGATAACAAAGAGAAAGAAGCTTTCTGAGAAACTTCTTTGTGTTCTGTGAAATCATCTCACAGAGTTACAGCTTTCCCCTCAAGAAGCCTTTCGCTAAGACAGTTCTCGTGGAATTGGCAAAGTGATATTTGGAAGCCCATAGAGGGCTATGGTGAAAAAGGAAATATCCTCAGATGAAATGTGGAAAGAAGCTTTCTGAGAAACTGCTGAGTGTTCTGTTACTTCATCTCACAGAGTTACATCTGTATTTCGTGGATCTCTTTGCTAGACTTATTTCTGTGGAATCTGAGAACAGATATTTCGGATCCCTTTGAAGACTATAGGGCCAAAGGAAATATCCTCCGATAACAAAGAGAAAGAAGCTTTCTGAGAAACTTCTTTGTGTTCTGTGAAATCATCTCACAGAGTTACAGCTTTCCCCTCAAGAAGCCTTTCGCTAAGACAGTTCTTGTGGAATTGGCAAAGTGATATTTGGAAGCCCATAGTGGGCTATGGTGAAAAAGGAAATATCCTCAGATGAAATCTGGAAAGAAGATTTCTGAGAAACTGCTGAGTGTTCTGTTAACTCATCTCACAGAGTTACATCTGTATTTCGTGGATCTCTTTGCTAGCCTTATTTCTGTGGAATCTGAGAACAGATATTTCGGATCCCTTTGAAGACTATAGGGCCAAAGGAAATATCCTCCGATAACAAAGAGAAAGAAGCTTTCTGAGAAACTTCTTTGTGTTCTGTGAAATCATCTCACAGAGTTACAGCTTTCCCCTCAAGAAGCCTTTCGCTAAGACAGTTCTTGTGGAATTGGCAAAGTGATATTTGGAAGCCCATAGAGGGCTATGTTGAAAAAGGAAATATTCTCAGATGAAATCTGGAAGGAAGCTTTCTGTGAAACTGCTTAGTGTTCTGTTAATTCATCTCACAGAGTTACATCTATATTTCGTGGATCTCTTTGCTAGCCTTATTTCTTTGGAATCTGAGAACAGATATTTCTGATCCCATTGAAGACTATAGGGCCAAAAGAAATATGCTCCGATAACAAAGAGAAAGAAGCTTTCTGAGAAACTTCTTTGTGTTCTCTGAAACCATCTCACAGAGTTACAGCTTTCCCCTCAAGAAGCCTTTCGCTAAGACAGTTCTTGTGGAATTGGCAAAGTGATATTTGGAACCCCTAGAGGGCTATGGTGAAAAAGGAAATATCCTCAGAAGAAATCTGGAAAGAAGCTTTCTGAGAAACTGCTTAGTGTTCTGTGAATTCATCTCACAGAGTTACATCTGTATTTCGTGGACCTCTTTGCTAGCCTTATTTCTGTGGAATCTGAGAACAGATATTTCGGATCCCTTGGAAGACTATAGGGCCAAAGGAAATATCCTCCGATAACAAAGAGAAAGAAGCTTTCTGAGAAACTTCTTTGTGTTCTGTGAAATCATCTCACAGAGTTACAGCTTTCCCCTCTAGAAGCCTTTCGCTAAGACAGTTCTTGTGGAATTGGTAAAGTGATATTTGGAAGCCCATAGAGGGCTATGGTGAAAAAGGAAATATCCTCAAATGAAATCTGAAAGGAAGCTTTCTGAGAAACTCCTGAGTGTTCTGTTAATTCATCTCACAGAGTTACATCTCTATGTCGTGGATCTCTTTGCTAGCCTTATTTCTGTGGAATCTGAGAACAGATATTTCGGATCCCATTGAAGACTACAGGGCCAAAGGAAATATCCTCCGATAACAAAGAGAAAGAAGCTTTCTGAGAAACTTCTTTGTGTTCTGTGAAATCATCTCACAGAGTTACAGCTTTCCCCTCAAGAAGCCTTTCGCTAAGACAGTTCTTGTGGAATTGGCAAAATAATATTTGGAAGCCCAAAGAGGGCTATGGTGAAAAAGGAAATATCCTCAGATGAAATCTGGAAAGAAGCTTTCTGAGAAACTGCTTAGTGTTCTGTTAATTCATCTCACAGAGTTACATCTGTATTTCGTGGATCTTTTTGCTAGCCTTATTTCTGTGGAATCTGAGAACAGATATTTTGGATCCCTTTGAAGACTACAGGGCCAAAGGAAATATCTTCCGATAACAAAGAGAAAGAAGCTTTCTGAGAAACTTCTTTGTGTTCTGTGAAATCATCTCACAGAGTTACAGCTTTCCCCTCAAGAAGCCTTTCGCTAAGACAGTTCTTGTTGAATTGGCAAAGTGATATTTGGAAGCCCATAGAGGGCTATGGTGAAAAAGGAAATATCCTCAGATGAAATCTGGAAAGAAGATTTCTGAGAAACTGCTGAGTGTTCTGTTAACTCATCTCACAGAGTTACATCTGTATTTCGTGGATCTCTTTGCTAGCCTTATTTCTTTGGAATCTGAGAACAGATATTTCTGATCCCATTGAAGACTATAGGGCCAAAGGAAATATCCTCCGATAACAAAGAGAAAGAAGCTTTCTGAGAAACTTCTTTGTGTTCTGTGAAATCATCTCACAGAGTTACAGCTTTCCCCTCAAGAAGCCTTTCGCTAAGACAGTTCTTGTGGAATTGGCAAAGTGATATTTGAAACCCCTAGAGGGCTATGGTGAAAAAGGAAATATCCTCAGATGAAAACTGGAAGGAAGCTTTCTGTGAAACTGCTGAGTGTTCTGTTAATTCATCTCACAGAGTTACATCGGTATGTCGTGGATCTCTTTGCTAGCCTTATTTCTGTGGAATCTGAGAACAGATATTTCGAATCCCATTGAAGACTACAGGGCCAAAGGAAATATCCTCCGATAACAAAGAGAAAGAAGCTTTCTGAGAAACTTCTTTGTGTTCTCTGAAATCATCTCACAGAGTTACAGCTTTCCCCTCAAGAAGCCTTTCGCTAAGACAGTTCTTGTGGAATTGGCAAAGTGATATTTGGAAGCCCATAGAGGGCTATGGTGAAAAAGGAAATATCCTCAGATGAAATCTGGAAAGAAGCTTTCTGAGAAACTGCTGAGTGTTCTGTTAATTCATCTCACAGAGTTACATCTGTATTTCGTGGATCTCCTTGCTAGCCTTATTTATGTGGAACCTGAGAACAGATATTTCAGATCTCATTTAAGACTATAGGGCCAAAGGAAATATCCTCCGATAACAAAGAGAAAGAAGCTTTCTGAGAAACTTCTTTGTGTTCTGTGAAATCATCTCACAGAGTTACAGCTTTCCCCTCAAGAAGCCTTTCGCTAAGACAGTTCTTGTGGAATTGGCAAAGTGATATTTGGAAGCCCATAGAGGGCTATGGTGAAAAAGGAAATATCCTCAGATGAAATCTGGAAAGAAGCTTTCTGAGAAACTGCTTAGTGTTCTGTTAGTTCATCTCACAGAGTTACATCTGTGTTTCGTGGATCTCTTTGCTAGCCTTATTTCTGTGGAATCTGAGAACAGATATTTCGGATCCCTTTGAAGACTATAGGGCCAAAGGAAATATCCTCCGATAACAAAGAGAAAGAAGCTTTCTGAGAAACTTCTTTGTGTTCTGTGAAATCATCTCACAGAGTTACAGCTTTCCCCTCAAGAATCCTTTCGCTAAGACAGTTCTTGTGGAATTGGCAAAGTGATATTTGGAAGCCCATAGAGGGATATGGTGAAAAAGGAAATATCCTCAGATGAAATCTGGAAACAAGTTTTCTGAGAAACTGCTTAGTGTTATGTTAATTCATCTCACAGAGTTACATCCGTATTTCGTGGATCTCTTTGCTAGCCTTATTCCTGTGGAATCTGAGAACAGATATTTCGGATCCCTTTGAAGACTATAGGGCCAAAGGAAATATCCTCCGATAACAAAGAGAAAGAAGCTTTCTGAGAAACTTCTTTGTGTTCTGTGAAATCGTCTCACAGAGTTACAGCTTTCCCCTCAAGAAGCCTTTCGCTAAGACAGTTCTTGTGGAATTGGCAAAGTGATATTTGGAAGCCCTTAGAGGGCTATGGTGAAAAAGGAAATATCCTCAGATGAAATCTGGAAAGAAGCTTTCTGAGAAACTGCTTAGTGTTCTGTTAATTCATCTCACAGAGTTACATCTGTATTTCGTGGATCTCTTTGCTAGCCTTATTTCTTTGGAATCTGAGAACAGATATTTCGGATCCCATTGAAGACTATAGGGCCAAAGGAAATATCCTCCGATAACAAAGAGAAAGAAGCTTTCTGAGAAACTTCTTTGTGTTCTGTGAAATCATCTCACAGAGTTACAGCTTTCCCCTCAAGAAGCCTTTCGCTAAGACAGTTCTTGTGGAATTGGCAAAGTGATATTTGGAAGCCCATAGAGGGCTATGGTGAAAAAGGAAATATCCTCAGATGAAAACTGGAAGGAAGCTTTCTGAGAAAATGCTGAGTGTTCTGTTAATTCATCTCACAGAGTTACATCTGTATGTCGTGGATCTCTTTGCTAGACTTATTTCTGTGGAATCTGAGAACAGATATTTCGGATCCCTTTGAAGACTATAGGGCCAAAGGAAATATCCTCCGATAACAAAGAGAAAGAAGCTTTCTGAGAAACTTCTTTGTGTTCTGTGAAATCATCTCACAGAGTTACAGCTTTCCCCTCAAGAAGCCTTTCGCTAAGACAGTTCTTGTGGAATTGGCAAAGTGATATTTGGAAGCCCATAGAGGGCTATGGTGAAAAAGGAAATATCCTCAGATGAAATCTGAAAAGAAGATTTCTGAGAAACTGCTGAGTGTTCTGTTAATTCATCTCACAGAGTTACATCTGTATTTCGTGGATCTCTTTGCTAGTCTTATTTCTGTGGAATCTGTGAACAGATATTTCGGATCCCATCGAAGACTATAGGGCCAAAGGAAATATCCTCCGATAACAAAGAGAAAGAAGCTTTCTGAGAAACTTCTTTGTGTTCTGTGAAATCATCTCACAGAGTTACAGCTTTCCCCTCAAGAAGCCTTTCGCTAAGACAGTTCTTGTGGAATTGGCAAAGTGATATTTGGAAGCCCTTAGAGGGCTATGTTGAAAAAGGAAATATTCTCAGATGAAATCTGGTAGGAACCTTTCTGTGAAGCTGCTTAGTGTTCTGTTAATTCATCTCACAGAGTTACATCTGTATTTCGTGGATCTCTTTGCTAGCCTCATTTGTTTGGAATCTGAGAACAGATATTTCGGATCCCATTGAAGACTATAGGGCCAAAGGAAATATCCTCCGATAACAAAGAGAAAGAAGCTTTCTGAGAAACTTCTTTGTGTTCTGTGAAATCATCTCACAGAGTTACAGCTTTCCCCTCAAGAAGCCTTTCGCTAAGACAGTTCTTGTGGAATTGGCAAAGTGATATTTGGAACCCCTAGAGGCCTATGGTGAAAAAGGAAATATCCTCAGATGAAATCTGGAAAGAAGCTTTCTGAGAAACTGCTTAGTGTTCTGTTAATTCATCTCACAGAGTTACATCTGTATTTCGTGGATCTCTTTGCTAGCCTTATTTCTGTGGAATCTGAGAACAGATATTTCGGATCCCTTTGAAGACTATAGGGCCAAAGGAAGTGTCCTCCGATAACAAAGAGAAAGAAGCTTTCTGAGAAACTTCTTTGTGTTCTGTGAAATCATCTCACGGAGTTACAGCTTTCCCCTCAAGAAGCCTTTCGCTAAGAGAGTTCTTGTGGAATTGGCAAAGTGATATTTGGAAGCCCATAGAGGGTTATGGTGAAAAAGGAAATATCCTCAGATGAAATCTGGAAAGAAGCTTTCTGAGAAACTGCTTAGTGTTCTGTTAATTCATCTCACAGAGTTACATCCGTATTTCGTGGATGTCTTTGCTAGCCTTATTTCTGTGGAATCTGAGAACAGATATTCGGATCCCATTGAAGACTATAGGGCCAAAGGAAATATCCTCCGATAACAAAGAGAAAGAAGCTTTCTGAGAAACTTCTTAGTGTTCCGTGAAATCATCTCACAGAGTTACAGCTTTCCCCTCAAGAAGCCTTTCGCTAAGACAGTTCTTGTGGAATTGGCAAAGTGATATTTGGAAGCCCATAGAGGGCTATGGTGAAAAAGGAAATATCCTCAGATGAAATCTGGAAAGAAGCTTTCTGAGAAACTGCTTAGTGTTCTGTTAATTCATCTCACAGAGTTACATCTGTATTTCGTGGATCTCTTTGCTAGCCTTATTTCTTTGGAATCTGAGAACAGATATTTCGGATCCCATTGAAGACTATAGGGCCAAAGGAAATATCCTCCGATAACAAAGAGAAAGAAGCTTTCTGAGAAACTTCTTTGTGTTCTGTGAAATCATCTCACAGAGTTACAGCTTTCCCCTCAAGAAGCCTTTCGCTAAGACAGTTCTTGTGGAATTGGCAAAGTGATATTTGGAAGCCCATAGAGGGCTATGGTGAAAAAGGAAATATCCTCAGATGAAAACTGGAAGGAAGCTTTCTGAGAAAATGCTGAGTGTTCTGTTAATTCATCTCACAGAGTTACATCTGTATGTCGTGGATCTCTTTGCTAGCCTTATTTCTGTGGAATCTGAGAACAGATATTTCGGATCCCATTGAAGACTACAGGGCCAAAGGAAATATCCTCCGATAACAAAGAGAAAGAAGCTTTCTGAGAAACTTCTTTGTGTTCTGTGAAATCATCTCACAGAGTTACAGCTTTCCCCTCAAGAAGCCTTTCGCTAAGACAGTTCTTGTGGAATTGACAAAGTGATATTTGGAAGCCCATAGAGGGCTATGGTGAAAAAGGAAATATCCTCAGATGAAATCTGGAAAGAAGCTTTCTGAGAAACTGCTGAGTGTTCTGTTAATTCATCTCACAGAGTTACATCTGTATTTCGTGGATCTCTTTGCTAGCCTTATTTCTGTGGAACCTGAGAACAGATATTTCAGATCTCATTTAAGACTATAGGGCGAAAGGAAATATCCTCCGATAACAAAGAGAAAGAAGCTTTCTGAGAAACTTCTTTGTGTTCTGTGAAATCATCTCACAGAGTTACAGCTTTCCCCTCAAGAAGCCTTTCGCTAAGACAGTTCTTGTGGAATTGGCAAAGTGATATTTGGAAGCCCATAGAGGGCTATGGTGAAAAAGGAAATATCCTCAGATGAAATCTGGAAAGAAGCTTTCTGAGAAACTGCTTAGTGTTCTGTTAATTCATCTCACAGAGTTACATCTGTATTTCATGGATCTCTTTGCTAGCCTTATTTCTGTGGAATCTGAGAACAGATATTTCGGATCCCATTGAAGACTATAGGGCCAAAGGAAATATCCTCCGATAACAAAGAGAAAGAAGCTTTCTGAGAAACTTCTTTGTGTTCTGTGAAATCATCTCACAGAGTTACAGCTTTCCCCTCAAGAAGCCTTTCGCTAAGACAGTTCTTGTTGAATTGGCAAAGTGATATTTGGAAGCCAATAGAGGGCTATGGTGAAAAAGGAAATATCCTCAGATGAAATCTGGAAAGAAGATTTCTGAGAAACTGCTGAGTGTTCTGTTAACTCATTTCACAGAGTTACATCTGTATTTCGTGGATCTCTTTGCTAGCCTTATTTCTCTGGAATCTGAGAACAGATATTTCGGATCCCTTTGAAGACTATAGGGCCAAAGGAAATGTCCTCCGATAACAAAGAGAAAGAAGCTTTCTGAGAAACTTCTTTGTGTTCTGTGAAATCATCTCACAGAGTTACAGCTTTCCCCTCAAGAAGCCTTTCGCTAAGAGAGTTCTTGTGGAATTGGCAAAGTGATATTTGGAAGCCCATAGAGGGCTATGGTGAAAAAGGAAATATCCTCAGATGAAATCTGGAAAGAAGCTTTCTGAGAAACTGCTTAGTGTTCTGTTAATTCATCTCACAGAGTTACATCCGTATTTCGTGGATCTCTTTGCTAGCCTTATTCCTGTGGAATCTGAGAACAGATATTTCGGATCCCATTGAAGACTATAGGGCCAAAGGAAATATCCTCCGATAACAAAGAGAAAGAAGCTTTCTGAGAAACTTCTTTGTGTTCTGTGAAATCATCTCACAGAGTTACAGCTTTCCCCTCAAGAAGCCTTTCGCTAAGACAGTTCTTGTGGAATTGGCAAAGTGATATTTGGAAGCCCTTAGAGGGCTATGGTGAAAAAGGAAATATCCTCAGATGAAAACTGGAAGGAAGATTTCTGAGAAACTGCTGAGTGTTCTGTTAATTCATCTCACAGAGTTACATCTGTATTTCGTGAATCTCTTTGCTAGCCTTATTTCTGTGGAACCTGAGAACAGATATTTCAGATCTCATTTAAGACGATAGGGCCAAAGGAAATATCCTCCGATAACAAAGAGAAAGAAGCTTTCTGAGAAACTTCTTTGTGTTCTGTGAAATCATCTCACAGAGTTACAGCTTTCCCCTCAAGAAGCCTTTCGCTAAGACAGTTCTTGTGGAATTGGCAAAGTGATATTTGGAAGCCCATAGAGGGCTATGGTGAAAAAGGAAATATCCTCAGATGAAATCTGGAAAGAAGCTTTCTGAGAAACTGCTTAGTGTTCTGTTAATTCATCTCACAGAGTTACATCTGTATTTCATGGATCTCTTTGCTAGCCTTATTTCTGTGGAATCTGAAAACAGATATTTCGGATCCCATTGAAGACTATAGGGCCAAAGGAAATATCCTCCGATAACAAAGAGAAAGAAGCTTTCTGAGAAACTTCTTTGTGTTCTGTGAAATCATCTCACAGAGTTACAGCTTTCCCCTCAAGAAGCCTTTCGCTAAGACAGTTCTTGTGGAATTGGCAAACTGATATTTGGAAGCCCATAGAGGGATATGGTGAAAAAGGAAATATCCTCAGATGAAATCTGGAAAGAAGCTTTCTGAGAAACTGCTTAGTGTTCTGTTAATTCATCTCACAGAGTTACATCCGTATTTCGTGGATGTCTTTGCTAGCCTTATTTCTGTGGAATCTGAGAACAGATATTCGGATCCCATTGAAGACTATAGGGCCAAAGGAAATATCCTCCGATAACAAAGAGAAAGAAGCTTTCTGAGAAACTTCTTAGTGTTCCGTGAAATCATCTCACAGAGTTACAGCTTTCCCCTCAAGAAGCCTTTCGCTAAGACAGTTCTTGTGGAATTGGCAAAGTGATATTTGGAAGCCCATAGAGGGCTATGGTGAAAAAGGAAATATCCTCAGATGAAATCTGGAAAGAAGCTTTCTGAGAAACTGCTTAGTGTTCTGTTAATTCATCTCACAGAGTTACATCTGTATTTCGTGGATCTCTTTGCTAGCCTTATTTCTTTGGAATCTGAGAACAGATATTTCGGATCCCATTGAAGACTATAGGGCCAAAGGAAATATCCTCCGATAACAAAGAGAAAGAAGCTTTCTGAGAAACTTCTTTGTGTTCTGTGAAATCATCTCACAGAGTTACAGCTTTCACCTCAAGAAGCCTTTCGCTAAGACAGTTCTTGTGGAATTGGCAAAGTGATATTTGGAAGCCCATAGAGGGCTATGGTGAAAAAGGAAATATCCTCAGATGAAAACTGGAAGGAAGCTTTCTGAGAAAATGCTGAGTGTTCTGTTAATTCATCTCACAGAGTTACATCTGTATGTCGTGGATCTCTTTGCTAGCCTTATTTCTGTGGAATCTGAGAACAGATATTTCGTATCCCATTGAAGACTACAGGGCCAAAGGAAATATCCTCCGATAACAAAGAGAAAGAAGCTTTCTGAGAAACTTCTTTGTGTTCTGTGAAATCATCTCACAGAGTTACAGCTTTCCCCTCAAGAAGCCTTTCGCTAAGACAGTTCTTGTGGAATTGACAAAGTGATATTTGGAAGCCCATAGAGGGCTATGGTGAAAAAGGAAATATCCTCAGATGAAATCTGGAAAGAAGCTTTCTGAGAAACTGCTGAGTGTTCTGTTAATTCATCTCACAGAGTTACATCTGTATTTCGTGGATCTCTTTGCTAGCCTTATTTCTGTGGAACCTGAGAACAGATATTTCAGATCTCATTTAAGACTATAGGGCGAAAGGAAATATCCTCCGATAACAAAGAGAAAGAAGCTTTCTGAGAAACTTCTTTGTGTTCTGTGAAATCATCTCACAGAGTTACAGCTTTCCCCTCAAGAAGCCTTTCGCTAAGACAGTTCTTGTGGAATTGGCAAAGTGATATTTGGAAGCCCATAGAGGGCTATGGTGAAAAAGGAAATATCCTCAGATGAAATCTGGAAAGAAGCTTTCTGAGAAACTGCTTAGTGTTCTGTTAATTCATCTCACAGAGTTACATCTATATTTCATGGATCTCTTTGCTAGCTTTATTTCTGTGGAATCTGAGAACAGATATTTCGGATCCCATTGAAGACTATAGGGCCAAAGGAAATATCCTCCGATAACAAAGAGAAAGAAGCTTTCTGAGAAACTTCTTTGTGTTCTGTGAAATCATCTCACAGAGTTACAGCTTTCCCCTCAAGAAGCCTTTCGCTAAGACAGTTCTTGTTGAATTGGCAAAGTGATATTTGGAAGCCAATAGAGGGCTATGGTGAAAAAGGAAATATCCTCAGATGAAATCTGGAAAGAAGATTTCTGAGAAACTGCTGAGTGTTCTGTTAACTCATTTCACAGAGTTACATCTGTATTTCGTGGATCTCTTTGCTAGCCTTATTTCTCTGGAATCTGAGAACAGATATTTCGGATCCCATTGAAGACTATAGGGCCAAAGGAAATATCCTCCGATAACAAAGAGAAAGAAGCTTTCTGAGAAACTTCTTTGTGTTCTGTGAAATCATCTCACAGAGTTACAGCTTTCCCCTCAAGAAGCCTTTCGCTAAGACAGTTCTTGTGGAATTGGCAAAGTGATATTTGGAAGCCTAAGGAGGGCTATGGTGAAAAAGGAAATATCCTCAGATGAAATCTGGAAGGAAGCTTTCTGAGAAACTGCTGAGTGTTCTGTTAGTTCATCTCACAGAGTTACATCTGTATTTCGTGGATCTCTTTGCTAGCCTTATTTCTGTGGAATCTGAGAACAGATATTTCGGATCCCTTTGAAGACTATAGGGCCAAAGGAAATATCCTCCGATAACAAAGAGAAAGAAGCCTTCTGAGAAACTTCTCTGTGTTCTGTGAAATCATCTCACAGAGTTACAGCTTTCCCCTCAAGAAGCCTTTCGCTAAGACAGTTCTTGTGGAATTGGCAAAGTGATATTTGGCAGCCCTTAGAGGGCTATGGTGAACAAGGAAATATCCTCAGACGAAATCTGGAAAGAAGCTTTCTGAGAAACTGCTTAGTGTTCTGTTAATTCTTCTCACAGAGTTACATCTGTATTTCGTGGATCTCTTTGCTAGCCTTATTTCTCTGGAATCTGAGAACAGATATTTCGGATCCCTTTGAAGACTATAGGGCCAAAGGAAATATCCTGTGATAACAAAGAGAAAGAATCTTTCTGAGAAACTTCTTTGTGTTCTGTGAAATCATCTCACAGAGTTACAGCTTTCCCCTCAAGAAGCCTTTCGCTAAGAGAGTTCTTGTGGAATTGGCAAAGTGATATTTGGAAGCCCATAGAGGGCTACAGTGAAAAAGGAAATATCCTCTGATGAAAGCTGGAAAGAAGATTTCTGAGAAACTGCTTAGTGTTCGGTTAATTCATCTAACAGAGTTACATCTGTATTTCGTGGATCTCTTTGCTAGCCTTATTTCTGTGGAATCTGAGAACAGATATTTCGGATCCCTTTGAAGACTATAGGGCCACAGGAAATATCCTCCGATAACAAAGAAAAAGAAGCCTTCTGAGAAACTTCTTTGTGTTCTGTGAAATCATCTCACAGAGTTACAGCTTTCCCCTCAACAAGCCTTTCGCTAATACAGTTCTTGTGGAATTGGCAAAGTGATATTTGGCAGCCCATAGAAGGCTATGGTGAAAAAGGAAATATCCTCAGATGAAATCTGGAAAGAAGCTTTCTGAGAAACTGCTTAGTGTTCTGTTAATTCATCTCACAGAGTTACATCTGTATTTCGTGGATCTCTTTGCTAGCCTTATTTCTGTGGAATCTGAGAACAGATATTTCGGATCCCTTTGAAGACTACAGGGCCAAAGGAAATATCCTCCGATAACAAAGAGAAAGAAGCTTTCTGAGAAACTTCTTTGTGTTCAGTGAAATCATCTCACAGAGTTACAGCTTTCCCCACAAGAAGCCTTTCGCTAAGACAGTTCTTGTGGAATTGGCAAAGTGATATTTGGAAGCCCATAGAGGGCTATGGTGAAAATGGAAATATCCTCAGACGAAATCTGGAAAGAAGCTTTCTGAGAAACTGCTTAGTGTTCTGTTAATTCATCTCACAGAGTTACATCTGTATTTCGTGGATCACTTTGCTAGCCTTATTTCTGTGGAATCTGAGAACAGATATTTGGGATCCCTTTGAAGCCGATAGGGCCAAAGCAAATATCCTCCGATAACAAAGAGAAAGAAGATTTCTGAGAAACTTCTTTGTGTTCTGTGAAATCACCTCACAGAGTTACAGTTTTCCCCTCAAGAAGCCTTTTGCTAAGACAGTTCTTGTGGAATTGGCAAAGTGATATTGGGAAGCCCATAGAGGGCTATGGTGAAAAAGGAAATATCCTCAGACGAAATCTGGAAAGAAGCTTTCTGAGAAACTGCTTAGTGTTCTGTTAATTCATCTCACAGAGTTTCATCTGTATTTCGTGGATCCCTTTCCTAGCCTTATTTCTTTGGAATCTGAGAACAGATATTTCGGATCCCTTTGAAGACGATGGGGCCAAAGGAAATATCCTCCGATAACAAAGAGAAAGAAGCTTTCTGAGAAACTTCTTTGTGTTCTGTGAAATCATCTCACAGAGTTACAGCTTTCCCCTCAAGAAGCCTTTCGCTAAGACAGTTCTTGTGGAATTAGCAAAGTGATATTGGGAAGCCCATAGACGGCTATGGTGAAAAAGGAAATATCCTCATATGAAATCTGGAAAGAAGCTTTCTGAGAAAGTGCTTAGAGTTCTGTTAATTCATCTCACAGAGTTACATCTGTATTTCGTGGATCTCTTTGCTAGCCTTATTTCTTTGGAATCTGAGAAGAGATATTTCGGATCCCTTTGAAGACTATAGGGCCAAAGGAAATATCCTCCGATAACAAAGAGAAAGAAGCTTTCTGAGAAACTTCTTTGTGTTCTGTGAAATCATCTCATAGAGTTACAACTTTCCCCATAATAAGCCTTTCGCTAAGACAGTTCTTGTGGAATTGGCAAAGTGACATTGGGAAGCCCCTAGAGGGCGTTGGTGAAAAAGGAAATATCCTCAGATGAAATCTGGAAAGAAGCTTTCTGAGAAACTGCTTAGTGTTCTGTAAATTCATCTCACAGGGTTACATCTGTATTTCGAGGATCTCTTTGCTAGCCTTATTTCTGTGGAATCTGAGAACAGGTATTTCGGATCCCTTTGAAGACTATAGGGCCAAAGGAAATATCCTCCGATAACAAAGAGAAAGAAGCTTTCTGAGAAACTTCTTTGTGTTCTGTGAAATCATCTCACAGAGTTACAGCTTTCCACTCAACAAGCCTTTCGGTAAGACAGTTCTTGTGGAATTGGCAAAGTGATATTGGGAAGCCCAAAGAGCGCTATGGTGAAAAAGGAAATATCCTCAGATGAAATCTGGAATGAAGCCTTCTGAGAAACTGCTTAGTGTTCTGTTAATTCATCTCACAATGTTACATCTGTATTTCGTGGATCTCTTTGCTAGCCTTATTTCTGTGGAATCTGAGAAGAGATATTTTGGATCCCTTTGAAGACTATAGGGCCAAAGGAAATATCCTCCGATAACAAAGAGAAAGAAGCTTTCTGAGAAACTTCTTTGTGTTCTGTGAAATCATCTCACAGAGTTACAGCTTTCCCCTCAAGAAGCCTTTCGCAAAAACAGTTCTTGTGGAATTGGCAAACTGATATTTGGAAGCCCATAGAGGGCTAGGGTGAAAAACGAAATATCCGCACATGAAATCTGGAAAGAAGCATTCCTAAGAACTGCTTAGTGTTCTGTTAATTCATCTCACAGAGTTACATCTGTATTTCCTGGATCTCTTTGCTAGCCTTATTTCTGTGGGATCTGAGAAGAGATATTCGGATCCCTTTAGACTATAGGGCAAAAGGAAATATCTTCCGATAACAAAGAGAAAGAAGCTTTCTGAGAAACTTCTTTATGTTCTGTGAAATCATCTCACAGAGGTACAGCTTTCCCTAGAAGAAGCCATTCGCTAAGACAGTTCTTGTGGAATTGGCAAAGTGATATTTGGAAGCCCATGGAGGGCAATCGTGAAAAAGGAAATATCCTCAGATGAAATCTGGAAAGAAGCTTTCTGAGAAACTGCTTACTGTTCTGTTAATTCATCTCACAGAGTTACATCTGTATTTCGAGGATCTCTTTGCTAGCCTTATTTCTGTGGAATCTGAGAACAGATATTTCGGATCCCTTTGAAGACTATAGGGCCACAGGAAATATCCTCCGATAACAAAGAAAAAGAAGCCTTCTGAGAAACTTCTTTGTGTTCTGTGAAATCATTTCACAGAGTTACAGCTTTCCCCTCAACAAGCCTTTCGCTAATACAGTTCTTGTGGAATTGGCAAAGTGATATTTGGCAGCCCATAGAGGGCTATGGTGAAAAAGGAAATATCCTCAGACGAAATCTGGAAAGAAGCTTTCTGAGAAACTGCTTAGTGTTCTGTTAATTCATCTCACAGAGTTACATCTGTATTTCGTGGATCTCTTTGCTAGCCTTATTTCTGTGGAATCTGAGAACAGATATTTCGGATCCCTTTGAAGACTACAGGGCCAAAGGAAATATCCTCCGATAACAAAGAGAAAGAAGCTTTCTGAGAAACTTCTTTGTGTTCTGTGAAATCATCTCACATAGTTACAGCTTTCCCCTCAAGAAGCCATTCGCTAAGACAGTTCTTGTGGAATTAGCAAAGTGATATTTGCATGCCCATAGAGGGCTATGGTGAAAAAGGAAATATCCTCATATGAAATCTGGAAAGAAGCTTTCTGAGGAACTGCTTAGAGTTCTGTTAATTCATCTCACAGAGTTACATCTGTATTTCGTGGATCTCTTTGCTAGCCTTATTTCTGTGGAATCTGAGAAGAGATATTTCGGATCCCTTTGGAGACTGTAGGGCCAAAGGAAATATCCTCCGATAACAAAGAGAAAGAAGCTTTCTGAGAAACTTCTTTGTGTTCTGTGAAATCATCTCACAGAGTTACAGCTTTCCCCTCGAGAAGCCTTTCCCTGAGACAGTTCTTGTGGAATTGGCAAAGTGATATTTGGATGCCCATAGAGGCCTATGGTGAAAAAGGAAATATCCTCAGATGTAATCTGGAAAGAAGCTTTCTGAGAAACTGCTTAGTGTTCTGTTAATTCATCTCACAGAGTTACATCTGTATTTCGTGGATCTCTTTGCTAGCCTTATTTCTGTGGAATCTGAGAACAGATATTTCGGATCCCTTTGAAGACTATAGGGCCAAAGGAAATATCCTCCGATAACAAAGAGAAAGAAGCTTTCTGAGAAACTTCTTTGTGTTCTGTGAAATCATCTCACAGAGGTACAGCTTTCCCCTCAAGAAGCCTTTCGCTAAGACAGTTCTTGTGGAATTGGCAAAGTGATATTTGGAAGCCCATAGAGGGCTATGGTGAAAAAGGAAATATCCTCAGACGAAATCTGGAAAGAAGCTTTCTGAGAAACTGCTTAGTGTTCTGTTAATTCATCTCACAGAGTTACATCTGTATTTCCTGGATCACTTTGCTAACCTTATTTCTGCGGAATCTGAGAACAGATATTTGGGATCCCTTTGAAGACTATAGGGCCAAAGCAAATATCCTCCGATAACAAAGAGAAAGAAGCTTTCTGAGAAACTTCTTTGTGTTCTGTGAAATCATCTCACAGAGTTACAGTTTTCCCCTCAAGAAGCCTTTTGCTAAGACAGTTCTTGTGGAATTGGCAAAGTGATATTTGGAAGCCCATAGAGGGCTATGGTGAAAAAGGAAATATCCTCAGACGAAATCAGGAAAGAAGCTTTCTGAGAAACTGCTTAGTGTTCTGTTAATTCATCACACAGAGTTACATCTGTATTTCGTGGATCTCTTTGCTAGCCTTATTTCTGTGGAATCTTAGAACAGATATTTCGGATCCTTTTGAAGACCATAGGGCCAAAGGAAATATCCTCCGATAACAAAGAGAAAGAAGCCTTCTGAAAAACTTCTTTGTGTTCTGTGAAATCATCTCACAGAGTTACAGCTTTCCCCTCAAGAAGCCTTTCGCTAAGACAGTTCTTGTGGAATTGGCAAAGTGATATTTGGAAGCCCATAGAGGGCTATGGTGAAAAAGGAAATATCCTCAGACGAAATCTGGAAAGAAGCTTTCTGAGAAACTGCTTAGTGTTCTGTTAATTCATCTCACAGTGTTACATCTGTATTTCGTTGATCCCTTTGCTAGCCTTACTTCTTTGGAATCTGAGAACAGATATTTCGGATCCCTTTGAAGACGATAGGGCCAAAGGAAATATCCTCCGATAACAAAGAGAAAGAAGCTTTCTGAGAAACTTCTTTGTGTTCTGTGAAATCATCTCACAGAGTTACACCTTTCCCCTCAACAAGCCTTTCGCTAAGACAGTTCTTGTGGAATTAGCAAAGTGATATTGGGAAGCCCATAGAGGGCTATGGTGAAAAAGGAAATATCCTCATATGAAATCTGGAAAGAAGCTTTCTGAGAAAGTGCTTAGAGTTCTGTTAATTCATCTCACAGAGTTACATCTGTATTTCGAGGATCTCTTTGCTAGCCTTATTTCTTTGGAATCTGAGAAGAGATATTTCGGATCCCTTTGAAGAATATAGGGCCAAAGGAAATATCCTCCGATAACAAAGAGAAAGAAGCTTTCTGAGAAACTTCTTTGTGTTCTGTGAAATCATCTCATAGAGTTACAACTTTCCCCTCAATAAGCCTTTCGCTAAGAGAGTTCTTGTGGAATTGGCAAAGTGATATTGGGAAGCCCCTGGAGGGCGTTGGTGAAAAAGGAAATATCCTCAGATGAAATCTGGAAAGAAGCTTTCTGAGAAACTGCTTAGTGTTCTATTAATTCATCTCACAGGTTTCATCTGTATTTCGTGGATCTCTTTGCTAGCCTTATTTCTGTGGAATCTGAGAACAGGTATTTCGGATCCCTTTTAAGACTATAGGGCCAAAGGAAATATCCTCCAATAACAAAGAGAAAGAAGCTTTCTGAGAAACTTCTTTGTGTTCTGTGAAATCATCTCACAGAGTTACAGCTTTCCCCTCAACAAGCCTTTCGGTAAGACAGTTCTTGTGGAGTTGGCAAAGTGATATTTGGAAGCCCAAAGAGCGCTATGGTGAAAAAGGAAATATCCTCAGATGAAATCTGGAAAGAAGCTTTCTGAGAAACTGCTTAGTGTTCTGTTAATTCATCTCACAATGTTACATCTGTATTTCGTGGATTTCTTTGCTAGCCTTATTTCTGTGGAATCTGAGAACAGATATTTTGGATCCCTTTGAAGACTATAGGGCCAAAGGAAATATCCTCCGATAACAAAGAGAAAGAAGCTTTCTGAGAAACTTCTTTGTGTTCTGTGAAATCATCTCACAGAGTTACATTTTTCCCCTCAAGAAGCCTTTCGGAAAAACAGTTCTTGTGGAATTGGCAAACTGATATTTGGAAGCCCATAGAGGGCTAGGGTGAAAAACGAAATATCCGCACATGAAATCGGGAAAGAAGCATTCCTAAGAACTGCTTAGTGTTCTGTTAATTCATCTCACCAAGTTACATCTGTATTTCGTGGATCTCTTTGCTAGCCTTATTTCTGTGGGATCTGAGAAGAGATATTTCGTATCCCTTTGAAGACTATAGGGCAAAAGGAAATATCTTCCGATAACAAAGAGAAAGAAGCTTTCTGAGAAACTTCTTTGTGTTCTGTAAAATCATCTCACAGAGTTACAGCTTTCCCCTCCACAAGCCTTTCGGTAAGACAGTTCTTGTGGAATTGGCAAAGTGATATTTGGAAGCCCAAAGAGCGCTATGGTGAAAAAGGAAATATCCTCAGATGAAATCTGGAAAGAAGCTTTCTGAGAAACTGCTTAGTGTTCTGTTAATTCATCTCACAATGTTACATCGGTATTTCGTGGATCTCTTTGCTAGCCTTATTTCTGTGGAATCTGAGAACAGATATTTTGGATCCCTTTGAAGACTATAGGGCCAAAGGAAATATCCTCCGATAACAAAGAGAAAGAAGCTTTCTGAGAAACTCCTTTGTGTTCTGTGAAATCATCTCACAGAGTTACAGCTTTCCCCTCAAGAAGCCTCTCGCTAAGACAGTTCCTGTGGAATTGGCAAAGTGATATTTGGAAGCCCATAGAGGGCTATGGTGAAAAAGGAAATATCCTCAGATGAAATCTGGAAAGAATCTTTCTGAGAAACTGCTTAGTGTTCTGTTAATTCATCTCACCGAGTTACATCTGTATTTCGTGGATCCCTTTGCTAGCCTTATTTCTGTGGAATCTGAGAACAGATATTTCGGATCCCTTTGAAGACTACAGGGCCAAAGGAAATATCCTGTGATAACAAAGAGAAAGAAGCTTTCTGGGAAACTTCTTTGTGTTCTGTGAAATCATCTCACAGAGTTACAGCTTTCCCCTCAACAAGCCTTTCGCTAAGACAGTTCTTGTGGAATTAGCAAAGTGATATTGGGAAGCCCATAGAGGGCTACGGTGAAAAAGGAAATATCCTCATATGAAATCTGGAAAGAAGCTTTCTGAGAAACTGCTTAGTGTTCTGTTAATTCATCTCACAGAGTTACATCTGTATTTCGTGGATCTCTTTGCTAGCCTTATTTCTGTGGAATCTGAGAAGAGATATTTCGGATCCCTTTGAAGACTATAGGGCCAAAGGAAATATCATCCGATAACAAAGAGAAAGAAGGTTTCTGAGAAACTTCTTTGTGTTCTGTCAAATCATCTCACAGAAGTACAGCTTTCCATAGAAGAAGCCATTCGCTAAGACAGTTCTTGTGGAATTGGCAAAGTGATATTCGGAAGCCCATAGAGGGCTATGGTGAAAAAGGAAATATCCTCAGATGAAATCTGGAAAGAAGCTTTCTGAGAAACTGCTTAGTGTTCTGTTAATTCATCTCACAGAGTTACATCTGTATTTCCTGGATCTCTTTGCTAGCCTTATTTCTGTGGAATCTGAGAAGAGATATTTCGGATCCCTTTGAAGACTATAGGGCCAAAGGAAATATCTTCCGAAAACAAAGAGAAAGAAGCTTTCTGAGAAAATTCTTTATATTTTGTGAAATCATGTCACAGAGGTACAGCTTTCCCTAGAAGAAGCCATTCGCTAAGACAGTTCTTGTGGAATTGGCAAAGTGATATTTGCATGCCCATAGAGGGCTATGGTGAAAAAGGAAATATCCTCAGATGAAATCTGGAAAGAAGCTTTCTGAGAAAGTGCTGACTGTTGTGTTAATACATCTCACCGAGTTACATCGGTATTTCGTGGATGTATTTGCTAGCCTTATTTCGGTGGAATCTGAGAACAGATATTTCGGATCCCTTTGAAGACTATAGGGCCAAAGGAAATATCCTCCGATAACAAAGAGAAAGAAGCTTTCTGAGAAACTTCTTTGTGTTCTGTGAAATCATCTCACAGAGTTACATCTGTATTTCGTGGATCTCTTTGCTAGCCTTATTTCTTTGGAATCTGAGAAGAGATATTTCGGATCCCTTTGGAGACTATAGGGCCAAAGGAAATATCCTCCGATAACAAAAAAGAAAGTAGCTTTCTGAGAAACTTCCTTGTGTTCTGTGAAATCATCTCAGAGAGTTACAGCTTTCCCCTCAAGAAGCCTTTCCCTAAGACAGTTCTTGTGGAATTGGCAAAGTGACATTTGGAGGCCCTTAGAGGGCTATGGTGAAAAAGGAAATATCCTCAGATGAAATCTGGAAAGAACCTTTCTGAGAAACTGCTTAGTGTTCTGTTAATTCATCTCACAGAGTTACATCTGTATTTCCTGGATCTCTTTGCTAGCCTTATTTCTGTGGAATCTGAGAAGAGATATTTCGGATCCCTTTGAAGACTATAGGGCCAAAGGAAACATCCTCCGATAACAAAGAGAAAGAAGCTTTCTGAGAAACTTCTTTGTGTTCTGTGAAATCATCTCAGAGAGTTACAACTTTCCCCTCAATAAGCCTTTCGCTAAGACAGTTCTTCTGGAATTGGCAAAGTGATATTGGGAAGCCCCTAGAGGGCGTCGGTGAAAAAGGAAATATCCTCAGATGAAATCTGGAAAGAAGCTTTCTGAGAAACTGCTTAGTGTTCTGTTAATTCATCTCACAGAGTTACATCTGTATTTCGTGGATCCCTTTGCTAGCCTTATTTCTGTGGAATCTGAGAACAGATATTTCGCATCCCTTTGAAGATTACAGGGCCAAAGGAAATATCCTGTGATAACAAAGAGAAAGAAGCTTTCTGAGAAACTTCTTTGTGTTCTGTGAAATCATCTCACACAGTTACAGCTTTCCCCTCAACAAGCCTTTCGCTAAGACAGTTCTTGTGGAATTAGCAAAGTGATATTGGGAAGCCCATAGAGGGCTATGGTGAAAAAGGAAATATCCTCATATGAAATCTGGAAAGAAGCTTTCTGAGAAACTGCTTAGTGTTCTGTTAATTCATCTCACAGAGTTACATCTGTATTTCGTGGATCTCTTTGCTAGCCTTATTTCTTTGGAATCTGAGAAGAGATATTTCGGATCCCTTTGGAGACTATAGGGCCAAAGGAAATATCCTCCGATAACAAAAAAGAAAGTAGCTTTCTGAGAAACTTCTTTGTGTTCTGTGAAATCATCTCAGAGAGTTACAGCTTTCCCCTCAAGAAGCCTTTCCCTAAGACAGTTCTTGTGGATTTGGCAAAGTGACATTTGGAAGCCCATAGAGGGCTATGGTGAAAAAGGAAATATCCTCAGATGAAATCTGGAAAGAACCTTTCTGAGAAACTGCTTAGTGTTCTGTTAATTCATCTCACAGAGTTACTTCTGTATTTCCTGGATCTCTTTGCTAGCCTTATTTCTGTGGAATCTGAGAAGAGATATTTCGGATCCCTTTGAAGACTACAGGACCAAAGGAAACATCCTCCGATAACAAAGAGAAAGAAGCTTTCTGAGAAACTTCTTTATGTTCTGTGAAATCATCTCAGAGAGTTACAACTTTCCCCTCAAAAAGCCTTTCGCTAAGACAGTTCTTGTGGAATTGGCAAAGTGATATTGGGAAGCCCCTAGAGGGCGTTGGTGAAAAAGGAAATATCCTCAGATGAAATCTGGAAGAAGCTTTCTGAGAAACTGCTTAGTGTTCTGTTAATTCATCTCACCGAGTTACATCGGTATTTCGTGGATCTATTTGCTAGCCTTATTTCTGTGGAATCTGAGAACAGATATTTCGGATCCCTTTGAAGACTATAGGGCCAAAGGAAATATCCTCCGATAACAAAGAGAAAGAAGCTTTCTGAGAAACTTCTTTGTGTTCTGTGAAATCATCTCACAGAGTTACATCTGTATTTCGTGGATCTCTTTGCTAGCCTTATTTCTTTGGAATCTGAGAAGAGATATTTCGGATCCCTTTGGAGACTATAGGGCCAAAGGAAATATCCTCCGATAACAAAAAAAAAGTAGCTTTCTGAGAAACTTCCTTGTGTTCTGTGAAATCATCTCAGAGAGTTACAGCTTTCCCCTCAAGAAGCCTTTCCCTAAGACAGTTCTTGTGGAATTGGCAAAGAGATATTTGGAAGCCCATAGAGGGCTATGGTGAAAAAGGAAATACCCTCAGATGAAATCTGGAAAGAAGCTTTCTGAGAAACTGCTTAGTGTTCTGTTAATTCATCTCACAGACTTACATCTGTATTTCCTGGATCTCTTTGCTAGCCTTATTTCTGTGGAATCTGAGAACAGATATTTCGGATCCCTTTGAAGACTATAGGGCCAAAGGAAATATCCTCCGATAACAAAGAGAAAGAAGCTTTCTGAGAAACTTCTTTGTGTTCTGTGAAATCATCTCACAGAGTTACAGCTTTCCCCTCAAGAAGACTCTCGCTAAGACAGTTCTTGTGGAATTAGCAAAGTGATATTGGGAAGCCCATAGAGCGCTATGGTGAAAAAGGAAATATCCTCAGATGAAATCTGGAAAGAAGCTTTCTGAGAAACTGCTTAGAGTACTGTTAATTCATCTCACAGAGTTACATCTGTATTTCGTGGATCTCCTTGCTAGCCTTATTTCTGTGGAATCTGAGAAGAGATATTTCGGATCCCTTTGGAGACTACAGGGCCAAAGGAAATATCCTCCGATAACAAAGAGAAAGAAGCTTTCTGAGAAACTTCTTTGTGTTCTATGAAATCATGTCAGAGAGTTACAGCTTTCCCCTCAAGAAGCCTTTCCCTAAGACAGTTCTTGTGGAATTGGCAAAGTGATATTTGCATGCCCATAGAGGGTTATGGTGAAAAAGGAAATATCCTCTTATGAAATCTGGAAAGAAGCTCTCTGAGAAACTCCTTAGTGTTCTGTTAATTCATCTCACAGAGTTACATCTGTATTTCCTGGATCTCTTTGCTAGCCTTATTTCTGTGGAATCTGAGAACAGATATTTCGGATCCCTTTGAAGACTATAGGGCCAAAGGAAATATCCTCCGATAACAAAGAGAAAGAAGCTTTCTGAGAAACATCTTTGTGTTCTGTGAAATCATCTCAGAGAGTTACAACTTTCCCCTCAATAAGACTTTCGCTAAGACAGTTCTTGTGGAATTGGCAAAGTGATATTGGGAAGCCCCTAGAGGGCGTTGGTGAAAAAGGAAATATCCTCAGATGAAATCTGGAAAGAAGCTTTCTGAGAAACTGCTTAGTGTTCTGTTAATTCATCTCACAGAGTTACATCTGTATTTCGTGGATCTCTTTGCTAGCCTTATTTCTGTGGAATCTGAGAACAGATATTTCGGATCCCTTTGGAGACTATAGGGCCAAAGGAAATATCCTCCGATAAAAAAGAGAAAGAAGCTTTCTGAGAAACTTCTTTGTGTTCTGTGAAATCATCTCAGAGAGTTACAGCTTTCCCCTCAAGAAGCCTTTCGCTAAGACAGTTCTTGTGGAATTGGCAAAGTGATATTTGGAAGCCCATAGAGGGCTATGGTGAAAAAGGAAATATCCTCAGATGAAATCTGGAAAGAAGCTTTCTGAGAAACTGCTTAGTGTTCTGTTAATTCATCTCACAGACTTACATCTGTATTTCCTGGATCTCTTTGCTAGCGTTATTTCTGTGGAATCTGAGAAGAGATATTGCGGATCTCTTTGAAGACTATAGGGCCAAAGGAAATATCCTCCGATAACAAAGAGAAAGAAGCTTTCTGAGAAACTTCTTTTTGTTCTGTGAAATCATCTCACAGAGTTAAAGCTTTCCCCTCAAGAAGCTTTTCGCTAAGACAGTTCTTGTGGAATTGGCAAAGTGATATTTGCATGCCCAAAGAGGGCTATGGTGAAAAAGGAAATATCCTCAGACGAAATCTGGAAAGAAGCTTTCTGAGAAACTGCTTAGTGTTCTGTTAATTCATCTCACAGAGTTACATCTGTATTTCGTGGATCTCTTTGCTAGCCTTATTTCTGTGGAATCTGAGAACAGATATTTCGGATCCCTTTGAAGACTATAGGGCCAAAGGAAATATACTCCGATAACAAAGAGATAGAAGCTTTCTGAGAAACTTCTTTGTGTTCTGTCAAATCATCTCACAGAAGAACAGCTTTCCATAGAAGAAGCCATTCGCTAAGACAGTTCTTGTGGAATTGGCAAAGTGATATTTGGAAGCCCATAGAGGGCTATGGTGAAAAAGGAAATATCCTCAGATGAAATCTGGAAAGAAGCTTTCTGAGAAACTGCTTAGTGTTCTGTTAATTCATCTCACAGAGTTACATCTGTATTTCGTGGATCTCTTTGCTAGCCTTATTTCTGTGTGATCTGAGAAGAGATATTTCGGATCCCTTTGAAGACTATAGGGCCAAAGGAAATATCTTCCGATAACCAAGAGAAAGAAGCTTTCTGAGAAATTTCTTTATGTTCTGTGAAATCATCTCACAGTGGTACAGCTTTCCCTAGAAGAAGCCATTCGCTAAGACAGTTCTTGTGTAATTGGCAAAGTGATATTTGCATGCCCATAGAGGGCTATGGTGAAAAAGGAAATATCCTCAGATGAAATCTGGAAAGAAGCTTTCTGAGAAACTGCTGAGTGTTCTGTTAATTCATCTCACAGGGTTACATCTGTATTTCGTGGATCTCTTTGCTAGCCTTATTTCTGTGGAATCTGAGAACAGGTATTTCGGATCCCTTTGAAGACTATAGGGCCAAAGGAAATATCCTCCGAAAACAAAGAGAAAGAAGCTTTCTGAGAAACTTCTTTGTGTTCTGTGAAATCATCTCACAGAGTTACAGCTTTCCCCTCAACAAGCCTTTCGGTAAGACAGTTCTTGTGGAATTGGCAAAGTGATATTTGGAAGCTGAAAGAGCGCTATGGTGAAAAAGGAAATATCCTCAGATGAAATATGGAAAGAAGCTTTCTGAGAAACTGCTTAGTGTTCTGTTAATTCATCTCACAATGTTACATCTGTATTTCGTGGATCTCTTTGCTAGCCTTATTTCTGTGGAATCTGAGAACAGATATTTCGGATCCCTTTGAAGACTATAGGGCCAAAGGAAATATCCTCCGATAACAAAGAGAAAGAAGCTTTCTGAGAAACTTCTTTGTGTTCTGTGAAATCATCTCACAGAGTTACAGCTTTCCCCTCAATAAGCCTTTCGCTAAAACAGTTCTTGTGGAATTGGCAAAGTGATATTTGGAAGCCCATAGAGGGCAATCGTGAAAAAGGAAATATCCTCAGATGAAATCTGGAAAGAAGCATTCCTAAGAACTGCTTAGTGTTCTGTTAATTCCTCTCAACGAGTTACATCTGTATTTCGTGGATCCCTTTGCCAGCCTTATTTCTTTGGAATCTGAGAAGAGATATTTCGGATCCCTTTGGAGACTATAGGGCCAAAGGAAATATCCTGGGATAACAAAAAAGAAAGAAGCTTTCTGAGAAACTTCTTTGTGTTCTGTCAAATCATCTCACAGAAGTACAGCTTTCCATAGAAGAAGCCATTCGCTAAGACAGTTCTTGTGGAATTGGCAAAGTGATATTCGGAAGCCCATAGAGGGCTACGGTGAAAAAGGAAATATCCTCAGATGAAATCTGGAAAGAAGCTTTCTGAGAAACTGCTTAGTGTTCTGTTAATTCATCTCACAGAGTTACATCTGTATTTCCTGGATCTCTTTGCTAGCCTTATTTCTGTGGAATCTGAGAAGAGATATTTCGGATCCCTTTGAAGACTATACGGCCAAAGTAAATATCTTCCGATAACAAAGAGAAAGAAGCTTTCTGAGAAACTTCTTTGTGTTCTGTGAAATCATCTCACAGAGTTACATCTGTATTTCGTGGATCTCTTTGCTAGCCTTATTTCTTTGGAATCTGAGAAGAGATATTTCGGATCCCTTTGGAGACTATAGGGCCAAAGGAAATATCCTCCGATAACAAAAAAGAAAGTAGCTTTCTGAGAAACTTCTTTGTGTTCTGTGAAATCATCTCACAGAGTTACAGCTTTCCCCTCAAGAAGCCTCTCGCTAAGACAGTTCTTGTGGAATTGGCAAAGTGATATTTGTAAGCCCATAGAGGGCTATGGTGAAAAAGGAAATATCATCAGATGAAATCTGGAAAGAAGATTTCTGAGAAACTGCTTAGTGTTCTCTTAATTCATCTAACCGAGTTACATCTGTATTTCGTGGATCTCTTTGCTAGCCTTATTTCTGTGGAATCTGAGAACAGATATTTCGGATCCCTTTGAAGACTATAGGGCCAAAGGAAATATCCTGTGATAACAAAGAGAAAGAAGATTTCTGAGAAACTTCTTTGTGTTCTGTGTAATCATCTCACAGAGTTACAGCTTTCCCCTGAAGAAGCCTTTCGCTAAGAGAATTCTTGTGGAATTGGCAAAGTGATATTTGGAAGCCCATAGAGGGCTATGGTGAAAAAGGAAATATCCTCAGACGAAATCTGGAAAGAAGCTTTCTGACAAACTGCTTAGTGTTCTGTTAATTCATCTCACAGATTTACATCTGTATTTCGTGGATCTTTGCTAGCCTTATTTCTGCGGAATCTGAGAACAAATATTTCCGATCCCTTTGAAGACGATAGGGCCAAAGGAAATATCCTCCGATAACAAAGAGAAAGAAGCTTTCTGAGAAACTTCTTTGTGTTCTGTGAAATCATCTCACAGAGTTACAGCTTTCCCCTGAAGAAGACTCTCGCTAAGACAGTTCTTGTGGAATTAGCAAAGTGATATTGGGAAGCCCATAGAGCGCTATGGTGAAAAAGGAAATATCCTCAGATGAAATCTGGAAAGAAGCTTTCTGAGAAACTGCTTAGAGTACTGTTAATTCATCTCACAGAGTTACATCTGTATTTCGTGGATCTCCTTGCTAGCCTTATTTCTGTGGAATCTGAGAAGAGATATTTCGGATCCCTTTGGAGACTATAGGGCCAAAGGAAATATCCTCCGATAACAAAGAGAAAGAAGCTTTCTGAGAAACTTCTTTGTGTTCTGTGAAATCATGTCAGAGAGTTACAGCTTTCCCCTCAAGAAGCCTTTCCCTAAGACAGTTCTTGTGGAATTGGCAAAGTGATATTTGCATGCCCATAGAGGGTTATGGTGAAAAAGGAAATATCCTCAGATGAAATCTGGAAAGAAGCTTTCTGAGAAACTGCTTAGTGTTCTGTTAATTCATCTCACAGAGTTACATCTGTATTTCCTGGATCTCTTTGCTAGCCTTATTTCTGTGGAATCTGAGAACAGATATTTCGGATCCCTCTGAAGACTATAGGGCCAAAGGAAATATCCTCCGATAACAAAGAGAAAGAAGCTTTCTGAGAAACTTCTTTGTGTTCTGTGAAATCATCTCAGAGAGTTACAACTTTCCCCTCAATAAGACTTTCGCTAAGACAGTTCTTGTGGAATTGGCAAAGTGATATTGGGAAGCCCCTAGAGGGCGTTGGTGAAAAAGGAAATATCCTCAGATGAAATCTGGAAAGAAGCTTTCTGAGAAACTGCTGAGTGTTCTGTTAATTCATATCACAGAGTTACATCTGTATTTCGTGGATCTCTTTGCTAGCCTTATTTCTGTGGAATCTGAGAACAGATATTTCGGATCCCTTTGGAGACTATAGGGCCAAAGGAAATATCCTCCGATAACAAAGAGAAAGAAGATTTCTGAGAAACTTCTTTGTGTTCTGTGAAATCATCTCACAGAGTTACAGCTTTCCCCTCAAGAAGCCTTTCGCTAAGACAGTTCTTGTGGAATTGGCAAAGTGATATTCGGAAGCCCATAGAGGGCAATCGTGAAAAAGGAAATATCCTCAGATGAAATCTGGAAAGAAGCTTTCTGAGAAACTGCTTAGTGTTCTGTTAATTCATCTCACAGAGTTACATCTGTATTTCGTGGATCTCTTTGCTAGCCTTATTTCTGTGGAATCTGAGAACAGATATTTCGGATCCCTTTGGAGACTATAGGGCCAAAGGAAATATCCTCCGATAACAAAGAGAAAGAAGATTTCTGAGAAACTTCTTTGTGTTCTGTGAAATCATCTCACAGAGTTACAGCTTTCCCCTCAAGAAGCCTTTCGCTAAGACAGTTCTTGTGGAATTGGCAAAGTGATATTGGGAAGCCCATAGAGGGCTATGGTGAAAAAGGAAATATCCTCAGACGAAATCTGGAAAGAAGCTTTCTGAGAAACTGCTTAGTGTTCTGTTAATTCATCTCACAGAGTTACATCTGTATTTCGTGGATCTCTTTGCTAGCCTTATTTCTGTGGAATCTGAGAACAGATATTTCGGATCCCTTTGAAGACTATAGGGCCAAAGGAAATATACTCCGATAACAAAGAGAAAGAAGCTTTCTGAGAAACTTCTTTGTGTTCTGTCAAATCATCTCACAGAAGAACAGCTTTCCATAGAAGAAGCCATTCGCTAAGACAGTTCTTGTGGAATTGGCAAAGTGATATTTGGAAGCCCATAGAGGGCTATGGTGAAAAAGGAAATATCCTCAGATGAAATCTGGAAAGAAGCTTTCTGAGAAACTGCTTAGTGTTCTGTTAATTCATCTCACAGAGTTACATCTGTATTTCGTGGATCTCTTTGCTAGCCTTATTTCTGTGGGATCTGAGAAGAGATATTTCGGATCCCTTTGAAGACTATAGGGCCAAAGGAAATATCTTCCGATAACAAAGAGAAAGAAGCTTTCAGAGAAATTTCTTTATGTTCTGTGAAATCATCTCACAGAGGTACAGCTTTCCCTAGAAGAAGCCATTCGCTAAGACAGTTCTTGTGTAATTGGCAAAGTGATATTTGCATGCCCATAGAGGGCTATGGTGAAAAAGGAAATATCCTCAGATGAAATATGGAAAGAAGCTTTCTGAGAAACTGCTTAGTGTTCTGTTAATTCATCTCACAATGTTACATCTGTATTTCGTGGATCTCTTTGCTAGCCTTATTTCTGTGGAATCTGAGAACAGATATTTCGGATCCCTTTGAAGACTATAGGACCAAAGGAAATATCCTCCGATAACAAAGAGAAAGAAGCTTTCTGAGAAACTTCTTTGTGTTCTGTGAAATCATCTCACAGAGTTACAGCTTTTCCCTCAATAAGCCTTTCGCTAAAACAGTTCTTGTGGAATTGGCAAAGTGATATTTGGAAGCCCATAGAGGGCTAGGGTGAAAAATGAAATATCCTCACATGAAATCTGGAAAGAAGCACTCCTAAGAACTGCTTAGTGTTCTGTTAATTCATCTCACAGAGTTACATCTGTATTTCGTGGATCTCTTTGCTAGCCTTATTTCTGTGGAATCTGAGAACAGATATTTCGGATCCCTTTGGAGACTATAGGGCCAAAGGAAATATCCTCCGATAACAAAGAGAAAGAAGCTTTCTGAGAAACTTCTTTGTGTTCTGTGAAATCATCTCACAGAGTTACAGCTTTCCCTTCAAGAAGCCTTTCCCTAAGACAGTTCTTGTGGAATTGGCAAAGTGATATTTGGAAGCCCATAGAGGGCTATGGTGAAAAAGGAAATACCCTCAGATGAAATCTGGAAAGAAGCTTTCTGAGAAACTGCTTAGTGTTCTGTTAATTCATCTCACAGACTTACATCTGTATTTCCTGGATCTCTTTGCTAGCCTTATTTCTGTGGAATCTGAGAACAGATATTTCGGATCCCTTTGAAGACTATAGGGCCAAAGGAAATATCCTCCGATAACAAAGAGAAAGAAGCTTTCTGAGAAACTTCTTTGTGTTCTGTGAAATCATCTCACAGAGTTACAACTTTCCCTTCAAGAAGCTTTTCGCTAACACAGTTCTTGTGGAATTGGCAAAGTGATATTTGGAAGCCCATAGAGGGCTATCGTGAAAAAGGAAATATCCTCAGACGAATTCTGGAAAGAAGCTTTCTGAGAAACTGCTTAGTGTTCTGTTAATTCATCTCACAGAGTTACATCTGTATTTCGTGGATCTCTTTGCTAGCCTTATTTCTGTGGAATCTGAGAACAGATATTTCGGATCCCTTTGAAGACTATAGGGCCAAAGGAAATATCATCCGATAACAAAGAGAAAGAATGTTTCTGAGAAACTTCTTTGTGTTCTGTCAAATCATCTCACAGAAGTACAGCTTTCCATAGAAGAAGCCATTCGCTAAGACAGTTCTTGTGGAATTGGCAAAGTGATATTCGGAAGCCCATAGAGGGCTATGGTGAAAAAGGAAATATCCTCAGATGAAATCTGGAAAGAAGCTTTCTGAGAAACTGCTTAGTGTTCTGTTAATTCATCTCACAGAGTTACATCTGTATTTCCTGGATCTCTTTGCTAGCCTTATTTCTGTGGAATCTGAGAAGAGATATTTCGGATCCCTTTGAAGACTTTAGGGCCAAAGGAAATATCTTCCGATAACAAAGAGAAAGAAGCTTTCTGAGAAAGTTCTTTATATTCTATGAAATCATGTCACAGAGGTACAGCTTTCCCTAGAAGAAGCCATTCGCTAAGACAGTTCTTGTGGAATTGGCAAAGTGATATTTGCATGCCCATAGAGGGCTATGGTGAAAAAGGAAATATCCTCAGATGAAATCTGGAAAGAAGCTTTCTGAGAAAGTGCTGACTGTTGTGTTAACTCATCTCACCGAGTTACATCGGTATTTCGTGGATCTATTTGCTAGCCTTATTTCTGTGGAATCTGAGAACAGATATTTCGGATCCCTTTGAAGACTATGGGGCAAAAGGAAATATCTTCCGATAACAAAGAGAAAGAAGCTTTCTGAGAAACTTCTTTGTGTTCTGTGAAATCATCTCACAGAGTTACAGTTTTCCCCTCAATAAGCCTTTCGCTAAGACAGTTCTTGTAGAATTGGCAAAGTGATATTAGGAAGCCCCTAGAGGGCGTTGGTGAAAAAGGAAGTATCCTCAGATGAAATCTGGAAAGAAGCTTTCTGAGAAACTGCTTAGAGTTCTGTTAATTCATCTCACAGAGTTACATCTGTATTTCGTGGATCTCTTTGCTAGCCTTATTTCTGTGGAATCTGAGAACAGATATTTCGGATCCCTTTGGAGACTATAGGGCCAAAGGAAATATCCTCCGATAACAAAGAGAAAGAAGCTTTCTGAGAAACTTCTTTGTGTTCTGTGAAATCATCTCAGAGAGTTCCAGCTTTCCCCTCAAGAAGCCTTTCCCTAAGACAGTTCTTGTGGAATTGGCAAAGTGATATTTGGAAGCCCATAGAGGGCTATGGTGAAAAAGGAAATACCCTCAGATGAAATCTGGAAAGAAGCTTTCTGAGAAACTGCTTAGTGTTCTGTTAATTCATCTCACAGACTTACATCTGTATTTCCTGGATCTCTTTGCTAGCCTTATTTCTGTGGAATCTGAGAACAGATATTTCGGATCCCTTTGAAGACTATAGGGCCAAAGGAAATATCCTCCGATAACAAAGAGAAAGAAGCTTTCTGAGAAACTTCTTTGTGTTCTGTGAAATCATCTCACAGAGTTTCAACTTTCCCTTCAAGAAGCTTTTGGCTAACACAGTTCTTGTGGAATTGGCAAAGTGATATTCGGAAGCCCAGAGAGGGCTATGGTGAAAAAGGAAATATCCTCAGATGAAATCTGGAAAGAAGATTTCTGAGAAACTGCTTAGTGTTCTGTTAATTCATCTCACAGAGTTACATCTGTATTTCCTGGATCTCTTTGCTAGCCTTATTTCTGTGGAATCTGAGAGGAGATATTTCGGATCCCTTTGAAGACTTTAGGGCCAAAGGAAATATCTTCCGATAACAAAGAGAAAGAAGCTTTCTGAGAAACTTCTTTATATTCTGTGAAATCATGTCACAGAGGTACAGCTTTCCCTAGAAGAAGCCATTCGCTAAGACAGTTCTTGTGGAATTGGCAAAGTGATATTTGCATGCCCATAGAGGGCTATGGTGAAAAAGGAAATATCCTCAGATGAAATCTGGAAAGAAGCTTTCTGAGAAAGTGCTGACTGTTGTGATAACTCATCTCACCGAGTTACATCGGTATTTCGTGGATCTATTTGCTAGCCCTATTTCTGTGTAATCTGAGAACAGATATTTCGGATCCCTTTGAAGACTATAGGGCCAAAGGAAATATCCTCCGATAACAAAGGGAAAGAAGCTTTCTGAGAAACTTCTTTGTGTTCTGTGAAATCATCTCACAGAGTTACATCTGTATTTCGTGGATCTCTTTGCTAGCCTTATTTCTTTGGAATCTGAGAAGAGATATTTCGGATCCCTTTGGAGACTATAGGGCCAAAGGAAACATCCTCCGATAACAAAAAAGAAAGTAGCTTTCTGAGAAACTTCCTTGTGTTCTGTGAAATCATCTCAGAGAGTTACAGCTTTCCCCTCAAGAAGCCTTTCCCTAAGACAGTTCTTGTGGAATTGGCAAAGTGATATCTGGAAGCCCATAGAGGGCTATGGTGAAAAAGGAAATACCCTCAGATGAAATCTGGAAAGAAGCTTTCTGAGAAACTGCTTAGTGTTCTGTTAATTCATCTCACAGACTTACATCTGTATTTCGTGGATCTCTTTGCTAGCCTTATTTCTGTGGAATCTGAGAACAGATATTTCGGATCCCTTTGAAGACTATAGGGCCAAAGGAAATATCCTCCGATAACAAAGAGAAAGAAGCTTTCTGAGAAACTTCTTTGTGTTCTGTGAAATCATCTCACAGAGTTACAGCTTTCCCTTCAAGAAGCTTTTCGCTAAGACAGTTCTTGTGGAATTGGCAAAGTGATATTTGGAAGCCCATAGAGGGCTATCGTGAAAAAGGAAATATCCTCAGACGAATTCTGGAAAGAAGCTTTCTGAGAAACTGCTTAGTGTTCTGGTAATTCATCTCACAGAGTTACATCTGTATTTCGTGGATCTCTTTGCTAGCCTTATTTCAGTGGAATCTGAGAACAGATATTTCGGATCCCTTTGAGGAATATAGGGCCAAAGGAAATATCATCCGATAACAAAGAGAAAGAAGGTTTCTGAGAAACTTCTTTGTGTTCTGTCAAATCATCTCACAGAAGTACAGCTTTCCATAGAAGAAGCCATTCGCTAAGACAGTTCTTGTGGAATTGGCAAAGTGATATTCGGAAGCCCATAGAGGGCTATGGTGAAAAAGGAAATATCCTCAGATGAAATCTGGAAAGAAGCTTTCTGAGAAACTGCTTAGTGTTCTGTTAATTCATCTCACAGAGTTACATCTGTATTTCCTGGATCTCTTTGCTAGCCTTATTTCTGTGGAATCTGAGAAGAGATATTTCGGATCCCTTTGAAGACTATAGGGCCAAAGGAAATATCTTCCGATAACAAAGAGAAAGAAGCTTTCTCAGAAACTTCGTTATATTCTGTGAAATCATGTCACAGAGGTACAGCTTTCCCTAGAAGAAGCCATTCGCTAAGACAGTTCTTGTGGAATTGGCAAAGTGATATTTGCATGCCCATAGAGGGCTACGGTGAAAAAGGAAATATCCTCAGATGAAATCTGGAAAGAAGCTTTCTGAGAAAGTGCTGACTGTTGTGTTAATTCATCTCACCGAGTTACATCGGTATTTCGTGGATCTATTTGCTAGCCTTATTTCTGTGGAATCTGAGAACAGATATTTCGGATCCCTTTGAAGACTATAGGGCCAAAGGAAATATCCTCCGATAACAAAGAGAAAGAAGCTTTCTGAGAAACTTCTTTGTGTTCTGTGAAATCATCTCACAGAGTTACATCTGTATTTCGTGGATCTCTTTGCTAGCCTTATTTCTTTGGAATCTGAGAAGAGATATTTCGGATCCCTTTGGAGACTATAGGGCCGAAGGAAATATCCTCCGATAACAAAAAGAAAGTAGCTTTCTGAGAAACTTCTTTGTGTTCTGTGAAATCATCTCACAGAGTTACAGCTTTCCCCTCAAGAAGCCTCTTACTAAGACAGTTCTTGTGGAATTGGCAAAGTGATATTTGGAAGCCCATAGAGGGCTATGGTGAAAAAGGAAATATCATCAGATGAAATCTGGAAAGAAGATTTCTGAGAAACTGCTTAGTGTTCTCTTAATTCATCTAACCGAGTTACATCTGTATTTCGTGGATCTCTTTGCTAGCCTTATTTCTGTGGAATCTGAGAACAGATATTTCGGATCCCTTTGAAGACTATAGGGCCAAAGGAAATATCCTGTGATAACAAAGAGAAAGAAGATTTCTGAGAAACTTCTTTGTGTTCTGTGTAATCATCTCTCAGAGTTACAGCTTTCCCCTCAAGAAGCCTTTCGCTAAGAGAGTTCTTGTGGAATTGGCAAAGTGATATTTGGAAGCCCATAGAGGGCTATGTTGAAAAAGGAAATATCCTCAGACGAAATCTGGAAAGAAGCTCTCTGAGAAACTCCTTAGTGTTCTGTTAATTCATCTCACAGAGTTACATCTGTATTTCCTGGATCTCTTTGCTAGCCTTATTTCTGTGGAATCTGAGAACAGATATTTCGGATCCCTTTGAAGACTATAGGGCCAAAGGAAATATCCTCCGATAACAAAGAGAAAGAAGCTTTCTGAGAAACTTCTTTGTGTTCTGTGAAATCATCTCAGAGAGTTACAACTTTCCCCTCAATAAGACTTTCGCTAAGACAGTTCTTGTGAAATTGGCAAAGTGATATTGGGAAGCCCCTAGAGGGCGTTGGTGAAAAAGGAAATATCCTCAGATGAAATCTGGAAAGAAGCTTTCTGAGAAACTGCTGAGTGTTCTGTTAATTCATATCACAGAGTTACATCTGTATTTCGTGGATCTCTTTGCTAGCCTTATTTCTGTGGAATCTGAGAACAGATATTTCGGATCCCTTTGGAGACTATAGGGCCAAAGGAAATATCCTCCGATAACAAAGAGAAAGAAGATTTCTGAGAAACTTCTTTGTGTTCTGTGAAATAATCTCACAGAGTTACAGCTTTCCCCTCAAGAAGCCTTTCGCTAAGACAGTTCTTGTGGAATTGGCAAAGTGATATTCGGAAGCCCATAGAGGGCAATCGTGAAAAAGGAAATATCCTCAGATGAAATCTGGAAAGAAGCTTTCTGAGAAACTGCTTAGTGTTCTGTTAATTCATCTCACAGAGTTACATCTGTATTTCGTGGATCTCTTTGCTAGCCTTATTTCTGTGGAATCTGAGAACAGATATTTCGGATCCCTTTGGAGACTATAGGGCCAAAGGAAATATCCTCCGATAAAAAAGAGAAAGAAGCTTTCTGAGAAACTTCTTTGTGTTCTGTGAAATCATCTCAGAGAGTTACAGCTTTCCCCTCAAGAAGCCTTTCGCTAATACAGTTCTTGTGGAATTGGCAAAGTGATATTTGGAAGCCCATTGAGGGCTATGGTGAAAAAGGAAATATCCTCACATGAAATCTGGAAAGAAGCTTTCTGAGAAACTGCTTAGTGTTCTGTTAATTCATCTCACAGACTTACATCTGTATTTCCTGGATCTCTTTGCTAGCCTTATTTCTGTGGAATCTGAGAAGAGATATTGCGGATCCCTTTGAAGACTATAGGGCCAAAGGAAATATCCTCCGATAACAAAGAGAAAGAAGCTTTCTGAGAAACTTCTTTTTGTTCTGTGAAATCATCTCACAGAGTTAAAGCTTTCCCCTCAAGAAGCCATTCGCTAAGACAGTTCTTGTGGAATTGGCAAAGTGATATTTGCATGCCCATAGAGGGCAATGGTGAAAAAGGAAATATCCTCAGATGAAATCTGGAAAGAAGCTTTCTGAGAAACTGCTTAGTGTTCTGTTAATTCATCTCACAGAGTTACATCTGTATTTCGTGGATCTCTTTGTAGCCTTATTTCTGTGGATTCTGAGAACAGATATTTCGGATCCCTTTGAAGACTATAGGGCCAAAGGAAATATCCTCCGATAACAAAGAGAAAGAAGCTTTCTGAGAAACTTCTTTGTGTTCTGTGAAATCATCTCACAGAGTTACAGCTTTCCCCTCAAGAAGCCTTTCGCTAAGACAGTTCTTGTGGAATTGGCAAAGTGATAGTGGGAATCCCATAGAGGGCTATGGTGAAAAAGGAAATATCCTCAGACGAAATCTGGAAAGAAGCTTTCTGAGAAACTGCTTAGTGTTCTGTTAATTCATCTCACAGAGTTACATCTGTATTTCGTGGATCTCTTTGCTAGCCTTATTTCTGTGGAATTTGAGAACAGATATTTCGGATCCCTTTGAAGACTATAGGGCCAAAGGAAATATACTCCGATAACAAAGAGAAAGAAGCTTTCTGAGAAACTTCTTTGTGTTCTGTCAAATCATCTCACAGAAGAACAGCTTTCCATAGAAGAAGCCATTCGCTAAGACAGTTCTTGTGGAATTGGCAAAGTGATATTTGGAAGCCCATAGAGGGCTATGGAGAAAAAGGAAATATCCTCAGATGAAATCTGGAAAGAAGCTTTCTGAGAAACTGCTTAGTGTTCTGTTAATTCATCTCACAGAGTTACATCTGTATTTCGTGGATCTCTTTGCTAGCCTTATTTCTGTGGGATCTGAGAAGAGATATTTCGGATCCCTTTGAAGTCTATAGGGCCAAAGGAAATATCTTCCGATAACAAAGAGAAAGAAGCTTTCTGAGAAATTTCTTTATGTTCTGTGAAATCATCTCACAGTGGTACAGCTTTCCCTAGAAGAAGCCATTCGCTAAGACAGTTCTTGTGTAATTGGCAAAGTGATATTTGCATGCCCATAGAGGGCTATGGTGAAAAAGGAAATATCCTCAGATGAAATCTGGAAAGAAGCTTTCTGAGAAACTGCTGAGTGTTCTGTTAATTCATCTCACAGGGTTACATCTGTATTTCGTGGATCTCTTTGCTAGCCTTATTTCTGTGGAACCTGAGAACAGGTATTTCGGATCCCTTTGAAGACTATAGGGCCAAAGGAAATATCCTCCGAAAACAAAGAGAAAGAAGCTTTCTGAGAAACTTCTTTGTGTTCTGTGAAATCATCTCACAGAGTTACAGCTTTCCCCTCAACAAGCCTTTCGGTAAGACAGTTCTTGTGGAATTGGCAAAGTGATATTTGGAAGCTGAAAGAGCGCTATGGTGAAAAAGGAAATATCCTCAGATGAAATATGGAAAGAAGCTTTCTGAGAAACTGCTTAGTGTTCTGTTAACTCACCTCACAATGTTACATCTGTATTTCGTGGATCTCTTTGCTAGCCTTATTTCTGTGGAATCTGAGAACAGATATTTCGGATCCCTTTGAAGACTATAGGGCCAAAGGAAATATCCTCCGATAACAAAGAGAAAGAAGCTTTCTGAGAAACTTCTTTGTGTTCTGTGAAATCATCTCACAGAGTTACAGCTTTCCCCTCAATAAGCCTTTCGCTAAAACAGTTCTTGTGGAATTGGCAAGTGATATTTGGAAGCCCATAGAGGGCTAGGGTGAAAAATGAAATATCCTCACATGAAATCTGGAAAGAAGCATTCCTAAGAACTGCTTAGTGTTCTGTTAATTCATCTCACAGAGTTACATCTGTATTTCGTGGATCTCTTTGCTAGCCTTATTTCTGTGGAATCTGAGAACAGATATTTGGGATCCCTTTGGAGACTATAGGGCCAAAGGAAATATCCTCCGATAACAAAGAGAAAGAAGCTTTCTGAGAAACTTCTTTGTGTTCTGTGAAATCTTCTCACAGAGTTACAGTTTTCCCCTCAATAAGCCTTTCGCTAAGACAGTTCTTCTAGAATTGGCAAAGTGATATTTGCATGCCCATAGAGGGTTATGGTGAAAAAGGAAATATCCTCAGATGAAATCTGGAAAGAAGCTTTCTGAGAAACTGCTTAGTGTTCTGTTAATTCATCTCACAGAGTTACATCTGTATTTCCTGGATCTCTTTGCTAGCCTTATTTCTGTGGAATCTGAGAACAGATATTTCGGATCCCTTTGAAGACTATAGGGCCAAAGGAAATATCCTCCGATAACAAAGAGAAAGAAGCTTTCTGAGAAACTTCTTTGTGTTCTGTGAAATCATCTCAGAGAGTTACAACTTTCCCCTCAGTAAGACTTTCGCTAAGACAGTTCTTGTGGAATTGGCAAAGTGATATTGGGAAGCCCCTAGAGGGCGTTGGTGAAAAAGGAAATATCCTCCGATGAAATCTGGAAAGAAGCTTTCTGAGAAACTGCTGAGTGTTCTTTTAATTCATATCACAGAGTTACATCTGTATTTCGTGGATCTCTTTGCTAGCCTTATTTCTGTGGAATCTGAGAACAGATATTTCCGATCCCTTTGGAGACTATAGGGCCAAACGAAATATCCTCCGATAACAAAGAGAAAGAAGATTTCTGAGAAACTTCTTTGTGTTCTGTGAAATCATCTCACAGAGTTACAGCTTTCCCCTCAAGAAGCCTTTCGCTAAGACAGTTCTTGTGGAATTGGCAAAGTGATATTCGGAAGCCCATAGAGGGCAATCGTGAAAAAGGAAATATCCTCAGATGAAATCTGGAAAGAATCTTTCTGAGAAACTTCTTAGTGTTCTGTTAATTCCTCTCAACGAGTTACATCTGTATTTCGTGGATCCCTTTGCCAGCCTTATTTCTTTGGAATCTGAGAAGAGATATTTCGGATCCCTTTGGAGACTATAGGGCCAAAGGAAATATCCTGGGATAAGAAAAAAGAAAGAAGCTTTCTGAGAAACTTCTTTGTGTTCTGTGAAATCATCTCAGAGAGTTACAGCTTTCCCCTCTAGAAGCCTTTCCCTAAGACAGTTCTTGTGGAATTGGCAAAGTGATATTTGGAAGCCCATAGAGCGCTATGGTGAAAAAGGAAATATCCTCAGACGAATTCTGGAAAGAAGCTTTCTGAGAAACTGCTTAGTGTTCTGTTAATTCATCTCACAGAGTTACATCTGTATTTCGTGGATCTCTTTGCTAGCCTTATTTCTGTGGAATCTGAGAGCAGATATTCGGATCCCTTTGAAGACTATAGGGCCAAAGGAAATATCATCCGATAACAAAGAGAAAGAAGCTTTCTGAGAAACTTCTTTGTGTTCTGTCAAATCATCTCACAGAAGTACAGCTTTCCATAGAAGAAGCCATTCGCTAAGACAGTTCTTGTGGAATTGGCAAAGTGATATTCGGAAGCCCATAGAGGGCTATGGTGAAAAAGGAAATATCCTCAGATGAAATCTGGAAAGAAGCTTTCTGAGAAACTGCTTAGTGTTCTGTTAATTCATCTCACAGAGTTACATCTGTATTTCCTGGATCTCTTTGCTAGCCTTATTTCTGTGGAATCTGAGAAGAGATATTTCGGATCCCTTTGAAGACTATAGGGCCAAAGGAAATATCTTCCGATAACAAAGAGAAAGAAGCTTTCTCAGAAACTTCGTTATATTCTGTGAAATCATGTCACAGAGTTACAGCTTTCCCTAGAAGAAGCCATTCGCTAAGACAGTTCTTGTGGAATTGGCAAAGTGATATTTGCATGCCCATAGAGGGCTATGGTGAAAAAGGAAATATCCTCAGATGAAATCTGGAAAGAAGCTTTCTGAGAAAGTGCTGACTGTTGTGTTAATTCATCTCACCGAGTTACATCGGTATTTCGTGGTTCTATTTGCTAGCCTTATTTCTGTGGAATCTGAGAACAGATATTTCGGATCCCTTTGAAGACTATAGGGCCAAAGGAAATATCCTCCGATAACAAAGAGAAAGAAGCTTTCTGAGAAACTTCTTTGTGTTCTGTGAAATCATCTCACAGAGTTACATCTGTATTTCGTGGATCTCTTTGCTAGCCTTATTTCTTTGGAATCTGAGAAGAGATATTTCGGATCCCTTTGGAGACTATAGGGCCAAAGGAAATATCCTCCGATAACAAAAAAGAAAGTAGCTTTCTGAGAAACTTCTTTGTGTTCTGTGAAATCATCTCACAGAGTTACAGCTTTCCCCTCAAGAAGGCTCTCGCTAAGACAGTTCTTGTGGAATTGCAAAGTGATATTTGTAAGCCCATAGAGGGCTATGGTGAAAAAGGAAATATCATCAGATGAAATCTGGAAAGAAGATTTCTGAGAAACTGCTTAGTGTTCTCTTAATTCATCTAACCGAGTTACATCTGTATTTCGTGGATCTCTTTGCTAGCCTTATTTCTGTGGAATCTGAGAACAGATATTTCGGATCCCTTTGAAGACTATAGGGCCAAAGGAAATATCCTGTGATAACAAAGAGAAAGAAGATTTCTGAGAAACTTCTTTGTGTTCTGTGTAATCATATCACAGAGTTACAGCTTTCCCCTGAAGAAGCCTTTCGCTAAGAGAGTTCTTGTGGAATTGGCAAAGTGATATTTGGAAGCCCATAGAGGGCTATGGTGAAAAAGGAAATATCCTCAGACGAAATCTGGAAAGAAGCTTTCTGACAAACTGCTTAGTGTTCTGTTAATTCATCTCACAGATTTACATCTGTATTTCGTGGATCTTTGCTAGCCTTATTTCTGCGGAATCTGAGAACAGATATTTCGGATCCCTTTGAAGACGATAGGGCCAAAGGAAATATCCTCCGATAACAAAGAGAAAGAAGCTTTCTGAGAAACTTCTTTGTGTTCTGTGAAATCATCTCACAGAGATACAGCTTTCCCCTCAAGAAGACTCTCGCTAAGACAGTTCTTGTGGAATTAGCAAAGTGATATTGGGAAGCCCATAGAGCGCTATGGTGAAAAAGGAAATATCCTCAGATGAAATCTGGAAAGAAGCTTTCTGAGAAACTGCTTAGAGTACTGTTAATTCATCTCACAGAGTTACATCTGTATTTCGTGGATCTCCTTGCTAGCCTTATTTCTGTGGAATCTGAGAAGAGATATTTCGGATCCCTTTGGAGACTATAGGGCCAAAGGAAATATCCTCCGATAACAAAGAGAAAGAAGCTTTCTGAGAAACTTCTTTGTGTTCTGTGAAATCATGTCAGAGAGTTACAGCTTTCCCCTCAAGAAGCCTTTCCCTAAGACAGTTCTTGTGGAATTGGCAAAGTGATATTTGCATGCCCATAGAGGGTTATGGTGAAAAAGGAAATATCCTCAGATGAAATCTGGAAAGAAGCTTTCTGAGAAACTGCTTAGTGTTCTGTTAATTCATCTCACAGAGTTACATCTGTATTTCCTGGATCTCTTTGCTAGCCTTATTTCTGTGGAATCTGAGAACAGACATTTCGGATCCCTTTGAAGACTATAGGGCCAAAGGAAATATCCTCCGATAACAAAGAGAAAGAAGCTTTCTGAGAAACTTCTTTGTGTTCTGTGAAATCATCTCAGAGAGTTACAACTTTCCCCTCAATAAGACTTTCGCTAAGACAGTTCTTGTGGAATTGGCAAAGTGATATTGGGAAGCCCCTAGAGGGCGTTGGTGAAAAAGGAAATATCCTCAGATGAAATCTGGAAAGAAGCTTTCTGAGAAACTGCTGAGTGTTCTGTTAATTCATATCACAGAGTTACATCTGTATTTCGTGGATCTCTTTGCTAGCCTTATTTCTGTGGAATCTGAGAACAGATATTTCGGATCCCTTTGGAGACTATAGGGCCAAAGGAAATATCCTCCGATAACAAAGAGAAAGAAGATTTCTGAGAAACTTCTTTGTGTTCTGTGAAATCATCTCACAGAGTTACAGCTTTCCCTTCAAGAAGCCTTTCGCTAAGACAGTTCTTGTGGAATTGGCAAAGTGATATTCGGAAGCCCATAGAGGGCAATCGTGAAAAAGGAAATATCCTCAGATGAAATCTGGAAAGAAGCTTTCTGAGAAACTGCTTAGTGTTCTGTTAATTCATCTCACAGAGTTACATCTGTATTTCGTGGATCTCTTTGCTAGCCTTATTTCTGTGGAATCTGAGAACAGATATTTCGGATCCCTTTGGAGACTATAGGGCCAAAGGAAATATCCTCCGATAACAAAGAGAAAGAAGCTTTCTGAGAAACTTCTTTGTGTTCTGTGAAATCATCTCACAGAGTTACAGCTTTCCCCTCAAGAAGCCTTTCGCTAAGACAGTTCTTGTGGAATTGGCAAAGTGATAGTGGGAAGCCCATAGAGGGCTATGGTGAAAAAGGAAATATCCTCAGACGAAATCTGGAAAGAAGCTTTCTGAGAAACTGCTTAGTGTTCTGTTAATTCATCTCACAGAGTTACATCTGTATTTCGTGGATCTCTTTGCTAGCCTTATTTCTGTGGAATCTGAGAACAGATATTTCGGATCCCTTTGAAGACTATAGGGCCAAAGGAAATATCCTCCGATAACAAAGAGAAAGAAGCTTTCTGAGAAACTTCTTTGTGTTCTGTCAAATCATCTCACAGAAGAACAGCTTTCCATAGAAGAAGCCATTCGCTAAGACAGTTCTTGTGGAATTGGCAAAGTGATATTTGGAAGCCCATAGAGGGCTATGGTGAAAAAGGAAATATCCTCAGATGAAATCTGGAAAGAAGCTTTCTGAGAAACTGCTTAGTGTTCTGTTAATTCATCTCACAGAGTTACATCTGTATTTCGTGGATCTCTTTGCTAGCCTTATTTCTGTGGGATCTGAGAAAAGATATTTCGGATCCCTTTGAAGACTATAGGGCCAAAGGAAATATCTTCCGATAACAAAGAGAAAGAAGCTTTCTGAGAAATTTCTTTATGTTCTGTGAAATCATCTCACAGAGGTACAGCTTTCCCTAGAAGAAGCCATTCGCTAAGACAGTTCTTGTGTAATTGGCAAAGTGATATTTGCCTGCCCATAGAGGGCTATGGTGAAAAAGGAAATATCCTCAGATGAAATATGGAAAGAAGCTTTCTGAGAAACTGCTTAGTGTTCTGTTAATTCATCTCACAATGTTACATCTGTATTTCGTGGATCTCTTTGCTAGCCTTATTTCTGTGGAATCTGAGAACAGATATTTCGGATCCCTTTGAAGACTATAGGACCAAAGGAAATATCCTCCGATAACAAAGAGAAAGAAGCTTTCTGAGAAACTTCTTTGTGTTCTGTGAAATCATCTCACAGAGTTACAGCTTTCCCCTCAATAAGCCTTTCGCTATAACAGTTCTTGTGGAATTGGCAAAGTGATATTTGGAAGCCCATAGAGGGCTAGGGTGAAAAATGAAATATCCTCACATGAAATCTGGAAAGATGCATTCCTAAGAACTGCTTAGTGTTCTGTTAATTCATCTCACAGAGTTACATCTGTATTTCGTGGATCTCTTTGCTAGCCGTATTTCTGTGGAATCTAAGAACAGATATTTCGGATCCCTTTGGAGACTATAGGGCCAAAGGAAATATCCTCCGATAACAAAGAGAAAAAAGCTTTCTGAGAAACTTCTTTGTGTTCCGTGAAATCATCTCACAGAGTTAGAGCTTTCCCCTCAAGAAGCCTTTTGCTAAGACAGTTCTTGTGGAATTGGCAATGTGATATTTGGAAGCCCATAGAGGGCTATGGTGAAAAAGGAAATATCCTCAGATGAAATCTGGAAAGAAGCTTTCTGAGAAACTGCTGAGTGTTCTGTTAATTCATATCACAGAGTTACATCTGTATTTCGTGGATCTCTTTGCTAGCCTTATTTCTGTGGAATCTGAGAACAGATATTTCGGATCCCTTTGGAGACTATAGGGCCAAAGGAAATATCCTCCGATAACAAAGAGAAAGAAGATTTCTGAGAAACTTCTTTGTGTTCTGTGAAATCATCTCACAGAGTTACAGCTTTCCCCTCAAGAAGCCTTTCGCTAAGACAGTTCTTGTGGAATTGGCAAAGTGATATTCGGAAGCCCATAGAGGGCAATCGTGAAAAAGGAAATATCCTCAGATGAAATCTGGAAAGAAGCTTTCTGAGAAACTGCTTAGTGTTCTGTTAATTCATCTCACAGAGTTACATCTGTATTTCGTGGATCTCTTTGCTAGCCTTATTTCTGTGGAATCTGAGAACAGATATTTCGGATCCCTTTGGAGACTATAGGGCCAAAGGAAATATCCTCCGATAACAAAGAGAAAGAAGCTTTCTGAGAAACTTCTTTGTGTTCTGTGAAATCATCTCACAGAGTTACAGCTTTCCCCTCAAGAAGCCTTTCGCTAAGACAGTTCTTGTGGAATTGGCAAAGTGATAGTGGGAAGCCCATAGAGGGCTATGGTGAAAAAGGAAATATCCTCAGACGAAATCTGGAAAGCAGCTTTCTGAGAAACTGCTTAGTGTTCTGTTAATTCATCTCACAGAGTTACATCTGTATTTCGTGGATCTCTTTGCTAGCCTTATTTCTGTGGAATCTGAGAACAGATATTTCGGATCCCTTTGAAGACTATAGGGCCAAAGGAAATATACTCCGATAACAAAGAGAAAGAAGCTTTCTGAGAAACTTCTTTGTGTTCTGTCAAATCATCTCACAGAAGAACAGCTTTCCATAGAAGAAGCCATTCGCTAAGACAGTTCTTGTGGAATTGGCAAAGTGATATTTGGAAGCCCATAGAGGGCTATGGTGAAAAAGGAAATATCCTCAGATGAAATCTGGAAAGAAGCTTTCTGAGAAACTGCTTAGTGTTCTGTTAATTCATCTCACAGAGTTACATCTGTATTTCGTGGATCTCTCTGCTAGCCTTATTTCTGTGGGATCTGAGAAGAGATATTTCGGATCCCTTTGAAGACTATAGGTCCAAAGGAAATATCTTCCGATAACAAAGAGAAAGAAGCTTTCTGAGAAATTTCTTTATGTTCTGTGAAATCATCTCACAGAGGTACAGCTTTCCCTAGAAGAAGCCATTCGCTAAGACAGTTCTTGTGTAATTGGCAAAGTGATATTTGCATGCCCATAGAGGGCTATGGTGAAAAAGGAAATATCCTCAGATGAAATATGGAAAGAAGCTTTCTGAGAAACTACTTAGTGTTCTGTTAATTCATCTCACAATGTTACATCTGTATTTCGTGGATCTCTTTGCTAGCCTTATTTCTGTGGAATCTGAGAACAGATATTTCGGATCCCTTTGAAGACTATAGGACCAAAGGAAATATCCTCCGATAACAAAGAGAAAGAAGCTTTCTGAGAAACTTCTTTGTGTTCTGTGAAATCATCTCACAGAGTTACAGCTTTCCCCTCAATAAGCCTTTCGCTAAAACAGTTCTTGTGGAATTGGCAAAGTGATATTTGGAAGCCCATAGAGGGCTAGGGTGAAAAATGAAATATCCTCACATGAAATCTGGAAAGAAGCATTCCTAAGAACTGCTTAGTGTTCTGTTAATTCATCTCACAGAGTTACATCTGTATTTCGTGGATATCTTTGCTAGCCATATTTCTGTGGAATCTGAAAACAGATATTTCGGATCCCTTTAGACTACAGGGTAAAAGGAAATATCCTCCGATAACAAAGAGAAAGAAGCTCTCTGAGAAACTTCTTTGTGTTCCGTGAAATCATCTCACAGAGTTAGAGCTTTCCCCTCAAGAAGCCTTTTGCTAAGACAGTTCTTGTGGAATTGGCAAAGTGATATTTGGATGCCCATAGAGGGCTATGGTGAAAAAGGAAATATCCTCAGACGAAATCTGGAAAGAAGCTTTCTGAGAAACTGCTCAGTGTTCTGTTAATTCATCTCACAGAGTTACATCTGTATTTCGTGGATTTCTTTGCTAGCCTTATTTCTGTGGAATCTGAGAACAGATATTTCGGATCCTATTGAAGACTACAGGGCCAAAGGAAATATCCTCCGATAACACAGACAAAGAAGCTTTCTGAGAAACTTCTTTGTGTTCTGTGAAATCATCTCACAGAGTTACTGCTTACCCCTCAACAAGCCTTTCGCTAAGCCAGTTCTTGTGGAATTGGCAAAGTGATATTGGGAAGCCCTTAGAGGGCTATGGTGAAAAAGGAAATATTCTCAGTTGAAATCTGGAAAGAGGCATTCCGAGAAACTGCTTAGTGTTCTGTTAATTCATCTCACAGAGTTACATCTGTATTTCGTGGATCTCTTTGCTAGCCTTATTTCTGCGGAATCTGAGAACAGATATTACGGATCCCTTTGAAGATCATAGGGCCAAAGGAAATATCGTCCGATAACAAAGAGAAAGAAGCTTTCTGAGAAACTTCTTTGTGTTCTGTGAAATCATCTCACAGAGTTACAGCTTTCCCCTCAAGAAGCCTTTCGCTAAGACAGTTCTTGTGGAATTGGCAAAGTGATAGTGGGAAGCCCATAGAGGGCTATGGTGAAAAAGGAAATATCCTCAGACGAAATCTGGAAAGCAGCTTTCTGAGAAACTGCTTAGTGTTCTGTTAATTCATCTCACAGAGTTACATCTGTATTTCGTGGATCTCTTTGCTAGCCTTATTTCTGTGGAATCTGAGAACAGATATTTCGGATCCCTTTGAAGACTATAGGGCCAAAGGAAATATACTCCGATAACAAAGAGAAAGAAGCTTTCTGAGAAACTTCTTTGTGTTCTGTCAAATCATCTCACAGAAGAACAGCTTTCCATAGAAGAAGCCATTCGCTAAGACAGTTCTTGTGGAATTGGCAAAGTGATATTTGGAAGCCCATAGAGGGCTATGGTGAAAAAGGAAATATCCTCAGATGAAATCTGGAAAGAAGCTTTCTGAGAAACTGCTTAGTGTTCTGTTAATTCATCTCACAGAGTTACATCTGTATTTCGTGGATCTCTCTGCTAGCCTTATTTCTGTGGGATCTGAGAAGAGATATTTCGGATCCCTTTGAAGACTATAGGTCCAAAGGAAATATCTTCCGATAACAAAGAGAAAGAAGCTTTCTGAGAAATTTCTTTATGTTCTGTGAAATCATCTCACAGAGGTACAGCTTTCCCTAGAAGAAGCCATTCGCTAAGACAGTTCTTGTGTAATTGGCAAAGTGATATTTGCATGCCCATAGAGGGCTATGGTGAAAAAGGAAATATCCTCAGATGAAATATGGAAAGAAGCTTTCTGAGAAACTACTTAGTGTTCTGTTAATTCATCTCACAATGTTACATCTGTATTTCGTGGATCTCTTTGCTAGCCTTATTTCTGTGGAATCTGAGAACAGATATTTCGGATCCCTTTGAAGACTATAGGACCAAAGGAAATATCCTCCGATAACAAAGAGAAAGAAGCTTTCTGAGAAACTTCTTTGTGTTCTGTGAAATCATCTCACAGAGTTACAGCTTTCCCCTCAATAAGCCTTTCGCTAAAACAGTTCTTGTGGAATTGGCAAAGTGATATTTGGAAGCCCATAGAGGGCTAGGGTGAAAAATGAAATATCCTCACATGAAATCTGGAAAGAAGCATTCCTAAGAACTGCTTAGTGTTCTGTTAATTCATCTCACAGAGTTACATCTGTATTTCGTGGATATCTTTGCTAGCCATATTTCTGTGGAATCTGAAAACAGATATTTCGGATCCCTTTAGACTACAGGGTAAAAGGAAATATCCTCCGATAACAAAGAGAAAGAAGCTCTCTGAGAAACTTCTTTGTGTTCCGTGAAATCATCTCACAGAGTTAGAGCTTTCCCCTCAAGAAGCCTTTTGCTAAGACAGTTCTTGTGGAATTGGCAAAGTGATATTTGGATGCCCATAGAGGGCTATGGTGAAAAAGGAAATATCCTCAGACGAAATCTGGAAAGAAGCTTTCTGAGAAACTGCTCAGTGTTCAGTTAATTCATCTCACAGAGTTACATCTGTATTTCGTGGATTTCTTTGCTAGCCTTATTTCTGTGGAATCTGAGAACAGATATTTCGGATCCTATTGAAGACTACAGGGCCAAAGGAAATATCCTCCGATAACACAGACAAAGAAGCTTTCTGAGAAACTTCTTTGTGTTCTGTGAAATCATCTCACAGAGTTACTGCTTACCCCTCAACAAGCCTTTCGCTAAGCCAGTTCTTGTGGAATTGGCAAAGTGATATTGGGAAGCCCTTAGAGGGCTATGGTGAAAAAGGAAATATTCTCAGTTGAAATCTGGAAAGAGGCATTCCGAGAAACTGCGTAGTGTTCTGTTAATTCATCTCACAGAGTTACATCTGTATTTCGTGGATCTCTTTGCTAGCCTTATTTCTGCGGAATCTGAGAACAGATATTACGGATCCCTTTGAAGATCATAGGGCCAAAGGAAATATCGTCCGATAACAAAGAGAAAGAAGCTTTCTGAGAAACTTCTTTGTGTTCTGTGAAATCATCTCACAGAGTTACAGATTTCCCCTCAAGAAGCCTTTCGCTAAGACAGTTCTTGTGGAATTGGCAAAGTGATAGTTTGGAAGCCCATAGAGGGCTATGGTGAAAAAGGAAATATCCTCAGATGAAATCTGGAAAGAAGCTTTCTGAGAAACTGCTGAGTGTTCTGTTCATTCATCTCACAGAGTTCCATCTGTATTTCGTGGATCTCTTTGCTAGCCTTATATCTGTGGAATCTGAGAACAGATATTTCGGATCCCATTGAAGACTATAGGGCCAAAGGAAATATCCTCTGATAACAAAGAGAAAGAAGCTTTCTGAGAAACTTCTTTGTGTTCTGTGAAATCATCTCACAGAGTTACAGCTTTCCTCTCAAGAAGCCTTTCGCTAAGACATTTCTTGTGGAATTGCAAAGAGATATTTGGAAGCCCATAGATGGCTATGGTGAAAAAGGAAATATCCTCAGATGAAATCTGGAAAGAAGCTTTCTGTGAAACTGCTTAGTGTTCTGTTAATTCATCTCACAGAGTTACATCTGTATTTCGTGGATCTCTTTGCTAGCCTTATTTCTGTGGAATCTGAGAACAGATATTTCGGATCCCTGTGACGACCATAGGGCCAAACGAAATATACGCCGATAACAAAGAGAAAGAAGCTTTCTGAGAAACTTCTTTGTGTTCTGTGAAATCATCTCACAGAGTTACAGCTTTCCCCCCAAGAAGCCTTTCGCTAAGACAGTTCTTGTGGAATTGGCAAAGTGATATTTCGATGCCCATAGAAGGCTGTGGTGAAAAAGGAAATATCCTCAGATGAAATCTGGAAAGAAGCTTTCTGAGAAACTGCTTAGTGTTCTGTTAATTCATCTCACCGAGTTACATCTGTATTTCGTGGATGTCTTTGCTAGACTTATTTCTGTGGAATCTGAGAACAGATATTTCGGATCCCTTTGAAGACTATTGGGACAAAGGAAATATCCTGCGATAACAAAGAGAAAAAGCTTTCTGAGAAACTTCTTTGTGTTCTGTGAAATCATCTCACAGAGATACAGCTTTCCCCTCAAGAAGCCTTTCGCTAAGACAGTTCTTGTGGAATTGGCAAAGTGATATTGGGAAGCCCATAGAGGGCTATGGTGAAAAAGGAAATATCCTCAGTTGAAATCTGAAAAGAAGCTTTCTGAGAAACTGCTTAAAGTTCTGTTAATTCACCTCACAGAGTTACATCTGTATTTCGTGGATCTCTTTAGTAGCCTTATTTCTGTGGAATCTGAGAACAGATATTTCGGATCCCTTTGAAGACTATAGGGCCAAAGTAAATATCCTCCGATAACATAGAGAAAGAAGCTTTCTGAGAAACTACTTTGTGTTCTGTGAAATCATCTCAGAGAGTTACAGCTTTCCCCTGAAGAAGCCTTTCGCTAAGACAGTTCTTGTGGAATTGGCAAAGTGATATTTGGAAGCCCGTAGAGTGCTATGGTGAAAAAGGGAATATCCTGAGATGAAATCTGGAAAGAACCTTTCTGAGAAACTGCTTAGTGTTCTGTTAATTCATCTCATAGAGTTACATCTGTATTTCCTGGATCTCTTTGCTAGCCTTATTTCTGTGGAATCTGAGAACAGATATTTCGGATCCCTTTGAAGACTATAGGGCCAAAGGAAATATCCTCCGATAACAAAGAGAAAGAAGCTTTCTGAGAAACTTCTTTGTGTTCTGTGAAATCATCTCACAGAGTTACAGCTTTCCCCTCAACAAGACGTTCACTAAGCCAGTTCTTGTGGAATTGGAAAAGTGATATTGGGAAGCCCATAGAGGGCTATGGTGAAAAAGGAAATATCCTCAGTTGAAATCTGGAAAGAAGATTTCTGAGAAACTGCTTAGTGTTCTGTTAATTCATCTCACACAGTTACATCTGTATTTCGTGGATCTCTTTGCTAGCCTTATTTCTGTGGAATCGGAGAACAGATATTTCGGATCCCTTTGAAGACTATAGGGCCAAAGGAAATATCCTCCGATAACAAAGAGAAAGAAGCTTTCTGAGAAACTTCTTTGTGTTCTGTGAAATCATCTCAGAGAGTTACAGCTTTCCCCTCAACAAGCCTTTCGCTAAGACAGTTCTTGTGGAATTGGCAAAGTGATATTGGGAAGCCCATAGAGGGCTAAGGTGAAAAAGGAAATATCCTCAGATGAAATCTGGAAAGAAGTTTTCTGAGAAACTGCTTAGTGTTCTGTTAATTCATCTCACAGAGTTACATCTGTATTTCGTGGATGTCTTTGCTAGCCTTATTTCTGGGGAAAGTGAGAACAGATATTTCTGATCCCTTTGGAGAATATAGGGCCAAAGGAAATATCCAACGATAACAAAGAGAAAGAAGCTTTCTGAGAATCTACTTTGTGTTCTGTGTAATCATCCCAGAGAGTTACAGCTTTCCCCTCATAAAGCCTTTCGCAAAGACAGTTCTTGTGGAATTGGCAAAGTGATATTTGGAAGCCCATAGAGGGCTATGGTGAAAAAGGAAATATCCTCAGATGAAATCTGGAAAGAACCTTTCTGAGAAACTGCTTAGTGTTCTGTTAATTCATCTCACAGAGTTACATCTGTATTTCCTGGATCTCTTTGCTAGCCTTATTTCTGTGGAATCTGAGAACAGATATATCGGATCCCTTTGAAGACTATAGGGCCAAAGGAAATATGCTCCGATAACAAAGAGAAAGAAGCTTTCTGAGAAACTTCTTTGTATTCTGTGAAATCATCTCACAGTGTTACAGCTTTCCCCTCAAGAAGCCTTTTGCTAAGACAGTTCTTGTGGAATTGGCAAAGTGATATTTGGAAGCCCATAGAGGGCTATGGTGAAAAAGGAAATACCCTCAGACGAAATCTGGAAAGAAGCTTTCTGATTAACTGCTTAGTGTTCTGTTAATTCATCTCACAGAGTTACATCTGTATTTCGTGGATCTCTTTGCAAGCCTTATTTCTGTGGAATCTGAGAACAGATATTTCGGATCCCTTTGAAGACTATAGGGCCAAAGGAAATATCCTGTGATAACAAAGAGAAAGAAGCTTTCTGAGAAACTTCTTTGTGTTCTGTGAAATCATCTCACAGAGTTAGTGCTTTCCCTTCAAGAAGCCTTTTGCCAAGACAGTTCTTGTGGAATTGGCAAAGTGATATTGGGAAGCCCATAGAGGGCTATGGTGAAAAAGGAAATATCCTCAGACGAAATCTGGAAAGAGGCATTCCGAGAAACTGCTTAGTGTTCTGTTAATTCATCTCACAGAGTTACATCTGTATTTCGTGGATCTCTTTGCTAGCCTTATTTCTGCGGAATCTGAGAACAGATATTACGGATCCCTTTGAAGATCATAGGGCCAAAGGAAATATCGTCCGATAACAAAGAGAAAGAAGCTTTCTGAGAAACTTCTTTGTGTTCTGTGAAATCATCTCACAGAGTTACAGATTTCCCCTCAAGAAGCCTTTCGCTAAGACAGTTCTTGTGGAATTGGCAAAGTGATAGTTTGGAAGCCCATAGAGGGCTATGGTGAAAAAGGAAATATCCTCAGATGAAATCTGGAAAGAAGCTTTCTGAGAAACTGCTGAGTGTTCTGTTCATTCATCTCACAGAGTTACATCTGTATTTCGTGGATCTCTTTGCTAGCCTTATATCTGTGGAATCTGAGAACAGATATTTCGGATCCCTTTGAAGACTATAGGGCCAAAGGAAATATCCTCTGATAACAAAGAGAAAGAAGCTTTCTGAGAAACTTCTTTGTGTTCTGTGAAATCATCTCACAGAGTTACAGCTTTCCTCTCAAGAAGCCTTTCGCTAAGACATTTCTTGTGGAATTGCAAAGAGATATTTGGAAGCCCATAGATGGCTATGGTGAAAAAGGAAATATCCTCAGATGAAATCTGGAAAGAAGCTTTCTGTGAAACTGCTTAGTGTTCTGTTAATTCATCTCACAGAGTTACATCTGTATTTCGTGGATCTCTTTGCTAGCCTTATTTCTGTGGAATCTGAGAACAGATATTTCGGATCCCTGTGACGACCATAGGGCCAAACGAAATATACTCCGATAACAAAGAGAAAGAAGCTTTCTGAGAAACTTCTTTGTGTTCTGTGAAATCATCTCACAGAGTTACAGCTTTCCCCCCAAGAAGCCTTTCGCTAAGACAGTTCTTGTGGAATTGGCAAAGTGATATTTCGATGCCCATAGAAGGCTGTGGTGAAAAAGGAAATATCCTCAGATGAAATCTGGAAAGAAGCTTTCTGAGAAACTGCTTAGTGTTCTGTTAATTCATCTCACCGAGTTACATCTGTATTTCGTGGATGTCTTTGCTAGACTTATTTCTGTGGAATCTGAGAACAGATATTTCGGATCCCTTTGAAGACTATTGGGACAAAGGAAATATCCTGCGATAACAAAGAGAAAAAGCTTTCTGAGAAACTTCTTTGTGTTCTGTGAAATCATCTCACAGAGATACAGCTTTCCCCTCAAGAAGCCTTTCGCTAAGACAGTTCTTGTGGAATTGGCAAAGTGATATTGGGAAGCCCATAGAGGGCTATGGTGAAAAAGGAAATATCCTCAGTTGAAATCTGAAAAGAAGCTTTCTGAGAAACTGCTTAAAGTTCTGTTAATTCACCTCACAGAGTTACATCTGTATTTCGTGGATCTCTTTAGTAGCCTTATTTCTGTGGAATCTGAGAACAGATATTTCGGATCCCTTTGAAGACTATAGGGCCAAAGTAAATATCCTCCGATAACATAGAGAAAGAAGCTTTCTGAGAAACTACTTTGTGTTCTGTGAAATCATCTCAGAGAGTTACAGCTTTCCCCTGAAGAAGCCTTTCGCTAAGACAGTTCTTGTGGAATTGGCAAAGTGATATTTGGAAGCCCGTAGAGTGCTATGGTGAAAAAGGGAATATCCTGAGATGAAATCTGGAAAGAACCTTTCTGAGAAACTGCTTAGTGTTCTGTTAATTCATCTCATAGAGTTACATCTGTATTTCCTGGATCTCTTTGCTAGCCTTATTTCTGTGGAATCTGAGAACAGATATTTCGGATCCCTTTGAAGACTATAGGGCCAAAGGAAATATCCTCCTATAACAAAGACAAAGAAGCTTTCTGAGAAACTTCTTTGTGTTCTGTGAAATCATCTCACAGAGTTACAGCTTTCCCCTCAACAAGACGTTCACTAAGCCAGTTCTTGTGGAATTGGAAAAGTGATATTGGGAAGCCCATAGAGGGCTATGGTGAAAAAGGAAATATCCTCAGTTGAAATCTGGAAAGAAGATTTCTGAGAAACTGCTTAGTGTTCTGTTAATTCATCTCACACAGTTACATCTGTATTTCGTGGATCTCTTTGCTAGCCTTATTTCTGTGGAATCGGAGAACAGATATTTCGGATCCCTTTGAAGACTATAGGGCCAAAGGAAATATCCTCCGATAACAAAGAGAAAGAAGCTTTCTGAGAAACTTCTTTGTGTTCTGTGAAATCATCTCAGAGAGTTACAGCTTTCCCCTCAACAAGCCTTTCGCTAAGACAGTTCTTGTGGAATTGGCAAAGTGATATTGGGAAGCCCATAGAGGGCTAAGGTGAAATAGGAAATATCCTCAGATGAAATCTGGAAAGAAGTTTTCTGAGAAACTGCTTAGTGTTCTGTTAATTCATCTCACAGAGTTACATCTGTATTTCGTGGATGTCTTTGCTAGCCTTATTTCTGGGGAAAGTGAGAACAGATATTTCTGATCCCTTTGGAGAATATAGGGCCAAAGGAAATATCCAACGATAACAAAGAGAAAGAAGCTTTCTGAGAATCTACTTTGTGTTCTGTGTAATCATCCCAGAGAGTTACAGCTTTCCCCTCATAAAGCCTTTCGCAAAGACAGTTCTTGTGGAATTGGCAAAGTGATATTTGGAAGCCCATAGAGGGCTATGGTGAAAAAGGAAATATCCTCAGATGAAATCTGGAAAGAACCTTTCTGAGAAACTGCTTAGTGTTCTGTTAATTCATCTCACAGAGTTACATCTGTGTTTCCTGGATCTCTTTGCTAGCCTTATTTCTGTGGAATCTGAGAACAGATATATCGGATCCCTTTGAAGACTATAGGGCCAAAGGAAATATGCTCCGATAACAAAGAGAAAGAAGCTTTCTGAGAAACTTCTTTGTATTCTGTGAAATCATCTCACAGTGTTACAGCTTTCCCCTCAAGAAGCCTTTTGCTAAGACAGTTCTTGTGGAATTGGCAAAGTGATATTTGGAAGCCCATAGAGGGCTATGGTGAAAAAGGAAATACCCTCAGACGAAATCTGGAAAGAAGCTTTCTGATTAACTGCTTAGTGTTCTGTTAATTCATCTCACAGAGTTACATCTGTATTTCGTGGATCTCTTTGCAAGCCTTATTTCTGTGGAATCTGAGAACAGATATTTCGGATCCCTTTGAAGACTATAGGGCCAAAGGAAATATCCTGTGATAACAAAGAGAAAGAAGCTTTCTGAGAAACTTCTTTGTGTTCTGTGAAATCATCTCACAGAGTTAGTGCTTTCCCTTCAAGAAGCCTTTTGCCAAGACAGTTCTTGTGGAATTGGCAAAGTGATATTGGGAAGCCCATAGAGGGCTATGGTGAAAAAGGAAATATCCTCAGACGAAATCTGGAAAGAAGCTTTCTGAGAAACTGCTTAGTGTTCTGTTAATTCATCTCACAGAGTTACATCTGTATTTCGTGGATCTCTTTGCTAGCCTTATTTCTGTGGAATCTGAGAACAGATATTTCGGATCCCTTTGAAGACTATAGGGCCAAAGGAAATATCCTCCGATAACAAAGTGAAAGAAGCCTTCTGAGAAACTTCTTTGTGTTTTGTGAAATCATCTCACAGAGTTACAGCTTTCCCCCCAAGAAGCCTTTCCCTAAGACAGTTCTTGTGGAATTGGCAAAGTGATATTGGGAAGCCCATAGAGGGCTATGGTGAAAAAGAAAATATCCTCAGATGAAATCTGGAAAGAAGCTTTCTGAGAAACTGCTTAGTGTTCTGTTAATTCATCTCACAGAGTTACATCTGTATTTCGTGGATCTCTTTGCTAGCCTTATTTCTGTGGAATCTGAGAACAGATATTTCGGTTCCCATTGAAGACTATAGGGCCAAAGGAAATATCCTCCGATAACAAAGAGAAAGAAGCTTTCTGAGAAACTTCTTTGTGTTCTGTGAAATCATCTCACAGAGTTACAGCTTTCCCCTCAAGAAGCCTTTCGCTAAGACATTTCTCGTGGAATTGGCAAAGTGATATTTGGAAGCCCATAGAGGGCTATGGTGAAAAAGGAAATATCCTCAGATGAAATCTGGAAAGAAGCTTTCTGAGAAACTGCTTACTGTTCTGTTAATTCATCTCACAGAGTTACATCTGTATTTCGTGGATCTCTTTGCTAGCCTTATTTCTGTGGTATCTGAGAACAGATATTTCGGATCCCTTTGCAGACTATAGGGCCAAAGGAAATATCCTCCGATAACAAAGAGAAAGAAGCTTTCTGAGAAACTTGTTTGTGTTCTGTGAAATCATCTCACAGAGTTACAGCTTTCCCCTCAAGAAGCCTTTCGCTAAGACAGTTCTTGTGGAATTGGCAAAGTGATATTGGGAAGCCCATAGAGGGCTATGGTGAAAAAGGAAATATCCTCAGACGAAATCTGGAAAGAAGCTTTCTGAGAAACTGCTTAGTGTTCTGTTAATTCATCTCACAGAGTTACATCAGTAATTCGTGAATCTCTTTGCTAGCCTTATTTCTGTGGAATCTGAGAACAGATATTTCGGATCCCTTTGAAGATTATAGGGCCAAAGGAAATATCCTCCGATAACAAAGAGAAAGAAGCTTTCTGAGAAACTTCTTAGTGTTCCGTGAAATCATCTCACAGAGTTAGAGCTTTCCTCTCAAGAAGCCTTTTGCTAAGACAGTTCTTGTGGAATTGGGAAAGTGATATTTGGAAGCCCCTAGAGGGCCAGGGTGAAAAAGGAAATATCCTCAGATGAAATCTGGAAGGAAGCTTTCTGAGAAACTGCTGAGTGTTCTGTTAATTCCTCTCACAGAGTTACATCTGTATTTCGTGGATCTCTTTGCTAGCTTTATTTCTGTGGAATCTGAGAACAGATATTTCGGATCCCATTGAAGACTCTAGGGCCAAAGGAAATATCCTCCGATAACAAAGAGAAAGAAGCTTTCTGAGAAACTTCTTTGTGTTCTGTGAAATCATCTCACAGAGTTACAGCTTTCCCCTCAAGAAGCCTTTCGCTAAGACAGTTCTTGTGGAATTGGCAAAGTGATATTTGGAAGCCCATAGAGGGCTATGGTGAAAAAGGAAATATCCTCAGATGAAATCTGGAAGGAAGCTTTCTGAGAAACTGCTGAGTGTTCTGTTAATTCATCTCACAGTGTTACATCTGTATTTCGTGGATCTCTTTGCTAGCCTTATTTCTGTGGAATCTGAGAACAGATATTTCGGATCCCATTGAAGACTATAGGGCCAAAGGAAACATCCTCCGATAACAAGGAGAAAGAAGCTTTCTGAGAAACTTCTTTGTGTTCTGTGAAATCATCTCACAGAGTTACAGCTCTCCCCTCAAGAAGCCTTTCGCTAGGACAGTTCTTGTGGAATTGGCAGAGTGATATTCGGAAGCCCATAGGGCTTCGGTGAAAAAGGAAATATCCTCAGATGAAATCTCGAAAGAAGATTTCTGAGAAACTGCTGAGTGTTCTGTTAATTCATCTCACAGAGTTACATCTGTATTTCGTGGATCTCTTTGCTAGCCTTATTTCTGTGGAATCGGAGAACAGATATTTCGAATCCCCTTGAAGACTATAGGGCCAAAGGAAATATCCTCCGATAACAAAGAGAAAGAAGCTTTCTGAGAAACTTCTTTGTGTTCTGTGAAATCATCTCACAGAGTTACAGCTTTCGCCTCAGGAAGCCTTTCGCTAAGACAGTTCTTGTGGAATTGGCAAAGTGATATTTGGAAGCCCTTAGAGGGCTATGGTGAAAAAGGAAATATCCTCAGATGAAATCTGGAAAGAAGCTTTCTGAGAAACTGCTTAGTGTTCTGTTAATTCACCTCACAGAGTTACATCTGTATTTCGTGGATCTCTTTGCTAGCCTTATTTCTTTGGAATCTGAGAACAGATATTTCGGATCCCATTGAAGACTATAGGGCCAAAGGAAATATCCTCCGATAACAAAGAGAAAGAAGCTTTCTGAGAAACTACTTTGTGTAGTGTGAAATCATCTCACAGAGTTACAGCTTTCCCCTCAAGAAGCCTTTCCTTAAGACAGTTCTTGTGGAATTGGCAGAGTGATATTTGGAAGCCCATAGAGGGCTATGGTGAAAAAGGAAATATCCTCAGATGAAATCTGGAAAGAAGCTTTCTGAGAAACTGCTTAGTGTTCTGTTAATTCATCTCACAGAGTTACATCTGTATTTCGTGGATCTCTTTGCTAGCCTTATTTCTTTGGAATCTGAGAACAGATATTTCGGATTCCTATGAAGACTATAGGGTCAAAGGAAATATCCTCCGATAACAAAGAGAAAGAAGCTTAATGAGAAACTTCTTTGTGTTCTGTGAAATCATCTCACAGAGTTACAGCTTTCCCCTCAAGAAGCCTTTCGCTAAGACAGTTCTTGTGGAACTGGCAAAGTGATATTTGGAAGCCCATAGAGGGCTACGGTGAAAAAGGAAATATCCTCACATGAAATCTGGAAAGAAGCTTTCTGAGAAACTGCTTAGTGTTCTGTTAATTCATCTCACAGAGTTACATCTGTATTTCGTGGATCTCTTTGCTAGCCTTATTAATGTGGAATCTGAGAACAGATATTTCGGATCCCATTGAAGACTATAGGGCCAAAGGAAATATCCTCCGATAACAAGAGAAAGAAGCTTTCTGAGAAACTTCTTTGTGTTCTCTGAAATCATCTCACAGAGTTGCAGCTTACCCCTCAAGAAGCCTTTCGCTAAGACAGTTCTTGTGGAATTGGCAAAGTGATATTTGGAAGCCCATAGAGGGCTATGGTGAAAAAGGAAATATCCTCAGATGAAATCTGGAAAGAAGCTTTCTGTGAAACTGCTTAGTGTTCTGTTAATTCATCTCACAGAGTTACATCTGTATTTCGTGGATCTCTTTGCTAGCCTTATTTCTTTGGAATCTGAGAACAGATATTTGGGATTCCATTGAAGACTATAGGGCCAAAGGAAATATCCTCCGATAACAAAGAGAAAGAAGCTTTCTGAGAAACTTCTTTGTGTTCTGTGAAATCATCTCACAGAGTTCCAGCTTTCCCCTCAAGAAACCTTTCGCTAGGACAGTTCTTCTGGTATTGGCAAAGTGATATTTGGAAGCCCATAGAGGGCTATGGTGAAAAAGGAAATATCCTCAGATGAAATCTGGAAGGAAGCTTTCTGAGAAACTGCTGAGTGTTCTGCTAATTCATCTCACAGAGTTACATCTGTATTTCGTGGATCTTTTGCTAGCCTTATATCTGTGGAATCTGAGAACAGATATTTCCGATCCCTTTGAAGACTATAAGGCCAAAGTTAATATCCTCCGAAAACAAAGAGAAAGAAGCTTTCTGAGAAACTTCTTTGTGTTCTCTGAAATCAACTCACAGAGTTACAGCTTTCCCCTCAAGAAGCCTTTCGCTAAGACAGTTCTTGTGGAATTGGCAAAGCGATATTTGGAAGCCCATAGAGGGCTATGGTGAAAAAGGAAATATCCTCAGATGAAATCTGGAAAGAAGCTTTATGAGAAACTGCTTAGTGTTCTGTGAATTCATCTCACAGAGTTACATCTGTATTTCGTGGATCTCTTTGCTAGCCTTATTTCTGTGGAATCTGAGAACAGATATTTCGGATCCCATTGAAGACTATAGGGCCAAAGGAAATATCCTCCGATAACAAAGAGAAAGAAGCTTTCTGAGAAACTTCTTTGTGTTCTGTGAAATCATCTCACAGAGTTACAGCTTTCCCCTCAAGAAGCCTTTTGCTAAGACAGTTCTTGTGGAATTGGGAAAGTGATATTTCGAAGCCCCTAGAGGGCTAGGGTGAAAAAGGAAATATCCTCAGATGAAATCTGGAAGGAAGCTTTCTGAGAAACTGCTTAGTGTTCTGTTAATTCATCTCACAGAGTTACATCTGTATTTCGTGGATCTCTTTGCTAGCTTTATTTCTGTGGAATCTGAGAACAGATATTTCGGATCCCATTGAAGACTATAGGGCCAAAGGAAATATCCTCCGATAACAAAGAGAAAGAAGCTTTCTGAGAAACTTCTTTGTGTTCTGTGAAATCATCTCACAGAGTTACAGCTTTCCCCTCAAGAAGCCTTTCGCTAAGACAGTTCTTGTGGAATTGGCAAAGTGATATTTGGAAGCCCATAGAGGGCTATGGTGAAAAAGGAAATATCCTCAGATGAAATCTGGAAAGAAGCTTTCTGAGAAACTGCTGAGTGTTCTGTTAATTCATCTCACAGAGTTGCATCTGTGTTTCGTGGATCTCTTTGCTAGCTTTATTTCTGTGGAATCTGAGAACAGATATTTCGGATCCCATTGAAGACGATAGGGCCAAAGGAAATATCCTCCGATAACAAAGAGAAAGAAGCTTTCTGAGAAACTTCTTTGTGTTCTGTGAAATCATCTCACAGAGTTACAGCTTTCCCCTCAAGAAGCCTTTCGCTACGACAGTTCTTGTGGAATTGGCAAAGTGATATTTGGAAGCCCACAGAGGGCTATGTTGAAAAAGGAAATATCCTCAGATGAAATCTGGAAAGAAGCTCTCTGAGAAACTGCTTAGTGTTCTGTTAATTCATCTCACAGAGTTACATCTGTATTTCGTGCATCTCTTTGCTAGCTTTATTTCTGTGGATTCTGAGAACAGATATTTCGGATCCCATTGAAGACTATAAGGCCAAAGGAAATATCCTCCGAAAACAAAGAGAAAGAAGCTTTCTGAGAAACTTCTTTGTGTTCTGTGAAATCATCTCACAGAGTTACAGCTTTCCCCTCAAGAAGCCTTTCGCTAAGACAGTTCTTGTGGAATTGGCAAAGTGATATTTGGAAGCCCATAGAGGGCTATGGTGAAAAAGGAAATATCCTCAGATGGAATCTGGAAGGAAGCTTTCTGAGAAACTGCTGAGTGTTCTGTTAATTCATCTCACAGAGTTACATCTGTATTTCGTGGATCTCTTTGCTAGCCTTATATCTGTGGAATCTGAGAACAGATATTTCGGATCCCATTGAAGACTATAGGGCCAAAGGAAATATCCTCCGATAACAAAGAGAAAGAAGCTTTCTGAGAAACTTCTTTGTGTTCTGTGAAATCATCTCACCGAGTTACAGCTTTCCCCTCAAGAAGCCTTTCACTAAGACAGTTCCTGTGGAATTGGCAAAGTGATATTTGGAAGCCCATAGAGGGCTATGGTGAAAAAGGAAATATCCTCAGATGGAATCTGGAAAGAAGCTTTCTGTGAAACTGCTTAGTGTTCTGTTAATTCATCTCACAGAGTTACATCTGTATTTCGTGGATCTCTTTGCTAGCCTTATTTCTTTGGAATCTGAGAACAGATATTTCGGATCCCATTGAAGACTATAGGGCCAAAGGAAATATCCTCCGATAACAAAGAGAAAGAAGCTTTCTGAGAAACTTCTTTGTGTTCTGTGAAATCATCTCACAGAGTTACAGCTTTCCCCTCAAGAAACCTTTCGCTAGGACAGTTCTTCTGGAATTGGCAAAGTGATATTTGGAAGTCCATAGAGGGCTATGGTGAAAAAGGAAATATCCTCAAATGAAATCTGGAAGGAAGCTTTCTGAGAAACTGCTGAGTGTTCTGTTAATTCATCTCACAGAGTTACATCTGTATTTCGTGGATCTCTTTGCTAGCCTTATATCTGTGGAATCTGAGAACAGATATTTCGGATCCCTTTGAAGACTATAGGGCCAAAGTTAATATCCTCCGATAACAAAGAGAAAGAAGCTTTCTGAGAAACTTCTTTGTGTTCTGTGAAATCATCTCACAGAGTTACAGCTTTCCCCTCAAGAAGCCTTTCGCTAAGACAGTTCTTGTGGAATTGGCAAAGCGATATTTGGAAGCCCATAGAGGGCTATGGTGAAAAAGGAAATATCCTCAGATGAAATCTGGAAAGAAGCTTTATGAGAAACTGCTTAGTGTTCTGTGAATTCATCTCACAGAGTTACATCTGTATTTCGTGGATCTCATTGCTAGCCTTATTTCTGTGGAATCTGAGAACAGATATTTCGGATCCCTTTGAAGACTAGAGGGCCAAAGGAAATATCCTCCGATAACAAAGAGAAAGAAGCTTTCTGAGAAACTTCTTTGTGTTCTGTGAAATCATCTCACAGAGTTACAGCTTTCCCCTGAAGAAGCCTTTCGCTAAGACAGTTCTTGTGGAATTGTTAAAGTGATATTTGGAAGCCCCTAGAGGGCCAGGGTGAAAAAAAAAATATCCTCAGATGAAATCTGGAAGGAAGCTTTCTGAGAAACTGCTGAGTGTTCTGTTAATTCATCTCACAGAGTTACATCTGTATTTCGTGGATCTCTTTGATAGCTTTATTTCTGTGGAAATGAGAACAGATATTTCGGATCCCATTGAAGACTATAGGGCCAAAGGAAATGTCCTCCGATAACAAAGAGAAAGAAGCTTTCTGAGAAACTTCGTGTTCTCTGAAATCATCTCACAGAGTTACAGCTTTCCCCTCAAGAAGCCTTTCGCTAAGACAGTTCTTGTGGAATTGGCAAAGTGATATTTGGAAGCCCATAGAGGGCTATGGTGAAAAAGGAAATATCCTCAGATGAAATCTGGAAGGAAGCTTTCTGAGAAACTGCTGAGTGTTCTGTTAATTCATCTCACAGAGTTACATCTGTATTTCGTGGATCTCTTTGCTAGCCTTATTTCTGTGGAATCTGAGAACAGATATTTCGGATCCCATTGAAGACTATAGGGCCAAAGGAAACATCCTCCGATAACAAAGAGAAAGAAGCTTTCTGAGAAACTTCTTTGTGTTCTGTGAAATCACCTCACAGAGTTACAGCTTTCCCCTCAAGAAGCCTTTCGCTAAGACAGTTCTTGTGGAATTGGCAGAGTGATATTTGGAAGCCCATAGAGGGCTACGGTGAAAAAGGAAATATCCTCAGATGAAATCTGGAAAGAAGATTTCTGAGAAACTGCTGAGTGTTCTGTTAATTCATCTCACAGAGTTACATCTGTATTTCGTGGATCTCTTTGCTAGCTTTATTTCTGTGGAATCTGAGAACAGATATTTCGGATCCCATTGAAGACTATAGGGCCAAAGGAAATATCCTCCGATAACAAAGAGAAAGAAGCTTTCTGAGAAACTTCTTTGTGTTCTGTGAAATCATCTCACAGAGTTACAGCTTTCCCCTCAAGAAGCCTTTCGCTAGGACAGTTCTTCTGGAATTGGCAAAGTGATATTTGGAAGCCCACAGAGGGCTATGGTGAAAAAGGATATATCCTCAGATGAAATCTGGAAAGAAGCTTTCTGAGAAACTGCTTAGTGTTCTGTTAATTCATCTCACAGAGTTACATCTGTATTTCGTGCATCTCTTTGCTAGCCTTATTTCTGTGGAATCTGAGAACAGATATTTCGGATCCCGTTGAAGACTATACGGCCAAAGGAAATATCCTCCGATAACAAAGAGAAAGAAGCTTTCTGAGAAACTTCTTTGTGTTCTGTGAAATCATCTCACAGAGTTACAGCTTTCCCCTCAAGAAGCCTTTCGCTAAGACAGTTCTTGTGGAATTGGCAAAGTGATATTTGGAAGCCCATAGAGGGCTATGGTGAAAAAGGAAATATCCTCAAATGAAATCTGGAAAGAAGCTTTCTGTGAAACTGCTTAGTGTTCTGTTAATTCATCTCACAGAGTTACATCTGTATTTCGTGGATCTCTTTGCTAGCCTTATTTCTTTGGAATCTGAGAACAGATATTTCTGATCCCATTGAAGACTATAGGGCCAAAGGAAATATCCTCCGACAACAAAGAGAAAGAAGCTTTCTGAGAAACTTCTTTGTGTTCTGTGAAATCATCTCACAGAGTTACAGCTTTCCCCTCAAGAAAACTTTCGCTAGGACAGTTCTTCTGGAATTGGCAAGGTGATATTTGGAAGCCCATAGAGGGCTATGGTGAAAAAGGAAATATCCTCATATGAAATCTGGAAGGAAGCTTTCTGAGAAACTGCTGAGTGTTCTGTTAATTCATCTCACAGAGTTACATCTGTATTTCGTGGATCTCTTTGCTAGCCTTATATCTGTGGAATCTGAGAACAGATATTTCGGATCCCATTGAAGACTATTGGGCCAAAGGAAATATCCTCCGAAAACAAAGAGAAAGAAGCTTTCTGAGAAACTTCTTTGTGTTCTGTGAAATCATCTCACAGAGTTACAGCTTTCCCCTCAAGAAGCCTTTCGCTAAGACAGTTCTTGTGGAATTGGCAAAGTGATATTTGGAAGCCCATAGAGGGCTATGGTGAAAAAGGAAATATCCTCAGATGAAATCTGGAAGGAAGCTTTCTGAGAAACTGCTGAGTGTTCTGTTAATTCATCTCACAGAGTTACATCTGTATTTCGTGGATCTCTTTGCTAGCTTTATTTCTGTGGAATCTGAGAACAGATATTTCGGATCCCTTTGAAGACTATAGGGCCACAGGAAATAATCTCCCATAACAAAGAGAAAGAAGCTTTCTGAGAAACTTCTTTGTGTTCTGTGAAATCATCTCACAGAGTTACAGCTTTCCCCTCAAGAAGCCTTTCGCTAAGACAGTTCTTGTGGAATTGGCAAAGTGATATTTGGAAGCCCACAGAGGGCTATGGTGAAAAAGGAAATATCCTCAGATGAAATCTGGAAAGAAGCTTTCTGAGAAACTGCTTAGTGTTCTGTTAATTCATCTCACAGAGTTACATCTGTATTTCGTGGATCTCTTTGCTAGACTTATATCTGTGGAATCTGAGAACAGATATTTCGGATCCCATTGAAGACTATAGGGCCAAAGGAAATATCCTCCGATAACAAAGAGAAAGAAGCTTTATGAGAAACTTCTTTGTGTTCTGTGAAATCATCTCACAGAGTTACAGCTTTCCCCTCAAGAAGCCTTTCGCTAAGACATTTCTCGTGGAATTGGCAAAGTGATATTTGCAAGCCCATAGAGGGCTATGGTGAAAAAGGAAATATCCTCAGATGAAATATGGAAAGAAGCTTTCTGAGAAACTGCTTAGTGTTCTGTTAATTCATCTCACAGAGTTACATCTGTATTTCGTGGATCTCTTTGCTAGCCTTATTTCTGTGGAATCGGAAAACTGATATTTCGGATCCCCTTGAAGACTATAGGGCCAAAGGAAACATCCTCCGATAACAAAGAGAAAGAAGCTTTCTGAGAAACTTCTTTGTGTTCTGTGAAATCATCTCACAGAGTTACAGCTTTCCCCTCAGGAAGCCTTTCGTTAAGACAGTTCGTGTGGATTTGGCAAAGTGATATTTGGAAGCCCTTAGAGGGCTATGGTGAAAAAGGAAATATCCTCAGATGAAATCTGGAAAGAAGCTTTCTGAGAAACTGCTTAGTGTTCTGTTAATTCACCTCACAGAGTTACATCTGTATTTCGTGGATCTCTTTGCTAGCCTTATTTCTTTGGAATCTGAGAACAGATATTTCGGATCCCATTGAAGACTATAGGGCCAAAGGAAATATCCTCCGATAACAAAGAGAAAGAAGCTTTTTGAGAAACTACTTTGTGTACTGTGAAATCATCTCACAGAGTTACAGCTTTCCCCTCAAGAAGCCTTTCCTTAAGACAGTTCTTCTGGAATTGGCAGAGTGATATTTGGAAGCCCTTATAGGGCTATGGTGAAAAAGGAAATATCCTCAGATGAAATCTGGAAAGAAGCTTTCTGAGAAACTGCTTAGTGTTCTGTTAATTCATCTCACAGAGATACATCTGTATTTCGTGGATCTCTTTGCTAGCCTTATTTCTTTGGAATCTGAGAACAGATATTTCGGATTCCTATGAAGACTATAGGGGCAACGGAAATATCCTCCGATAACAAAGAGAAAGAAGCTTTCTGAGAAACTTCTTTGTGTTCTGTGAAATCATCTCACAGAGTTACAGCTTTCCCCTCAAGAAGCCTTTCGCTAAGACAGTTCTTGTGGAATTGGCAAAGTGATATTTGGAATCCCATGGAGGGCTATGGTGAAAATGGAAAGATCCTCACATGAAATCTGGAAAGAAGCTTTCTGAGAAACTGCTTAGTGTTCTGTTAATTCATCTCACAGAGTTACATCTGTATTTCGTGGATCTCTTTGCTAGCCTTATTTCTGTGGAATCTGAGAACAGATATTTCGGTTCCCATTGAAGACTATAGGGCCAAAGGAAATATCCTCCGATAACAAAGAGAAAGAAGCTTTCTGAGAAACTTCTTTGTGTTCTGTGAAATCATCTCACAGAGTTACAGCTTTCCCCTCAAGAAGCCTTTCGCTAAGACATTTCTCGTGGAATTGGCAAAGTGATATTTGGAAGCCCATAGAGGGCTATGGTGAAAAAGGAAATATCCTCAGATGAAATCTGGAAAGAAGCTTTCTGAGAAACTGCTTACTGTTCTGTTAATTCATCTCACAGAGTTACATCTGTATTTCGTGGATCTCTTTGCTAGCCTTATTTCTGTGGAATCGGAAAACAGATATTTCGGATCCCCTTGAAGACTATAGGGCCAAAGGAAATATCCTCCGATAACAAAGAGAAAGAAGCTTTCTGAGAAACTTCTTTGTGTTCTGTGAAATCATCTCACAGAGTTACAGCTTTCCCCTCAGGAAGCCTTTCGTTAAGACAGTTCTTGTGGATTTGGCAAAGTGATATTTGGAAGCCCTTAGAGGGCTATGGTAAAAAAGGAAATATCCTCAGATGAAATCTGGAAAGAAGCTTTCTGAGAAACTGCTTAGTGTTCTGTTAATTCACCTCACAGAGTTACATCTGTATTTCGTGGATCTCTTTGCTAGCCTTATTTCTTTGGAATCTGAGAACAGATATTTCGGATCCCTTTGAAGACTATAGGGCCAAAGGAAATATCCTCCGATAACAAAGAGAAAGAAGCTTTCTGAGAAACTACTTTGTGTACTGTGAAATCATCTCACAGAGTTACAGCTTTCCCCTCAAGAAGCCTTTCCTTAAGACAGTTCTTGTGGAATTGGCAGAGTGATATTTGGAAGCCCTTATAGGGCTATGGTGAAAAAGGAAATATCCTCAGATGAAATCTGGAAAGAAGCTTTCTGAGAAACTGCTTAGTGTTCTGTTAATTCATCTCACAGAGATACATCTGTATTTCGTGGATCTCTTTGCTAGCCTTATTTCTTTGGAATCTGAGAACAGATATTTCGGATTCCTATGAAGACTATAGGGGCAACGGAAATATCCTCCGATAACAAAGAGAAAGAAGCTTTCTGAGAAACTTCTTTGTGTTCTGTGAAATCATCTCACAGAGTTACAGCTTTCCCCTGAAGAAGCCTTTCGCTAAGACAGTTCTTGTGGAATTGGCAAAGTGATATTTGGAATCCCATAGAGGGCTATGCTGAAAATGGAAAGATCCTCACATGAAATCTGGAAAGAAGCTTTCTGAGAAACTGCTTAGTGTTCTGTTAATTCATCTCACAGAGTTACATCTGTATTTCGTGGATCTCTTTGCTAGCCTTATTTCTGTGGAATCTGAGAACAGATATTTCGGATCCCATTGAAGACTATAGGGCCAAAGGAAATATCCTCCGATAACAAAGAGAAAGAAGCTTTCTGAGAAACTTCTTTGTGTTCTGTGAAATCATCTCACAGAGTTACAGCTTTCCCCTCAAGAAGCCTTTCGCTAAGACAGTTCTTGTGGAATTGGGAAAGTGATATTTGGAAGCCCTTAGAGGGCTAGGGTGAAAAAGGAAATATCCTCAGATGAAATCTGGAAGGAAGCTTTCTGAGAAACTGCTGAGTGTTCTGTTAATTCATCTCACAGAGTTACATCTGTATTTCGTGGATCTCTTTGCTAGCTTTATTTCTGTGGAATCTGAGAACAGATACTTCGGATCCCATTGAAGACTATAGGGCCAAAGGAAATATCCTCCGATATCAAAGAGAAAGAAGCTTTCTGAGAAACTTCTTTGTATTCTGTGAAATCATCTCACAGAGTTACAGCTTTCCCCTCAAGAAGCCTTTCGCTAAGACAGTTCTTGTGGAATTGGCAAAGTGATATATGGAAGCCCATAGAGGGCTATGGTGAAAAAGGAAATATCCTCAGATGAAATCTGGAAGGAAGCTTTTTGAGAAACTGCTGAGTGTTCTGTTAATTCATCTCACAGAGTTACATCTGTATTTCGTGGATCTCTTTGCTAGCTTTATTTCTGTGGAATCTGAGAACAGATATTTCGGATCCCATTGAAGACTATAGGGCCAAAGGAAATATCCTCCGATAACAAAGAGAAAGAAGCTTTCTGAGAAACTTCTTTGTGTTCTGTGAAATCATCTCACAGAGTTACAGCTTTCCCCTCAAGAAGCCTTTCGCTAAGACAGTTCTTGTGGAATTGGCAAAGTGATATTTGGAAGCCCACAGAGGGCTATGGTGAAAAAGGAAATATCCTCAGATGAAATCTGGAAAGCAGCTTTCTCAGAAACTGCTTAGTGTTCTGTTGATTCATCTCACAGAGTTACATCTGTATTTCGTGCATCTCTTTGCTAGCCTTATTTCTGTGGAATCTGAGAACAGATATTTCGGATCCCATTGAAAACTATAGGGCCAAAGGAAATATCCTCCGATAACAAAGAGAAAGAAGCTTTCTGAGAAACTTCTTTGTGTTCTGTGAAATCATCTCACAGAGTTACAGCTTTCCCCTCAAGAAGCCTTTCGCTAAGGCAGTTCTTGTGGAATTGGCAAAGTGATATTTGGAAGCCCATAGAGGGCTATGGTGAAAAAGGAAATATCCTCACATGAAATCTGGAAGGAAGATTTCTGAGAAACTGCTGAGTGTTCTGTTAATTCATCTCACAGAGTTACATCTGTATTTCGTGGATCTCTTTGCTAGCCTTATTTCTGTGGAATCTGAGAACAGATATTTCGGATCCCATTGAAGACTACAGGGCCAAAGGAAACATCCTCCGATAACAAAGAGAAAGAAGCTTTCTGAGAAACTTCTTTGTGTTCTGTGAAATCATCTCACAGAGTTACAGCTTTCCCCTCAAGAAGCCTTTCACTAAGACAGTTCTTGTGGAATTGGCAAAGCGATATTTGGAAGCCCGTAGAGGGCTATGGTGAAAAAGGAAATATCCTCAGATGAAATCTGGAAAGAAGCTTTATGAGAAACTGCTTAGTGTTCTGTGAATTCATCTCACAGAGTTACATCTGTATTTCGTGGATCTCTTTGCTAGCCTTATTTCTGTGGAATCTGAGAACAGATATTTCGGATCCCATTGAAGACTATAGGGCCAAAGGAAATATCCTCCGATAACAAAGAGAAAGAAGCTTTCTGAGAAACTTCTTTGTGTTCTGTGAAATCATTTCACAGAGTTACAGCTTTCCCCTGAAGAAGCCTTTCGCTAACACAGTTCTTGTGGAATTGGGAAAGTGATATTTGGAAGCCCATAAAGGGCTAGGGTGAAAAAGGAAATATCCTCAGATGAAATCTGGAAGGAAGCTTTCTGAGAAACTGCTGAGTGTTCTGTTAATTCATCTCACAGAGTTACATCTGTATTTCGTGGATCTCTTTGCTAGCTTTATTTCTGTGGAATCTGAGAACAGATATTTCGGATCCCATTGAAGACTATAGGGCCAAAGGTAATATCCTCCGATAACAAAGAGAAAGAAGCTTTCTGAGAAACTTCTTTGTGTCCTGTGAAATCATCTCACAGAGTTACAGCTTTCCCCTCAGAAGCCTTTCGCTAAGACAGTTCTTGTGGAATTGGCAAAGTGATATTTTGAAGCCCATAGAGGGCTATGGTGAAAAAGGAAATATCCTCAGAGGAAATCTGGAAGGAAGATTTCTGAGAAACTGCTGAGTGTTCTGTTAATTCATCTCACAGAGTTACATCTGTATTTCGTGGATCTCTTTGCTAGCTTTATTTCTGTGGAATCTGAGAACAGATATTTCGGATCCCATTGAAGACTATAGGGCCAAAGGAAACATCCTCCGATAACAAAGAGAAAGAAGCTTTCTGAGAAACTTCTTTGTGTTCTGTGAAATCATCTCACAGAGTTACAGCTTTCCCCTCAAGAAGCCTTTCGCTAAGACAGTTCTTGTGGAATTGGCAAAGTGATATTTGGAAGCCCACAGAGGGCTATGGTAAAAAAGGAAATATCCTCAGATGAAATCTGGAAAGAAGCTTTCTGAGAAACTGCTTGTGTTCTCTTAATTCATCTCACAGAGTTACATCTGTATTTCGTGCATCTCTTTGCTAGCCTTATTTCTGTGGAATCTGAGAACAGATATTTCGGATCCCATTGAAGACTATAGGGCCAAAGGAAACATCCTCCGATAACAAAGAGAAAGAAGCTTTCTGAGAAACTTCTTTGTGTTCTGTGAAATCATCTCACAGAGTTACAGCTTTCCCCTCAAGAAGCCTTTCGCTACGACAGTTCTTGTGGAATTGGCAGAGTGATATTTGGAAGCCCATAGAGGGCTACGGTGAAAAAGGAAATATCCTCAGATGAAATCTGGAAAGAAGATTTCTGAGAAACTGCTGAGTGTTCTGTTAATTCATCTCACAGAGTTACATCTGTATTTCGTGGATCTCTTTGCTAGCCTTATTTCTGGGGAATCGGAGAACAGATATTTCGGATCCCCTTGAAGACTATAGGGCCAAAGGAAATATCCTCCGATAACAAAGAGAAAGAAGCTTTCTGAGAAACTTCTTTGTGTTCTGTGAAATCATCTCACAGAGTTACAGCTTTCCCCTCAAGAAGCCTTTCGCTAAGACAGTTCTTGTGGAATTGGCAAAGTGATATTTGGAAGCCCATAGAGAGCTATGGTGAAAAAGGAAATATCCTCAGATGAAATCTGGAAAGAAGCTTTCTGTGAAACTGCTTAGTGTTCTGTTAATTAATCTCACAGAGTTACATCTGTATTTCGTGGATCTCTTTGCTAGCCTTATTTCTTTGGAGTCTGAGAACAGATATTTCGGATCCCATTGAAGACTATAGGGCCAAAGGAAATATCCTCCGATAACAAAGAGAAAGAAGCTTTCTGAGAAACTTCTTTGTGTTCTGTGAAATCATCTCACAGAGTTACAGCTTTCCCCTCAAGAAACCTTTCGCTAGGACAGTTCTTCTGGAATTGGCAAAGTGATATTTGGAAGCCCATAGAGGGCTATGGTGAAAAAGGAAATATCCTCAGATGAAATCTGGAAGGAAGCTTTCTGAGAAACTGCTGAGTGTTCTGTTAATTCATCTCACAGAGTTACATCTGTATTTCGTGGATCTCTTTGCTAGCCTTATATCTGTGGAATCTGAGAACAGATATTTCGGATCCCACTGAAGACTATTGGGCCAAAGGAAATATCCTCCAAAAACAAAGAGAAAGAAGCTTTCTGAGAAACTTCTTTGTGTTCTGTGAAATCATATCACAGAGTTACAGCTTTCCCCTCAAGAAGCCTTTCGCTAAGACAGTTCTTGTGGAATTGGCAAAGTGATATTTGGAAGCCCATAGAGGGCTATGGTGAAAAAGGAAATATCCTCAGATGAAATCCGGAAGGAAGCTTTCTGAGAAACTGCTGAGTGTTCTGTTAATTCATCTCACAGAGTTACATCTGTATTTCGTGGATCTCCTTGCTAGCCTTATTTCTGTGGAATCTGAGAACAGATATTTCGGATCCCATTGAAGACTATAGGGCCAAAGGAAACATCCTCCGATAACAAAGAGAAAGAAGCTTTCTGAGAAACTTCTTTGTGTTCTGTGAAATCATCTCACAGAGTTACAGCTTTCCCCTCAAGAAGCCTTTCGCTAAGACAGTTCTTGTGGAATTGGCAGAGTGATATTTGGAAGCCCATAGAGGGCTACGGTGAAAAAGGAAATATCCTCAGATGAAATCTGGAAAGAAGATTTCTGAGAAACTGCTGAGTGTTCTGTTAATTCATCTCACAGAGTTACATCTGTATTTCGTGGATCTCTTTGCTAGCCTTAATTCTGTGGAATCGGAGAACAGATATTTCGGATCCCCTTGAAGACTATAGGGCCAAAGGAAATATCCTCCGATAACAAAGAGAAAGAAGCTTTCTGAGAAACTTCTTTGTGTTCTGTGAAATCATCTCAGAGAGTTACAGCTTTCCCCTGAAGAAGCCTTTCGCTAAGACAGTTCTTGTGGAATTGGCAAAGTGATATTTGGAAGCCCATAGAGGGCTATGGTGAAAAAGGAAATATCCTCACATGAAATCTGGAAAGAAGCTTTCTGTGAAACTGCTTAGTGTTCTGTTAATTCATCTCACAGAGTTACATCTGAATTTCGTGGATCTCTTTGCTAGCCTTATTTCTTTGGAATCTGAGAACAGATATTTCGGATCCCCTTGAAGACTATAGGGCCAAAGGAAATATCCTCCGATAACAAAGAGAAAGAAGCTTTCTGAGAAACTTCTTTGTGTTCTGTGAAATCATCTCACAGAGTTACAGCTTTCCCCTCAAGAAACCTTTCGCTAGGACAGTTCTTCTGGAATTGGCAAAGTGATATTTGGAAGCCCCTAGAGGGCTATGGTGAAAAAGGAAATATCCTCAGATGAAATCTGGAAGGAAGCTTTCTGAGAAACTGCTGAGTGTTCTGTTAATTCATCTCACAGAGTTACATCTGTATTTCGTGGATCTCTTTGCTAGCCTTATATCTGTGGAATCTGAGAACAGATATTTCGGATCCCTTTGAAGACTATAGGGCCAAAGGAAATATCCTCCGAAAACAAAGAGAAAGAAGCTTTCTGAGAAACTTCTTTGTGCTCTGTGAAATCATCTCACAGAGTTACAGCTTTCCCCTCAAGAAGCCTTTCGCTAAGACAGTTCTTGTGGAATTGGCAAAGTGATATTTGGAAGCCCATAGAGGGCTATGGTGAATAAGGAAATATCCTCAGATGAAATCTGGAAGGAAGCGTTCTGAGAAACTGCTGAGTGTTCTGTTAATTCATCTCACAGAGTTACATCTGTATTTCGTGGATCTCTTTGCTAGCTTTATTTCTGTGGAATCTGAGAACAGATATTTCGGATCCCTTTGAAGACTATAGGGCCAAAGGAAATAATCTCCGATTACAAAGAGAAAGAAGCTTTCTGAGAAACTTCTTTGTGTTCTGTGAAATCATCTCACAGAGTTACAGCTTTCCCCTCAAGAAGCCTTTCGCTAAGACAGTTCTTGTGGAATTGGCAAAGTGATATTTGGAAGCCCATAGAGGGCTATGGTGAAAAAGGAAATATCCTCAGATGAAATCTGGAAGGAAGCTTTTTGAGAAACTGCTGAGTGTTCTGTTAATTCATCTCACAGAGTTACATCTGTATTTCGTGGATCTCTTTGCCTGCCTTATTTCTGTGGAATCTGAGAACAGATATTTCGGATCCCATTGAAGACTATAGGGCCAAAGGAAACATCCTCCGATAACAAAGTGAAAGAAGCTTTCTGAGAAACTTCTTTGTGTTCTGTGAAATCATCTCACAGAGTTACAGCTTTCCCCTCAAGAAGCCTTTCGCTAAGACAGTTCTTGTGGAATTGGCAGAGTGATATTTGGAAGCCCATAGAGGGCTACGGTGAAAAAGGAAATATCCTCAGATGAAATCTGGAAAGAAGATTTCTGAGAAACTGCTGAGTGTTCTGTTAATTCATCTCACAGAGTTACATCTGTATTTCGTGGATCTCTTTGCTAGCCTTATTTCTGTGGAATCGGAGAACAGATATTTCGGATCTCCTTGAAGACTATAGGGCCAAAGGAAATATCCTCCGATAACAAAGAGAAAGAAGCTTTCTGAGAAACTTCTTTGTGTTCTGTGAAATCATCTCACAGAGTTACAGCTTTCCCCTCAGGAAGCCTTTCGCTAAGACAGTTCTTGTGGAATTGGCAAAGTGATATTTGGAAGCCCTTAGAGGGCTATGGTGAAAAAGGAAATATCCTCAGATGAAATCTGGAAAGAAGCTTTCTGAGAAACTGCTTAGTGTTCTGTTAATTCACCTCACAGAGTTACATCTGTATTTCGTGGATCTCTTTGCTAGCCTTATTTCTTTGGAATCTGAGAACAGATATTTCGGATCCCATTGAAGATTATAGGGCCAAAGGAAATATGCTCCGATAACAAAGAGAAAGAAGCTTTCTGAGAAACTACTTTGTGTACTGTGAAATCATCTCACAGAGTTACAGCTTTCCCCTCAAGAAGCCTTTCCTTAAGACAGTTCTTCTGGAATTGGCAGAGTGATATTTGGAAGCCCTTATAGGGCTACGGTGAAAAAGGAAATATCCTCAGATGAAATCTGGAAAGAAGCTTTCTGAGAAACTGCTTAGTGTTCTGTTAATTCATCTCACAGAGTTACATCTGTATTTCGTGGATCTCTTTGCTAGCCTCATTTCTTTGGAATCTGAGAACAGATATTTCGGATTCCTATGAAGACTATAGGGCCAAAGGAAATATCCTCCGATAACAAAGAGAAAGAAGCTTTCTGAGAAACTTCTTTGTGTTCTGTGAAATCATCTCACAGAGTTACAGCTTTCCCCTCAAGAAGCCTTTCGCTAAGACAGTTCTTGTGGAATTGGCAAAGTGATATTTTGAAGCCCATAGAGGGCTATGGTGAAAAAGGAAATATCCTCACATGAAATCTGGAAGGAAGATTTCTGAGAAACTGCTGAGTGTTCTGTTAATTCATCTCACAGAGTTACATCTGTATTTCGTGGATCTCTTTGCTAGCCTTATTTCTGGGGAATCGGAGAACAGATATTTCGGATCCCCTTGAAGACTATAGGGCCAAAGGAAATATCCTCCGATAACAAAGAGAAAGAAGCTTTCTGAGAAACTTCTTTGTGTTCTGTGAAATCATCTCAGAGAGTTACAGCTTTCCCCTGAAGAAGCCTTTCGCTAAGACAGTTCTTGTGGAATTGGCAAAGTGATATTTGGAAGCCCATAGAGGGCTATGGTGAAAAAGGAAATATCCTCAGATGAAATCTGGAAAGAAGCTTTCTGTGAAACTGCTTAGTGTTCTGTTAATTCATCTCACAGAGTTACATCTGTATTTCGTGGATCTCTTTGCTAGACTTATTTCTGTGGAATCTGAGAACAGATATTTCGGATCCCATTGAAGACTATAGGGCCAAAGGAAACATCCTCCGATAACAAAGAGAAAGAAGCTTTCTGAGAAACTTCTTTGTGTTCTGTGAAATCATCTCACAGAGTTACAGCTTTCCCCTCAAGAAGCCTTTCGCTAAAACAGTTCTTGTGGAATTGGCAGAGAGATATTTGGAAGCCCATGGAGGGCTACGGTGAAAAAGGAAATATCCTCAGATGAAATCTGGAAAGAAGATTTCTGAGAAACTGCTGAGTGTTCTGTTAATTCATCTCACAGAGTTACATCTGTATTTCGCGGATCTCTTTGCTAGCCTTCTTTCTGGGGAATCGGAGAACAGATATTTCGGATCCCCTTGAAGACTATAGGGCCAAAGGAAATATCCTCCGATAACAAAGAGAAAGAAGCTTTCTGAGAAACTTCTTTGTGTTCTGTGAAATCATCTCAGAGAGTTACAGCTTTCCCCTCAAGAAGCCTTTCGCTAAGACAGTTCTTGTGGAATTGGCAAAGTGATATTTGGAAGCCCATAGAGGGCTATGGTGAAAAAGGAAATATCCTCAGATGAAATCTGGAAAGAAGCTTTCTGTGAAACTGCTTAGTGTTCTGTTAATTCATCTCACAGAGTTACATCTGTATTTCGTGGATCTCTTTGCTAGCCTTATTTCTTTGGAATCTGAAGACAGATATTTCGGATCCCTTTGAAGACTATAGGGCCAAAGGTAATATCCTCCGATAACAAAGAGAAAGAAGCTTTCTGAGAAACTTCTTTGTGTTCTGTGAAATCATCTCACAGAGTTACAGCTTTCCCCTCAAGAAGCCTTTCGCTAAGACAGTTCTTGTGGAATTGGCAAAGTGATATTTGGAAGCCCATAGAGGGCTATGGTGAAAAAGGAAATATCCTCAGATGAAATCTGGAAGGAAGATTTCTGAGAAACTGCTGAGTGTTCTGTTAATTCATCTCACAGAGTTACATCTGTATTTCGTGGATCTCTTTGCTAGCTTTATTTCTGTGGAATCTGAGAACAGATATTTCGGATCCCTTTGAAGACTATAGGGCCAAAGGAAATATCCTCCGATAACAAAGAGAAAGAAGCTTTCTGAGAAACTTCTTTGTGTTCTGTGAAATCATCTCACAGAGTTACAGCTTTCCCCTCAAGAAAACTTTCGCTAGGACAGTTCTTCTGGAATTGGCAAAGTGATATTTGGAAGCCCATAGAGGGCTATGGTGAAAAAGGAAATATCCTCAGATGAAATCTGGAAGGAAGCTTTCTGAGAAACTGCTGAGTGTTCTGTTAATTCATCTCACAGAGTTACATCTGTATTTCGTGGATCTCTTTGCTAGCCTTATATCTGTGGAATCTGAGAACAGATATTTCGGATCCCATTGAAGACTATAGGGCCAAAGGAAATATCCTCCGAAAACAAAGAGAAAGAAGCTTTCTGAGAAACATCTTTGTGTTCTGTGAAATCATCTCACAGAGTTACAGCTTTCCCCTCAAGAAGCCTTTCGCTAAGACAGTTCTTGTGGAATTGGCAAAGTGATATTTGGAAGCCCATAGAGGGCTATGGTGAAAAAGGAAATATCCTCAGATGAAATCTGGAAGGAAGATTTCTGAGAAACTGCTGAGTGTTCTGTTAATTCATCTCACAGAGTTACATCTGTATTTCGTGGATCTCTTTGCTAGCTTTATTTCTGTGGAATCTGAGAACAGATATTTCGGATCCCTTTGAAGACTATAGGGCCAAAGGAAATAATCTCCGATAACAAAGAGAAAGAAGCTTTCTGAGAAACTTCTTTGTGTTCTGTGAAATCATCTCACAGAGTTACAGCTTTCCCCTCAAGAAGCCTTTCGCTAAGACAGTTCTTGTGGAATTGGCAAAGTGATATTTGGAAGCCCACAGAGGGCTATGGTGAAAAAGGAAATATCCTTAGATGAAATCTGGAAAGAAGCTTTCTGAGAAACTGCTTAGTGTTCTGTGAATTCATCTCACAGAGTTACATCTGTATTTCGTGGATCTCATTGCTAGCCTTATTTCTGTGGAATCTGAGAACAGATATTTCGGATCCCATTGAAGACTATAGGGCCAAAGGAAATATCCTCCGATAACAAAGAGAAAGAAGCTTTCTGAGAAACTTCTTTGTGTTCTGTGAAATCATCTCACAGAGTTACAGCTTTCCCCTCAAGAAGCCTTTCGCTAAGACAGTTCTTGTGGAATTGGAAAAGTGATATATGGAAGCCCATAGAGGGCTATGGCGAAAAAGGAAATATCCTCAGATGAAATCTGGAAGGAAGCTTTCTGAGAAACTGCTGAGTGTTCTGTTAATTCATCTCACCGAGTTACATCTGTATTTCGTGGATCTCTTTGCTAGCCTTATTTCTGTGGAATCTGAGAACAGATATTTCGGATCCCATTGAAGACTATAGGGCCAAAGGAAACATCCTCCGATAACAAAGAGAAAGAAGCTTTCTGAGAAACTTCTTTGTGTTCTGTGAAATCATCTCACAGAGTTACAGCTTTCCCCTCAAGAAGCCTTTCGCTAAAACAGTTCTTGTGGAATTGGCAGAGAGATATTTGGAAGCCCATGGAGGGCTACGGTGAAAAAGGAAATATCCTCAGATGAAATCTGGAAAGAAGATTTCTGAGAAACTGCTGAGTGTTCTGTTAATTCATCTCACAGAGTTACATCTGTATTTCGTGGATCTCTTTGCTAGCCTTCTTTCTGGGGAATCGGAGAACAGATATTTCGGATCCCCTTGAAGACTACAGGGCCAAAGGAAATATCCTCCGATAACAAAGAGAAAGAAGCTTTCTGAGAAACTTCTTTGTGTTCTGTGAAATCATCTCAGAGAGTTACAGCTTTCCCCTCAAGAAGCCTTTCGCTAAGACAGTTCTTGTGGAATTGGCAAAGTGATATTTGGAAGCCCATAGAGGGCTATGGTGAAAAAGGAAATATCCTCAGATGAAATCTGGAAAGAAGCTTTCTGTGAAACTGCTTAGTGTTCTGTTAATTCATCTCACAGAGTTACATCTGTATTTCGTGGATCTCTTTGCTAGCCTTATTTCTTTGGAATCTGAAGACAGATATTTCGGATCCCTTTGAAGACTATAGGGCCAAAGGTAATATCCTCCGATAACAAAGAGAAAGAAGCTTTCTGAGAAACTTCTTTGTGTTCTGTGAAATCATCTCACAGAGTTACAGCTTTCCCCTCAAGAAGCCTTTCGCTAAGACAGTTCTTGTGGAATTGGCAAAGTGATATTTGGAAGCCCACAGAGGGCTATGGTGAAAAAGGAAATATCCTCAGATGAAATCTGGAAAGAAGCTTTCTGAGAAACTGCTTGTGTTCTGTTAATTCATCTCACAGAGTTACATCTGTATTTCGTGGATCTCTTTGCTAGCCTTATTTCTGTGGAATCTGAGAACAGATATTTCGGATCCCATTGAAGACTATAGGGCCAAAGGAAATATCCTCCGATAACAAAGAGAAAGAAGCTTTCTGAGAAACTTCTTTGTGTTCTGTGAAATCATCTCACAGAGTTACAGCTTTCCCCTCAAGAAGCCTTTCGCTAAGACAGTTCTTGTGGAATTGGCAAAGTGATATTTGGAAGCCCATAGAGGGCTATGGTGAAAAAGGAAATATCCTCAGATGAAATCTGGAAGGAAGCTTTCTGAGAAACTGCTGAGTGTTCTGTTAATTCATCTCACAGAGTTACATCTGTATTTCGCGGATCTCTTTGCTAGCCTTATTTCTGTGGAATCTGAGAACAGATATTTCGGATCCCATTGAAGATATAGGGCCAAAGGAAACATCCTCCGATAACAAAGAGAAAAAAGCTTTCTGAGAAACTTCTTTGTGTTCTGTGAAATCATCTCACAGAGTTACAGCTTTCCTTTCAAGAAGCCTTTCGCTAAGACAGTTCTTGTGGAATTGGCAGAGTGATATTTGGAAGCCCATAGAGGGCTACGGTGAAAAAGGAAATATCCTCAGATGAAATCTGGAAAGAAGATTTCTGAGAAACTGCTGAGTGTTCTGTTAATTCATCTCACAGAGTTACATCTGTATTTCGTGCATCTCTTTGCTAGCCTTATATCTGTGGAATCTGAGAACAGATATTTCGGATCCCATTGAAGACTATAGGGCCAAAGGAAATATCCTCCGAAAACAAAGAGAAAGAAGCTTTCTGAGAAACATCTTTGTGTTCTGTGAAATCATCTCACAGAGTTACAGCTTTCCCCTCAAGAAGCCTTTCGCTAAGACAGTTCTTGTGGAATTGGCAAAGTGATATTTGGAAGCCCATAGAGGGCTATGGTGAAAAAGGAAATATCCTCAGATGAAATCTGGAAGGAAGATTTCTGAGAAACTGCTGAGTGTTCTGTTAATTCATCTCACAGAGTTACATCTGTATTTCGTGGATCTCTTTGCTAGCTTTATTTCTGTGGAATCTGAGAACAGATATTTCGGATCCCTTTGAAGACTATAGGGCCAAAGGAAATAATCTCCGATAACAAAGAGAAAGAAGCTTTCTGAGAAACTTCTTTGTGTTCTGTGAAATCATCTCACAGAGTTACAGCTTTCCCCTCAAGAAGCCTTTCGCTAAGACAGTTCTTGTGGAATTGGCAAAGTGATATTTGGAAGCCCACAGAGGGCTATGGTGAAAAAGGAAATATCCTTAGATGAAATCTGGAAAGAAGCTTTCTGAGAAACTGCTTAGTGTTCTGTGAATTCATCTCACAGAGTTACATCTGTATTTCGTGGATCTCATTGCTAGCCTTATTTCTGTGGAATCTGAGAACAGATATTTCGGATCCCATTGAAGACTATAGGGCCAAAGGAAACATCCTCCGATAACAAAGAGAAAGAAGCTTTCTGAGAAACTTCTTTGTGTTCTGTGAAATCATCTCACAGAGTTACAGCTTTCCCCTCAAGAAGCCTTTCGCTAAGACAGTTCTTGTGGAATTGGCAGAGTGATATTTGGAAGCCCATAGAGGGCTACGGTGAAAAAGGAAATATCCTCAGATGAAATCTGGAAAGAAGCTTTCTGAGAAACTGCTTGTGTTCTGTTAATTCATCTCACAAAGTTACATCTGTATTTCGTGGATCTCTTTGCTAGCCTTATTTCTGTGGAATCTGAGAACAGATATTTCGGATCCCATTGAAGACTATAGGGCCAAAGGAAATATCCTCCGATAACAAAGAGAAAGAAGCTTTCTGAGAAACTTCTTTGTGTTCTGTGAAATCATCTCACAGAGTTACAGCTTTCCCCTCAAGAAGCCTTTCGCTAAGACAGTTCTTGTGGAATTGGCAAAGTGATATTTGGAAGCCCATAGAGGGCTATGGTGAAAAAGGAAATATCCTCAGATGAAATCTGGAAAGAAGCTTTCTGTGAAACTGCTTAGTGTTCTGTTAATTCATCTCACAGAGTTACATGTGTATTTCGTGGATCTCTTTGCTAGCCTTATTTCTTTGGAATCTGAGAACAGATATTTCGGATCCCATTGAAGACTATAGGGCCAAAGGAAATATCCTCCGATAACAAAGAGAAAGAAGCTTTCTGAGAAACTTCTTTGTGTTCTGTGAAATCATCTCACAGAGTTACAGCTTTCCCCTCAAGAAAACTTTCGCTAGGACAGTTCTTCTGGAATTGGCAAAGTGATATTTGGAAGCCCATAGAGGGCTATGGTGAAAAAGGAAATATCCTCAGATGAAATCTGGAAGGAAGCTTTCTGAGAAACTGCTGAGTGTTCTGTTAATTCACCTCACAGAGTTACATCTGTATTTCGTGGATCTCTTTGCTAGCCTTATATCTGTGGAACCTGAGAACAGATATTTCGGATCCCATTGAAGACTATAGGGCCAAAGGAAATATCCTCCGAAAACAAAGAGAAAGAAGCTTTCTGAGAAACATCTTTGTGTTCTGTGAAATCATCTCACAGAGTTACAGCTTTCCCCTCAAGAAGCCTTTCGCTAAGACAGTTCTTGTGGAATTGGCAAAGTGATATTTGGAAGCCCACAGAGGGCTATGGTTTAAAAGGAAATATCCTCAGATGAAATCTGGAAAGAAGCTTTCTGAGAAACTGCTTAGTGTTCTGTGAATTCATCTCACAGAGTTACATCTGTATTTCGTGGATCTCATTGCTAGCCTTATTTCTGTGGAATCTGAGAACAGATATTTCGGATCCCATTGAAGACTATAGGGCCAAAGGAAATATCCTCCGATAACAAAGAGAAAGAAGCTTTCTGAGAAACTTCTTTGTGTTCTGTGAAATCATCTCACAGAGTTACAGCTTTCCCCTCAAGAAGCCTTTCGCTAAGACAGTTCTTGTGGAATTGGCAAAGTGATATATGGAAGCCCATAGAGGGCTATGGCGAAAAAGGAAATATCCTCAGATGAAATCTGGAAGGAAGCTTTCTGAGAAACTGCTGAGTGTTCTGTTAATTCATCTCACCGAGTTACATCTGTATTTCGTGGATCTCTTTGCTAGCCTTATTTCTGTGGAATCTGAGAACAGATATTTCGGATCCCATTGAAGACTATAGGGCCAAAGGAAACATCCTCCGATAACAAAGAGAAAGAAGCTTTCTGAGAAACTTCTTTGTGTTCTGTGAAATCATCTCACAGAGTTACAGCTTTCCCCTCAAGAAGCCTTTCGCTAAGACAGTTCTTGTGGAATTGGCAGAGTGATATTTGGAAGCCCATAGAGGGCTACGGTGAAAAAGGAAATATCCTCAGATGAAATCTGGAAAGAAGATTTCTGAGAAACTGCTGAGTGTTCTGTTAATTCATCTCACAGAGTTACATCTGTATTTCGTGGATCTCTTTGCTAGCCTTATTTCTGGGGAATCGGAGAACAGATATTTCGGATCCCCTTGAAGACTATAGGGCCAAAAGAAATAACCTCCGATAACAAAGAGAAAGAAGCTTTCTGAGAAACTTCTTTGTGTTCTGTGAAATCATCTCAGAGAGTTACAGCTTTCCCCTGAAGAAGCCTTTCGCTAAGACAGTTCTTGTGGAATTGGCAAAGTGATATTTGGAAGCCCATAGAGGGCTATGGTGAAAAAGGAAATATCCTCAGATGAAATCTGGAAAGAAGCTTTCTGTGAAACTGCTTAGTGTTCTGTTAATTCATCTCACAGAGTTACATCTGTATTTCGTGGATCTCTTTGCTAGCCTTATTTCTTTGGAATCTGAGAACAGATATTTCGGATCCCATTGAAGACTATAGGGCCAAAGGAAATATCCTCCGATAACAAAGAGAAAGAAGCTTTCTGAGAAACTTCTTTGTGTTCTGTGAAATCATCTCACAGAGTTACAGCTTTCCCCTCAAGAAAACTTTCGCTAGGACAGTTCTTCTGGAATTGGCAAAGTGATATTTGGAAGCCCATAGAGGGCTATGGTGAAAAAGGAAATATCCTCAGATGAAATCTGGAAGGAAGCTTTCTGAGAAACTGCTGAGTGTTCTGTTAATTCATCTCACAGAGTTACATCTGTATTTCGTGGATCTCTTTGCTAGCCTTATATCTGTGGAATGTGAGAACAGATATTTCGGATCCCATTGAAGACTATAGGGCCAAAGGAAATATCCTCCGAAAACAAAGAGAAAGAAGCTTTCTGAGAAACTTCTTTGTGTTCTGTGAAATCATCTCACAGAGTTACAGCTTTCCCCTCAAGAAGCCTTTCGCTAAGACAGTTCTTGTGGAATTGGCAAAGTGATATTTGGAAGCCCATAGAGGGCTATGGTGAAAAAGGAAATATCCTCAGATGAAATCTGGAAGGAAGCTTTCTGAGAAACTGCTGAGTGTTCTGTTAATTCATCTCACAGAGTTACACCTGTATTTCGTGGATCTCTTTGCTAGCTTTATTTCTGTGGAATCTGAGAACAGATATTTCAGATCCCTTTGAAGACTATAGGGCCAAAGGAAATAATCTCCGATAACAAAGAGAAAGAAGCTTTCTGAGAAACTTCTTTGTGTTCTGTGAAATCATCTCACAGAGGTACAGCTTTCCCCTCAAGAAGCCTTTCGCTAAGACAGTTCTTGTGGAATTGGCAAAATGATATTTGGAAGCCCACAGAGGGCTATGGTGAAAAAGGAAATATCCTCAGATGAAATCTGGAAAGAAGCTTTCTGAGAAACTGCTTAGTGTTCTGTTAATTCATCTCACAGAGTTACATCTGTATTTCGTGGATCTCATTGCTAGCCTTATTTCGGTGGAATCTGAGAACAGATATTTCGGATCCCATTGAAGACTATAGGGCCAAAGGAAATATCCTCCGATAACAAAGAGAAAGAAGCTTTCTGAGAAACTTCTTTGTGTTCTGTGAAATCATCTCAGAGAGTTACAGCTTTCCCCTGAAGAAGCCTTTCGCTAAGACAGTTCTTGTGGAATTGGCAAAGTGATATTTGGAAGCCCATAGAGGGCTATGGTGAAAAAGGAAATATCCTCAGATGAAATCTGGAAAGAAGCTTTCTGTGAAACTGCTTAGTGTTCTGTTAATTCATCTCACAGAGTTACATCTGTATTTCGTGGATCTCTTTGCTAGCCTTATTTCTTTGGAATCTGAGAACAGATATTTCGGATCCCATTGAAGACTATAGGGCCAAAGGAAATATCCTCCGATAACAAAGAGAAAGAAGCTTTCTGAGAAACTTCTTTGTGTTCTGTGAAATCATCTCACAGAGTTACAGCTTTCCCCTCAAGAAGCCTTTCGCTAAGACAGTTCTTGTGGAATTGGCAAAGTGATATTTGGAAGCCCACAGAGGGCTATGGTGAAAAAGGAAATATCCTCAGATGAAATCTGGAAAGAAGCTTTCTGAGAAACTGCTTAGTGTTCTGTGAATTCATCTCACAGAGTTACATCTGTATTTCGTGGATCTCATTGCTAGCCTTATTTCTGTGGAATCTGAGAACAGATATTTCGGATCCCATTGAAGACTATAGGGCCAAAGGAAATATCCTCCGATAACAAAGAGAAAGAAGCTTTCTGAGAAACTTCTTTGTGTTCTGTGAAATCATCTCACAGAGTTACAGCTTTCCCCTCAAGAAGCCTTTCGCTAAGACAGTTCTTGTGGAATTGGCAAAGTGATATATGGAAGCCCATAGAGGGCTATGGTGAAAAAGGAAATATCCTCACATGAAATCTGGAAGGAAGCTTTCTGAGAAACTGCTGAGTGTTCTGTTAATTCATCTCACCGAGTTACATCTGTATTTCGTGGATCTCTTTGCTAGCCTTATTTCTGTGGAATCTGAGAACAGATATTTCGGATCCCATTGAAGACTATAGGGCCAAAGGAAACATCCTCCGATAACAAAGAGAAAGAAGCTTTCTGAGAAACTTCTTTGTGTTCTGTGAAATCATCTCACAGAGTTACAGCTTTCCCCTCAAGAAGCCTTTCGCTAAGACAGTTCTTGTGGAATTGGCAGAGTGATATTTGGAAGCCCATAGAGGGCTACGGTGAAAAAGGAAATATCCTCAGATGAAATCTGGAAAGAAGATTTCTGAGAAACTGCTGAGTGTTCTGTTAATTCATCTCACAGAGTTACATCTGTATTTCGTGGATCTCTTTGCTAGCCTTATTTCTGTGGAATCTGAGAACAGATATTTCGGATCCCATTGAAGACTATAGGGCCAAAGGAAACATCCTCCGATAACAAAGAGAAAGAAGCTTTCTGAGAAACTTCTTTGTGTTCTGTGAAATCATCTCACAGAGTTACAGCTTTCCCCTCAAGAAGCCTTTCGCTAAGACAGTTATTGTGGAATTGGCAAAGTGATATTTGGAAGCCCACAGAGGGCTATGGTGAAAAAGGAAATATCCTCAGATGAAATCTGGAAAGAAGCTTTCTGAGAAACTGCTTAGTGTTCTGTGAATTCATCTCACAGAGTTACATCTGTATTTCGTGGATCTCATTGCTAGCCTTATTTCTGTGGAATCTGAGAACAGATATTTCGGATCCCATTGAAGACTATAGGGCCAAAGGAAATATCCTCCGATAACAAAGAGAAAGAAGCTTTCTGAGAAACTTCTTTGTGTTCTCTGAAATCATCTCACAGAGTTACAGCTTTCCCCTCAAGAAGCCTTTCGCTAAGACAGTTCTTGTGGAATTGGCAAGTGATATATGGAAGCCCATAGAGGGCTATGGTGAAAAAGGAAATATCCTCAGATGAAATCTGGAAGGAAGCTTTCTGAGAAACTGCTGAGTGTTCTGTTAATTCATCTCACCGAGTTACATCTGTATTTCGTGGATCTCTTTGCTAGCCTTATTTCTGTGGAATCTGAGAACAGATATTTCGGATCCCATTGAAGACTATAGGGCCAAAGGAAACATCCTCCGATAACAAAGAGAAAGAAGCTTTCTGAGAAACTTCTTTGTGTTCTGTGAAATCATCTCACAGAGTTACAGCTTTCCCCTCAAGAAGCCTTTCGCTAAGACAGTTCTTGTGGAATTGGCAGAGTGATATTTGGAAGCCCATAGAGGGCTACGGTGAAAAAGGAAATATCCTCAGATGAAATCTGGAAAGAAGATTTCTGAGAAACTGCTGAGTGTTCTGTTAATTCATCTCACAGAGTTACATCTGTATTTCGTGGATCTCTTTGCTAGCCTTATTTCTGGGGAATCGGAGAACAGATATTTCGGATCCCCTTGAAGACTATAGGGCCAAAGGAAATAACCTCCGATAACAAAGAGAAAGAAGCTTTCTGAGAAACTTCTTTGTGTTCTGTGAAATCATCTCAGAGAGTTACAGCTTTCCCCTCAAGAAGCCTTTCGCTAAGACAGTTCTTGTGGAATTGGCAAAGTGATATTTGGAAGCCCATAGAGGGCTATGGTGAAAAAGGAAATATCCTCAGATGAAATCTGGAAAGAAGCTTTCTGTGAAACTGCTTAGTGTTCTGTTAATTCATCTCACAGAGTTACATCTGTATTTCGTGGATCTCTTTGCTAGCCTTATTTCTTTGGAATCTGAGAACAGATATTTCGGATCCCATTGAAGACTATAGGGCCAAAGGAAATATCCTCCGATAACAAAGAGAAAGAAGCTTTCTGAGAAACTTCTTTGTGTTCTGTGAAATCATCTCACAGAGTTACAGCTTTCCCCTCAAGAAAACTTTCGCTAGGACAGTTCTTCTGGAATTGGCAAAGTGATATTTGGAAGCCCATAGAGGGCTATGGTGAAAAAGGAAATATCCTCAGATGAAATCTGGAAGGAAGCTTTCTGAGAAACTGCTGAGTGTTCTGTTAATTCATCTCACAGAGTTACATCTGTATTTCGTGGATCTCTTTGCTAGCCTTATATCTGTGGAATGTGAGAACAGATATTTCGGATCCCATTGAAGACTATAGGGCCAAAGGAAATATCCTCCGAAAACAAAGAGAAAGAAGCTTTCTGAGAAACTTCTTTGTGTTCTGTGAAATCATCTCACAGAGTTACAGCTTTCCCCTCAAGAAGCCTTTCGCTAAGACAGTTCTTGTGGAATTGGCAAAGTGATATTTGGAAGCCCATAGAGGGCTATGGTGAAAAAGGAAATATCCTCAGATGAAATCTGGAAGGAAGATTTCTGAGAAACTGCTGAGTGTTCTGTTAATTCATCTCACAGAGTTACATCTGTATTTCGTGGATCTCTTTGCTAGCTTTATTTCTGTGGAATCTGAGAACAGATATTTCGGATCCCTTTGAAGACTATAGGGCCAAAGGAAATAATCTCCGATAACAAAGAGAAAGAAGCTTTCTGAGAAACTTCTTTGTGTTCTGTGAAATCATCTCACAGAGTTACAGCTTTCCCCTCAAGAAGCCTTTCGCTAAGACAGTTCTTGTGGAATTGGCAAAGTGATATTTGGAAGCCCACAGAGGGCTATGGTGAAAAAGGAAATATCCTCAGATGAAATCTGGAAAGAAGCTTTCTGAGAAACTGCTTAGTGTTCTGTGAATTCATCTCACAGAGTTACATCTGTATTTCGTGGATCTCTTTGCTAGCCTTATTTCTGTGGAATCTGAGAAAAGATATTTCGGATCCCTTTGAAGACTATAGGGCCAAAGGAAATATCCTCCGATAACAAAGAGAAAGAAGCTTTCTGAGAAACTTCTTTGTGTTCTCTGAAATCATCTCACAGAGTTACAGCTTTCCCCTCAAGAAGCCTTTCGCTAAGACAGTTCTTGTGGAATTGGCAAAGTGATATTTGGAAGCCCATAGAGGGCTATGGTGAAAAAGGAAATATCCTCAGATGAAACCTGGAAGGAAGCTTTCTGAGAAACTGCTGAGTGTTCTGTTAATTCATCTCACAGAGTTACATCTGTATTTCGTGGATCTCTTTGCTAGCCTTATTTCTGTGGAATCTGAGAACAGATATTTCGGATCCCATTGAAGACTATAGGGCCAAAGGAAACATCCTCCGATAACAAAGAGAAAGAAGCTTTCTGAGAAACTTCTTTGTGTTCTGTGAAATCATCTCACAGAGTTACAGCTTTACCCTCAAGAAGCCTTTCGCTAAGACAGTTCTTGTGGAATTGGCAGAGTGATATTTGGAAGCCCATAGAGGGCTACGGTGAAAAAGGAAATATCCTCAGATGAAATCTGGAAAGAAGATTTCTGAGAAACTGCTGAGTGTTCTGTTAATTCATCTCACAGAGTTACATCTGTATTTCGTGGATCTCTTTGCTAGCCTTATTTCTGGGGAATCGGAGAACAGATATTTCGGATCCATTTGAAGACTATAGGGCCAAAGGAAATATCCTCCGATAACAAAGAGAAAGAAGCTTTCTGAGAAACTTCTTTGTGTTCTGTGAAATCATCTCACAGAGTTAGAGCTTTCCCCTCAAGAATCCTTTCGCTAAGACAGTTCTTGTGGAATTGGCAAAGTGATATTTGGAAGCCCACAGAGGGCTATGGTGAAAAAGGAAATATCCTCAGATGAAATCTGGAAAGAAGCTTTCTGAGAAACTGCTTAGTGTTCTGTTAATTCATCTCACAGAGTTACATCTGTATTTCGTGCATCTCTTTGCTAGCCTTATTTCTGTGGAATCTGAGAACAGATATTTCGGATCCCATTGAAGACTATAGGGCCAAAGGAAATATCCTCCGATAACAAAGAGAAAGAAGCTTTCTGAGAAACTTCTTTGTGTTCTGTGAAATCATCTCACAGAGTTACAGCTTTCCCCTCAAGAAGCCTTTCGCTAAGACAGTTCTTGTGGAATTGGCAAAGTGATATTTGCAAGCCCATAGAGGGCTATGGTGAAAAAGGAAATATCCTCAGATGAAATCTGGAAGGAAGCTTTCTGAGAAACTGCTGAGTGTTCTGTTAATTCATCTCACAGAGTTACATCTGTATTTCGTGGATCTCTTTGCTAGCCTTATTTCTGTGGAATCTGAGAACAGATATTTCGGATCCCATTGAAGACTATAGGGCCAAAGGAAACATCCTCCGATAACAAAGAGAAAGAAGCTTTCTGAGAAACTTCTTTGTGTTCTGTGAAATCATCTCACAGAGTTACAGCTTTCCCCTCAAGAAGCCTTTCGCTAAGACAGTTTTTGTGGAATTGGCAGAGAGATATTTGGAAGCCCATAGAGGGCTATGGTGAAAAAGGAAATATCCTCAGATGAAATCTGGAAAGAAGCTTTCTGAGAAACTGCTTGTGTTCTGTTAATTCATCTCACAGAGTTACATCTGTATTTCGTGGATCTCTTTGCTAGCCTTATTTCTGTGGAATCTGAGAACAGATATTTCGGATCCCATTGAAGACTATAGGGCCAAAGGAAATATCCTCCGATAACAAAGAGAAAGAAGCTTTCTGAGAAACTTCTTTGTGTTCTGTGAAATCATCTCACAGAGTTACAGCTTTCCCCTCAAGAAGCCTTTCGCTAAGACAGTTCTTGTGGAATTGGCAAAGTGATATTTGGAAGCCCATAGAGGGCTATGGTGAAAAAGGAAATATCCTCAGATGAAATCTGGAAGGAAGCCTTCTAAGAAACTGCTGAGTGTTCTGTTAATTCATCTCACAGAGTTACATCTGTATTTCGTGGATCTCTTTGCTAGCCTTATTTCTGTGGAATCTGAGAACAGATATTTCGGATCCCATTGAAGACTATAGGGCCAAAGGAAACATCCTCCGATAACAAAGAGAAAGAAGCTTTCTGAGAAACTTCTTTGTGTTCTGTGAAATCATCTCACAGAGTTACAGCTTTCCCCTCAAGAAGCCTTTCGCTAAGACAGTTCTTGTGGAATTGGCAGAGTGATATTTGGAAGCCCATAGAGGGCTACGGTGAAAAAGGAAATATCCTCAGATGAAATCTGGAAAGAAGATTTCTGAGAAACTGCTGAGTGTTCTGTTAATTCATCTCACAGAGTTACATCTGTATTTCGTGGATCTCTTTGCTAGCTTTATTTCTGTGGAATCTGAGAACAGATATTTCGGATCCCATTGAAGACTATAGGGCCAAAGGAAATATCCTCCGATAACAAAGAGAAAGAAGCTTTCTGAGAAACTTCTTTGTGTTCTGTGAAATCATCTCACAGAGTTACAGCTTTCCCCTCAAGAAGCCTTTCGCTAAGACAGTTCTTGTGGAATTAGCAAAGTGATATTTGGAAGCCCACAGAGGGCTATGGTGAAAAAGGAAATATCCTCAGATGAAATCTGGAAAGAAGCTTTCTGAGAAACTGCTTAGTGTTCTGTTAATTCATCTCACAGAGTTACATATGTATTTCGTGCATCTCTTTGCTAGCCTTATTTCTGTGGAATCTGAGAACAGATATTTCGGATCCCATTGAAGACTATAGGGCCAAAGGAAATAATCTCCGATAACAAAGAGAAAGAAGCTTTCTGAGAAACTTCTTTGTGTTCTGTGAAATCATCTCACAGAGTTACAGCTTTCCCCTCAAGAAGCCTTTCGCTAAGACAGTTATTGTGGAATTGGCAAAGTGATATTTGGAAGCCCATAGAGGGCTATGGTGAAAAAGGAAATATCCTCAGATGAAATCTGGAAGGAAGCTTTCTGAGAAACTGCTGAGTGTTCTGTTAATTCATCTCACAGAGTTACATCTGTATTTCGTGGATCTCTTTGCTAGCCTTATTTCTGTGGAATCTGAGAACAGATATTTCGGATCCCATTGAAGAGTATAGGGCCAAAGGAAACATCCTCCGATAACAAAGAGAAAGAAGCTTTCTGAGAAACTTTTTTGTGTTCTGTGAAATCATCTCACAGAGTTACAGCTTTCCCCTCAAGAAGCCTTTCGCTAAGACAGTTCTTGTGGAATTGGCAGAGTGATATTTGGAAGACCCTAGAGGGCTACGGTGAAAAAGGAAATATCCTCAGATGAAATCTGGAAAGAAGATTTCTGAGAAACTGCTGAGTGTTCTGTTAATTCATCTCACAGAGTTACATCTGTATTTCGTGGATCTCTTTGCTAGCCTTATTTCTGGGGAATCGGAGAACAGATATTTCGGATCCCCTTGAATACTATAGGGCCAAAGGAAATATCCTCCGATAACAAAGAGAAAGAAGCTTTCTGAGAAACTTCTTTGTGTTCTGTGAAATCATCTCAGAGAGTTACAGCTTTCCCCTGAAGAAGCCTTTCGCTAAGACAGTTCTTGTGGAATTGGCAAAGTGATATTTGGAAGCCCATAGAGGGCTATGGTGAAAAAGGAAATATCCTCAGATGAAATCTGGAAAGAAGCTTTCTGTGAAACTGCTTAGTGTTCTGTTAATTCATCTCACAGAGTTACATCTGTATTTCGTGGATCTCTTTGCTAGCCTTATTTCTTTGGAATCTGAGAACAGATATTTCGGATCCCATTGAAGACTATAGGGCCAAAGGAAACATCCTCCGATAACAAAGAGAAGGAAGCTTTCTGAGAAACTTCTTTGTATTCTCTGAAATCATCTCACAGAGTTACAGCTTTCCCCTCAAGAAGCCTTTCGCTAAGACAGTTCTTGTGGAATTGGCAAAGTGATATTTGGAAGCCCATAGAGGGCTATGGTGAAAAAGGAAATATCCTCAGATAAAATCTGGAAGGAAGCTTTCTGAGAAACTGCTGAGTGTTCTGTTAATTCATCTCACAGAGTTACATCTGTATTTCGTGGATCTCTTTGCTAGCTTTATTTCTGTGGAATCTGAGAACAGATATTTCGGATCCCTTTGAAGACTATAGGGCCAAAGGAAATAATCTCCGATAACAAAGAGAAAGAAGCTTTCTGAGAAACTTCTTTGTGTTCTGTGAAATCATCTCACAGAGTTACAGCTTTCCCCTCAAGAAGCCTTTCGCTAAGACAGTTCTTGTGGAATTGGCAAAGTGATATTTGGAAGCCCACAGAGGGCTATGGTGAAAAAGGAAATATCCTCAGATGAAATCTGGAAAGAAGCTTTCTGAGAAACTGCTGAGTGTTCTGTTAATTCATCTCACAGAGTTACATCTGTATTTCGTGGATCTCATTGCTAGCCTTATTTCTGTGGAATCTGAGAACAGATATTTCGGATCCCATTGAAGACTATAGGGCCAAAGGAAATATCCTCCGATAACAAAGAGAAAGAAGCTTTCTGAGAAACTTCTTTGTGTTCTCTGAAATCATCTCACAGAGTTACAGCTTTCCCCTCAAGAAGCCTTTCGCTAAGACAGTTCTTGTGGAATTGGCAAAGTGATATTTGGAAGCCCATAGAGGGCTATGGTGAAAAAGGAAATATCCTCAGATGAAATCTGGAAGGAAGCTTTCTGAGAAACTGCTGAGTGTTCTGTTAATTCATCTCACAGAGTTACATCTGTATTTCGTGGATCTCTTTGCTAGCCTTATTTCTGTGGAATCTGAGAACAGATATTTCGGATCCCATTGAAGACTATAGGGCCAAAGGAAACATCCTCCGATAACAAAGAGAAAGAAGCTTTCTGAGAAACTTCTTTGTGTTCTGTGAAATCATCTCACAGAGTTACAGCTTTCCCCTCAAGAAGCCTTTCGCTAAGACAGTTCTTGTGGAATTGGCAGAGTGATATTTGGAAGCCCATAGAGGGCTACGGTGAAAAAGGAAATATCCTCAGATGAAATCTGGAAAGAAGCTTTCTGAGAAACTGCTGAGTGTTCTGTTAATTCATCTCACAGAGTTACATCTGTATTTCGTGGATCTCTTTGCTAGCCTTATTTCTGTGGAATCTGAGAACAGATATTTCGGATCCCATTGAAGACTATAGGGCCAAAGGAAATATCCTCCGATAACAAAGAGAAAGAAGCTTTCTGAGAAACTTCTTTGTGTTCTGTGAAATCATCTCACAGAGTTACAGCTTTCCCCTCAAGAAGCCTTTCGCTAAGACAGTTCTTGTGGAATTGGCAAAGTGATATTTGGAAGCCCACAGAGGGCTATGGTGAAAAAGGAAATATCCTCAGATGAAATCTGGAAAGAAGCTTTCTGAGAAACTGCTTAGTGTTCTGTTAATTCATCTCACAGAGTTACATCTGTATTTCGTGCATCTCTTTGCTAGCCTTATTTCTGTGGAATCTAAGAACAGATATTTCGGATCCCATTGAAGACTATAGGGCCAAAGGAAATATCCTCCGATAACAAAGAGAAAGAAGCTTTCTGAGAAACTTCTTTGTGTTCTGTGAAATCATCTCACAGAGTTACAGCTTTCCCCTCAAGAAGCCTTTCGCTAAGACAGTTCTTGTGGAATTGGCAGAGTGATATTTGGTAGCCCATAGAGGGCTACGGTGAAAAAGGAAATATCCTCAGATGAAATCTGGAAAGAAGATTTCTGAGAAACTGCTGAGTGTTCTGTTAATTCATCTCACAGTGTTACATCTGTATTTCGTGGATCTCTTTGCTAGCCTTATTTCTGGGGAATCGGAGAACAGATATTTCGGATCCCCTTGAAGACTATAGGGCCAAAGGAAATATCCTCCGATAACAAAGAGAAAGAAGCTTTCTGAGAAACTTCTTTGTGTTCTGTGAAATCATCTCACAGAGTTACAGCTTTCCCCTCAAGAAGCCTTTCGCTAAGACAGTTCTTGTGGAATTGGCAAAGTGATATTTGGAAGCCCATAGAGGGCTATGGTGAAAAAGGAAATATCCTCAGATGAAATCTGGAAGGAAGCTTTCTGAGAAACTGCTGAGTGTTCTGTTAATTCATCTCACAGAGTTACATCTGTATTTCGTGGATCTCTTTGCTAGCCTTATTTCTGTGGAATCTGAGAACAGATATTTCGGATCCCATTGAAGACTATAGGGCCAAAGGAAACATCCTCCGATAACAAAGAGAAAGAAGCTTTCTGAGAAACTTCTTTGTGTTCTGTGAAATCATCTCACAGAGTTACAGCTTTCCCCTCAAGAAGCCTTTCGTTAAGACAGTTCTTGTGGAATTGGCAGAGTGATATTTGGAAGCCCATAGAGGGCTACGGTGAAAAAGGAAATATCCTCAGATGAAATATGGAAAGAAGATTTCTGAGAAACTGCTGAGTGTTCTGTTAATTCATCTCACAGAGTTACATCTGTATTCCGTCGATCTCTTTGCTAGCCTTATTTCTGGAGAATCGGAGAACAGATATTTCGGATCCCCTTGAAGACTATAGGGCCAAAGGAAATATCCTCCGATAACAAAGAGAAAGAAGCTTTCTGAGAAACTTCTTTGTGTTCTGTGAAATCATCTCACAGAGTTACAGCTTTCCCCTCAAGAAACCTTTCGCTAAGACAGTTCTTCTGGAATTGGGAAAGTGATATTTGGAAGCCCATAGAGGGCTATGGTGAAAAAGGAAATATCCTCAGATGAAACCTGGAAGGAAGCTTTCTGAGAAACTGCTGAGTGTTCTGTTAATTCATCTCACAGAGTTACATCTGTATTTCGTGGATCTCTTTGCTAGCCTTATATCTGTGGAATCTGAGAACAGATATTTCGGATCCCATTGAAGACTATAGGGCCAAAGGAAATATCCTCCGAAAACAAAGAGAAAGAAGCTTTCTGAGAAACTTCTTTGTGTTCTGTGAAATCATCTCACAGAGTTACAGATTTCCCCTTAAGAAGCCTTTCGCTAAGACAGTTCTTGTGGAATTGGCAAAGTGATATTTGGAAGCCCATAGAGGGCTATGGTGAAAAAGGAAATATCCTCAGATGAAATCTGGAAGGAAGCTTTCTGAGAAACTGCTGAGTGTTCTGTTAATTCATCTCACAGAGTTACATCTGTATTTCGTGGATCTCTTTGCTAGCTTTATTTCTGTGGAATCTGAGAACAGATATTTCGGATCCCTTTGAAGACTATAGGGCCAAAGGAAATAATCTCCGATAACAAAGAGAAAGAAGCTTTCTGAGAAACTTCTTTGTGTTCTGTGAAATCATCTCACAGAGTTACAGCTTTCCCCTCAAGAAGCCTTTCGCTAAGACAGTTCTTGTGGAATTGGCAAAGTGATATTTGGAAACCCACAGAGGGCTATGGTGAAAAAGGAAATATCCTCAGATGAAATCTGGAAAGAAGCTTTCTGAGAAACTGCTTAGTGTTCTGTTAATTCATCTCACAGAGTTACATCTGTATTTCGTGGATCTCTTTGCTAGCCTTATTTCTGTGGAATCTGAGAACAGATATTTCGGATCCCATTGAAGACTATAGGGCCAAAGGAAATATCCTCCGATAACAAAGAGAAAGAAGCTTTCTGAGAAACTTCTTTGTGTTCTCTGAAATCATCTCACAGAGTTACAGCTTTCCCCTCAAGAAGCCTTTCGCTAAGACAGTTCTTGTGGAATTGGCAAAGTGATATTTGGAAGCCCATAGAGGGCTATGGTGAAAAAGGAAATATCCTCAGATGAAATCTGGAAGGAAGCTTTCTGAGAAACTGCTGAGTGTTCTGTTAATTCATCTCACAGAGTTACATCTGTATTTCGTGGATCTCTTTGCTAGCCTTATTTCTGTGGAATCTGAGAACAGATATTTCGAATCCCATTGAAGACTATAGGGCCAAAGGAAACATCCTCCGATAACAAAGAGAAAGAAGCTTTCTGAGAAACTTCTTTGTGTTCTGTGAAATCATCTCACAGAGTTACAGCTTTCCCCTCAAGAAGCCTTTCGCTAAGACAGTTCTTGTGGAATTGGCAGAGTGATATTTGGAAGCCCATAGAGGGCTACGGTGAAAAAGGAAATATCCTCAGATGAAATCTGGAAAGAAGATTTCTGAAAAACTGCTGAGTGTTCTGTTAATTCATCTCACAGAGTTACATCTGTATTTCGTGGATCTCTTTGCTAGCTTTATTTCTGTGGAATCTGAGAACAGATATTTCGGATCCCATTGAAGACTATAGGGCCAAAGGAAATATCCTCCGATAACAAAGAGAAAGAAGCTTTCTGAGAAACTTCTTTGTGTTCTGTGAAATCATCTCACAGAGTTACAGCTTTCCCCTCAAGAAGCCTTTCGTTAAGACAGTTATTGTGGAATTGGCAAAGTGATATTTGGAAGCCCACAGAGGGCTATGGTGAAAAAGGAAATATCCTCAGATGAAATCTGGAAAGAAGCTTTCTGAGAAACTGCTTAGTGTTCTGTTAATTCATCTCACAGAGTTACATCTGTATTTCGTGCATCTCTTTGCTAGCCTTATTTCTGTGGAATCTGAGAACAGATATTTCGGATCCCATTGAAGACTATAGGGCCAAAGGAAATATCCTCCGATAACAAAGAGAAAGAAGCTTTCTGAGAAACTTCTTTGTGTTCTGTGAAATCATCTCACAGAGTTACAGCTTTCCCCTCAAGAAGCCTTTCGCTAAGACAGTTCTTGTGGAATTGGCAAAGTGATATTTGGAAGCCCATAGAGGGCTATGGTGAAAAAGGAAATATCCTCAGATGAAATCTGGAAGGAAGCTTTCTGAGAAACTGCTGAGTGTTCTGTTAATTCATCTCACAGAGTTACATCTGTATTTCGTGGATCTCTTTGCTAGCCTTATTTCTGTGGAATCTGAGAACAGATATTTCGGATCCCATTGAAGACTATAGGGCCAAAGGAAACATCCTCCGATAACAAAGAGAAAGAAGCTTTCTGAGAAACTTCTTTGTGTTCTGTGAAATCATCTCACAGAGTTACAGCTTTCCCCTCAAGAAGCCTTTCGCTAAGACAGTTCTTGTGGAATTGGCAGAGTGATATTTGGAAGCCCATAGAGGGCTATGGTGAAAAAGGAAATATCCTCAGATGAAATCTGGAAAGAAGATTTCTGAGAAACTGCTGAGTGTTCTGTTAATTCATCTCACAGAGTTACATCTGTATTTCGTGGATCTCTTTGCTAGCCTTATTTCTGGGGAATCGGAGAACAGATATTACGGATCCCCTTGAAGACTATAGGGCCAAAGGAAATATCCTCCGATAACAAAGAGAAAGAAGCTTTCTGAGAAACTTCTTTGTGTTCTGTGAAATCATCTCACAGAGTTACAGCTTTCCCCTGAAGAAACCTTTCGCTAAGACAGTTCTTCTGGAATTGGCAAAGTGATATTTGGAAGCCCATAGAGGGCTATTGTGAAAAAGGAAATATCCTCAGATGAAATCTGGAAGGAAGCTTTCTGAGAAACTGCTGAGTGTTCTGTTAATTCATCTCACAGAGTTACATCTGTATTTCGTGGATCTCTTTGCTAGCCTTATATCTGTGGAATCTGAGAACAGATATTTCGGATCCCATTGAAGACTATAGGGCCAAAGGAAATATCCTCCGAAAACAAAGAGAAAGAAGCTTTCTGAGAAACTTCTTTGTGTTCTGTGAAATCATCTCACAGAGTTACAGCTTTCCCCTCAAGAAGCCTTTCGCTAAGACAGTTCTTGTGGAATTGGCAAAGTGATATTTGGAAGCCCATAGAGGGCTATGGTGAAAAAGGAAATATCCTCAGATGAAATCTGGAAAGAAGCTTTCTGAGAAACTGCTTAGTGTTCTGTTAATTCATCTCACAGAGTTACATCTGTATTTCGTGGATCTCATTGCTAGCCTTATTTCTGTGGAATCTGAGAACAGATATTTCGGATCCCTTTGAAGACTATAGGGCCAAAGGAAATATCCTCCGATAACAAAGAGAAAGAAGCTTTCTGAGAAACTTCTTTGTGTTCTCTGAAATCATCTCACAGAGTTACAGCTTTCCCCTCAAGAAGCCTTTCGCTAAGACAGTTCTTGTGGAATTGGCAAAGTGATATTTGGAAGCCCATAGAGGGCTATGGTGAAAAAGGAAATATCCAAAGATGAAATCTGGAAGGAAGCTTTCTGAGAAACTGCTGAGTGTTCTGTTAATTCATCTCACAGAGTTACATCTGTATTTCGTGGATCTCTTTGCTAGCCTTATTTCTGTGGAATCTGAGAACAGATATTTCGGATCCCATTGAAGACTATAGGGCCAAAGGAATCATCCTCCGATAACAAAGAGAAAGAAGCTTTCTGAGAAACTTCTTTGTGTTCTGTGAAATCATCTCACAGAGTTACAGCTTTCCCCTCAAGAAGCCTTTCGCTAAGACAGTTCTTGTGGAATTGGCAGAGTGATATTTGGAAGCCCATAGAGGGCAACGGTGAAAAAGGAAATATCCTCAGATGAAATCTGGAAAGAAGATTTCTGAAAAACTGCTTAGTGTTCTGTTAATTCATCTCACAGAGTTACATCTGTATTTCGTGGATCTCTTTGCTAGCTTTATTTCTGTGGAATCTGAGAACAGATATTTCGGATCCCATTGAAGATATAGGGCCAAAGGAATTATCCTCCGATAACAAAGAGAAAGAAGCTTTCTGAGAAACTTCTTTGTGTTCTGTGAAATCATCTCACAGAGTTACAGCTTTCCCCTCAAGAAGCCTTTCGCTAAGACAGTTCTTGTGGAATTGGCAAAGTGATATTTGGAAGCCCATAGAGGGCTATGGTGAAAAAGGAAATATCCTCAGATGAAATCTGGAAGGAAGCTTTCTGAGAAACTGCTGAGTGTTCTGTTAATTCATCTCACAGAGTTACATCTGTATTTCGTGGATCTCTTTGCTAGCCTTATTTCTGTGGAATCTGAGAACAGATATTTCGGATCCCATTGAAGACTATAGGGCCAAAGGAAACATCCTCCGATAACAAAGAGAAAGAAGCTTTCTGAGAAACTTCTTTGTGTTCTGTGAAATCATCTCACAGAGTTACAGCTTTCCCCTCAAGAAGCCTTTCGCTAAGACAGTTCTTGTGGAATTGGCAGAGTGATATTTGGAAGCCCATAGAGGGCTACGGTGAAAAAGGAAATATCCTCAGATGAAATCTGGAAAGAAGATTTCTGAAAAACTGCTGAGTGTTCTGTTAATTCATCTCACAGAGTTACATCTGTATTTCGTGGATCTCTTTGCTAGCTTTATTTCTGTGGAATCTGAGAACAGATATTTCGGATCCCTTTGAAGACTATAGGGCCAAAGGAAATATCCTCCGATAACAAAGAGAAAGAAGCTTTCTGAGAAACTTCTTTGTGTTCTGTGAAATCATCTCACAGAGTTACAGCTTTCCCCTCAAGAAGCCTTTCGTTAAGACAGTTCTTGTGGAATTGGCAAAGTGATATTTGGAAGCCCACAGAGGGCTATGGTGAAAAAGGAAATATCCTCACATGAAATCTGGAAAGAAGCTTTCTGAGAAACTGCTTAGTGTTCTGTTAATTCATCTCACAGAGTTACATCTGTATTTCGTGCATCTCTTTGCTAGCCTTATTTCTGTGGAATCTGAGAACAGATATTTCGGATCCCATTGAAGACTATAGGGCCAAAGGAAATATCCTCCGATAACAAAGAGAAAGAAGCTTTCTGAGAAACTTCTTTGTGTTCTGTGAAATCATCTCACAGAGTTACAGCTTTCCCCTCAAGAAGCCTTTCGCTAAGACAGTTCTTGTGGAATTGGCAAAGTGATATTTGGAAGCCCATAGAGGGCTATGGTGAAAAAGGAAATATCCTCAGATGAAATCTGGAAGGAAGCTTTCTGAGAAACTGCTGAGTGTTCTGTTAATTCATCTCACAGAGTTACATCTGTATTTCGTGGATCTCTTTGCTAGCCTTATTTCTGTGGAATCTGAGAACAGATATTTCGGATCCCATTGAAGACTATAGGGCCAAAGGAAACATCCTCCGATAACAAAGAGAAAGAAGCTTTCTGAGAAACTTCTTTGTGTTCTGTGAAATCATCTCACAGAGTTACAGCTTTCCCCTCAAGAAGCCTTTCGCTAAGACAGTTCTTGTGGAATTGGCAGAGTGATATTTGGAAGCCCATAGAGGCCTATGGTGAAAAAGGAAATATCCTCAGATGAAATCTGGAAAGAAGATTTCTGAGAAACTGCTGAGTGTTCTGTAAATTCATCTCACAGAGTTACATCTGTATTTCGTGCATCTCTTTGCTAGCCTTATTTCTGTGGAATCGGAGAACAGATATTTCGGATCCCCTTGAAGACTATAGGGCCAAAGGAAATATCCTCCGATAACAAAGAGAAAGAAGCTTTCTGAGAAGCTTCTTTGTGTTCTGTGAAATCATATCAGAGAGTTACAGCTTTCCCCTGAAGAAGCCTTTCGCTAAGACAGTTCTTGTGGAATTGGCAAAGTGATATTTGGAAGCCCTTAGAGGGCTATGGTGAAAAAGGAAATATCCTCAGATGAAATCTGGAAAGAAGCTTTCTGTGAAACTGCTTAGTGTTCTGTTAATTCATCTCACAGAGTTACATCTGTATTTCGTGGATCTCTTTGCTAGCCTTATTTCTTTGGAATCTGAGAACAGATATTTCGGATCCCATTGAAGACTATAGGGCCAAAGGAAATATCCTCCGATAACAAAGAGAAAGAAGCTTTCTGAGAAACTTCTTTGTGTTCTGTGAAATCATCTCACAGAGTTACAGCTTTCCCCTCAAGAAACCTTTCGCTAGGACAGTTCTTCTGGAATTGGCAAAGTGATATTTGGAAGCCCATAGAGGGCAATGGTGAAAAAGGAAATATCCTCAGATGAAATCTGGAAGGAAGCTTTCTGAGAAACTGCTGAGTGTTCTGTTAATTCATCTCACAGAGTTACATCTGTATTTCGTGGATCTCTTTGCTAGCCTTATATCTGTGGAATCTGAAAACAGATATTTCGGATCCCATTGAAGACTATAGGGCCAAAGGAAATATCCTCCGAAAACAAAGAGAAAGAAGCTTTCTGAGAAACTTCTTTGTGTTCTGTGAAATCATCTCACAGAGTTACAGCTTTCCCCTCAAGAAGCCTTTCGCTAAGACAGTTCTTGTGGAATTGGCAAAGTGATATTTGGAAGCCCATAGAGGGCTATGGTGAAAAAGGGAATATCCTCAGATGAAATCTGGAAGGAAGCTTTCTGAGAAACTGCTGAGTGTTCTGTTAATTCATCTCACAGAGTTACATCTGTATTTCGTGGATCTCTTTGCTAGCTTTATTTCTGTGGAATCTGAGAACAGATATTTCGGATCCCTTTGAAGACTATAGGGCCAAAGGAAATAATCTCTGATAACAAAGAGAAAGAAGCTTTCTGAGAAACTTCTTTGTGTTCTGTGAAATCATCTCACAGCGTTACAGCTTTCCCCTCAAGAAGCCTTTCGCTAAGACAGTTCTTGTGGAATTGGCAAAGTGATATTTGGAAGCCCATAGAGGGCTATGGTGAAAAAGGAAATATCCTCAGATGAAATCTGGAAAGAAGCTTTCTGAGAAACTGCTTAGTGTTCTGTTAATTCACCTCACAGAGTAACATCTGTATTTCGTGGATCTCTTTGCTAGCCTTATTTCTTTGGAATCTGAGAACAGATATTTCGGATCCCATTGAAGACTATAGGGCCAAAGGAAATATCCTCCGATAACAAAGAGAAAGAAGCTTTCTGAGAAACTACTTTGTGTACTGTGAAATCATCTCACAGAGTTACAGCTTTCCCCTCAAGAAGCCTTTCCTTAAGACAGTTCTTGTGGAATTGGCAGAGTGATATTTGGAAGCCCTTATAGGGCTATGGTGAAAAAGGAAATATCCTCAGATGAAATCTGGAAAGAAGCTTTCTGAGAAACTGCTTAGTGTTCTGTTAATTCATCTCACAGAGTTACATCTGTATTTCGTGGATCTCTTTGCTAGCCTTATTTCTTTGGAATCTGAGAACAGATATTTCGGATTCCTATGAAGACTACAGGGGCAAATGAAATATCCTCCGATAACAAAGAGAAAGAAGCTTTCTGAGAAACTTCTTTGTGTTCTGTGAAATCATCTCACAGAGTTACAGCTTTCCCCTCAAGAAGCCTTTCGCTAAGACAGTTCTTGTGGAATTGGCAAAGTGATATTTGGAAGCCCATAGAGGGCTATGGTGAAAAAGGAAATATCCTCACATGAAATCTGGAAAGAAGCTTTCTGAGAAACTGCTTAGTGTTCTGTTAATTCATCTCACAGAGTTACATCTGTATTTCGTGGATCTCTTTGCTAGCCTTATTTCTGTGGAATCTGAGAACAGATATTTCGGATCCCATTGAAGACAATAGGGCCAAAGGAAATATCCTCCGATAACAAAGAGAAAGAAGCTTTCTGAGAAACTTCTTTGTGTTCTGTGAAATCATCTCACAGAGTTACAGCTTTCCCCTCAAGAAGCCTTTCGCTAAGAGAGTTCTTGTGGAATTGGCAAAGTGATATTTTGAAGCCCATAGAGGGCTATGGTGAAAAAGGAAATATCCTCAGATGAAATTTGGAAAGAAGCTTTCTGTGAAACTGCTTAGTGTTCTGTTAATTCATCTCACAGAGTTACATCTGTATTTCGTGGATCTCTTTGCTAGCCTTATTTCTGAGGAATCTGAAAACAGATATTTCGGATCCCTTTGAAGACTATAGGGCCAAAGGAAATATCCTCCGATAACAAAGAGAAAGAAGCTTTCTGAGAAACTTCTTTGTGTTCTGTGAAATCATCTCACAGAGTTACAGCTTTCCCCTCAAGAAGCCTTTCACTAAGACAGTTCTTGTGGAATTGGCAAAGCGATATTTGGAAGCCCATAGAGGGCTATGGTGAAAAAGGAAATATCCTCAGATGAAATCTGGAAAGAAGCTTTATGAGAAACTGCTTAGTGTTCTGTGAATTCATCTCACAGAGTTACATCTGTATTTCGTGGATCTCTTTGCTAGCCTTATTTCTGTGGAATCTGAGAACAGATATTTCGGATCTAATTGAGGACTATAGGGCCAAAGGAAATATCCTCCGATAACAAAGAGAAAGAAGCTTTCTGAGAAACTTCTTTGTGTTCTGTGAAATATTCTCACAGAGTTACAGCTTTCCCCTCAAGAAGCCTTTCGCTAAGACAGTTCTTGTGGAATTGGCAAAGTGTTATTTGGAAGCCCATAGAGGGCTAGGCTGAGAAAGGAAATATCCTCAGATGAAATCTGGAAGGAAGCTTTCTGAGAAACTGCTGAGTGTTCTGTGAATTCATCTCACAGAGTTACATCTGCATTTCTTGGATCTCTTTCCTAGCTTTATTTCTGTGGAATCTGAGAACAGATATTTCGGATCCCATTGAAGACTATAGGGCCAAAGGAAATATCCTCCGATAACAAAGAGAAAGAAGCTTTCTGAGAAACTTCTTTGTGTTCTGTGAAATCATCTCACAGAGTTACAGATTTCCCCTCAAGAAGCCTTTCTCTAAGACAGTTCTTGTGGAATTGGCAAAGTGATATTTGGAAGCCCATAGAGGGCTATGGTGAAAAAGGAAATATCCTCAGATGAAATCTGGAAGGAAGCTTTCTGAGAAACTGCTGAGTGTTCTGTTAATTCATCTCACAGAGTTACATCTGTATTTCGTGGATCTCTTTGCTAGCTTTATTTCTGTGGAATCTGAGAACAGATATTTCGGATCCCTTTGAAGACTATAGGGCCAAAGGAAATAATCTCCCATAACAAAGAGAAAGAAGCTTTCTGAGAAACTTCTTTGTGTTCTGTGAAATCATCTCACAGAGTTACAGCTTTCCCCTCAAGAAGCCTTTCGCTAAGACAGTTCTTGTGGAATTGGCAAAGTGATATTTGGAAGCCCACAGAGGGCTATGGTGAAAAAGGAAATATCCTCAGATGAAATCTGGAAAGAAGCTTTCTGAGAAACTGCTTAGTGTTCTGTTAATTCATCTCACAGAGTTACATCTGTATTTCGTGGATCTCATTGCTAGCCTTATTTCTGTGGAATCTGAGAACAGATATTTCGGATCCCATTGAAGACTATAGGGCCAAAGGAAATATCCTCCGATAACAAAGAGAAAGAAGCTTTCTGAGAAACTTCTTTGTGTTCTCTGAAATCATCTCACAGAGTTACAGCTTTCCCCTCAAGAAGCCTTTCGCTAAGACAGTTCTTGTGGAATTGGCAAAGTGATATTTGGAAGCCCATAGAGGGCTATGGTGAAAAAGGAAATATCCTCAGATGAAATCTGGAAGGAAGCTTTCTGAGAAACTGCTGAGTGTTCTGTTAATTCATCTCACAGAGTTACATCTGTATTTCGTGGATCTCTTTGCTAGCCTTATTTCTGTGGAATCTGAGAACAGATATTTCGGATCCCATTGAAGACTATAGGGCCAAAGGAAACATCCTCCGATAACAAAGAGAAAGAAGCTTTCTGAGAAACTTCTTTGTGTTCTGTGAAATCATCTCACAGAGTTACAGCTTTCCCCTCAAGAAGCCTTTCGCTAAGACAGTTCTTGTGGAATTGGCAGAGTGATATTTGGAAGCCCATAGAGGGCTACGGTGAAAAAGGAAATATCCTCAGATGAAATCTGGAAAGAAGATTTCTGAAAAACTGCTGAGTGTTCTGTTAATTCATCTCACAGAGTTACATCTGTATTTCGTGGATCTCTTTGCTAGCTTTATTTCTGTGGAATCTGAGAACAGATATTTCGGATCCCATTGAAGACTATAGGGCCAAAGGAAATATCCTCCGATAACAAAGAGAAAGAAGCTTTCTGAGAAACTTCTTTGTGTTCTGTGAAATCATCTCACAGAGTTACAGCTTTCCCCTCAAGAAGCCTTTCGTTAAGACAGTTCTTGTGGAATTGGCAAAGTGATATTTGGAAGCCCACAGAGGGCTATGGTGAAAAAGGAAATATCCTCACATGAAATCTGGAAAGAAGCTTTCTGAGAAACTGCTTAGTGTTCTGTTAATTCATCTCACAGAGTTACATCTGTATTTCGTGCATCTCTTTGCTAGCCTTATTTCTGTGGAATCTGAGAACAGATATTTCGGATCCCATTGAAGACTATAGGGCCAAAGGAAATATCCTCCGATAACAAAGAGAAAGAAGCTTTCTGAGAAACTTCTTTGTGTTCTGTGAAATCATCTCACAGAGTTACAGCTTTCCCCTCAAGAAGCCTTTCGCTAAGACAGTTCTTGTGGAATTGCAAAGTGATATTTGGAAGCCCATAGAGGGCTATGGTGAAAAAGGAAATATCCTCAGATGAAATCTGGAAGGAAGCTTTCTGAGAAACTGCTGAGTGTTCTGTTAATTCATCTCACAGAGTTACATCTGTATTTCGTGGATCTCTTTGCTAGCCTTATTTCTGTGGAATCTGAGAACAGATATTTCGGATCCCATTGAAGACTATAGGGCCAAAGGAAACATCCTCCGATAACAAAGAGAAAGAAGCTTTCTGAGAAACTTCTTTGTGTTCTGTGAAATCATCTCACAGAGTTACAGCTTTCCCCTCAAGAAGCCTTTCGCTAAGACAGTTCTTGTGGAATTGGCAGAGTGATATTTGGAAGCCCATAGAGGCCTATGGTGAAAAAGGAAATATCCTCAGATGAAATCTGGAAAGAAGATTTCTGAGAAACTGCTGAGTGTTCTGTAAATTCATCTCACAGAGTTACATCTGTATTTCGTGCATCTCTTTGCTAGCCTTATTTCTGGGGAATCGGAGAACAGATATTTCGGATCCCCTTGAAGACTATAGGGCCAAAGGAAATATCCTCCGATAACAAAGAGAAAGAAGCTTTCTGAGAAGCTTCTTTGTGTTCTGTGAAATCATATCAGAGAGTTACAGCTTTCCCCTGAAGAAGCCTTTCGCTAAGACAGTTCTTGTGGAGTTGGCAAAGTGATATTTGGAAGCCCTTAGAGGGCTATGGTGAAAAAGGAAATATCCTCAGATGAAATCTGGAAAGAAGCTTTCTGTGAAACTGCTTAGTGTTCTGTTAATTCATCTCACAGAGTTACATCTGTATTTCGTGGATCTCTTTGCTAGCCTTATTTCTTTGGAATCTGAGAACAGATATTTCGGATCCCATTGAAGACTATAGGGCCAAAGGAAATATCCTCCGATAACAAAGAGAAAGAAGCTTTCTGAGAAACTTCTTTGTGTTCTGTGAAATCATCTCACAGAGTTACAGCTTTCCCCTCAAGAAACCTTTCGCTAGGACAGTTCTTCTGGAATTGGCAAAGTGATATTTGGAAGCCCATAGAGGGCTATGGTGAAAAAGGAAGTATCCTCAGATGAAATCTGGAAGGAAGCTTTCTGAGAAACTGCTGAGTGTTCTGTTAATTCATCTCACAGAGTTACATCTGTATTTCGTGGATCTCTTTGCTAGCCTTATATCTGTGGAATCTGAAAACAGATATTTCGGATCCCATTGAAGACTATAGGGCCAAAGGAAATATCCTCCGAAAACAAAGAGAAAGAAGCTTTCTGAGAAACTTCTTTGTGTTCTGTGAAATCATCTCACAGAGTTACAGCTTTCCCCTCAAGAAGCCTTTCGCTAAGACAGTTCTTGTGGAATTGGCAAAGTGATATTTGGAAGCCCATAGAGGGCTATGGTGAAAAAGGAAATATCCTCAGATGAAATCTGGAAGGAAGCTTTCTGAGAAACTGCTGAGTGTTCTGTTAATTCATCTCACAGAGTTACATCTGTATTTCGTGGATCTCTTTGCTAGCTTTATTTCTGTGGAATCTGAGAACAGATATTTCGGATCCCTTTGAAGACTATAGGGCCAAAGGAAATAATCTCTGATAACAAAGAGAAAGAAGCTTTCTGAGAAACTTCTTTGTGTTCTGTGAAATCATCTCACAGAGTTACAGCTTTCCCCTCAAGAAGCCTTTCGCTAAGACAGTTCTTGTGGAATTGGCAAAGTGATATTTGGAAGCCCATAGAGGGCTATGGTGAAAAAGGAAATATCCTCAGATGAAATCTGGAAAGAAGCTTTCTGAGAAACTGCTTAGTGTTCTGTTAATTCACCTCACAGAGTAACATCTGTATTTCGTGGATCTCTTTGCTAGCCTTATTTCTTTGGAATCTGAGAACAGATATTTCAGATCCCATTGAAGACTATAGGGCCAAAGGAAATATCCTCCGATAACAAAGAGAAAGAAGCTTTCTGAGAAACTACTTTGTGTACTGTGAAATCATCTCACAGAGTTACAGCTTTCCCCTCAAGAAGCCTTTCCTTAAGACAGTTCTTGTGGAATTGGCAGAGTGATATTTGGAAGCCCTTATAGGGCTATGGTGAAAAAGGAAATATCCTCAGATGAAATCTGGAAAGAAGCTTTCTGAGAAACTGCTTAGTGTTCTGTTAATTCATCTCACAGAGTTACATCTGTATTTCGTGGATCTCTTTGCTAGCCTTATTTCTTTGGAATCTGAGAACAGATATTTCGGATTCCTATGAAGACTATAGGGGCAAATGAAATATCCTCCGATAACAAAGAGAAAGAAGCTTTCTGAGAAACTTCTTTGTGTTCTGTGAAATCATCTCACAGAGTTACAGCTTTCCCCTCAAGAAGCCTTTCGCTAAGACAGTTCTTGTGGAACTGGCAAAGTGATATTTGGAAGCCCATAGAGGGCTATGGTGAAAAAGGAAATATCCTCACATGAAATCTGGAAAGAAGCTTTCTGAGAAACTGCTTAGTGTTCTGTTAATTCATCTCACAGAGTTACATCTGTATTTCGTGGATCTCTTTGCTAGCCTTATTTCTGTGGAATCTGAGAACAGATATTTCGGATCCCATTGAAGACAATAGGGCCAAAGGAAATATCCTCCGATAACAAAGAGAAAGAAGCTTTCTGAGAAACTTCTTTGTGTTCTGTGAAATCATCTCACAGTGTTACAGCTTTCCCCTCAAGAAGCCTTTCGCTAAGAGAGTTCTTGTGGAATTGGCAAAGTGATATTTTGAAGCCCATAGAGGGCTATGGTGAAAAAGGAAATATCCTCAGATGAAATTTGGAAAGAAGCTTTCTGTGAAACTGCTTAGTGTTCTGTTAATTCATCTCACAGAGTTACATCTGTATTTCGTGGATCTCTTTGCTAGCCTTATTTCTGAGGAATCTGAAAACAGATATTTCGGATCCCTTTGAAGACTATAGGGCCAAAGGAAATATCCTCCGATAACAAAGAGAAAGAAGCTTTCTGAGAAACTTCTTTGTGTTCTGTGAAATCATCTCACAGAGTTACAGCTTTCCCCTCAAGAAGCCTTTCACTAAGACAGTTCTTGTGGAATTGGCAAAGCGATATTTGGAAGCCCATAGAGGGCTATGGTGAAAAAGGAAATATCCTCAGATGAAATCTGGAAAGAAGCTTTATGAGAAACTGCTTAGTGTTCTGTGAATTCATCTCACAGAGTTACATCTGTATTTCGTGGATCTCTTTGCTAGCCTTATTTCTGTGGAATCTGAGAACAGATATTTCGGATCCCATTGAAGACTATGGGGCCAAAGGAAATATCCTCCGATAACAAAGAGAAAGAAGCTTTCTGAGAAACTTCTTTGTGTTCTGTGAAATCATCTCACAGAGTTACAGCTTTCCCCCCAAGAGGCCTTTCGCTAAGACAGTTCTTGTGGGATTGGGAAAGTGATATTTGGAAGCCCTTAGAGGGCTAGGGTGAAAAAGGAAATATCCTCAGATGAAATCTGGTAGGAAGCTTTCTGAGAAACTGCTGAGTGTTCTGTTAATTCATCTCACAGAGTTACATCTGTATTTCGTGGATCTCTTTGCTAGCTTTATTTCTGTGGAATCTGAGAACAGATATTTCGGATCCCATTGAAGACTATAGGGCCAAAGGAAATATCCTCCGATAACAAAGAGAAAGAAGCTTTCTGAGAAACTTCTTTGTGTTCTGTGAAATCATCTCACAGAGTTACAGCTTTCCCCTCAAGAAGCCTTTCGCTAAGACAGTTCTTGTGGAATTGGCAAAGTGATATTTGGAAGCCCACAGAGGGCTATGGTGAAAAAGGAAATATCCTCAGATGAAATCTGGAAAGAAGCTTTCTGAGAAACTGCTTAGTGTTCTGTTAATTCATCTCACAGAGTTACATCTGTATTTCGTGGATCTCTTTGCTAGCTTTATTTCTGTGGAATCTGAGAACAGATATTTCGGATCCCATTGAAGACTATAGGGCCAAAGGAAATATCCTCCGATAACAAAGAGAAAGAAGCTTTCTGAGAAACTTCTTTGTGTTCTGTGAAATCATCTCACAGAGTTAGAGCTTTCCCCTCAAGAAGCCTTTCGCTAAGACAGTTCTTGTGGAATTGGCAAAGTGATATTTGGAAGCCCACAGAGGGCTATGGTGAAAAAGGAAATATCCTCACATGAAATCTGGAAAGAAGCTTTCTGAGAAACTGCTTAGTGTTCTGTTAATTCATCTCACAGAGTTACATCTGTATTTCGTGCATCTCTTTGCTAGCCTTATTTCTGTGGAATCTGAGAACAGATATTTCGGATCCCATTGAAGACTACACGGCCAAAGGAAATATCCTCCGATAACAAAGAGAAAGAAGCTTTCTGAGAAACTTCTTTGTGTTCTGTGAAATCATCTCACAGAGTTACAGCTTTCCCCTCAAGAAGCCTTTCACTAAGACAGTTCTTGTGGAATTGGCAAAGCGATATTTGGAAGCCCGTAGAGGGCTATGGTGAAAAAGGAAATATCCTCAGATGAAATCTGGAAAGAAGCTTTATGAGAAACTGCTTAGTGTTCTGTGAATTCATCTCACAGAGTTACCTCTGTATTTCGTGGATCTCTTTGCTAGCCTTATTTCTGTGGAATCTGAGAACAGATATTTCGGATCCCATTGAAGACTATAGGGCCAAAGGAAATATCCTCCGATAACAAAGAGAAAGAAGCTTTCTGAGAAACTTCTTTGTGTTCTGTGAAATCATCTCACAGAGTTACAGCTTTCCCCTCAAGAAGCCTTTCGCTAAGACAGTTCTTGTGGAATTGGGAAAGTGATATTTGGAAGCCCATAGAGTGCTAGGGTGAAAAAGGAAATATCCTCAGATGAAATCTGGAAGGAAGCTTTCTGAGAAACTGCTGAGTGTTCTGTTAATTCATCTCACAGAGTTACATCTGTATTTCGTGGATCTCTTTGCTAGCTTTATTTCTGTGGAATCTGAGAACAGATATTTCGGATCCCTTTGAAGACTATAGGGCCTAAGGAAATATCCTCCGATAACAAAGAGAAAGAAGCTTTCTGAGAAACTTCTTTGTGTTCTGTGAAATCATCTCACAGAGTTACAGCTTTCCCCTCAAGAAGCCTTTCGCTAAGACAGTTCTTGTGGAATTGGCAAAGTGATATTTTGAAGCCCATAGAGGGCTATGGTGAAAAAGGAAATATCCTCAGATGAAATCTGGAAGGAAGATTTCTGAGAAACTGCTGAGTGTTCTGTTAATTCATCTCACAGAGTTACATCTGTATTTCGTGGATCTCTTTGCTAGCTTTATTTCTGTGGAATCTTAGAACAGATATTTCGGATCCCATTGAAGACTATAGGGCCAAAGGAAATATCCTCCGATAACAAAGAGAAAGAAGCTTTCTGAGAAACTTCTTTGTGTTCTGTGAAATCATCTCACAGAGTTACAGCTTTCCCCTCAAGAAGCCTTTCGCTAAGACAGTTCTTGTGGAATTGGCAAAGTGATATTTGGAAGCCCATAGAGGGCTATGGTGAAAAAGGAAATATCCTCAGATGAAATCTGGAAGGAAGCTTTCTGAGAAACTGCTCAGTGTTCTGTTAATTCATCTCACAGAGTTACATCTGTATTTCGTGGATCTCTTTGCTAGCCTTACATCTGTGGAATCTGAGAACAGATATTTCGGATCCCATTGAAGACTATAGGGCCAAAGGAAATATCCTCCGAAAACAAAGAGAAAGAAGCTTTCTGAGAAACTTCTTTGTGTTCTGTGAAATCATCTCACAGAGTTACAGCTTTCCCCTCAAGAAGCCTTTCGCTAAGACAGTTCTTGTGGAATTGGCAAAGTGATATTTGGAAGCCCATAGAGGGCTATTGTGAAAAAGGAAATATCCTCAGATGAAATCTGGAAGGAAGCTTTCTGAGAAACTGCTGAGTGTTCTGTTAATTCATCTCACAGAGTTACATCTGTATTTCGTGGATCTCTTTGCTAGCTTTATTTCTGTGGAATCTGAGAACAGATATTTCGGATCCCATTGAAGACTATAGGGCCAAAGGAAATAATCTCCGATAACAAAGAGAAAGAAGCTTTCTGAGAAACTTCTTTGTGTTCTGTGAAATCATCTCACAGAGTTACAGCTTTCCCCTCAAGAAGCCTTTCGCTAAGACAGTTCTTGTGGAATTGGCAAAGTGATATTTGTTAGCCCACAGAGGGCTAAGGTGAAAAAGGAAATATCCTCAGATGAAATCTGGAAAGAAGCTTTCTGAGAAACTGCTTAGTGTTCTGTTAATTCATCTCACAGAGTTACATCTGTATTTCGTGGATCTCTTTGCTAGCATTATTTCTGTGGAATCTGAGAACAGATATTTCGGATCCCATTGAAGACTATAGGGCCAAAGGAAATATCCTCCGATAACAAAGAGAAAGAAGCTTTCTGAGAAACTTCTTTGTGTTCTGTGAAATCATCTCACAGAGTTACAGCTTTCCCCTCAAGAAGCCTTTCGCTAAGACAGTTCTTGTGGAATTGGCAAAGTGATATTTGGAAGCCCATACAGGGCTATGGTGAAAAAGGAAATATCCTCAGATGAAATCTGGAAGGAAGCTTTCTGAGAAACTGCTGAGTGTTCTGTTAATTCATCTCACAGAGTTACATCTGTATTTCGTGGATCTCTTTGCTAGCCTTATTTCTGTGTAATCTGAGAACAGATATTTCCGATCCTATTGAAGACTATAGGGCCAAAGGAAATATCCTCCGATAACAAAGAGAAAGAAGCTTTCTGAGAAACTTCTTTGTGTTCTGTGAAATCAACTCACAGAGTTACAGCTTTCCCCTCAAGAAGCCTTTCGCTAGGACAGTTCTTGTGGAATTGGCAAAGTGATATTTGGAAGCCCATAGAGGGCTATGGTGAAAAAGGAAATATCCTCACATGAAATCTGGAAAGAAGCTTTCTGAGAAACTGCTTAGTGTTCTCTTAATTCATCTCACAGAGTTACATCTGTATTTCGTGGATCTCTTTGCTAGCCTTATTTCTTTGGAATCTGAGAACAGATATTTCGGATCCCATTGAAGAGTATAGGGCCAAAGGAAATATCCTCCGATAACAAAGAGAAAGAAGCTTTCTGAGAAACTTCTTTGTGTTCTGTGAAATCATCTCACAGAGTTACAGCTTTCCCCTCAAGAAGCCTTTCGCTAAGACAGTTCTTGTGGAATTGGCAAAGTGATATTTGGAAGCCCATAGAGGGCTATGGTGAAAAAGGAAATATCCTCAGATGAAATCTGGAAAGAAGCTTTCTGTGAAACTGCTTAGTGATCTGTTAACTCATCTCACAGAGTTACATCTGTATTTCGTGGATCTCTTTGCTAGCCTTATTTCTGTGGAATCTGAGAACAGATATTTCGGATCCCTTTGAAGACTATAGGGCCAAAGGAAATATCCTCCGATATCAAAGAGAAATAAGCTTTCTGAGAAACTTGTTTGTGTTCTGTGAAATAATCCCACAGAGTTACAGCTTTCCCCTCAAGAAGCCTTTCGCTAAGACAGTTCTTGTGGAATTGGCAAAGTGATATTTGGAAGCCCATAGAGGGCTATGGTGAAAAAGGAAATATCCTCAGATGAAATCTGGAAAGAAGCTTTCTGAGAAACTGCTTAGTGTTCTGTTAATTCATCTCACAGAGTTACATCTGTATTTCGTGTATCTCTTTGCTAGCCTTATTTCTGTGGAATCTGAGAACAGATATTTCGGATCCCATTGAAGACTATAGGGCCAAAGGAAATATCCTCCGATAACAAAGAGAAAGAAGCTTTCTGAGAAACTTCTTTGTGTTCTCTGAAATCATCTCGCAGAGTTACAGTTTCCCCTCAAGAAGCCTTTCGCCAAGACAGTTCTTGTGGAATTGGCAAAGTGATATTTGGAAGCCCATAGAGGGCTATGCTGAAAAAGGAAATATCCTCATATGAAATCTGGAAGGAAGCATTCTGAGAAACTGCTGAGTGTTCTGTTAATTCATCTCACAGAGTTACATCTGTATTTCGTGGATCTCTTTGCCAGCCTTATTTCTGTGGAATCTGAGAACAGATATTTCGGATCCCATTGAAGACTATAGGGCCAAAGGAAACATCCTCCGATAACAAAGAGAAAGAAGCTTTCTGAGAAACTTCTTTGTGTTCTGTGAAATCATCTCACAGAGTTACAGCTTTCCCCTCAAGAAGCCTTCGCTAAGACAGTTCTTGTGGATTTGGCAGAGTGATATTTGGAAGCCCATAGAGGGCTTCGGTGAAAAAGGAAATATCCTCAGATGAAATCTCGAAAGAAGCTTTCTGAGAAACTGCTTAGTGTTCTGTTAATTCATCTCACAGAGTTACATCTGTTTTTCGTGGATCTCTTTGCTAGCCTTATTTCTTTGGAATCTGAGAACAGATATTTCGGATCCCATTGAAGACTATAGGGCCAAAGGAAATATCCTCCGATAACAAAGAGAAAGAAGCTTTCTGAGAAACTTCTTTGTGTTCTGTGAAATCATCTCACAGAGTTACAGCTTTCCGATCAAGAAGCCTTTCGCTAAGACAGTTCTTGTGGAATTGGCAAAGTGATATTTGGAAGCCTATAGAGGGCTAAGGTGAAAAAGGAAATATCCTCAGATGAAATCTGGAAGGAAGCTTTCTGAGAAACTGCTGAGTGTTCTGTTAATTCATCTCACAGAGTTACTTCTGTATGTCGTGGATCTCTTTGCTAGCCTTATTTCTGTGTAATCTGAGAACAGATATTTCCGATCCTATTGAAGACTATAGGGCCAAAGGAAATATCCTCCGATAACAAAGAGAAAGAAGCTTTCTGAGAAACTTCTTTGTGTTCTGTGAAATCATCTCACAGAGTTACAGCTTTCCCCTCAAGAAGCCTTTCGCTAAGACAGTTCTTGTGGAATTGGCAAAGTGATATTTGGAAGCCCATAGAGGGCTATGGTGAAAAAGGAAATATCCTCACATGAAATCTGGAAAGAAGCTTTCTGAGAAACTGCTTAGTGTTCTGTTAATTCATCTCACAGAGTTACATCTGTATTTCGTGGATCTCTTTGCTAGCCTTATTTCTGTGGAATCTGAGAACAGATATTTCGGATCCCTTTGAAGACTATAGGGCCAAAGGAAATATCCTCCGATATCAAAGAGAAAGAAGCTTTCTGAGAAACTTGTTTGTGTTCTGTGAAATCATCCCACAGAGTTACAGCTTTCCCCTCAAGAAGCCTTTCGCTAAGACAGTTCTTGTGGAATTGGCAAAGTGATATTTGGAAGCCCAAAGAGGGCTATGGTGAAAAAGGAAATATCCTCAGATGAAATCTGGAAAGAAGCTTTCTGAGAAACTGCTGAGTGTTCTGTTAATTCATCTCACAGAGTTACATCTGTATTTCGTGCATCTCTTTGCTAGCCTTATTTCTGTGGAATCTGAGAACAGATATTTCGGATCCCATTGAAGACTATAGGGCCAAAGGAAATATCCTCCGATAACAAAGAGAAACAAGCTTTCTGAGAAACTTCTTTGTGTTCTGTGAAATCATCTCACAGAGTTAAAGCTTTCCCCTCAAGAAGCCTTTCGCTAAGACAGTTCTTGTGGAATTGGCAAAGTGATAGTTTGGAAGCCCATAGAGGGCTACGGTGAAAAAGGAAATATCCTCAGATGAAATCTGGAAAGAAGCTTTCTGAGAAACTGCTGAGTGTTCTGTTAATTCATCTCAGAGAGTTACATCTGTATTTCGTGGATCTCTTTGCTAGCCTTATTTCTGTGGAATCTGAGAACAGATATTTCGGATCCCATTGAAGACTATAGGGCCAAAGGAAATATCCTCCGATAACAAAGAGAAAGAAGCTTTCTGAGAAACTTCTTTGTGTTCTGTGAAATCATCTCACAGAGTTACAGCTTTCCCCTCAAGAAGCCTTTCGCTAAGACAGTTCTTGTGGAATTGGCAAAGTGATATTTGGAAGCCCACAGAGGGCTATGGTGAAAAAGGAAATATCCTCAGATGAAATTTGGAAAGAAGCTTTCTGTGAAACTGCTTAGTGTTCTGTTAATTCATCTCACAGAGTTACATCTGTATTTCGTGGATCTCTTTGCTAGCCTTATTTCTGTGGAATCTGAAAACAGATATTTCGGATCCCTTTGAAGACTATAGGGCCAAAGGAAATATCCTCCGATAACAAAGAGAAAGAAGCTTTCTGAGAAACTTCTTTGTGTTCTGTGAAATCATCTCACAGAGTTACAGCTTTCCCCTCAAGAAGCCTTTCACTAAGACAGTTCTTGTGGAATTGGCAAAGTGATATTTGGAAGCCCATAGAGGGCTATGGTGAAAAACGAAATATCCTCAGATGAAATCTGGAAAGAAGCTTTATGAGAAACTGCTTAGTGTTCTGTGAATTCATCTCACAGAGTTACATCTGTATTTCGTGGATCTCTTTGCTAGCCTTATTTCTGTGGAATCTGAGAACAGATATTTCAGATCCCATTGAAGAGTATAGGGACAAAGGAAATATCCTCCGATAACAAAGAGAAAGAAGCTTTCTGAGAAACTTCTTTGTGTTCTGTGAAATCATCTCACAGAGTTACAGCTTTCCCCTCAAGAAGCCTTTCGCTAAGACAGTTCTTGTGGAATTGGCAAAGTGATATTTGGAAGCCCATAGAGGGCTATGGTGAAAAAGGAAATATCCTCAGATGAAATCTGGAAGGAAGCTTTCTGAGAAACTGCTGAGTGTTCTGTTAATTCACCTCACAGAGTTACATCTGTATTTCGTGGATTTCTTTGCTAGCTTTATTTCTGTGGAATCTGAGAACAGATATTTCGGATCCCATTGAAGACTATAGGGCCAAAGGAAATATCCTCCGATAACAAAGAGAAAGAAGCTTTCTGAGAAACTTCTTTGTGTTTTGTGAAATCATCTCACAGAGTTACAGCTTTCCCCTCAAGAAGCCTTTCGCTAAGACAGTTCTTGTGGAATTCGCAAAGTGATATTTGGAAGCCCACAGAGGGCTATGGTGAAAAAGGAAATATCCTCAGATGAAATCTGGAAAGAAGCTTTCTGAGAAACTGCTTAGTGTTCTGTTAATTCATCTCACAGAGTTACATCTGTATTTCGTGCATCTCTTTCATAGCCTTATTTCTGAGGAATCTGAGAAGAGATATTTCGGATCCCATTGAAGACTATAGGGCCAAAGGAAATATCCTCCGATAACAAAGAGAAAGAAGCTTTCTGAGAAACTTCTTTGTGTTCTGTGAAATCATCTCACAGAGTTAAAGCTTTCCCCTCAAGAAGCCTTTCGCTAAGACAGTTCTTGTAGAATTGGCAAAGTGATAGTTTGGAAGCCCATAGAGGGCTATGGTGAAAAAGGAAATATCCTCAGATGAAATCTGGAAAGAAGCTTTCTGAGAAACTGCTGAGTGTTCTGTTAATTCATCTCACAGAGTTACATCTGTATTTCGTGGATCTCTTTGCTAGCCTTATTTCTGTGGAATCTGAGAACAGATATTTCAGATCCCATTGAAGACTATAGGGCCAAAGGAAATATCCTCCGATAACAAAGAGAAAGAAGCTTTCTGAGAAACTTCTTTGTGTTCTGTGATATCATCTCACAGAGTTACAGCTTTCCCCTCAAGGAGCCTTTCGCTAAGACATTTCTCGTGGAATTGGCAAAGTGATAGTTTGGAAGCCCATAGAGGGCTATGGTGAAAAAGGAAATATCCTCATATGAAATCTGGAAAGAAGCTTTCTGAGAAACTGCTTAGTGTTCTGTTAATTCATCTCACAGAGTTACATCTGTATTTCGTGGATCTCTTTGCTAGCCTTATTTTCGTGGAATCTGAGAACAGATATTTCGGATCCCATTGAAGACTATAGGGCCAAAGGAAATATCCTCCGATAACAAAGAGAAAGAAGCTTTCTGAGAAACTTCTTTGTGTTCTGTGAAATCATCTCACAGAGTTACAGCTTTCCCCTCAAGAAGCCTTTCACTAAGACAGTTCTTGTGGAATTGGCAAAGTGATATTTGGAAGCCCATAGAGGGCTATGGTGAAAAAGGAAATATCCTCAGATGAAATCTGGAAAGAAGCTTTCTGAGAAACTGCTTAGTGTTCTGTTAATTCATCTCACAGAGTTACATCTGTATTTCGTGCATCTCTTTGCTAGCCTTATTTCTGTGGAATCTGAGAACAGATATTTCGGATCCCATTGAAGACTATAGGGCCAAAGGAAATATCCTCCGATAACAAAGAGAAAGAAGCTTTCTGAGAAACTTCTTTGTGTTCTGTGAAATCATCTCACAGAGTTACAGCTTTCCCCTCAAGAAGCCTTTCGCTAAGACAGTTCTTGTGGAATTGGCAAAGTGATATTTGGAAGCCCATAGAGGGCTATGGTGAAAAAGGAAATATCCTCAGATGAAATCTGGAAGGAAGCTTTCTGAGAAACTGCTGAGTGTTCTGTTAATTCATCTCACAGAGTTACATCTGTATTTCGTGGATCTCTTTGCTAGCCTTATTTCTGTGGAATCTGAGAACAGATATTTCGGATCCCATTGAAGACGATAGGGCCAAAGGAAACATCCTCCGATAACAAAGAGAAAGAAGCTTTCTGAGAAACTTCTTTGTGTTCTGTGAAATCATCTCACAGAGTTACAGCTTTCCCCTCAAGAAGCCTTTCGCTAAGACAGTTCTTGTGGAATTGGCAAAGTGATATTTGGAAGCCCATAGAGGGCTATGGTGAAAAAGGAAATATCCTCAGATGAAATCTGGAAGGAAGCTTTCTGAGAAACTGCTGAGTGTTCTGTTAATTCATCTCACAGAGTTACTTCTGTATGTCGTGGATCTCTTTGCTAGCCTTATTTCTGTGTAATCTGAGAACAGATATTTCCGATCCTATTGAAGACTATAGGGCCAAAGGAAATATCCTCCGATAACAAAGAGAAAGAAGCTTTCTGAGAAACTTCTTTGTGTTCTGTGAAATCATCTCACAGAGTTACAGCTTTCCCCTCAGGAAGCCTTTCGCTAAGACAGTTCTTGTGGAATTGGCAAAGAGATATTTGGAAGCCCATAGAGGGCTATGGTCAAAAAGGAAATATCCTCAGATGAAATCTGGAAGGAAGCTTTCTGAGAAACTGCTGAGTGTTCTGTTAATTCATCTCAAAGAGTTACATCTGTATTTCGTGGATCTCTTTGCTAGCCTTATTTCTGTGGAATCTGAGAACAGATATTTCGGATCCCATTGAAGACGATAGGGCCAAAGGAAACATCCTCCGATAACAAAGAGAAAGAAGCGTTCTGAGAAACTTCTTTGTGTTCTGTGAAATCATCTCACAGAGTTACAGCTTTCCCCTCAAGAAGCCTTTCGCTAAGACAGTTCTTGTGGAATTGGCAAAGAGATATTTGGAAGCCCATAGAGGGCTATGGTCAAAAAGGAAATATCCTCAGATGAAATATGGAAAGAAGCTTTCTGAGAAACTGCTTAGTGTTCTGTTAATTCATCTCACAGAGTTACATCTGTATTTCGTGGATCTCTTTGCTAGCCTTATTTTCGTGGATTCTGAGAACAGATATTTCGGATCCCTTTGAAGACTATAGGGCCAAAGGAAATATCCTCAGATAACAAAGAGAAAGAAGCTTTCTGAGAAACTTCTTTGTGTTCTGTGAAATCATCTCACAGAGTTACAGCTTTCACCTCAAGAAGCCTTTCGCTAAAACAGTTCTTGTGGAATTGGCAAAGTGATATTTGGAAGCCCATAGAGGGCTATGGTGAAAAAGGAAATATCCTCAGATGAAATCTGGAAAGAAGCTTTCTGAGAAACTGCTTAGTGTTCTGTTAATTCATCTCACAGAGTTACATCTGTATTTCGTGGATCTCTTTGCTAGCCTTATTTCTGTGGAATCTGAGAACAGATATTTCGGATCCCTTTGAAGACTATAGGGCCAAAGGAAATATCCCCCGATATCAAAGAGAAAGAAGCTTTCTGAGAAACTTGTTTGTGTTCTGTGAAATCATCCCACAGAGTTACAGCTTTCCCCTCAAGAAGCCTTTCGCTAAGACAGTTCTTGTGGAATTGGCAAAGTGATATTTGGAAGCCCATAGAGGGCTATGGTGAAAAAGGAAATATCCTCAGATGAAATCTGGAAAGAAGCTTTCTGAGAAACTGCTGAGTGTTCTGTTAATTCATCTCACAGAGTTACATCTGTATTTCGTGCATCTCTTTGCTAGCCTTATTTCTGTGGAATCTGAGAACAGATATTTCGGATCCCATTGAAGACTATAGGGCCAAAGGAAATATCCTCCGATAACAAAGAGAAAGAAGCTTTCTGAGAAACTTCTTTGTGTTCTGTGAAATCATCTCACAGAGTTACAGCTTTCCCCTCAAGAAGCCTTTCACTAAGACAGTTCTTGTGGAATTGGCAAAGTGATATTTGGAAGCCCATAGGGGGCTATGGTGAAAAAGGAAATATCCTCAGATGAAATCTGGAAAGAAGCTTTCTGAGAAACTGCTGAGTGTTCTGTTAATTCATCTCACAGAGTTACATCTGTATTTCGTGGATCTCTTTGCTAGCCTTATTTTCGTGGAATCTGAGAACAGATATTTCGGATCCCATTGAAGACTATAGGGCCAAAGGAAGTATCCTCCGATAACAAAGAGAAAGAAGCTTTCTGAGAAACTTCTTTGTGTTCTGTGAAATCATCTCACAGAGTTACAGCTTTCCCCTCAAGAAGCCTTTCGCTAAGACAGTTCTTGTGGAATTGGCAAAGTGATATTTGGAAGCCCATAGAGGGCTATGGTGAAAAAGGAAATATCCTCAGATGAAATCTGGAAAGAAGCTTTCTGAGAAACTGCTTAGTGTTCTGTTAATTCATCTCACAGAGTTACATCTGTATTTCGTGCATCTCTTTGCTAGCCTTATTTCTGTGGAATCTGAGAACAGATATTTCGGATCCCATTGAAGACTATAGGGCCAAAGGAAATATCCTCCGATAACAAAGAGAAAGAAGCTTTCTGAGAAACTTCTTTGTGTTCTGTGAAATCATCTCACAGAGTTACAGCTTTCCCCTCAAGAAGCCTTTCACTAAGACAGTTCTTGTGGAATTGGCAAAGTGATAGTTTGGAAGCCCATAGAGGGCTATGGTGAAAAAGGAAATATCCTCAGATGAAATCTGGAAAGAAGCTTTCTGAGAAACTGCTGAGTGTTCTGTTAATTCATCTCACAGAGTTACATCTGTATTTCGTGGATCTCTTTGCTAGCCTTATATCTGTGGAATCTGAGAACAGATATTTCGGATCCCATTGAAGACTATAGGGCCAAAGGAAATATCTTCCGATAACAAAGAGAAAGAAGCTTTCTGAGAAACTTCTTTGTGTTCTGTGAAATCATCTCACAGAGTTACAGCTTTCCCCTCAAGAAGCCTTTCGCTAAGACAGTTCTTGTGGAATTGGCAAAGAGATATTTGGAAGCCCATAGAGGGCTATGGTCAAAAAGGAAATATCCTCAGATGAAATCTGGAAAGAAGCTTTCTGAGAAACTGCTTAGTGTTCTGTTAATTCATCTCACAGAGTTACATTTGTATTTCGTGGATCTCTTTGCTAGCCTTATTTCTTTGGAATCTGAGAACAGATATTTCGGATCCCATTGAAGAGTATAGGGCCAAAGGAAATATCCTCCGATAACAAAGAGAAAGAGGCTTTCTGAGAAACTTCTTTGTGTTCTGTGAAATCATCTCACAGAGTTACAGCTTTCCCCTCAAGAAGCCTTTCGCTAAGACAGTTCTTGTAGAATTGGCAAAGTGATATTTGGAAGCCCATAGAGGGCTATGGTGAAAAAGGAAATATCCTCAGATGAAATCTGAAAAGAAGCTTTCTGAGAAACTGCTTAGTGTTCTGTTAATTCATCTCACAGAGTTACATCTGTATTTCGTGGATCTCTTTGCTAGCCTTATTTCTGTGGAATCTGAGAACAGATATTTCGGATCCCTTTGAAGGCTATAGGGCCAAAGGAAATATCCTCCGATATCAAAGAGAAAGAAGCTTTCTGAGAAACTTGTTTGTGTTCTGTGAAATCATCCCACAGAGTTACAGCTTACCCCTTAAGAAGCCTTTCGCTAAGACAGTTCTTGTGGAATTGGCAAAGTGATATTTGGAAGCCCATAGAGGGCTATGGTGAAAAAGGAAATATCCTCAGATGAAATCTGGAAAGAAGCTTTCTGAGAAACTGCTTAGTGTTCTGTTAATTCATCTCACAGAGTTACATCTGTATTTCGTGCATCTCTTTGCTAGCCTTATTTCTGTGGAATCTGAGAACAGATATTTCGGATCCCATTGAAGACTATAGGGCCAAAGGAAATATCCTCCGATAACAAAGAGAAAGAAGCTTTCTGAGAAACTTCTTTGTGTTCTGTGAAATCATCTCACAGAGTTACAGCTTTCCCCTCAAGAAGCCTTTCGCTAAGACAGTTCTTGTGGAATTGGCAAAGTGATAGTTTGGAAGTCCATAGAGGGCTATGGTGAAAAAGGAAATATCCTCAGATGAAATCTGGAAAGAAGCTTTCTGAGAAACTGCTGAGTGTTCTGTTAATTCATCTCAGAGAGTTACATCTGTATTTCGTGGATCTCTTTGCTAGCCTTATTTCTGTGGAATCTGAGAACAGATATTTCGGATACCGTTGAAGACTATAGGGCCAAAGGAAATATCCTCCGATAACAAAGAGAAAGAAGCTTTCTGAGAAACTTCTTTGTGTTCTGCGAAATCATCTCACAGAGTTACAGCTTTCCCCTCAAGAAGCCTTTCGCTAAGACAGTTCTTGTGGAATTGGCAAAGTGATAGTTTGGAAGCCCATAGAGGGCTATGGTGAAAAAGGAAATATCCTCAGATGAAATCTGGAAAGAAGCTTTCTGAGAAACTGCTGAGTGTTCTGTTAATTCATCACAGAGAGCTACATCTGTATTTCGTGGATCTCTTTGCTAGCCTTATTTCTGTGGAATCTGAGAACAGATATTTCGGATCCCTTTGAAGACTACAGGGCCAAAGGAAATATCATCCGATAACAAAGAGAAAGAAGCTTTCTGAGAAACTTCTTTGTGTTATGTGAAATCATCTCACAGAGTTACAGCTTTCCCCTCAAGAAGCCTTTCACTAAGACAGTTCTTGTGGAATTGGCAAAGTGATAGTTTGGAAGCCCATAGAGGGCTATGGTGAAAAAGGAAATATCCTCAGATGAAATCTGGAAAGAAGCTTTCTGAGAAACTGCTTAGTGTTCTGTTAATTCATCTCACAGAGTTACATCTGTATTTCGTGGATCTCTTTGCTAGCCTTATTTCTGTGGAATCTGAGAACAGATATTTCGTATCCCATTGAAGACGATAGGGCCAAAGGAAACATCCTCCGATAACAAAGAGAAAGAAGCTTTCTGAGAAACTTCTTTGTGTTCTGTGAAATCATCTCACAGAGTTACAGCTTTCCCCTCAAGAAGCCTTTCGCTAAGACAGTTCTTGTGGAATTGGCAGAGTGATATTTGGAAGCCCATAGAGGGCTATGGTGAAAAAGGAAATATCCTCAGATGAAATCTGGAAGGAAGCTTTCTGAGAAACTGTTGAGTGTTCTGTTAATTCATCTCACAGAGTTACTTCTGTATGTCGTGGATCTCTTTGCTAGCCTTATTTCTGTGTAATCTGAGAACAGATATTTCCGATCCTATTGAAGACTATAGGGCCAAAGGAAATATCCTCTGATAACAAAGAGAAAGAAGCTTTCTGAGAAACTTCTTTGTGTTCTGTGAAATCATCTCACAGAGTTACAGCTTTCCCCTCAAGAAGCCTTTCGCTAAGACAGTTCTTGTGGAATTGGCAAAGTGATAGTTTGGAAGCCCTTAGAGGGCTATGGTGAAAAAGGAAATATCCTCAGATGAAACCTGGAAAGAAGCTTTCTGAGAAACTGCTGAGTGTTCTGTTAATTCATCTCACAGAGTTACATCTGTATTTCGTGGATCTCTTTGCTAGCCTTATTTCTGTGGGATCTGAGAACAGATATTTCAGATCCCAATGAAGACTATAGGGCCAAAGGAAATATCCTCCGATAACAAAGAGAAAGAAGCTTTCTGAGAAACTTCTTTGTGTTCTGTGAAATCATCTCACAGAGTTACAGCTTTCCCCTCAAGAAGCCTTTCGCTAAGACAGTTCTTGTGGAATTGGCAAAGTGATAGTTTGGAAGCCCATAGAGGGCTATGGTGAAAAAGGAAATATCCTCAGATGAAATCTGGAAAGAAGCTTTCTGAGAAACTGCTGAGTGTTCTGTTAATTCATCTCACAGAGTTACATCTGTATTTCGTGGATCTCTTTGCTAGCCTTATTTCTGTGGAATCTGAGAACAGATATTTCAGATCCCATTGAAGACTATAGGGCCAAAGGAAATATCCTCCGATAACAAAGAGAAAGAAGCTTTCTGAGAAACTTCTTTGTGTTCTGTGAAATCATCTCACAGAGTTACAGCTTTCCCCTCAAGAAGCCTTTCGCTAAGACAGTTCTTGTGGAATTGGCAAAGTGATAGTTTGGAAGCCCATAGAGGGCTATGGTGAAAAAGGAAATATCCTCAGATGAAATCTGGAAAGAAGCTTTCTGAGAAACTGCTGAGTGTTCTGTTCATTCATCTCACAGAGTTACATCTGTATTTCGTGGATCTCTTTGCTAGCCTTATATCTGTGGAATCTGAGAACAGATATTTCGGATCCCATTGAAGACTATAGGGCCAAAGGAAATATCCTCTGATAACAAAGAGAAAGAAGCTTTCTGAGAAACTTCTTTGTGTTCTGTGAAATCATCTCACCGAGTTACAGCTTTCCCCTCAAGAAGCCTTTCGCTAAGACATTTCTCGTGGAATTGGCCAAGTGATATTTGGAAGCCCATAGAGGGCTATGGTGAAAAAGGAAATATCCTCAGATGAAATCTGGAAAGAAGCTTTCTGAGAAACTGCTTAGTGTTCTGTTAATTCATCTCACAGAGTTACATCTGTATTTCGTGGATCTCTTTGCTAGCCTTATTTTCGTGGAATCTGAGAACAGATATTTCGGATCCCATTGAAGACTATAGGGCCAAAGGAAATATCCTCCGATAACAAAGAGAAAGAAGCTTTCTGAGAAACTTCTTTGTGTTCTGTGAAATCATCTCACAGAGTTACAGCTTTCCCCTCAAGAAGCCTTTCACTAAGACAGTTCTTGTGGAATTGGCAAAGTGATATTTGGAAGCCCATAGAGGGCTATGGTGAAAAAGGAAATATCCTCAGATGAAATCTGGAAAGAAGCTTTCTGAGAAACTGCTTAGTGTTCTGTTAATTCATCTCACAGTGTTACATATGTATTTCGTGCATCTCTTTGCTAGCCTTATTTCTGTGGAATCTGAGAACAGATATTTCGGATCCCATTGAAGACTATAGGGCCAAAGGAAATATCCTCCGATAACAAAGAGAAAGAAGCTTTCTGAGAAACTTGTTTGTGTTCTGTGAAATCATCCCACAGAGTTACAGCTTTCCCCTCAAGAAGCCTTTCGCTAAGACAGTTCTTGTGGAATTGGCAAAGTGATATTTGGAAGCCCATAGAGGGCTATGGTGAAAAAGGAAATATCCTCAGATGAAATCTGGAAAGAAGCTTTCTGAGAAACTGCTTAGTGTTCTGTTAATTCATCTCACAGAGTTACATCTGTATTTCGTGCATCTCTTTGCTAGCCTTATTTCTGTGGAATCTGAGAACAGATATTTCGGATCCCATTGAAGACTATAGGGCCAAAGGAAATATCCTCCGATAACAAAGAGAAAGAAGCTTTCTGAGAAACGTCTTTGTGTTCTGTGAAATCATCTCACAGAGTTACAGCTTTCCCCTCAAGAAGCCTTTCACTAAGACAGTTCTTGTGGAATTGGCAAAGTGATAGTTTGGAAGCCCATAGAGGGCTATGGTGAAAAAGGAAATATCCTCAGATGAAATCTGGAAAGAAGCTTTCTGAGAAACTGCTGAGTGTTCTGTTAATTCATCTCACAGAGTTACATCTGTATTTCGTGGATCTCTTTGCTAGCCTTATATCTGTGGAATCTGAGAACAGATATTTCGGATCCCATTGAAGACTATAGGGCCAAAGGAAATATCCTCCGATAACAAAGAGAAAGAAGCTTTCTGAGAAACTTCTTTGTGTTCTGTGAAATCATCTCACAGAGTTACAGCTTTCCCCTCAAGAAGCCTTTCACTAAGACACTTCTTGTGGAATTGGCAAAGTGATATTTGGAAGCCCATAGAGGGCTATGGTGAAAAAGGAAATATCCTCAGATGAAATCTGGAAAGAAGCTTTCTGAGAAACTGCTTAGTGTTCTGTTAATTCATCTCACAGAGTTACATCTGTATTTCGTGCATCTCTTTGCTAGCCTTATTTCTGTGGAATCTGAGAACAGATATTTCGGATCCCATTGAAGACTATAGGGCCAAAGGAAATATCCTCCGATAACAAAGAGAAAGAAGCTTTCTGAGAAACTTCTTTGTGTTCTGTGAAATCATCTCACAGAGTTACAGCTTTCCCCTCAAGAAGCCTTTCGCTAAGACAGTTCTTGTGGAATTGGCAAAGTGATATTTGGAAGCCCATAGAGGGCTATGGTGAAAAAGGAAATATCCTCAGATGAAATCTGGAAGGAAGCTTTCTGAGAAACTGCTGAGTGTTCTGTTAATTCATCTCACAGAGTTACATCTGTATTTCGTGGATCTCTTTGCTAGCCTTATTTCTGTGGAATCTGAGAACAGATATTTCGGATCCCATTGAAGACGATAGGGCCAAAGGAAACATCCTCCGATAACAAAGAGAAAGAAGCTTTCTGAGAAACTTCTTTGTGTTCTGTGAAATCATCTCACAGAGTTACAGCTTTCCCCTCAAGAAGCCTTTCGCTAAGACAGTTCTTGTGGAATTGGCAGAGTGATATTTGGAAGCCCATAGAGGGCTATGGTGAAAAAGGAAATATCCTCAGATGAAATCTGGAAGGAAGCTTTCTGAGAAACTGCTGAGTGTTCTGTTAATTCAACTCACAGAGTTACTTCTGTATGTCGTGGATCTCTTTGCTAGCCTTATTTCTGTGTAATCTGAGAACAGATATTTCCGATCCTATTGAAGACTATAGGGCCAAAGGAAATATCCTCCGATAACAAAGAGAAAGAAGCTTTCTGAGAAACTTCTTTGTGTTCTGTGAAATCATCTCACAGAGTTACAGCTTTCCCCTCAAGAAGCCTTTCGCTAAGACAGTTCTTGTGGAATTGGCAAAGTGATAGTTTGGAAGCCCTTAGAGGGCTATGGTGAAAAAGGAAATATCCTCAGATGAAACCTGGAAAGAAGCTTTCTGAGAAACTGCTGAGTGTTCTGTTAATTCATCTCACAGAGTTACATCTGTATTTCGAGGATCTCTTTGCTAGCCTTATTTCTGTGGAATCTGAGAACAGATATTTCAGATCCCAATGAAGACTATAGGGCCAAAGGAAATATCCTCCGATAACAAAAGAAAGAAGCTTTCTGAGAAACTTCTTTGTGTTCTGTGAAATCATCTCACAGAGTTACAGCTTTCCCCTCAAGAAGCCTTTCGCTAAGACAGTTCTTGTGGAATTGGCAAAGAGATATTTGGAAGCCCATAGAGGGCTATGGTGAAAAAGGAAATATCCTCAGATGAAATCTGGAAAGAAGCTTTCTGAGAAACTGCTTAGTGTTCTGTTAATTCATCTCACAGAGTTACATCTGTATTTCGTGGATCTCTTTGCTAGCCTTATTTCTTTGGAATCTGAGAACAGATATTTCGGATCCCATTGAAGAGTATAGGGCCAAAGGAAATATCCTCCGATAACAAAGAGAAAGAAGCTTTCTGAGAAACTTCTTTGTGTTCTGTGAAATCATCTCACAGAGTTACAGCTTTCCCCTCAAGAAGCCTTTCGCTAAGAGAGTTCTTGTAGAATTGGCAAACTGATATTTGGAAGCCCATAGAGGGCTATGGTGAAAAAGGAAATATCCTCAGATGAAATCTGAAAAGAAGCTTTCTGAGAAACTGCTTAGTGTTCTGTTAATTCATCTCACAGAGTTACATCTGTATTTCGTGGATCTCTTTGCTAGCCTTATTTCTTTGGAATCTGAGAACAGATATTTCGGATCCCTTTGAAGACTATAGGGCCAAAGGAAATATCCTCCGATATCAAAGAGAAAGAAGCTTTCTGAGAAACTTGTTTGTGTTCTGTGAAATCATCCCACAGAGTTACAGCTTACCCCTTAAGAAGCCTTTCGCTAAGACAGTTCTTGTGGAATTGGCAAAGTGATATTTGGAAGCCCATAGAGGGCTATGGTGAAAAAGGAAATATCCTCAGATGAAATCTGGAAAGAAGCTTTCTGAGAAACTGCTTATTGTTCTGTTAATTCATCTCACAGAGTTACATCTGTTTTTCGTGCATCTCTTTGCTAGCCTTATTTCTGTGGAATCTGAGAACAGATATTTCGGATCCCATTGAAGACTATAGGGCCAAAGGAAATATCCTCCGATAACAAAGAGAAAGAAGCTTTCTGAGAAACTTCTTTGTGTTCTGTGAAATCATCTCACAGAGTTACAGCTTTCCCCTCAAGAAGCCTTTCGCTAAGACAGTTCTTGTGGAATTGGCAAAGTGATAGTTTGGAAGCCCATAGAGGGCTATGTTGAAAAAGGAAATATCCTCAGATGAAATCTGGAAAGAAGCTTTCTGAGAAACTGCTGAGTGTTCTGTTAATTCATCCCAGAGAGCTACATCTGTATTTCGTGGATCTCTTTGCTAGCCTTATTTCTGTGGAATCTGAGTACAGATATTTCGGATCCCATTGAAGGCTACAGGGCCAAAGGAAATATCATCCGATAACAAAGAGAAAGAAGCTTTCTGAGAAACTTCTTTGTGTTCTGTGAAATCATCTCACAGAGTTACAGCTTTCCCCTCAAGAAGCCTTTCGCTAAGACAGTTCTTGTGGAATTGGCAAAGTGATATTTGGAAGCCCATAGAGGGCTATGGTGAAAAAGGAAATATCCTCAGATGAAATCTGGAAGGAAGCTTTCTGAGAAACTGCTGAGTGTTCTGTTAATTCATCTCACAGAGTTACATCTGTATGTCGTGGATCTCTTTGCTAGCCTTATTTCTGTGTAATATGAGAACAGATATTTCCGATCCTATTGAAGACTATAGGGCCAAAGGAAATATCCTCCGATAACAAAGAGAAAGAAGCTTTCTGAGAAACTTCTTTGTGTTCTGTGAAATCATCTCACAGAGTTACAGCTTTCCCCTCAAGAAGCCTTTCGCTAAGACAGTTCTTGTGGAATTGGCAAAGTGATAGTTTGGAAGCCCATAGAGGGCTATGGTGAAAAAGGAAATATCCTCAGATGAAATCTGGAAAGAAGCTTTCTGAGAAACTGCTGAGTGTTCTGTTAATTCATCTCACAGAGTTACATCTGTATTTCGTGGATCTCTTTGCTAGCCTTATTTCTGTGGAATCTGAGAACAGATATTTCAGATCCCGTTGAAGACTATAGGGCCAAAGGAAATATCCTCCGATAACAAAGAGAAAGAAGCTTACTGAGAAACTTCTTTGTGTTCTGTGAAATCATCTCACAGAGTTACAGCTTTCCCCTCAAGAAGCCTTTCGCTAAGACAGTTCTTGTGGAATTGGCAAAGTGATATTTGGAAGCCCATAGAGGGCTATGGTGAAAAAGGAAATATCCTCAGATGAAATCTGGAAAGAAGCTTTCTGAGAAACTGCTTAGTGTTCTGTTAATTCATCTCACAGAGTTACATCTGTATTTCGTGGATCTCTTTGCTAGCCTTATTTCTTTGGAATCTGAGAACAGATATTTCGGATCCCATTGAAGAGTATAGGGCCAAAGGAAATATCCTCCGATAACAAAGAGAAAGAAGCTTTCTGAGAAACTTCTTTGTGTTCTGTGAAATCATCTCACAGAGTTACAGCTTTCCCCTCAAGAAGCCTTTCGCTAAGACAGTTCTTGTGGAATTGGCAAAGTGATATGTGGAAGCCCATAGAGGGCTATGGTGAAAAAGGAAATATCCTCAGATGAAATCTGGAAAGAAGCTTTCTGAGAAACTGCTTAGTGTTCTGTTAATTCATCTCACAGAGTTACATCTGTATTTCGTGGATCTCTTTGCTAGCCTTATTTCTGTGGAATCTGAGAACAGATATTTCGGATCCCTTTGAAGACTATAGGGCCAAAGGAAATATCCTCCGATATCAAAGAGAAAGAAGCTTTCTGAGAAACTTGTTTGTGTTCTGTGAAATCATCCCACAGAGTTACAGCTTTCCCCTCAAGAAGCCTTTCGCTAAGACAGTTCTTGTGGAGTTGGCAAAGTGATATTTGGAAGCCCATAGAGGGCTATGGTGAAAAAGGAAATATCCTCAGATGAAATCTGGAAAGAAGCTTTCTGAGAAACTGCTTAGCGTTCTGTTAATTCATCTCACAGAGTTACATCTGTATTTCGTGCATCTCTTTGCTAGCCTTATTTCTGTGGAATCTGAGAACAGATATTTCGGATCCCATTGAAGACTAAAGGGCCAAAGGAAATATCCTCCGATAACAAAGAGAAAGAAGCTTTCTGAGAAACTTCTTTGTGTTCTGTGAAATCATCTCACAGAGTTACACCTTTCCCCTCAAGAAGCCTTTCGCTAAGACAGTTCTTGTGGAATTGGCAAAGTGATAGTTTGGAAGCCCATAGAGGGCTATGGTGAAAAAGGAAATATCCTCAGATGAAATCTGGAAAGAAGCTTTCTGAGAAACTGCTGAGTGTTCTGTTAATTCATCCCAGAGAGCTACATCTGTATTTCGTGGATCTCTTTGCTAGCCTTATTTCTGTGGAATCTGAGAACAGATATTTCGGATCCCATTGAAGGCTACAGGGCCAAAGGAAATATCATCCGATAACAAAGAGAAAGAAGCTTTCTGAGAAACTTCTTTGTGTTCTGTGAAATCATCTCACAGAGTTACAGCTTTCCCCTCAAGAAGCCTTTCGCTAAGACAGTTCTTGTGGAATTGGCAAAGTGATATTTGGAAGCCCATAGAGGGCTATGGTGAAAAAGGAAATATCCTCAGATGAAATCTGGAAAGAAGCTTTCTGAGAAACTGCTTAGTGTTCTGTTAATTCATCTCACAGAGTTACATCTGTATTTCCTGGATCTCTTTGCTAGCCTTATTTCTTTGGAGTCTGAGAACAGATATTTCGGATCCCATTGAAGACTATAGGGCCAAAGGAAATATCCTCCGATAACAAAGAGAAAGAAGCTTTCTGAGAAACTTCTTTGTGTTCTGTGAAATCATCTCACAGAGTTACAGCTTTCCCCTCAAGAAGCCTTTCGCTAAGACAGTTCTTGTGGAATTGGCAAAGTGATATTTCGAAGCCCATAGAGGGCTATGGTGAAAAAGGAAATATCCTCAGATGAAATCTGGAAAGAAGCTTTCTGAGAAACTGCTGAGTGTTCTGTTAATTCATCTCACAGAGTTACATCTGTATTTCGTGGATCTCTTTGCTAGCCTTATCTCTGTGGAAACTGAGAACAGATATTTCAGATCCCATTGAAGACTATAGGGCCAAAGGAAATATCCTCCGATAACAAAGAGAAAGAAGCTTTCTGAGAAACTTCTTTGTGTTCTGTGAAATCATCTCACAGAGTTACAGCTTTCCCCTCAAGAAGCCTTTCGCTAAGACAGTTCTTGTGGAATTGGCAAAGTGATATTTGGAAGCCCATAGAGGGCTATGGTGAAAAAGGAAATATCCTCAGATGAAATCTGGAAAGAAGCTTTCTGAGAAACTGCTTAGTGTTCTGTTAATTCATCTCACAGAGTTACATCTGTATTTCGTGCATCTCTTTGCTAGCCTTATTTCTGTGGAATCTGAGAACAGATATTTCGGATCCCATTGAAGACTATAGGGCCAAAGGAAATATCCTCCGATAACAAAGAGAAAGAAGCTTTCTGAGAAACTTCTTTGTGTTCTGTGAAATCATCTCACAGAGTTACAGCTTTCCCCTCAAGAAGCCTTTCGCTAAGACAGTTCTTGTGGAATTGGCAAAGTTATAGTTTGGAAGCCCATAGAGGGCTATGGTGAAAAAGGAAATATCCTCAGATGAAATCTGGAAAGAAGCTTTCTGAGAAACTGCTGAGTGTGCTGTTAATTCATCTCAGAGAGTTACATCTGTATTTCGTGGATCTCTTTGCTAGCCTTATTTCTGTGGAATCTGAGAACAGATATTTCGGATCCCGTTGAAGACTATAGGGCCAAAGGAAATATCCTCCGATAACAAAGAGAAAGAAGCTTTCTGAGAAACTTCTTTGTGTTCTGTGAAATCATCTCACAGAGTTACAGCTTTCCCCTCAAGAAGCCTTTCGCTAAGACAGTTCTTGTGGAATTGGCAAAGTGATAGTTTGGAAGCCCCTAGAGGGCTATGGTGAAAAAGGAAACATCCTCAGATGAAATCTGGAAAGAATCTTTCTGAGAAATTGCTGAGTGTTCTGTTAATTCATCACAGAGAGCTACATCTGTATTTCGTGGATCTCTTTGCTAGCCTTATTTCTGTGGAATCTGAGAACAGATATTTCGGATCCCTTTGAAGACTACAGGGCCAAAGGAAATATCATCCGATAACAAAGAGAAAGAAGCTTTCTGAGAAACTTCTTTGTGTTCTGTGAAATCATCTCACAGAGTTACAGCTTTTCCCTCAAGAAGCCTTTCGCTAAGACATTTCTTGTGGAATTGGCAAAGTGATATTTGGAAGCCCATAGAGGGCTATGGTGAAAAAGGAAATATCCTCAGATGAAATCTGGAAAGAAGCTTTCTGAGAAACTGCTTAGTGTTCTGTTAATTCATCTCACAGAGTTACATCTGTATTTCGTGGATCTCTTTGCTAGCCTTATTTCTTTGGAATCTGAGAACAGATATTTCGGATCCCTTTGAAGACTATAGGGCCAAAGGAAATATCCTCCGATAACAAAGAGAAAGAAGCTTTCTGAGAAACTTCTTTGTGTTCTGTGAAATCATCTCACAGAGTTACAGCTTTCCCCTCAAGAAGCCTTTCGCTAAGACATTTCTTGTGGAATTGGCAAAGTGATATTTGGAAGCCCATAGAGGGCTATGGTGAAAAAGGAAATATCCTCACATGAAATCTGGAAAGAAGCTTTCTGAGAAACTGCTTAGTGCTCTGTTAATTCATCTCACAGAGTTACATCTGTATTTCGTGGATCTCTTTGCTAGCCTTATTTCTTTGGAATCTGAGAACAGATATTTCGGATCCCTTTGAAGAGTATAGGGCCAAAGGAAATATCCTCCGATAACAAAGAGAAAGAAGCTTTCTGAGAAACTTCTTTGTGTTCTGTGAAATCATCTCACAGAGTTACAGCTTTCCCCTCAAGAAGCCTTTCGCTAAGAGAGTTCTTGTAGAATTGGCAAAGTGATATTTGGAAGCCCATAGAGGGCTATGGTGAAAAAGGAAATATCCTCACATGAAATCTGAAAAGAAGCTTTCTGAGAAACTGCTTAGTGTTCTGTTAATTCATCTCACAGAGTTACATCTGTATTTCCTGAATCTCTTTGCTAGCCTTATTTCTGTGGAATCTGAGAACAGATATTTCGGATCCCTTTGAAGACTATAGGGCCAAAGGAAATATCCTCCGATATCAAAGAGATAGAAGCTTTCTGAGAAACTTGTTTGTGTTCTGTGAAATCATCCCACAGAGTTACAGCTTACCCCTTAAGAAGCCTTTCGCTAAGACAGTTCTTGTGGAATTGGCAAAGTGATATTTGGAAGCCCATAGAGGGCTATGGTGAAAAAGGAAATATCCTCAGATGAAATCTGGAAAGAAGCTTTCTGAGAAACTGCTTAGTGTTCTGTTAATTCATCTCACAGAGTTACATCTGTATTTCGTGGATCTCTTTGCTAGCCTTATTTCTGTGGAATCTGAGAACAGATATTTCGGATCCCATTGAAGACTATACGGCCAAAGGAAATATCCTCCGATAACAAAGAGAAAGAAGCTTTCTGAGAAACTTGTTTGTGTTCTGTGAAATCATCCCACAGAGTTACAGCTTTCCCCTCAAGAAGCCTTTCGCTAAGACATTTCTTGTGGAATTGGCAAAGTGATATTTGGAAGCCCATAGAGGGCTATGGTGAAAAAGGAAATATCCTCACATGAAATCTGGAAAGAAGCTTTCTGAGAAACTGCTTAGTGCTCTGTTAATTCATCTCACAGAGTTACATCTGTATTTCGTGGATCTCTTTGCTAGCCTTATTTCTTTGGAATCTGAGAACAGATATTTCGGATCCCTTTGAAGAGTATAGGGCCAAAGGAAATATCCTCCGATAACAAAGAGAAAGAAGCTTTCTGAGAAACTTCTTTGTGTTCTGTGAAATCATCTCACAGAGTTACAGCTTTCCCCTCAAGAAGCCTTTCGCTAAGAGAGTTCTTGTAGAATTGGCAAAGTGATATTTGGAAGCCCATAGAGGGCTATGGTGAAAAAGGAAATATCCTCACATGAAATCTGAAAAGAAGCTTTCTGAGAAACTGCTTAGTGTTCTGTTAATTCATCTCACAGAGTTACATCTGTATTTCCTGAATCTCTTTGCTAGCCTTATTTCTGTGGAATCTGAGAACAGATATTTCGGATCCCTTTGAAGACTATAGGGCCAAAGGAAATATCCTCCGATATCAAAGAGATAGAAGCTTTCTGAGAAACTTGTTTGTGTTCTGTGAAATCATCCCACAGAGTTACAGCTTACCCCTTAAGAAGCCTTTCGCTAAGACAGTTCTTGTGGAATTGGCAAAGTGATATTTGGAAGCCCATAGAGGGCTATGGTGAAAAAGGAAATATCCTCAGATGAAATCTGGAAAGAAGCTTTCTGAGAAACTGCTTAGTGTTCTGTTAATTCATCTCACAGAGTTACATCTGTATTTCGTGCATCTCTTTGCTAGCCTTATTTCTGTGGAATCTGAGAACAGATATTTCGGATCCCATTGAAGACTATTCGGCCAAAGGAAATATCCTCCGATAACAAAGAGAAAGAAGCTTTCTGAGAAACTTGTTTGTGTTCTGTGAAATCATCCCACAGAGTTACAGCTTTCCCCTCAAGAAGCCTTTCGCTAAGACAGTTCTTGTGGAATTGGCAAAGTGATATTTGGAAGCCCATAGAGGGCTATGGTGAAAAAGGAAATATCCTCAGATGAAATCTGGAAGGAAGCTTTCTGAGAAACTGCTGAATGTTCTGTTAATTCATCTCACAGAGTTACATCTGTATTTCGTGGATCTCTTTGCTAGCCTTATTTCTGTGTAATCTGAGAACAGATATTTCCGATCCTATTGAAGACTATAGGGCCAAAGGAAATATCCTCCGATAACGAAGAGAGAGAAGCTTTCTGAGAAACTTCTTTGTGTTCTGTGAAATCATCTCACAGAGTTACAGCTTTCCCCTCAAGAAGCCTTTCGCTAAGACAGTTCTTGTGGAATTGGCAAAGTGATAGTTTGGAAGCCCATAGAGTGCTAGGGTGAAAAAGGAATTATCCTCAGATGAAATCTGGAAAGAAGCTTTCTGAGAAACTGCTGAGTGTTCTGTTAATTCATCTCACAGAGTTACATCTGTATTTCGTGGATCTCTTTGCTAGCCTTATTTTCGTGGAATCTGAGAACAGATATTTCGGATCCCATTGAAGACTATAGGGCCAAAGGAAATATCCTCCGATAACAAAGAGAAAGAAGCTTTCTGAGAAACTTCTTTGTGTTCTGTGAAATCATCTCACAGAGTTACAGCTTTCCCCTCAAGAAGCCTTTCGTTAAGACAGTTCTTGTGGAATTGGCAAAGTGATATTTGGAAGCCCATAGAGGGCTATGGTGAAAAAGGAAATATCCTCAGATGAAATCTGGAAAGAAGCTTTCTGAGAAACTGCTTAGTGTTCTGTTAATTCATCTCACAGAGTTACATCTGTATTTCGTGGATCTCTTTGCTAGCCTTATATCTGTGGAATCTGAGAACAGATATTTCGGATCCCATTGAAGACTATAGGGCCAAAGGAAATATCCTCCGATAACAAAGAGAAAGAAGCTTTCTGAGAAACTTCTTTGTGTTCTGTGAAATCATCTCACAGAATTACAGCTTTCCCCTCAAGAAGCCTTTCACTAAGACACTTCTTGTGGAATTGGCAAAGTGATATTCGGAAGCCCATAGAGGGCTATGGTGAAAAAGGAAATATCCTCAGATGAAATCTGGAAAGAAGCTTTCTGAGAAGCTGCTTAGTGTTCTGTTAATTCATCTCACAGAGTTACATCTGTATTTCGTGCATCTCTTTGTTAGCCTTATTTCTGTGGAATCTGAGAACAGATATTTCGGATCCCATTGAAGACTATAGGGCCAAAGGAAATATCCTCCGATAACAAAGAGAAAGAAGCTTTCTGAGAAACTTCTTTGTGTTCTGTGAAATCATCTCACAGAGTTACAGCTTTCCCCTCAAGAAGCCTTTCGCTAAGACAGTTCTTGTGGAATTGGCAAAGTGATATTTGGAAGCCCATAGAGGGCTATGGTGAAAAAGGAAATATCCTCAGATGAAATCTGGAAGGAAGCTTTCTGAGAAACTGCTGAGTGTTCTGTTAATTCATCTCACAGAGTTACATCTGTATTTCGTGGATCTCTTTGCTAGCCTTATTTCTGTGGAATCTGAGAACAGATATTTCGGATCCCATTGAAGACGATAGGGCCAAAGGAAACATCCTCCGATAACAAAGAGAAAGAAGCTTTCTGAGAAACTTCTTTGTGTTCTGTGAAATCATCTCACAGAGTTACAGCTTTCCCCTCAAGAAGCCTTTCGCTAAGACAGTTCTTGTGGAATTGGCAGAGTGATATTTGGAAGCCCATAGAGGGCTATGGTGAAAAAGGAAATATCCTCAGATGAAATCTGGAAGGAAGCTTTCTGAGAAACTGCTGAGTGTTCTGTTAATTCATCTCACAGAGTTACTTCTGTATGTCGTGGATCTCTTTGCTAGCCTTATTTCTGTGGAATCTGAGAACAGATATTTCCGATCCTATTGGAGACTATAGGGCCAAAGGAAATATCCTCCGATAACAAAGAGAAAGAAGCTTTCTGAGAAACTTCTTTGTGTTCTGTGAAATCATCTCACAGAGTTACAGCTTTCCCCTCAAGAAGCCTTTCGCTAAGACAGTTCTTGTGGAATTGGCAAAGTGATAGTTTGGAAGCCCTTAGAGGGCTATGGTGAAAAAGGAAATATCCTCAGATGAAACCTGGAAAGAAGCTTTCTGAGAATCTGCTGAGTGTTCTGTTAATTCGTCTCACAGAGTTACATCTGTATTTCGTGGATCTCTTTGCTAGCCTTATTTCTGTGGAATCTGAGAACAGATATTTCAGATCCCAATGAAGACTATAGGGCCAAAGGAAATATCCTCCGATAACAAAAGAAAGAAGCTTTCTGAGAAACTTCTTTGTGTTCTGTGAAATCATCTCACAGAGTTACAGCTTTCCCCTCAAGAAGCCTTTCGCTAAGACAGTTCTTGTGGAATTGGCAAAGAGATATTTGGAAGCCCATAGAGGGCTATGGTGAAAAAGGAAATATCCTCAGATGAAATCTGGAAAGAAGGTTTCTGAGAAACTGCTTAGTGTTCTGTTAATTCATCTCACAGAGTTACATCTGTATTTCGTGGATCTCTTTGCTAGCCTTATTTCTTTGGAAACTGAGAACAGATATTTCGGATCCCTTTGAAGAGTATAGGGCCAAAGGAAATATCCTCCGATAACAAAGAGAAAGAAGCTTTCTGAGAAACTTCTTTGTGTTCTGTGAAATCATCTCACAGAGTTACAGCTTTCCCCTCAAGAAGCCTTTCGCTAAGACAGTTCTTGTGGAATTGGCAAAGTGATATTTGGAAGCCCATAGAGGGCTATGGTGAAAAAGGAAATATCCTCAGATGAAATCTCGAAAGAAGCTTTCTGAGAAACTGCTTAGTGTTCTGTTAATTCATCTCACAGAGTTACATCTGTATTTCGTGGATCTCTTTGCTACCCTTATTTCTGTGGAATCTGAGAACAGATATTTCGGATCCCTTTGAAGACTATAGGGCCAAAGGAAATATCCTCCGATATCAAAGAGAAAGAAGCTTTCTGAGAAACTTGTTTGTGTTTTGTGAAATCATCCCACAGAGTTACAGCTTTCCCCTCAAGAAGCCTTTCGCTAAGAAGTTCTTGTGGAATTGGCAAAGTGATATTTGGAAGCCCATAGAGGGCTAGGGTGAAAAAGGAAATATCCTCAGATGTAATCTGGAAAGAAGCTTTCTGAGAAACTGCTTAGTGTTCTGTTAATTCATCTCACAGAGTTACATCTGTATTTCGTGGATCTCTTTGCTAGCCTTATTTCTGTGGAATCTGAGAACAGATATTTCCGATCCCTTTGAAGACTATAGGGCCAAAGGAAATATCCTCCGATAACAAAGAGAAAGAAGCTTTCTGAGAAACTTCTTTGTGTTCTGTGAAATCATCTCACAGAGTTACAGCTTTCCCCTCGAGAAGCATTTCGCTAAGACCGTTCTTGTGGAATTGGCATAGTGATATTTGGAAGCCCTTAGAGGGCTATGGTGAAAAAGGAAATATCCTCAGATGAAATCTGGAAAGAAGCTTTCTGAGAAACTGCTTAGTGTTCTGTTAATTCATCTCACAGAGTTACATCTCTGTTTCGTGGATCTCTTTGCTAGCCTTATTTCTGTGGAATCTGAGAACAGATATTTCGGATTCCTATGAAGACTATAGGGGCAAAGGAAATATCCTCCGATAACAAAGAGAAAGAAGCTTTCTGAGAAACTTCTTTGTGTTCTGTGAAATCATCTCACAGAGTTACAGCTTCCCCCTCAAGAAGCCTTTCGCTAAGACAGTTCTTGTGGAATTGGCAAAGTGATATTTGGAAGCCCATAGAGGGCTATGGTGAAAAAGGAAATATCCTCACATGAAATCTGGAAAGAAGCTTTCTGAGAAACTGCTTAGTGTTCTGTTAATTCATCTCACGGAGTTACATCTGTATTTCGTGGATCTCTTTGCTAGCCTTATTTCTTTGGAATCGGAGAACAGATATTTCGGATTCCTATGAAGAATATAGGGGCAAAGGAAATATGCTCCGATAACAAAGAGAAAGAAGCTTTCTGAGAAACTTCTTCGTGTTCTGTGAAATCATCTCACAGAGTTACAGCTTTCCCCTCAAGAAGCCTTTCGCTAAGACAGTTCTTGTGGAATTGGCAAAGTGATATTTGGAAGCCCATAGAGGGCTATAGTGAAAAAGGAAATATCCTCAGATGAAATCTGGAAAGAAGCTTTCTGAGAAACTGGTTAGTGTTCTGTTAATTCATCTCACAGAGTTACATCTGTATTTCGTGGATCTCTTTGCTAGCCTTATTTCTGTGGAATCTGAGAACAGATATTTCGGATCCCATTGAAGACTATAGGGCCAAAGGAAATATCCTCCGATAACAAAGAGAAAGAAGCTTTCTGAGAAACTTCTTTGGGCTCTGTGAAATCATCTCACAGAGTTACAGCTTTCCCCTCAAGAAGCCTTTCGCTAAGACAGTTCTTGTGGAATTGGCAAAGTGATATTTGGAAGCCCATAGAGGGCTATGGTGAAAAAGGAAATATCCTCAGATGAAATCTGGAAAGAAGCTTTCTGAGAAACTGCTTAGTGTTCTGTTAATTCATCTCACAGAGTTACATCTGTATTTCGTGGATCTCTTTGCTAGCCTTATTTCTGTGGAATCTGAGAACAGATATTTCGGATCCCATTGAAGACTATAGGGCCAAAGGAAATATCCTCCGATAACAAAGAGAAAGAAGCTTTCTGAGAAACTTCTTTGTGTTCTGTGAAATCATCTCACAGAGTTACAGCTTTCCCCTCAAGAAGCCTTTCGCTAAGACAGTTCTTGTGGAATTGGAAAAGTGATATTTGGAAGCCCATAGAGGGCTATGGTGAAAAAGGAAATATCCTCAGATGAAATCTGGAAAGAAGTTTTCTGAGAAACTGCTTAGTGTTCTGTTAATTCATCTCACAGAGTTACATCTGTATTTCGTGCATCTCTTTGCTAGCCTTATTTCTGTGGAATCTGAGAACAGATATTTCGGATCCCATTGAAGACTATAGGGCCAAAGGAAATATCCTCCAATAACAAAGAGAAAGAAGCTTTCTGAGAAACTTCTTTGTGTTCTGTGAAATCATCTCACAGAGTTACAGCTTTCCCCTCAAGAAGCCTTTCGCTAAGACAGTTCTTGTGGAATTGGCCAAGTGATATTTGGAAGCCCATAGAGGGCTATGTAGAAAAAGGTAATATCCTCAGATAAAATCTGGAAAGAAGCTTTCTGAGAAACTGCTTAGTGTTCTGTTAATTCATCTCACAGAATTACATCTGTATTTCGTGGATCTCTTTGCTAGCCTTATTTCTGCGGAATCTGAGAACAGATATTTCGGATCCCACTGAAGACTATAGGGCCAAAGGAAATATCCTCCGATAACAAAGAGAAAGAAGCTTTCTGAGAAACTTCTTTGTGTTCTGTGAAATCATCTCACAGAGTTACAGCTTTCCCCTCAAGAAGCCTTTCGCTAAGACAGTTCTTGTGGAATTGGCAAAGTGATATTTGGAAGCCCGTAGAGGGCTATGGTGAAAAAGGAAATATCCTCAGATGAAATCTGGAAAGAAGCTTTCTGAGAAACTGCTGAGTGTTCTGTTAATTCATCTCACAGAGTTACATCTGTATTTCGTGCATCTCTTTGCTAGCCTTATTTCTGTGGAATCTGAGAACAGATATTTCGGATCCCATTGAAGAGTATAGGGCCAAAGGAAATATCCTCCGATAACAAAGAGAAAGAAGCTTTCTGAGAAACTTCTTTGTGTTCTGTGAAATCATCTCACAGAGTTACAGCTTTCCCCTCAAGAAGCCTTTCGCTAAGACAGTTCTTGTGGAATTGGCAAAGTGATATTTGGAAGCCCATAGAGGGCTATAGTGAAAAAGGAAATATCCTCAGATGAAATCTGGAAAGAAGCTTTCTGAGAAACTGGTTAGTGTTCTGTTAATTCATCTCACAGAGTTACATCTGTATTTCGTGGATCTCTTTGCTAGCCTTATTTCTGTGGAATCTGAGAACAGATATTTCGGATCCCATTGAAGACTATAGGGCCAAAGGAAATATCCTCCGATAACAAAGAGAAAGAAGCTTTCTGAGAAACTTCTTTGGGCTCTGTGAAATCATCTCACAGAGTTACAGCTTTCCCCTCAAGAAGCCTTTCGCTAAGACAGTTCTTGTGGAATTGGCAAAGTGATATTTGGAAGCCCATAGAGGGCTATGGTGAAAAAGGAAATATCCTCAGATGAAATCTGGAAAGAAGCTTTCTGAGAAACTGCTTAGTGTTCTGTTAATTCATCTCACAGAGTTACATCTGTATTTCGTGGATCTCTTTGCTAGCCTTATTTCTGTGGAATCTGAGAACAGATATTTCGGATCCCATTGAAGACTATAGGGCCAAAGGAAATATCCTCCGATAACAAAGAGAAAGAAGCTTTCTGAGAAACTTCTTTGTGTTCTGTGAAATCATCTCACAGAGTTACAGCTTTCCCCTCAAGAAGCCTTTCGCTAAGACAGTTCTTGTGGAATTGGCAAAGTGATATTTGGAAGCCCATAGAGGGCTATGGTGAAAAAGGAAATATCCTCACATGAAATCTGGAAAGAAGCTTTCTGAGAAACTGCTTAGTGTTCTGTTAATTCATCTCACAGAGTTACATCTGTATTTCGTGCATCTCTTTGCTAGCCTTATTTCTGTGGAATCTGAGAACAGATATTTCGGATCCCATTGAAGACTATAGGGCCAAAGGAAATATCCTCCAATAACAAAGAGAAAGAAGCTTTCTGAGAAACTTCTTTGTGTTCTGTGAAATCATCTCACAGAGTTACAGCTTTCCCCTCAAGAAGCCTTTCGCTAAGACAGTTCTTGTGGAATTGGCCAAGTGATATTTGGAAGCCCATAGAGGGCTATGTTGAAAAAGGTAATATCCTCAGATGAAATCTGGAAAGAAGCTTTCTGAGAAACTGCTTAGTGTTCTGTTAATTCATCTCACAGAATTACATCTGTATTTCGTGCATCTCTTTGCTAGCCTTATTTCTGCGGAATCTGAGAACAGATATTTCGGATCCCACTGAAGACTATAGGGCCAAAGGAAATATCCTCCGATAACAAAGAGAAAGAAGCTTTCTGAGAAACTTCTTTGTGCTCTGTGAAATCATCTCACAGAGTTACAGCTTTCCCCTCAAGAAGCCTTTCGCTAAGACAGTTCTTGTGGAATTGGCAAAGTGATATTTGGAAGCCCGTAGAGGGCTATGGTGAAAAAGGAAATATCCTCAGATGAAATCTGGAAAGAAGCTTTCTGAGAAACTGCTGAGTGTTCTGTTAATTCATCTCACAGAGTTACATCTGTATTTCGTGCATCTCTTTGCTAGCCTTATTTCTGTGGAATCTGAGAACAGATATTTCGGATCCCATTGAAGAGTATAGGGCCAAAGGAAATATCCTCCGATAACAAAGAGAAAGAAGCTTTCTGAGAAACTTCTTTGTGTTCTGTGAAATCATCTCACAGAGTTACAGCTTTCCCCTCAAGAAGCCTTTCGCTAAGACAGTTCTTGTGGAATTGGCAAAGTGATATTTGGAAGCCCATAGAGGGCTATAGTGAAAAAGGAAATATCCTCAGATGAAATCTGGAAAGAAGCTTTCTGAGAAACTGGTTAGTGTTCTGTTAATTCATCTCACAGAGTTACATCTGTATTTCGTGGATCTCTTTGCTAGCCTTATTTCTGTGGAATCTGAGAACAGATATTTCGGATCCCATTGAAGACTATAGGGCCAAAGGAAATATCCTCCGATAACAAAGAGAAAGAAGCTTTCTGAGAAACTTCTTTGGGCTCTGTGAAATCATCTCACAGAGTTACAGCTTTCCCCTCAAGAAGCCTTTCGCTAAGACAGTTCTTGTGGAATTGGCAAAGTGATATTTGGAAGCCCATAGAGGGCTATGGTGAAAAAGGAAATATCCTCAGATGAAATCTGGAAAGAAGCTTTCTGAGAAACTGCTTAGTGTTCTGTTAATTCATCTCACAGAGTTACATCTGTATTTCGTGGATCTCTTTGCTAGCCTTATTTCTGTGGAATCTGAGAACAGATATTTCGGATCCCATTGAAGACTATAGGGCCAAAGGAAATATCCTCCGATAACAAAGAGAAAGAAGCTTTCTGAGAAACTTCTTTGTGTTCTGTGAAATCATCTCACAGAGTTACAGCTTTCCCCTCAAGAAGCCTTTCGCTAAGACAGTTCTTGTGGAATTGGCAAAGTGATATTTGGAAGCCCATAGAGGGCTATGGTGAAAAAGGAAATATCCTCACATGAAATCTGGAAAGAAGCTTTCTGAGAAACTGCTTAGTGTTCTGTTAATTCATCTCACAGAGTTACATCTGTATTTCGTGGATCTCTTTGCTAGCCTTATTTCTGTGGAATCTGAGAACAGATATTTCGGATCCCTTTGAAGACTATAGGGCCAAAGGAAATATCCTCCGATATCAAAGAGAAAGAAGCTTTCTGAGAAACTTGTTTGTGTTCTGTGAAATCATCCCACAGAGTTACAGCTTTCCCCTCAAGAAGCCTTTCGCTAAGACAGTTCTGGTGGAATTTGAAAAGTGATATTTGGAAGCCCATAGAGGGCTATGGTGAAACAGGAAATATCCTCAGATGAAATCTGGAAAGAAGTTTTCTGAGAAACTGCTTAGTGTTCTGTTAATTCATCTCACAGGGTTACATCTGTATTTCGTGCATCTCTTTGCTAGCCTTATTTCTGTGGAATCTGAGAACAGATATTTCGGATCCCATTGAAGACTATAGGGCCAAAGGAAATATCCTCCAATAACAAAGAGAAAGAAGCTTTCTGAGAAACTTCTTTGTGTTCTGTGAAATCGTCTCACAGAGTTACAGCTTTCCCCTCAAGAAGCCTTTCGCTAAGACAGTTCTTGTGGAATTGGCCAAGTGATATTTGGAAGCCCATAGAGGGCTATGTTGAAAAAGGTAATATCCTCAGATGAAATCTGGAAAGAAGCTTTCTGAGAAACTGCTTAGTGTTCTGTTAATTCATCTCACAGAATTACCACTGTATTTCGTGGATCTCTTTGCTAGCCTTATTTCTGCGGAATCTGAGAACAGATATTTCGGATCCCACTGAAGACTATAGGGCCAAAGGAAATATCCTCCGATAACAAAGAGAAAGAAGCTTTCTGAGAAACTTCTTTGTGCTCTGTGAAATCATCTCACAGAGTTACAGCTTTCCCCTCAAGAAGCCTTTCGCTAAGACAGTTCTTGTGGAATTGGCAAAGTGATATTTGGAAGCCCGTAGAGGGCTATGGTGAAAAAGGAAATATCCTCAGATGAAATCTGGAAAGAAGCTTTCTGAGAAACTGCTGAGTGTTCTGTTAATTCATCTCACAGAGTTACATCTGTATTTCGTGCATCTCTTTGCTAGCCTTATTTCTGTGGAATCTGAGAACAGATATTTCGGATCCCATTGAAGACTATAGGGCCAAAGGAAATATCCTCCGATAACAAAGAGAAAGAAGCTTTCTGAGAAACTTCTTTGTGTTCTGTGAAATCATCTCACAGAGTTACAGCTTTCCCCTCAAGAAGCCTTTCGCTAAGACAGTTCTTGTGGAATTGGCAAAGTGATATTTGGAAGCCCATAGAGGGCTATGTTGAAAAAGGAAATATCCTCACATGAAATCTGGAAAGAAGCTTTCTGAGAAACTGCTTAGTGTTCTGTTAATTCATCTCACAGAGTTACATCTGTATTTCGTGGATCTCTTTGCTAGTCTTATTTCTTTGGAATCTGAGAACAGATATTTCGGATCCCATTGAAGACTGTAGGGCCAAAGGAAATATCCTCCGATAACAAAGAGAAAGAAGCTTTCTGAGAAACTTCTTTGTGTTCTGTGAAATCATCTCACAGAGTTACAGCTTTCCCCTCAAGAAGCCTTTCGCTAAGACAGTTCTTGTGGAATTGGCAAAGTGATATTTGGAAGCCCATAGAGGGCTATGGTGAAAAAGGTAATATCCTCAGATGAAATCTGGAAAGAAGCTTTCTGAGAAACTGCTTAGTGTTCTGTTAATTCATCTCACAGAGTTACATCTGTATTTCGTGGATCTCTTTGCTAGCCTTATTTCTGTGGAATCTGAGAACAGATATTTCGGATCCCACTGAAGACTATAGGGCCAAAGGAAATATCCTCCGATAACAAAGAGAAAGAAGCTTTCTGAGAAACTTCTTTGTGCTCTGTGAAATCATCTCACAGAGTTACAGCTTTCCCCTCAAGAAGCCTTTCGCTAAGACAGTTCTTGTGGAATTGGCAAAGTGATATTTGGAAGCCCGTAGAGGGCTATGGTGAAAAAGGAAATATCCTCAGATGAAATCTGGAAAGAAGCTTTCTGAGAAACTGCTGAGTGTTCTGTTAATTCATCTCACAGAGTTACATCTGTATTTCGTGGATCTCTTTGCTAGCCTTATTTCTGTGGAATCTGAGAACAGATATTTCGGATCCCATTGAAGACTATAGGGCCAAAGGAAATATCCTCCGATAACAAAGAGAAAGAAGCTTTCTGAGAAACTTCTTTGTGCTCTGTGAAATCATCTCACAGAGTTACAGCTTTCCCCTCAAGAAGCCTTTCGCTAAGACAGTTCTTGTGGAATTGGCAAAGTGATATTTGGAAGCCCATAGAGGGCTATGTTGAAAAAGGAAATATCCTCAGATGAAATCTGGAAAGAAGTTTTCTGAGAAACTGCTTAGTGTTCTGTTAATTCATCTCACAGAGTTACATCTGTATTTCGTGGATCTCTTTGCTAGTCTTATTTCTTTGGAATCTGAGAACAGATATTTCGGATCCCATTGAAGACTGTAGGGCCAAAGGAAATATCCTCCGATAACAAAGAGAAAGAAGCTTTCTGAGAAACTTCTTTGTGTTCTGTGAAATCAACTCACAGAGTTACAGCTTTCCCCTCAAGAAGCCTTTCGCTAAGACAGTTCTTGTGGAATTGGCAAAGTGATATTTGGAAGCCCATAGAGGGCTATGGTGAAAAAGGTAATATCCTCAGATGAAATCTGGAAAGAAGCTTTCTGAGAAACTGCTTAGTGTTCTGTTAATTCATCTCACAGAGTTACATCTGTATTTCGTGGATCTCTTTGCTAGCCTTATTTCTGTGGAATCTGAGAACAGATATTTCGGATCCCATTGAAGACTATAGGGCCAAAGGAAATATCCTCCGATAACAAAGAGAAAGAAGCTTTCTGAGAAACTTCTTTGTGCTCTGTGAAATCATCTCACAGAGTTACAGCTTTCCCCTCAAGAAGCCTTTCGCTAAGACAGTTCTTGTGGAATTGGCAAAGTGATATTTGGAAGCCCATAGAGGGCTATGGTGAAAAAGGAAATATCCTCAGATGAAATCTGGAAAGAAGCTTTCTGAGAAACTGCTTAGTGTTCTTTTAATTCATCTCACAGAGTTACATCTGTATTTCGTGGATCTCTTTGCTAGCCTTATTTCTGTGGAATCTGAGAACAGATATTTCGGATCCCATTGAAGACTATAGGGCCAAAGGAAATATCCTCCGATAACAAAGAGAAAGAAGCTTTCTGAGAAACTTCTTTGTGTTCTGTGAAATCATCTCACAGAGTTACAGCTTTCCCCTCAAGAAGCCTTTCGCTAAGACAGTTCTTGTGGAATTGGCAAAGTGATATTTGGAAGCCCATAGAGGGCTATGGTGAAAAAGGAAATATCCTCAGATGAAATCTGGAAAGAAGCTTTCTGAGAAACTGCTTAGTGTTCTGTTAATTCATCTCACAGAGTTACATCTGTATTTCGTGGATCTCTTTGCTAGCCTTATTTCTGTGGAATCTGAGAACAGATATTTCGGATCCCATTGAAGACTATAGGGCCAAAGGAAATACCCTCCGATAACAAAGAGAAAGAAGCTTTCTGAGAAACTTCTTTGTGTTCTGTGAAATCATCTCACAAAATTACAGGTTTCCCCTCAAGAAGCCTTTCGCTAAGAGAGTTCTTGTGGAATTGGCAAAGTGATATTTGGAAGCCCATAGAGGGCTATGGTGAAAAAGGAAATATCCTCACATGAAATCTGGAAAGAAGCTTTCTGAGAAACTGCTTAGTGTTCTGTTAATTCATCTCACAGAGTTACATCTGTATTTCGTGGATCTCTTTGCTAGCCTTATTTCTGTGGAATCTGAGAACAGATATTTCGGATCCCTTTGAAGACTATAGGGCCAAAGGAAATATCCTCCGATATCAAAGAGAAAGAAGCTTTCTGAGAAACTTGTTTGTGTTCTGTGAAATCATCCCACAGAGTTACAGCTTTCCTCTCAAGAAGCCTTTCACTAAGACAGTTCTTGTGGAATTGGCAAAGTGATATTTGGAAGCCCATAGAGGGCTATGGTGAAAAAGGAAATATCCTCAGATGAAATCTGGAAAGAAGTTTTCTGAGAAACTGCTTAGTGTTCTGTTAATTCATCTCACAGAGTTACATCTGTATTTCGTGCATCTCTTTGCTAGCCTTATTTCTGTGGAATCTGAGAACAGATATTTCGGATCCCATTGAAGACTCTAGGGCCAAAGAAAATATCCTCCGATAACAAAGAGAAAGAAGCTTTCTGAGAAACTTCTTTGTGTTCTATGAAATCATCTCACAGAGTTACAGCTTTCCCCTCAAGAAGCCTCTCGCTAAGACAGTTCTTGTGGAATTGGCAAAGTGATATTTGGAAGCCCATAGAGGGCTATGGTGAAAAAGGAAATATCCTCAGATGAAATCTGGAAAGAAGCTTTCTGAGAAACTGCTTAGTGTTCTGTTAATTCATCTCACAGAGTTACATCTGTGTTTCGTGGATCTCTTTGCTAGGCTTATTTCTGTGGAATCTGAGAACAGATATTTCGGATTCCTATGAAGACTATAGGGGCAAAGGAAATATCCTCCGATAACAAAGAGAAAGAAGCTTTCTGAGAAACTTCCTTGGGTTCTGTGAAATCATCTCACAGAGTTACAGCTTTCCCCTCAAGAAGCCTTTCGCTAAGACAGTTCTTGTGGAATTGGCAAAGTGATATTTGGAAGCCCATAGAGGGCTATGGTGAAAAAGGAAATATCCTCACATGAAATCTGGAAAGAAGCTTTCTGAGAAACTGCTTAGTGTTCTGTTAATTCATCTCACGGAGTTACATCTGTATTTCGTGGATCTCTTTGCTAGCCTTATTTCTTTGGAATCGGAGAACAGATATTTCGGATTCCTATGAAGAATATAGGGGCAAAGGAAATATGCTCCGATAACAAAGAGAAAGAAGCTTTCTGAGAAACTTCTTCGTGTTCTGTGAAATCATCTCACAGAGTTACAGCTTTCCCCTCAAGAAGCCTTTCGCTAAGACAGTTCTTGTGGAATTGGCAAAGTGATATTTGGAAGCCCATAGAGGGCTATAGTGAAAAAGGAAATATCCTCAGATGAAATCTGGAAAGAAGCTTTCTGGGAAACTGGTTAGTGTTCTGTTAATTCATCTCACAGAGTTACATCTGTATTTCGTGGATCTCTTTGCTAGCCTTATTTCTGTGGAATCTGAGAACAGATATTTCGGATCCCATTGAAGACTATAGGGCCAAAGGAAATATCCTCCGATAACAAAGAGAAAGAAGCTTTCTGAGAAACTTCTTTGGGCTCTGTGAAATCATCTCACAGAGTTACAGCTTTCCCCTCAAGAAGCCTTTCGCTAAGACAGTTCTTGTGGAATTGGCAAAGTGATATTTGGAAGCCCATAGAGGGCTATGGTGAAAAAGGAAATATCCTCAGATGAAATCTGGAAAGAAGCTTTCTGAGAAACTGCTTAGTGTTCTGTTAATTCATCTCACAGAGTTACATCTGTATTTCGTGGATCTCTTTGCTAGCCTTATTTCTGTGGAATCTGAGAACAGATATTTCGGATCCCATTGAAGACTATAGGGCCAAAGGAAATATCCTCCGATAACAAAGAGAAAGAAGCTTTCTGAGAAAATTCTTTGTGTTCTGTGAAATCATCTCACAGAGTTCCAGCTTTCCCCTCAAGAAGCCTTTCGCTAAGACAGTTCTTGTGGAATTGGCAAAGTGATATTTGGAAGCCCATAGAGGGCTATGGTGAAAAAGGAAATATCCTCACATGAAATCTGGAAAGAAGCTTTCTGAGAAACTGCTTAGTGTTCTGTTAATTCATCTCACAGAGTTACATCTGTATTTCGTGGATCTCTTTGCTAGCCTTATTTCTGTGGAATCTGAGAACAGATATTTCGGATCCCTTTGAAGACTATAGGGCCAAAGGAAATATCCTCCGATATCAAAGAGAAAGAAGCTTTCTGAGAAACTTGTTTGTGTTCTGTGAAATCATCCCACAGAGTTACAGCTTTCCCCTCAAGAAGCCTTTCGCTAAGACAGTTCTTGTGGAATTGGCAAAGTGATATTTGGAAGCCCATAGAGGGCTATGGTGAAAAAGGAAATATCCTCAGATGAAATCTGGAAAGAAGTTTTCTGAGAAACTGCTTAGTGTTCTGTTAATTCATCTCACAGAGTTACATCTGTATTTCGTGCATCTCTTTGCTAGCCTTATTTCTGTGGAATCTGAGAACAGATATTTCGGATCCCATTGAAGACTATAGGGCCAAAGGAAATATCCTCCAATAACAAAGAGAAAGAAGATTTCTGAGAAACTTCTTTGTGTTCTGTGAAATCATCTCACAGAGTTACAGCTTTCCCCTCAATAAGCCTTTCGCTAAGACAGTTCTTGTGGAATTGGCCAAGTGATATTTGGAAGCCCATAGAGGGCTATGTTGAAAAAGGTAATATCCTCAGATGAAATCTGGAAAGAAGCTTTCTGAGAAACTGCTTAGTGTTCTGTTAATTCATCTCACAGAATTACATCTGTATTTCGTGGATCTCTTTGCTAGCCTTATTTCTGCGGAATCTGAGAACAGATATTTCGGATCCCACTGAATACTATAGGGCCAAAGGAAATATCCTCCGATAACAAAGAGAAAGAAGCTTTCTGAGAAACTTCTTTGTGCTCTGTGAAATCATCTCACAGAGTTACAGCTTTCCCCTCAAGAAGCCTTTCGCTAAGACAGTTCTTGTGGAATTGGCAAAGTGATATTTGGAAGCCCGTAGAGGGCTATGGTGAAAAAGGAAATATTCTCAGATGAAATCTGGAAAGAAGCTTTCTGAGAAACTGCTGAGTGTTCTGTTAATTCATCTCACAGAGTTACATCTGTATTTCGTGCATCTCTTTGCTAGCCTTATTTCTGTGGAATCTGAGAACAGATATTTCGGATCCCATTGAAGACTATAGGGCCAAAGGAAATATCCTCCGATAACAAAGAGAAAGAAGCTTTCTGAGAAACTTCTTTGTGTTCTGTGAAATCATCTCACAGAGTTACAGCTTTCCCCTCAAGAAGCCTTTCGCTAAGACAGTTCTTGTGGAATTGGCAAAGTGATATTTGGAAGCCCATAGAGGGCTATGTTGAAAAAGGAAATATCCTCACATGAAATCTGGAAAGAAGCTTTCTGAGAAACTGCTTAGTGTTCTGTTAATTCATCTCACAGAGTTACATCTGTATTTCGTGGATCTCTTTGCTAGTCTTATTTCTTTGGAATCTGAGAACAGATATTTCGGATCCCATTGAAGACTGTAGGGCCAAAGGAAATATCCTCCGATAACAAAGAGAAAGAAGCTTTCTGAGAAACTTCTTTGTGTTCTGTGAAATCATCTCACAGAGTTACAGCTTTCCCCTCAAGAAGCCTTTCGCTAAGACAGTTCTTGTGGAATTGGCAAAGTGATATTTGGAAGCCCATAGAGGGCTATGGTGAAAAAGGTAATATCCTCAGATGAAATCTGGAAAGAAGCTTTCTGAGAAACTGCTTAGTGTTCTGTTAATTCATCTCACAGAGTTACATCTGTATTTCGTGGATCTCTTTGCTAGCCTCATTTCTGTGGAATCTGAGAACAGATATTTCGGATCCCACGGAAGACTATAGGGCCAAAGGAAATATCCTCCGATAACAAAGAGAAAGAAGCTTTCTGAGAAACTTCTTTGTGCTCTGTGAAATCATCTCACAGAGTTACAGCTTTCCCCTCAAGAAGCCTTTCGCTAAGACAGTTCTTGTGGAATTGGCAAAGTGATATTTGGAAGCCCGTAGAGGGCTATGGTGAAAAAGGAAATATCCTCAGATGAAATCTGGAAAGAAGCTTTCTGAGAAACTGCTGAGTGTTCTGTTAATTCATCTCACAGAGTTACATCTGTATTTCGTGGATCTCTTTGCTAGCCTTATTTCTGTGGAATCTGAGAACAGATATTTCGGATCCCATTGAAGACTATAGGGCCAAAGGAAATATCCTCCGATAACAAAGAGAAAGAAGCTTTCTGAGAAACTTCTTTGTGCTCTGTGAAATCATCTCACAGAGTTACAGCTTTCCCCTCAAGAAGCCTTTCGCTAAGACAGTTCTTGTGGAATTGGCAAAGTGATATTTGGAAGCCCATAGAGGGCTATGTTGAAAAAGGAAATATCCTCAGATGAAATCTGGAAAGAAGTTTTCTAAGAAACTGCTTAGTGTTCTGTTAATTCATCTCACAGAGTTACATCTGTATTTCGTGGATCTCTTTGCTAGTCTTATTTCTTTGGAATCTGAGAACAGATATTTCGGATCCCATTGAAGACTGTAGGGCCAAAGGAAATATCCTCCGATAACAAAGAGAAAGAAGCTTTCTGAGAAACTTCTTTGTGTTCTGTGAAATCATCTCACAGAGTTACAGCTTTCCCCTCAAGAAGCCTTTCGCTAAGACAGTTCTTGTGGAATTGGCAAAGTGATATTTGGAAGCCCATAGAGGGCTATGGTGAAAAAGGTAATATCCTCAGATGAAATCTGGAAAGAAGCTTTCTGAGAAACTGCTTAGTGTTCTGTTAATTCATCTCACAGAGTTACATCTGTATTTCGTGGATCTCTTTGCTAGCCTTATTTCTGTGGAATCTGAGAACAGATATTTCGGATCCCATTGAAGACTATAGGGCCAAAGGAAATATCCTCCGATAACAAAGAGAAAGAAGCTTTCTGAGAAACTTCTTTGTGCTCTGTGAAATCATCTCACAGAGTTACAGCTTTCCCCTCAAGAAGCCTTTCGCTAAGACAGTTCTTGTGGAATTGGCAAAGTGATATTTGGAAGCCCATAGAGGGCTATGGTGAAAAAGGAAATATCCTCAGATGAAATCTGGAAAGAAGCTTTCTGAGAAACTGCTTAGTGTTCTTTTAATTCATCTCACAGAGTTACATCTGTATTTCGTGGATCTCTTTGCTAGCCTTATTTCTGTGGAATCTGAGAACAGATATTTCGGATCCCATTGAAGACTATAGGGCCAAAGGAAATATCCTCCGATAACAAAGAGAAAGAAGCTTTCTGAGAAACTTCTTTGTGTTCTGTGAAATCATCTCACAGAGTTACAGCTTTCCCCTCAAGAAGCCTTTCGCTAAGACAGTTCTTGTGGAATTGGCAAAGTGATATTTGGAAGCCCATAGAGGGCTATGGTGAAAAAGGAAATATCCTCAGATGAAATCTGGAAAGAAGCTTTCTGAGAAACTGCTTAGTGTTCTGTTAATTCATCTCACAGAGTTACATCTGTATTTCGTGGATCTCTTTGCTAGCCTTATTTCTGTGGAATCTGAGAACAGATATTTCGGATCCCATTGAAGACTATAGGGCCAAAGGAAATACCCTCCGATAACAAAGAGAAAGAAGCTTTCTGAGAAACTTCTTTGTGTTCTGTGAAATCATCTCACAAAGTTACAGGTTTCCCCTCAAGAAGCCTTTCGCTAAGAGAGTTCTTGTGGAATTGGCAAAGTGATATTTGGAAGCCCATAGAGGGCTATGGTGAAAAAGGAAATATCCTCACATGAAATCTGGAAAGAAGCTTTCTGAGAAACTGCTTAGTGTTCTGTTAATTCATCTCACAGAGTTACATCTGTATTTCGTGGATCTCTTTGCTAGCCTTATTTCTGTGGAATCTGAGAACAGATATTTCGGATCCCTTTGAAGACTATAGGGCCAAAGGAAATATCCTCCGATATCAAAGAGAAAGAAGCTTTCTGAGAAACTTGTTTGTGTTCTGTGAAATCATCCCACAGAGTTACAGCTTTCCTCTCAAGAAGCCTTTCACTAAGACAGTTCTTGTGGAATTGGCAAAGTGATATTTGGAAGCCCATAGAGGGCTATGGTGAAAAAGGAAATATCCTCAGATGAAATCTGGAAAGAAGTTTTCTGAGAAACTGCTTAGTGTTCTGTTAATTCATCTCACAGAGTTACATCTGTATTTCGTGCATCTCTTTGCTAGCCTTATTTCTGTGGAATCTGAGAACAGATATTTCGGATCCCATTGAAGACTCTAGGGCCAAAGAAAATATCCTCCGATAACAAAGAGAAAGAAGCTTTCTGAGAAACTTCTTTGTGTTCTATGAAATCATCTCGCAGAGTTACAGCTTTCCCCTCAAGAAGCCTCTCGCTAAGACAGTTCTTGTGGAATTGGCAAAGTGATATTTGGAAGCCCATAGAGGGCTATGGTGAAAAAGGAAATATCCTCAGATGAAATCTGGAAAGAAGCTTTCTGAGAAACTGCTGAGTGTTCTGTTAATTCATCTCACAGAGTTACATCTGTGTTTCGTGGATCTCTTTGCTAGGCTTATTTCTGTGGAATCTGAGAACAGATATTTCGGATTCCTATGAAGACTATAGGGGCAAAGGAAATATCCTCCGATAACAAAGAGAAAGAAGCTTTCTGAGAAACTTCCTTGGGTTCTGTGAAATCATCTCACAGAGTTACAGCTTTCCCCTCAAGAAGCCTTTCGCTAAGACAGTTCTTGTGGAATTGGCAAAGTGATATTTGGAAGCCCATAGAGGGCTATGGTGAAAAAGGAAATATCCTCACATGAAATCTGGAAAGAAGCTTTCTGAGAAACTGCTTAGTGTTCTGTTAATTCATCTCACGGATTTACATCTGTATTTCGTGGATCTCTTTGCTAGCCTTATTTCTTTGGAATCGGAGAACAGATATTTCGGATTCCTATGAAGAATATAGGGGCAAAGGAAATATCCTCCGATAACAAAGAGAAAGAAGCTTTCTGAGAAACTTCTTTGTGTTCTGTGAAATCATCTCACAGAGTTACAGCTTTCCCCTCAAGAAGCCTTTCGCTAAGACAGTTCTTCTGGAATTGGCAAAGTGATATTTGGAAGCCCATAGAGGGCTATGGTGAAAAAGGAAATATCCTCAGATGAAATCTGGAAAGAAGCTTTCTGAGAAACTTCTGAGTGTTCTGTTAATTCATCTCACTGAGTTACATCTGTATTTCGTTGATCTCTTTGCTAGCCTTATTTCTGTGGAATCTGAGAACAGGTATTTCGGATCCCTTTGAAGACTACAGGGCCAAAGGAAATATCCTCCGATAACAAAGAGAAAGAAGCTTTCTGAGAAACTTCTTTGTGTTCTGTGAAATCATCTCACAGAGTTACAGCTTTCCCCTCAAGAAGCCTTTCGCTAAGACAGTTCTCGTGGAATTGGCAAAGTGATATTTGGAAGCCCAAAGAGGGCTATGGTGAAAAAGGAAATATCCTCACATGAAATCTGGAAAGAAGCTTTCTGAGAAACTGCTTAGTGTTCTGTTAATTCATCTCACAGAGTTACATCTTTATTTCGTGGATCTCTTTGCTAGCCTTATTTCTTTGGAATCTGAGAACAGATATTTCGGATCCCATTGAAGACTATAGGGCCAAAGGAAATATCCTCCGATAACAAAGAGAAGGAAGCTTTCTGAGAAACTTCTTAGTATTCTGTGAAATCATCTCACAGAGTTACAGCTTTCCCCTCAAGAAGCCTTTCGCTAAGACAGTTCTTGTGGAATTGGCAAAGTGATATTTGGAAGCCCATAGAGGGCTATGGTGAAAAAGGAAATATCCTCAAATGAAATCTGGAAAGAAGCTTTCTGAGAAACTGCTGAGTGTTCTGTTAATTCATCTCACAGAGTTACATCTGTATTTCGTGGATCTCTTTGCTAGCCTTATTTCTGTGGAATCTGAGAACAGATATTTCGGATCCCTTTGGAGACTATAGGGCCAAAGGAAATATCCTCCGATAACAAAGAGAAAGAAGCTTTCTGAGAAACTTCTTTGTGTTCTGTGAAATCATCTCACAGAGTAACAGCTTTCCCCTCAAGAAGCCTTTCGCTAAGACAGTTCTTGTGGAATTGGCAAAGTGATATTTGGAAGCCCATAGAGGGCTATGTTGAAAAAGGAAATATCCTCACATGAAATCTGGAAGGAAGCTTTCTGAGAAACTGCTTAGTGTTCTGTTAATTCATCTCACAGAGTTACATCTGTATTTCGTGGATCTCTTTGCTAGCCTTATTTCTGTGGAATCTGAGAACAGATATTTCCGATCCCTTTGAAGACTATAGGGCCAAAGGAAATATGCTCCGATATCAAAGAGAAAGAAGCTTTCTGAGAAACTTGTTTGTGTTCTGTGAAATCATCCCACAGAGTTACAGCTTTCCCCTCAAGAAGCCTTTCGCTAAGACAGTTCTTGTGGAATTGGCAAAGTGATATTTGGAAGCCCATAGAGGGCTATGGTGAAAAAGGAAATATCCTCAGATGAAGTCTGGAAAGAAGCTTTCTGAGAAACTGCTTAGTGTTCTGTTAATTCATCTCACAGAGTTACATCTGTATTTCGTGGATCTCTTTGCTAGCCTTATTTCTGTGGAATCTGAGAACAGATATTTCGGATCCCATTGAAGACTATAGGGCCAAAGGAAATATCCTCCGATAACAAAGAGAAAGAAGCTTTCTGAGAAACTTCTTTGTGTTCTGTGAAATCATCTCACAGAGTTACAGCTTTCCCCTCAAGAAGCCTTTCGCTAAGACAGTTCTTGTGGAATTGGCAAAGTGATATTTGGAAGCCCATAGAGGGCTATGGTGAAAAAGGAAATATCCTCACATGAAATCTCGAAAGAAGCTTTCTGAGAAACTGCTTAGTGTTCTGTTAATTCATCTCACAGAGTTACATCTGTATTTCGTGGATCTCTTTGCTAGCCTTATTTCTTTGGAATCGGAGAACAGATATTTCGGATTCCTATGAAGAATATAGGGGCAAAGGAAATATCCTCCGATAACAAAGAGAAAGAAGCTTTCTGAGAAACTTCTTTGTGTTCTGTGAAATCATCTCACAGAGTTACAGCTTTCCCCTCAAGAAGCCTTTCGCTAAGACAGTTCTTGTGGAATTGGCAAAGTGATATTTGGAAGCCCATAGAGGGCTATAGTGAAAAAGGAAATATCCTCAGATGAAATCTGGAAAGAAGCTTTCTGAGAAACTTCTGAGTGTTCTGTTAATTCATCTCACTGAGTTACATCTGTATTTCGTGGATCTCTTTGCTAGCCTTATTTCTGTGGAATCTGAGAACAGGTATTTCGGATCCCATTGAAGACTATAGGGCCAAAGGAAATATCCTCCGATAACAAAGAGAAAGAAGCTTTCTGAGAAACTTCTTTGTGTTCTGTGAAATCATCTCACAGAGTTACAGCTTTCCCCTCAAGAAGCCTTTCGCTAAGACAGTTCTTGTGGAATTGGCAAAGTGATATTTGGAAGCCCATAGAGGGCAATGCTGAAAAAGGAAATATCCTCAGATGAAATCTGGAAAGAAGCTTTCTGAGAAACTGCTTAGTGTTCTGTTAATTCATCTCACAGAGTTACATCTGTATTTCGTGGATCTCTTTGCTAGCCTTATTTCTGTGGAATCTGAGAACAGATATTTCGGATCCCATTGAAGACTATAGGGCCAAAGAAAATATCCTCCGATAACAAAGAGAAAGAAGCTTTCTGAGAAACTGCTTTGTGTTCTGTGAAATCATCTCACAGAGTTACAGCTTTCCCCTCAAGAAGCCTTTCGCTAAGACAGTTCTTGTGGAATTGGCAAAGTGATATTTGGAAGCCCATAGAGGGCTATGGTGAAAAAGGTAGTATCCTCAGATGAAATCTGGAAAGAAGCTTTCTGAGAAACTGCTTAGTGTTCTGTTAATTCATCTCACAGAGTTACATCTGTATTTCGTGGATCTCTTTGCTAGCCTTATTTCTGTGGAATCTGAGAACAGATATTTCGGATCCCATTGAAGACTATAGGGCCAAAGGAAGTATCCTCCGATAACAAAGAGAAAGAAGCTTTCTGAGAAACTTCTTTGTGTTCTGTGAAATCATCTCACAGAGTTACAACTTTCCCCTCAAGAAGCCTTTCGCTAAGACAGTTCTCGTGGAATTGGCAAAGTGATATTTGGAAGCCCATAGAGGGCTATGTTGAAAAAGGAAATATCCTCAGATGAAATCTGGAAAGAAGCTTTCTGAGAAACTGCTTAGTGTTCTGTTAATTCATCTCACAGAGTTACATCTGTATTTCGTGGATCTCTTTGCTAGCCTTATTTCTGTGGAATCTGAGAACAGATATTTCGGATCCCATTGAAGACTATAGGGCCAAAGGAAATATCCTCCGATATCAAAGAGAAAGAAGCTTTCTGAGAAACTTCTTTGTGTTCTGTGAAATCATCCCACAGAGTTACAGCTTTCCCCTCAAGAAGCCTTTCGCTAAGACAGTTCTTGTGGAATTGGCAAAGTGATATTTGGAAGCCCATAGAGGGCTATGGTGAAAAAGGAAATATCCTCAGATGAAATCTGGAAAGAAGCTTTCTGAGAAACTGCTTAGTGTTCTGTTAATTCATCTCACAGAGTTACATCGGATTTCGTGCATCTCTTTGCTAGCCTTATTTCTGTGGAATCTGAGAACAGATATTTCGGATCCCATTGAAGACTATAGGGCCAAAGGAAATATCCTCCGATAACAAAGAGATAGAAGCTACTGAGAAACTTCTTTGTGTTCTGTGAAATCATCTCACAGACTTATAGCTTTCCCCTCAAGAAGCCTTTCGCTAAGACAGCTCTTGTGGAATTGGCAAAGTGATATTTGGAAGCCCATAGAGGGCTATGGTGAAAAAGGAAAAATCCTCAGATGAAATCTCGAAAGAAGCTTTCTGAGAAACTGCTTAGTGTTCTGTTAATTCATCTCACAGAGTTACATCTGTATTTCGTGGATCTCTTTGCTAGCCTTATTTCTTTGGAATCTGAGAACAGATATTTCGGATCCCATTGAAGACTATAGGGCCAAAGGAAATATCCTCCGATAACAAAGAGAAAGAAGCTTTCTGAGAAACTTCTTTGTGCTCTGTGAAATCATCTCACAGAGTTACAGCTTTCCCCTCAAGAAGCCTTTCGCTAAGACAGTTCTTGTGGAATTGGCAAAGTGATATTTGGAAGCCCATAGAGGGCTATCGTGAAAAAGGAAATATCCTCAGATGAAATCTGGAAAGAAGCTTTCTGAGAAACTGCTGAGTGTTGTGTTAATTCATCTCACAGAGTTACATCTGTATTTCGTGGATCTCTTTGCTAGCCTTATTTCTGTGGAATCTGAGAACAGATATTTCGGATCCCATTGAAGACTATAGGGCCAAAGGAAATATCCTCCGATAACAAAGAGAAAGAAGCTTTCTGAGAAACTTCTTTGTGTTCTGTGAAATCATCTCACAGAGTTACAGCTTTCCCCCCAAGAAGCCTTTCGCTAAGACAGTTCTTGTGGAATTGGCAAAGTGATATTTGGAAGCCCATAGAGGGCTATGGTGAAAAAGGAAATATCCTCAGATGAAATCTGGAAAGAAGCTTTCTGAGAAACTGCTTAGTGTTCTGTTAATTCATCTCACAGAGTTACATCTGTATTTCGTGGATCTCTTTGCTAGCCTTATTTCTGTGGAATCCAACAACAGATATTTCGGATCCCTTTGAAGACTATAGGGCCAAAGGAAATATCCTCCGATAAAAAAGAGAAAGAAGCTTTCTGAGAAACTTCTTTGTGTTCTGTGAAATCATCCCACAGAGTTACAGCTTTCCCCTCAAGAAGCCTTTCGCTAAGACAGTTCTTGTGGAATTGGCAAAGTGATATTTGGAAGCCCATAGAGGGCTATTGTGAAAAAGGAAATATCCTCAGATGAAATCTGGAAAGAAGCTTTCTGAGAAACTGCTTAGAGTTCTGTTAATTCATCTCACAGAGTTACATCTGTATTTCGTGGATCTCTTTGCTAGCCTTATTTCTGTGGAATCCAAGAACAGATATTTCGGATCCCATTGAAGACTATAGGGCCAAAGGAAATATCCTCCGATAACAAAGATAAAGAAGCTTTCTGAGAAACTTGTTTGTGTTCTGTGAAATCATCCCACAGAGTTACAGCTTTCCCCTCAAGAAGCCTTTCGCTAAGACAGTTCTTGTGGAATTGGCAAAGTGATATTTGGAAGCCCATAGAGGGCTATGGTGAAAAAGGAAATATCCTCAGATGAAATCTGGAACGAAGTTTTCTGAGAAACTGCTTAGTGTTCTGTTAATTCATCTCACAGAGTTACATCTGTATTTCGTGGATCTCTTTGCTAGCCTTATTTCTGTGGAATCTGAGAACAGATATTTCGGATCCCATTGAAGACTATAGGGCCAAAGGAAATATCCTCCGATAACAAAGAGAAAGAAGCTTTCTGAGAAACTTCTTTGTGTTCTGTGAAATCATCTCACAGAGTTACAGCTTTCCCCTCAAGAAGCCTTTCGCTAAGACAGTTCTTGTGGAATTGGCAAAGTGATATTTGGAAGCCCATAGAGGGCTATGGTGAAAAAGGAAATATCCTCAGATGAAATCTCGAAAGAAGCTTTCTGAGAAACTGCTTAGTGTTCTGTTAATTCATCTCACAGAGTTACATCTGTATTTCGTGGATCTCTTTGCTAGCCTTATTTCTTTGGAATCTGAGAACAGATATTTCGGATCCCATTGAAGACTATAGGGCCAAAGGAAATATCCTCCGTTAACAAAGAGAAAGAAGCTTTCTGAGAAACTTCTTTGTGTTCTGTGAAATCATCTCACAGAGTTACAACTTTTCCCTAAAGAAGCCTTTCGCTAAGACAGTTCTTGTGGAATTGGCAAAGTGATATTTGGAAGCCCATAGAGGGCTACGGTGAAAAAGGAAATATCCTCAGATGAAATCTGGAAGGAAGCTTTCTGAGAAACTGCTGAGTGTTCTGTTAATTCCTCTCACAGAGTTACATCTGTATGTCGTGGATCTCTTTGCTAGCCTTATTTCTGTGGAATCTGAGAACAGATATTTCGGATCCTATTGAAGACTATAGGGCCAAAGGAAATATCCTCCGATAACAAAGAGAAAGAAGCTTTCTGAGAAACTTCTTTGTGTTCTGTGAAATCATCTCACAGAGTTACAGCTTTCCCCTCAAGAAGCCTTTCGCTAAGACAGTTCTTGTGGAATTGGCAAAGTGATAGTTTGGAAGCCCATAGAGGGCTATGGTGAAAAAGGAAATATCCTCAGATGAAATCTGGAAAGAAGCTTTCTGAGAAACTGCTGAGTGTTCTGTTAATTCATCTCAGAGAGTTACATCTGTATTTCGTGGATCTCTTTGCTAGCCTTATTTCTGTGGATTCTGAGAACAGATATTTCGGATCCCATTGAAGACTATAGGGCCAAAGGAAATATCCTCCGATAACAAAGAGAAAGAAGCTTTCTGAGAAACTTCTTTGTGCTCTGTGAAATCATCTCACAGAGTTACAGCTTTCCCCTCAAGAAGCCTTTCGCTAAGACAGTTCTTGTGGAATTGGCAAAGTGATATTTGGAAGCCCATAGAGGGCTATGTTGAAAAAGGAAATATCCTCACATGAAATCTGGAAAGAAGCTTTCTGAGAAACTGCTTAGTGTTCTGTTAATTCATCTCACAGAGTTACATCTGTATTTCGTGGATCTCTTTGCTAGCCTTATTTCTTTGGAATCTGAGAACAGATATTTCGGATCCCTTTGAAGACTATAGGGCCAAAGGAAATATCCTCCGATATCAAAGAGAAAGAAGCTTTCTGAGAAACTTGTTTGTGTTCTGTGAAATCATCCCACAGAGTTACAGCTTTCCCCTCAAGAACCTTTCGCTAAGACAGTTCTTGTGGAATTGGCAAAGTGATATTTGGAAGCCCATAGAGGGCTACGGTGAAAAAGGAAATATCCTCAGATGAAATCTGGAAGGAAGCTTTCTGAGAAACTGCTGAGTGTTCTGTTAATTCCTCTCACAGAGTTACATCTGTATGTCGTGGATCTCTTTGCTAGCCTTATTTCTGTGGAATCTGAGAACAGATATTTCGGATCCTATTGAAGACTATAGGGCCAAAGGATATATCCTCCGATAACAAAGAGAAAGAAGCTTTCTGAGAAACTTCTTTGTGTTCTGTGAAATCATCTCACAGAGTTACAGCTTTCCCCTCAAGAAGCCTTTCGCTAAGACAGTTCTTGGGGAATTGGCAAAGTGATAGTTTGGAAGCCCATAGAGGGCTATGGTGAAAAAGGAAATATCCTCAGATGAAATCTGGAAAGAAGCTTTCTGAGAAACTGCTGAGTGTTCTGTTAATTCATCTCAGAGAGTTACATCTGTATTTCGTGGATCTCTTTGCTAGCCTTATTTCTGTGGAATCTGAGAACAGATATTTCGGATCCCATTGAAGACTATAGGGCCAAAGGAAATATGCTCCGATAACAAAGAGAAAGAAGCTTTCTGAGAAACTTCTTTGTGTTCTGTGAAATCATCTCACAGAGTTACAGCTTTCCCTTCAAGAAGCCTTTCGCTAAGACAGTTCTTGTGGAATTGGCAAAGTGATAGTTTGGAAGCCCATAGAGGGCTATGGTGAAAAAGGAAATATCCTCAGATGAAATCTGGAAAGAAGCTTTCTGAGAAACTGCTTAGTGTTCTGTTAATTCATCTCACAGAGTTACATCTGTATTTCGTGGATCTCTTTGCTAGCCTTATTTCTGTGGAATCTGAGAACAGATATTTCGGATCCCATTGAAGACTATAGGGCCTAAGGAAATATCCTCCGATAACAAAGAGAAAGAAGCTTTCTGAGAAACTTCTTTGTGTTCTGTGAAATCATCTCACAGAGTTACAGCTTTCCCCTCAAGAAGCCTTTCGCTAAGACAGTTCTTGTGGAATTGGCAAAGTGATATTTGGAAGCCCATAGAGGCCTATGGTGAAAAAGGAAATATCCTCAGATGAAATCTGGAAAGAAGCTTTCTGAGAAACTGCTTAGTGTTCTGTTAATTCATCTCACAGAGTTACATCTGTATTTCGTGGATCTCTTTGCTAGCCTTATTTCTGTGGAATCTGAGAACAGATATTTCGGATCCCATTGAAGACTATAGGGCCAAAGGAAATATCCTCCGATAACAAAGAGAAAGAAGCTTTCTGAGAAACTTCTTTGTGTTCTGTGAAATCATCTCACAGAGTTACAGCTTTCCCCTCAAGAAGCCTTTCGCTAAGACAGTTCTTGTGGAATTGGCAAAGTGATATTTGGAAGCCCATAGAGGGCTATGGTGAATAAGGAAATATCCTCACATGAAATCTGGAAAGAAGCTTTCTGAGAAACTGCTTAGTGTTCTGTTAATTCATCTCATAGAGTTACATCTGTATTTCGTGGATCTCTTTGCTAGCCTTGTTTCTGTGGAATCTAAGAACAGATATTTCGGATCCCTTTGAAGACTATAGGGCCAAAGGAAATATCCTCCGATAACAAAGAGAAAGAAGCTTTCTGAGAAACTTCTTTGTGTTCTGTGAAATCATCCCACAGAGTTACAGCTTTCCCCTCAAGAAGCCTTTCGCTAAGACAGTTCTTGTGGAATTGGCAAAGTGATATTTTGAAGCCCTTAGAGGGCTATGGTGAAAAAGGTAATATCCTCAGATGAAATCTGGAAAGAAGCTTTCTGAGAAACTGCTTAGTGTTCTGTTAATTCATCTCACAGAGTTACATCTGTATTTCGTGGATCTCTTTGCTAGCCTTATTTCTGTGGAATCTGTGAACAAATATTTCGGATCCCATTGAAGACTATAGGGCCAAAGGAAATATCCTCCGATAACAAAGAGAAAGAAGCTTTCTGAGAAACTTCTTTGTGTTCTGTGAAATCATCTCACAGAGTTACAGCTTTCCCCTCAAGAAGCCTTTCGCTAAGACAGTTCTTGTGGAATTGGCAAAGTGATATTTGGAAGCCCATAGAGGGCTATGGTGAAAAAGGAAATATCCTCACATGAAATCTGGAAAGAATCTTTCTGAGAAACTCCTTAGTGTTCTGTTAATTCATCTCACAGAGTTACATCTGTATTTCGTGGATCTCTTTGCTAGCCTTATTTCTGTGGAATCTGAGAACAGGTATTTCGGATCCCTTTGAAGACTATAGGGCCAAAGGAAATATCCTCCGATAACAAAGAGAAAGAAGCTTTCTGAGAAACTTCTTTGTGTTCTGTGAAATCATCCAACAGAGTTACAGCTTTCCCCTCAAGAAGCCTTTCGCTAAGACAGTTCTTGTGGAATTGGCAAAGTGATATTTGGAAGCCCATAGAGGGCTATGGTGAAAAAGGAAATATCCTCAGATGAAATCTGGAAAGAAGCTTTCTGAGAAACTGCTTAGTGTTCTGTTAATTCATCTCACAGAGTTACATCTGTATTTCGTGGATCTCTTTGCTAGCCTTATTTCTGTGGAATCTGAGAACAGATATTTCGGATCCCATTGAAGACTATAGGGCCAAAGGAAATATCCTCCGATAACAAAGAGAAAGAAGCTTTCTGAGAAACTTCTTTGTGTTCTGTGAAATCATCTCACAGAGTTACAGCTTTCCCTTCAAGAAGCCTTTAGCTAAGACAGTTCTTGTGGAATTGGCAATGTGATATTTGGAAGCCCATAGAGGGCTATGGAGAAAAAGGAAATATCCTCAGATGAAATCTGGAAAGAAGCTTTCTGAGAAACTGCTTAGTGTTCTGTTAATTCATCTCACAGAGTTACATCTGTATTTCGTGGATCTCTTTGCTAGCCTTATTTCTGTGGAATCTGAGAACAGATATTTCGGATCCCATTGAAGACTATAGGGCCAAAGGAAATATCCTCCGATAACAAAGAGAAAGAAGCTTTCTGAGAAACTTCTTTGTGTTCTGTGAAATCATCTCACAGAGTTACAGCTTTTCCCTCAAGAAGCCTTTCGCTAAGACATTTCTTGTGGAATTGGCAAAGTGATATTTGGAAGCCCATAGAGGGCTAGGGTGAAAAAGGAAATATCCTCAGATGAAATCTGGAAAGAAGCTTTCTGAGAAACTGCTTAGTGTTCTGTTAATTCATCTCACAGAGTTACATCTGTATTTCGTGGATCTCTTTGCTGGCCTTATTTCTGTGGAATCTGAGAACAGATATTTCGGATCCCATTGAAGACTATAGGGCCAAAGGAAATATCCTCCGATAACAAAGAGAAAGAAGCTTTCTGAGAAACTTCTTTGGGCTCTGTGAAATCATCTGACAGAGTTACAGCTTTACCCTCAAGAAGCCTTTCGCTAAGACAGTTCTTGTGGAATTGGCAAAGTGATATTTGGAAGCCCATAGAGGGCTACGGTGAAAAAGGAAATATCCTCAGATGAAATCTGGAAGGAAGCTTTCTGAGAAACTGCTGAGTGTTCTGTTAATTCCTCTAACAGAGTTACATCTGTATGTCGTGGATCTCTTTGCTAGCCTTATTTCTGTGGAATCTGAGAACAGATATTTCGGATCCTATTGAAGACTATAGGGCCAAAGGAAATATCCTCCGATAACAAAGAGAAAGAAGCTTTCTGAGAAACTTCTTTGTGTTCTGTGAAATCATCTCACAGAGTTACAGCTTTCCCCTCAAGAAGCCTTTCGCTAAGACAGTTCTTGTGGAATTGGCAAAGTGATAGTTTGGAAGCCCATAGAGGGCTATGGTGAAAAAGGAAATATCCTCAGATGAAATCTGGAAAGAAGCTTTCTGAGAAACTGCTGAGTGTTCTGTTAATTCATCTCAGAGAGTTACATCTGTATTTCGTGGATCTCTTTGCTAGCCTTATTTCTGTGGAATCTGAGAACAGATATTTCGGATCCCATTGAAGACTATAGGGCCAAAGGAAATATGCTCCGATAACAAAGAGAAAGAAGCTTTCTGAGAAACTTCTTTGTGTTCTGTGAAATCATCTCACAGAGTTACAGCTTTCCCTTCAAGAAGCCTTTCGCTAAGACAGTTCTTGTGGAATTGGCAAAGTGATATTTGGAAGCCCATAGAGGCCTATGGTGAAAAAGGAAATATCCTCAGATGAAATCTGGAAAGAAGCTTTCTGAGAAACTGCTTAGTGTTCTGTTAATTCATCTCACAGAGTTACATCTGTATTTCGTGGATCTCTTTGCTAGCCTTATTTCTGTGGAATCTGAGAACAGATATTTCGGATCCCATTGAAGACTATAGGGCCAAAGGAAATATCCTCCGATAACAAAGAGAAAGAAGCTTTCTGAGAAACTTCTTTCTGTTATCTGAAATCATCTCACAGAGTTACAGCTTTCCCCTCAAGAAGCCTTTCGCTAAGACAGTTCTTGTGGAATTGGCAAAGTGATATTTGGAAGCCCATAGAGGGCTATGGTGAATAAGGAAATATCCTCACATGAAATCTGGAAAGAAGCTTTCTGAGAAACTGCTTAGTGTTCTGTTAATTCATCTCATAGAGTTACATCTGTATTTCGTGGATCTCTTTGCTAGCCTTGTTTCTGTGGAATCTAAGAACAGATATTTCGGATCCCTTTGAAGACTATAGGTCCAAAGGAAATATCCTCCGATAACAAAGAGAAAGAAGCTTTCTGAGAAACTTCTTTGTGTTTTGTGAAATCATCCCACAGAGTTACAGCTTTCCCCTCAAGAAGCCTTTCGCTAAGACAGTTCTTGTGGAATTGGCAAAGTGATATTTGGAAGCCCATAGAGGGCTATGGTGAAAAAGGAAATATCCTCAGATGAAATCTGGAAAGAAGCTTTCTGAGAAACTGCTTAGTGTTCTGTTAATTCATCTCACAGAGTTACATCTGTATTTCGTGGATCTCTTTGCTGGCCTTATTTCTGTGGAATCTGAGAACAGATATTTCGGATCCCATTGAAGACTATAGGGCCAAAGGAAATATCCTCCGATAACAAAGAGAAAGAAGCTTTCTGAGAAACTTCTTTGGGCTCTGTGAAATCATCTCACAGAGTTACAGCTTTACCCTCAAGAAGCCTTTCGCTAAGACAGTTCTTGTGGAATTGGCAAAGTGATATTTGGAAGCCCATAGAGGGCTACGGTGAAAAAGGAAATATCCTCAGATGAAATCTGGAAGGAAGCTTTCTGAGAAACTGCTGAGTGTTCTGTTAATTCCTCTCACAGAGTTACATCTGTATGTCGTGGATCTCTTTGCTAGCCTTATTTCTGTGGAATCTGAGAACAGATATTTCGGATCCTATTGAAGACTATAGGGCCAAAGGAAATATCCTCCGATAACAAAGAGAAAGAAGCTTTCTGAGAAACTTCTTTGTGTTCTGTGAAATCATCTCACAGAGTTACAGCTTTCCCCTCAAGAAGCCTTTCGCTAAGACAGTTCTTGTGGAATTGGCAAAGTGATAGTTTGGAAGCCCATAGAGGGCTATGGTGAAAAAGGAAATATCCTCAGATGAAATCTGGAAAGAAGCTTTCTGAGAAACTGCTGAGTGTTCTGTTAATTCATCTCAGAGAGTTACATCTGTATTTCGTGGATCTCTTTGCTAGCCTTATTTCTGTGGAATCTGAGAACAGATATTTCGGATCCCATTGAAGACTATAGGGCCAAAGGAAATATGCTCCGATAACAAAGCTAAAGAAGCTTTCTGAGAAACTTCTTTGTGTTCTGTGAAATCATCTCACAGAGTTACAGCTTTCCCTTCAAGAAGCCTTTCGCTAAGACAGTTCTTGTGGAATTGGCAAAGTGATATTTGGAAGCCCATAGAGGGCTATGGAGAAAAAGGAAATATCCTCAGATGAAATCTGGAAAGAAGCTTTCTGAGAAACTGCTTAGTGTTCTGTTAATTCATCTCACAGAGTTACATCTGTATTTCGTGGATCTCTTTGCTAGCCTTATTTCTGTGGAATCTGAGAACAGATATTTCGGATCCCATTGAAGACTATAGGGCCAAAGGAAATATCCTCCGATAACAAAGAGAAAGAAGCTTTCTGAGAAACTTCTTTGTGTTCTGTGAAATCATCTCACAGAGTTACAGCTTTTCCCTCAAGAAGCCTTTCGCTAAGACATTTCTTGTGGAATTGGCAAAGTGATATTTGGAAGCCCATAGAGGGCTAGGGTGAAAAAGGAAATATCCTCAGATGAAATCTGGAAGGAAGCTTTCTGAGAAACTGCTTAGTGTTCTGTTAATTCATCTCACAGAGTTACATCTGTATTTCGTGGATCTCTTTGCTGGCCTTATTTCTGTGGAATCTGAGAACAGATATTTCGGATCCCATTGAAGACTATAGGGCCAAAGGAAATATCCTCCGATAACAAAGAGAAAGAAGCTTTCTGAGAAACTTCTTTGGGCTCTGTGAAATCATCTGACAGAGTTACAGCTTTACCCTCAAGAAGCCTTTCGCTAAGACAGTTCTTGTGGAATTGGCAAAGTGATATTTGGAAGCCCATAGAGGGCTACGGTGAAAAAGGAAATATCCTCAGATGAAATCTGGAAGGAAGCTTTCTGAGAAACTGCTGAGTGTTCTGTTAATTCCTCTCACAGAGTTACATCTGTATGTCGTGGATCTCTTTGCTAGCCTTATTTCTGTGGAATCTGAGAACAGATATTTCGGATCCTATTGAAGACTATAGGGCCAAAGGAAATATCCTCCGATAACAAAGAGAAAGAAGCTTTCTGAGAAACTTCTTTGTGTTCTGTGAAATCATCTCACAGAGTTACAGCTTTCCCCTCAAGAAGCCTTTCGCTAAGACAGTTCTTGTGGAATTGGCAAAGTGATAGTTTGGAAGCCCATAGAGGGCTATGGTGAAAAAGGAAATATCCTCAGATGAAATCTGGAAAGAAGCTTTCTGAGAAACTGCTGAGTGTTCTGTTAATTCATCTCAGAGAGTTACATCTGTATTTCGTGGATCTCTTTGCTAGCCTTATTTCTGTGGAATCTGAGAACAGATATTTCGGATCCCATTGAAGACTATAGGGCCAAAGGAAATATGCTCCGATAACAAAGAGAAAGAAGCTTTCTGAGAAACTTCTTTGTGTTCTGTGAAATCATCTCACAGAGTTACAGCTTTCCCTTCAAGAAGCCTTTCGCTAAGACAGTTCTTGTGGAATTGGCAAAGTGATATTTGGAAGCCCATAGTGGCCTATGGTGAAAAAGGAAATATCCTCAGATGAAATCTGGAAAGAAGCTTTCTGAGAAACTGCTTAGTGTTCTGTTAATTCATCTCACAGAGTTACATCTGTATTTCGTGGATCTCTTTGCTAGCCTTATTTCTGTGGAATCTGAGAACAGATATTTCGGATCCCATTGAAGACTATAGGGCCAAAGGAAATATCCTCCGATAACAAAGAGAAAGAAGCTTTCTGAGAAACTTCTTTGTGTTATCTGAAATCATCTCACAGAGTTACAGCTTTCCCCTCAAGAAGCCTTTCGCTAAGACAGTTCTTGTGGAATTGGCAAAGTGATATTTGGAAGCCCATAGAGGGCTATGGTGAATAAGGAAATATCCTCACATGAAATCTGGAAAGAAGCTTTCTGAGAAACTGCTTAGTGTTCTGTTAATTCATCTCATAGAGTTACATCTGTATTTCGTGGATCTCTTTGCTAGCCTTGTTTCTGTGGAATCTAAGAACAGATATTTCGGATCCCTTTGAAGACTATAGGTCCAAAGGAAATATCCTCCGATAACAAAGAGAAAGAAGCTTTCTGAGAAACTTCTTTGTGTTTTGTGAAATCATCCCACAGAGTTACAGCTTTCCCCTCAAGAAGCCTTTCGCTAAGACAGTTCTTGTGGAATTGGCAAAGTGATATTTGGAAGCCCATAGAGGGCTAGGGTGAAAAAGGAAATATCCTCAGATGAAATCTGGAAAGAAGCTTTCTGAGAAACTGCTTAGTGTTCTGTTAATTCATCTCACAGAGTTACATCTGTATTTCGTGGATCTCTTTGCTGGCCTTATTTCTGTGGAATCTGAGAACAGATATTTCGGATCCCATTGAAGACTATAGGGCCAAAGGAAATATCCTCCGATAACAAAGAGAAAGAAGCTTTCTGAGAAACTTCTTTGGGCTCTGTGAAATCATCTCACAGAGTTACAGCTTTACCCTCAAGAAGCCTTTCGCTAAGACAGTTCTTGTGGAATTGGCAAAGTGATATTTGGAAGCCCATAGAGGGCTACGGTGAAAAAGGAAATATCCTCAGATGAAATCTGGAAGGAAGCTTTCTGAGAAACTGCTGAGTGTTCTGTTAATTCCTCTCACAGAGTTACATCTGTATGTCGTGGATCTCTTTGCTAGCCTTATTTCTGTGGAATCTGAGAACAGATATTTCGGATCCTATTGAAGACTATAGGGCCAAAGGAAATATCCTCCGATAACAAAGAGAAAGAAGCTTTCTGAGAAACTTCTTTGTGTTCTGTGAAATCATCTCACAGAGTTACAGCTTTCCCCTCAAGAAGCCTTTCGCTAAGACAGTTCTTGTGGAATTGGCAAAGTGATAGTTTGGAAGCCCATAGAGGGCTATGGTGAAAAAGGAAATATCCTCAGATGAAATGTGGAAAGAAGCTTTCTGAGAAACTGCTGAGTGTTCTGTTAATTCATCTCAGAGAGTTACATCTGTGTTTCGTGGATCTCTTTGCTAGCCTTATTTCTGTGGAATCTGAGAACAGATATTTCGGACCCCATTGAAGACTATAGGGCCAAAGGAAATATGCTCCGATAACAAAGCTAAAGAAGCTTTCTGAGAAACTTCTTTGTGTTCTGTGAAATCATCTCACAGAGTTACAGCTTTCCCTTCAAGAAGCCTTTCGCTAAGACAGTTCTTGTGGAATTGGCAAAGTGATATTTGGAAGCCCATAGAGGGCTATGGAGAAAAAGGAAATATCCTCAGATGAAATCTGGAAAGAAGCTTTCTGAGAAACTGCTTAGTGTTCTGTTAATTCATCTCACAGAGTTACATCTGTATTTCGTGGATCTCTTTGCTAGCCTTATTTCTGTGGAATCTGAGAACAGATATTTCGGATCCCATTGAAGACTATAGGGCCAAAGGAAATATCCTCCGATAACAAAGAGAAAGAAGCTTTCTGAGAAACTTCTTTGTGTTCTGTGAAATCATCTCACAGAGTTACAGCTTTTCCCTCAAGAAGCCTTTCGCTAAGACAGTTCTTGTGGAATTGGCAAAGTGATATTTGGAAGCCCATAGAGGGCTATGGTGAAAAAGGAAATATCCTCACATGAAATCTGGAAAGAAGCTTTCTGAGAAACTGCTTAGTGTTCTGTTAATTCATCTCACAGAATTACATCTGTATTTCGTGGATCTCTTTGCTGGCCTTGTTTCTGTGGAATCTGAGAACAGATATTTCGGATCCCATTGAAGACTATAGGGCCAAAGGAAATATCCTCCGATAACAAAGAGAAAGAAGCTTTCTGAGAAACTTCTTTGGGCTCTGTGAAATCATCTCACAGAGTTACAGCTTTCCCCTCAAGAAGCCTTTCGCTAAGACAGTTCTTGTGGAATTGGCAAAGTGATATTTGGAAGCCCATAGAGGGCTATGGTGAAAAAGGAAATATCCTCAGATGAAATGTGGAAAGAAGCTTTCTGAGAAACTGCTTAGTGTTCTGTTAATTCATCTCACAGAGTTACATCTGTATTTCGTGGATCTCTTTGCTAGCCTTATTTCTGTGGAATCTGAGAACAGATATTTCGGATCCCATTGAAGACTATAGGGCCAAAGGAAATATCCTCCGATAACAAAGAGAAAGAAGCTTTCTGAGAAACTTCTTCGTGTTCTGTGAAATCATCTCACAGAGTTACAGCTTTCCCCTCAAGAAGCCTTTCGCTAAGACAGTTCTTGTGGAATTGGCAAAGTGATATTTGGAAGCCCATAGAGGGCTATGCTGAAAAAGGAAATATCCTCACATGAAATCTGGAAAGAATCTTTCTGAGAAACTCCTTAGTGTTCTGTTAATTCATCTCACAGAGTTACATCTGTATTTCGTGCATCTCTTTGCTAGCCTTATTTCTGTGGAATCTGAGAACAGATATTTCGGATCCCTTTGAAGACTATAGGGCCAAAGGAAATATCCTCCGATAACAAAGAGAAAGAAGCTTTCTGAGAAACTTCTTTGTGTTCTGTGAAATCATCCCACAGAGTTACAGCTTTCCCCTCAAGAAGCCTTTCGCTAAGACAGTTCTTGTGGAATTGGCAAAGTGATATTTGGAAGCCCATAGAGGGCTGTGGTGAAAAAGGAAATATCCTCACATGAAATCTGGAAAGAATCTTTCTGAGAAACTCCTTAGTGTTCTGTTAATTCATCTCACAGAGTTACATCTGTATTTCGTGCATCTCTTTGCTAGCCTTATTTCTGTGGAATCTGAGAACAGATATTTCGGATCCCTTTGAAGACTATAGGGCCAAAGGAAATATCCTCCGATAACAAAGAGAAAGAAGCTTTCTGAGAAACTTCTTTGTGTTCTGTGAAATCATCCCACAGAGTTACAGCTTTCACCTCAAGAAGCCTTTCGCTAAGACAGTTCTTGTGGAATTGGCAAAGTGATATTTGGAAACCCTTAGAGGGCTGTGGTGAAAAAGGAAATATCCTCAGATGAAATCTGGAAAGAAGCTTTCTGAGAAACTGCTTAGTGTTCTGTTAATTCATCTCACAGAGTTACATCTGTATTTCGTGGATCTCTTTGCTAGCCTTATTTCTGTGGAATCTGAGAACAGATATTTGGGATCCCATTGAAGACTATAGGGCCAAAGGAAATATCCTCCGATAACAAAGAGAAAGAAGCTTTCTGAGAAACTTCTTTGTGTTCTGTGAAATCATCTCACAGAGTTACAGCTTTCCCTTCAAGAAGCCTTTCGCTAAGACAGTTCTTGTGGAATTGGCAAAGTGATATTTGGAAGCCCATAGAGGGCTATGGAGAAAAAGGAAATATCCTCAGATGAAATCTGGAAAGAAGCTTTCTGAGAAACTGCTTAGTGTTCTGTTAATTCATCTCACAGAGTTACATCTGTATTTCGTGGATCTCTTTGCTAGCCTTATTTCTGTGGAATCTGAGAACAGATATTTCGGATCCCATTGAAGACTATAGGGCCAAAGGAAATATCCTCCGATAACAAAGAGAAAGAAGCTTTCTGAGAAACTTCTTTGTGTTCTGTGAAATCATCTCACAGAGTTACAGCTTTTCCCTCAAGAAGCCTTTCGCTAAGACAGTTCTTGTGGAATTGGCAAAGTGATATTTGGAAGCCCATAGAGGGCTATGGTGAAAAAGGAAATATCCTCAGATGAAATCTGGAAAGAAGCTTTCTGAGAAACTGCTTAGTGTTCTGTTAATTCATCTCACAGAGTTACATCTGTATTTCGTGGATCTCTTTGCTGGCCTTATTTCTGTGGAATCTGAGAACAGATATTTCGGATCCCATTGAAGACTATAGGGCCAAAGGAAATATCCTCCGATAACAAAGAGAAAGAAGCTTTCTGAGAAACTTCTTTGGGCTCTGTGAAATCATCTCACAGAGTTACAGCTTTCCCCTCAAGAAGCCTTTCGCTAAGACAGTTCTTGTGGAATTGGCAAAGTGATATTTGGAAGCCCATAGAGGGCTATGGTGAAAAAGGAAATATCCTCAGATGAAATGTGGAAAGAAGCTTTCTGAGAAACTGCTTAGTGTTCTGTTAATTCATCTCACAGAGTTACATCTGTATTTCGTGGATCTCTTTGCTAGCCTTATTTCTGTGGAATCTGAGAACAGATATTTCGGATCCCATTGAAGACTATAGGGCCAAAGGAAATATCCTCCGATAACAAAGAGAAAGAAGCTTTCTGAGAAACTTCTTCGTGTTCTGTGAAATCATCTCACAGAGTTACAGCTTTCCCCTCAAGAAGCCTTTCGCTAAGACAGTTCTTGTGGAATTGGCAAAGTGATATTTGGAAGCCCATAGAGGGCTATGGTGAAAAAGGAAATATCCTCACATGAAATCTGGAAAGAAGCTTTCTGAGAAACTGCTAAGTGTTCTGTTAATTCATCTCACAGAGTTACATCTGTATTTCGTGAATCTCTTTGCTAGCCTTATTTCTGTGGAATCTGAGAACAGATATTTCGGATCCCTTTGAAGACTATAGGGCCAAAGGAAATATCCTCCGATATCAAAGAGAAAGAAGCTTTCTGAGAAACTTGTTTGTGTTCTGTGAAATCATCCCACAGAGTTACAGCTTTCCCCTCAAGAAGCCTTTCGCTAAGACAGTTCTTGTGGAATTGGCAAAGTGATATTTGGAAGCCCATAGAGGGCTGTGGTGAAAAAGGAAATATCCTCAGATGAAATCTGGAAAGAAGCTTTCTGAGAAACTGCTTAGTGTTCTGTTAATTCATCTCACAGAGTTACATCTGTATTTCGTGGATCTCTTTGCTAGCCTTATTTCTGTGGAATCTGAGAACAGATATTTCGGATCCCATTGAAGACTATAGGGCCAAAGGAAATATCCTCCGATAACAAAGAGAAAGAAGCTTTCTGAGAAACTTCTTTGTGTTCTGTGAAATCATCTCACAGAGTTACAGCTTTCCCTTCAAGAAGCCTTTAGCTAAGACAGTTCTTGTGGAATTGGCAAAGTGATATTTGGAAGCCCATAGAGGGCTATGGAGAAAAAGGAAATATCCTCAGATGAAATCTGGAAAGAAGCTTTCTGAGAAACTGCTTAGTGTTCTGTTAATTCATCTCACAGAGTTACATCTGTATTTCGTGGATCTCTTTGCTAGCCTTATTTCTGTGGAATCTGAGAACAGATATTTCGGATCCCATTGAAGACTATAGGGCCAAAGGAAATATCCTCCGATAACAAAGAGAAAGAAGCTTTCTGAGAAACTTCTTTGTGTTCTGTGAAATCATCTCACAGAGTTACAGCTTTTCCCTCAAGAAGCCTTTCGCTAAGACAGTTCTTGTGGAATTGGCAAAGTGATATTTGGAAGCCCATAGAGGGCTATGGTGAAAAAGGAAATATCCTCAGATGAAATATGGAAAGAAGCTTTCTGAGAAACTGCTTAGTGTTCTGTTAATTCATCTCACAGAGTTACATCTGTATTTCGTGGATCTCTTTGCTGGCCTTGTTTCTGTGGAATCTGAGAACAGATATTTCGGATCCCATTGAAGACTATAGGGCCAAAGGAAATATCCTCCGATAACAAAGAGAAAGAAGCTTTCTGAGAAACTTCTTTGGGCTCTGTGAAATCATCTCACAGAGTTACAGCTTTCCCCTCAAGAAGCCTTTCGCTAAGACAGTTCTTGTGGAATTGGCAAAGTGATATTTGGAAGCCCATAGAGGACTATGGTGAAAAAGGAAATATCCTCAGATGAAATGTGGAAAGAAGCTTTCTGAGAAACTGCTTAGTGTTCTGTTAATTCATCTCACAGAGTTACATCTGTATTTCGTGGATCTCTTTGCTAGCCTTATTTCTGTGGAATCTGAGAACAGATATTTCGGATCCCATTGAAGACTATAGGGCCAAAGGAAATATCCTCCGATAACAAAGAGAAAGAAGCTTTCTGAGAAACTTCTTTGGGCTCTGTGAAATCATCTCACAGAGTTACAGCTTTCCCCTCAAGAAGCCTTTCGCTAAGACCGTTCTTGTGGAATTGGCATAGTGATATTTGGAAGCCCCTAGAAGGCTATGGTGAAAAAGGAAATATCCTCAGATGAAATCTGGAAAGAAGCGTTCTGAGAAACTGCTTAGTGTTCTGTTAATTCATCTCACAGAGTTACATCTGTATTTCGTGGATCTCTTTGCTAGCCTTATTTCTGTAGAATCTGAGAACAGATATTTCGGATCCCATTGAAGACTATAGGGCCAAAGGAAATATCCTCCGATAACAAAGAGAAAGAAGCTTTCTGAGAAACTTCTTTGTGTTCTGTGAAATCATCTCACAGAGTTACAGCTTTCCCTTCAAGAAGCCTTTCGCTAAGACAGTTCTTGTGGAATTGGCAAAGTGATATTTGGAAGCCCATAGAGGGCTATGGAGAAAAAGGAAATATCCTCAGATGAAATCTGGAAAGAAGCTTTCTGAGAAACTGCTTAGTGTTCTGTTAATTCATCTCACAGAGTTACATCTGTATTTCGTGGATCTCTTTGCTAGCCTTATTTCTGTGGAATCTGAGAACAGATATTTCGGATCCCATTGAAGACTATAGGGCCAAAGGAAATATCCTCCGATAACAAAGAGAAAGAAGCTTTCTGAGAAACTTCTTTGTGTTCTGTGAAATCATCTCACAGAGTTACAGCTTTTCCCTCAAGAAGCCTTTCGCTAAGACAGTTCTTGTGGAATTGGCAAAGTGATATTTGGAAGCCCATAGAGGGCTATGGTGAAAAAGGAAATATCCTCAGATGAAATCTGGAAAGAAGCTTTCTGAGAAACTGCTTAGTGTTCTGTTAATTCATCTCACAGAGTTACATCTGTATTTCGTGGATCTCTTTGCTGGCCTTATTTCTGTGGAATCTGAGAACAGATATTTCGGATCCCATTGAAGACTATAGGGCCAAAGGAAATATCCTCCGATAACAAAGAGAAAGAAGCTTTCTGAGAAACTTCTTTGGGCTCTGTGAAATCATCTCACAGAGTTACAGCTTTCCCCTCAAGAAGCCTTTCGCTAAGACAGTTCTTGTGGAATTGGCAAAGTGATAGTTTGGAAGCCCATAGAGGGCTATGGTGAAAAAGGAAATATCCTCAGATGAAATCTGGAAAGAAGCTTTCTGAGAAACTGCTGAGTGTTCTGTTAATTCATCTCAGAGAGTTACATCTGTATTTCGTGGATCTCTTTGCTAGCCTTATTTCTGTGGAATCTGAGAACAGATATTTCGGATCCCATTGAAGACTATAGGGCCAAAGGAAATATGCTCCGATAACAAAGAGAAAGAAGCTTTCTGAGAAACTTCTTTGTGTTCTGTGAAATCATCTCACAGAGTTACAGCTTTCCCTTCAAGAAGCCTTTCGCTAAGACAGTTCTTGTGGAATTGGCAAAGTGATATTTGGAAGCCCATAGAGGCCTATGGTGAAAAAGGAAATATCCTCAGATGAAATCTGGAAAGAAGCTTTCTGAGAAACTGCTTAGTGTTCTGTTAATTCATCTCACAGAGTTACATCTGTATTTCGTGGATCTCTTTGCTAGCCTTATTTCTGTGGAATCTGAGAACAGATATTTCGGATCCCATTGAAGACTATAGGGCCAAAGGAAATATCCTCCGATAACAAAGAGAAAGAAGCTTTCTGAGAAACTTCTTTGTGTTATCTGAAATCATCTCACAGAGTTACAGCTTTCCCCTCAAGAAGCCTTTCGCTAAGACAGTTCTTGTGGAATTGGCAAAGTGATATTTGGAAGCCCATAGAGGGCTATGGTGAATAAGGAAATATCCTCACATGAAATCTGGAAAGAAGCTTTCTGAGAAACTGCTTAGTGTTCTGTTAATTCATCTCATAGAGTTACATCTGTATTTCGTGGATCTCTTTGCTAGCCTTGTTTCTGTGGAATCTGAGAACAGATATTTCGGATCCCTTTGAAGACTATAGGGCCAAAGGAAATATCCTCCGATAACAAAGAGAAAGAAGCTTTCTGAGAAACTTCTTTGTGTTTTGTGAAATCATCCCACAGAGTTACAGCTTTCCCCTCAAGAAGCCTTTCGCTAAGACAGTTCTTGTGGAATTGGCAAAGTGATATTTGGAAGCCCATAGAGGGCTAGGGTGAAAAAGGAAATATCCTCAGATGAAATCTGGAAAGAAGCTTTCTGAGAAACTGCTTAGTGTTCTGTTAATTCATCTCACAGAGTTACATCTGTATTTCGTGGATCTCTTTGCTGGCCTTATTTCTGTGGAATCTGAGAACAGATATTTCGGATCCCATTGAAGACTATAGGGCCAAAGGAAATATCCTCCGATAACAAAGAGAAAGAAGCTTTCTGAGAAACTTCTTTGGGCTCTGTGAAATCATCTCACAGAGTTACAGCTTTACCCTCAAGAAGCCTTTCGCTAAGACAGTTCTTGTGGAATTGGCAAAGTGATATTTGGAAGCCCATAGAGGGCTACGGTGAAAAAGGAAATATCCTCAGATGAAATCTGGAAGGAAGCTTTCTGAGAAACTGCTGAGTGTTCTGTTAATTCCTCTCACAGAGTTACATCTGTATGTCGTGGATCTCTTTGCTAGCCTTATTTCTGTGGAATCTGAGAACAGATATTTCGGATCCTATTGAAGACTATAGGGCCAAAGGAAATATCCTCCGATAACAAAGAGAAAGAAGCTTTCTGAGAAACTTCTTTGTGTTCTGTGAAATCATCTCACAGAGTTACAGCTTTCCCCTCAAGAAGCCTTTCGCTAAGACAGTTCTTGTGGAATTGGCAAAGTGATAGTTTGGAAGCCCATAGAGGGCTGTGGTGAAAAAGGAAATATCCTCAGATGAAATGTGGAAAGAAGCTTTCTGAGAAACTGCTGAGTGTTCTGTTAATTCATCTCAGAGAGTTACATCTGTGTTTCGTGGATCTCTTTGCTAGCCTTATTTCTGTGGAATCTGAGAACAGATATTTCGGACCCCATTGAAGACTATAGGGCCAAAGGAAATATGCTCCGATAACAAAGCTAAAGAAGCTTTCTGAGAAACTTCTTTGTGTTCTGTGAAATCATCTCACAGAGTTACAGCTTTCCCTTCAAGAAGCCTTTCGCTAAGACAGTTCTTGTGGAATTGGCAAAGTGATATTTGGAAGCCCATAGAGGGCTATGGAGAAAAAGGAAATATCCTCAGATGAAATCTGGAAAGAAGCTTTCTGAGAAACTGCTTAGTGTTCTGTTAATTCATCTCACAGAGTTACATCTGTATTTCGTGGATCTCTTTGCTAGCCTTATTTCTGTGGAATCTGAGAACAGATATTTCGGATCCCATTGAAGACTATAGGGCCAAAGGAAATATCCTCCGATAACAAAGAGAAAGAAGCTTTCTGAGAAACTTCTTTGTGTTCTGTGAAATCATCTCACAGAGTTACAGCTTTTCCCTCAAGAAGCCTTTCGCTAAGACAGTTCTTGTGGAATTGGCAAAGTGATATTTGGAAGCCCATAGAGGGCTATGGTGAAAAAGGAAATATCCTCACATGAAATCTGGAAAGAAGCTTTCTGAGAAACTGCTTAGTGTTCTGTTAATTCATCTCACAGAATTACATCTGTATTTCGTGGATCTCTTTGCTGGCCTTGTTTCTGTGGAATCTGAGAACAGATATTTCGGATCCCATTGAAGACTATAGGGCCAAAGGAAATATCCTCCGATAACAAAGAGAAAGAAGCTTTCTGAGAAACTTCTTTGGGCTCTGTGAAATCATCTCACAGAGTTACAGCTTTCCCCTCAAGAAGCCTTTCGCTAAGACAGTTCTTGTGGAATTGGCAAAGTGATATTTGGAAGCCCATAGAGGGCTATGGTGAAAAAGGAAATATCCTCAGATGAAATGTGGAAAGAAGCTTTCTGAGAAACTGCTTAGTGTTCTGTTAATTCATCTCACAGAGTTACATCTGTATTTCGTGGATCTCTTTGCTAGCCTTATTTCTGTGGAATCTGAGAACAGATATTTCGGATCCCATTGAAGACTATAGGGCCAAAGGAAATATCCTCCGATAACAAAGAGAAAGAAGCTTTCTGAGAAACTTCTTCGTGTTCTGTGAAATCATCTCACAGAGTTACAGCTTTCCCCTCAAGAAGCCTTTCGCTAAGACAGTTCTTGTGGAATTGGCAAAGTGATATTTGGAAGCCCATAGAGGGCTATGCTGAAAAAGGAAATATCCTCACATGAAATCTGGAAAGAATCTTTCTGAGAAACTCCTTAGTGTTCTGTTAATTCATCTCACAGAGTTACATCTGTATTTCGTGCATCTCTTTGCTAGCCTTATTTCTGTGGAATCTGAGAACAGATATTTCGGATCCCTTTGAAGACTATAGGGCCAAAGGAAATATCCTCCGATAACAAAGAGAAAGAAGCTTTCTGAGAAACTTCTTTGTGTTCTGTGAAATCATCCCACAGAGTTACAGCTTTCCCCTCAAGAAGCCTTTCGCTAAGACAGTTCTTGTGGAATTGGCAAAGTGATATTTGGAAGCCCATAGAGGGCTGTGGTGAAAAAGGAAATATCCTCACATGAAATCTGGAAAGAATCTTTCTGAGAAACTCCTTAGTGTTCTGTTAATTCATCTCACAGAGTTACATCTGTATTTCGTGCATCTCTTTGCTAGCCTTATTTCTGTGGAATCTGAGAACAGATATTTCGGATCCCTTTGAAGACTATAGGGCCAAAGGAAATATCCTCCGATAACAAAGAGAAAGAAGCTTTCTGAGAAACTTCTTTGTGTTCTGTGAAATCATCCCACAGAGTTACAGCTTTCACCTCAAGAAGCCTTTCGCTAAGACAGTTCTTGTGGAATTGGCAAAGTGATATTTGGAAGCCCTTAGAGGGCTGTGGTGAAAAAGGAAATATCCTCAGATGAAATCTGGAAAGAAGCTTTCTGAGAAACTGCTTAGTGTTCTGTTAATTCATCTCACAGAGTTACATCTGTATTTCGTGGATCTCTTTGCTAGCCTTATTTCTGTGGAATCTGAGAACAGATATTTGGGATCCCATTGAAGACTATAGGGCCAAAGGAAATATCCTCCGATAACAAAGAGAAAGAAGCTTTCTGAGAAACTTCTTTGTGTTCTGTGAAATCATCTCACAGAGTTACAGCTTTCCCTTCAAGAAGCCTTTCGCTAAGACAGTTCTTGTGGAATTGGCAAAGTGATATTTGGAAGCCCATAGAGGGCTATGGAGAAAAAGGAAATATCCTCAGATGAAATCTGGAAAGAAGCTTTCTGAGAAACTGCTTAGTGTTCTGTTAATTCATCTCACAGAGTTACATCTGTATTTCGTGGATCTCTTTGCTAGCCTTATTTCTGTGGAATCTGAGAACAGATATTTCGGATCCCATTGAAGACTATAGGGCCAAAGGAAATATCCTCCGATAACAAAGAGAAAGAAGCTTTCTGAGAAACTTCTTTGTGTTCTGTGAAATCATCTCACAGAGTTACAGCTTTTCCCTCAAGAAGCCTTTCGCTAAGACAGTTCTTGTGGAATTGGCAAAGTGATATTTGGAAGCCCATAGAGGGCTATGGTGAAAAAGGAAATATCCTCAGATGAAATCTGGAAAGAAGCTTTCTGAGAAACTGCTTAGTGTTCTGTTAATTCATCTCACAGAGTTACATCTGTATTTCGTGGATCTCTTTGCTGGCCTTATTTCTGTGGAATCTGAGAACAGATATTTCGGATCCCATTGAAGACTATAGGGCCAAAGGAAATATCCTCCGATAACAAAGAGAAAGAAGCTTTCTGAGAAACTTCTTTGGGCTCTGTGAAATCATCTCACAGAGTTACAGCTTTCCCCTCAAGAAGCCTTTCGCTAAGACAGTTCTTGTGGAATTGGCAAAGTGATATTTGGAAGCCCATAGAGGGCTATGGTGAAAAAGGAAATATCCTCAGATGAAATGTGGAAAGAAGCTTTCTGAGAAACTGCTTAGTGTTCTGTTAATTCATCTCACAGAGTTACATCTGTATTTCGTGGATCTCTTTGCTAGCCTTATTTCTGTGGAATCTGAGAACAGATATTTCGGATCCCATTGAAGACTATAGGGCCAAAGGAAATATCCTCCGATAACAAAGAGAAAGAAGCTTTCTGAGAAACTTCTTCGTGTTCTGTGAAATCATCTCACAGAGTTACAGCTTTCCCCTCAAGAAGCCTTTCGCTAAGACAGTTCTTGTGGAATTGGCAAAGTGATATTTGGAAGCCCATAGAGGGCTATGGTGAAAAAGGAAATATCCTCACATGAAATCTGGAAAGAAGCTTTCTGAGAAACTGCTAAGTGTTCTGTTAATTCATCTCACAGAGTTACATCTGTATTTCGTGAATCTCTTTGCTAGCCTTATTTCTGTGGAATCTGAGAACAGATATTTCGGATCCCTTTGAAGACTATAGGGCCAAAGGAAATATCCTCCGATATCAAAGAGAAAGAAGCTTTCTGAGAAACTTGTTTGTGTTCTGTGAAATCATCCCACAGAGTTACAGCTTTCCCCTCAAGAAGCCTTTCGCTAAGACAGTTCTTGTGGAATTGGCAAAGTGATATTTGGAAGCCCATAGAGGGCTGTGGTGAAAAAGGAAATATCCTCAGATGAAATCTGGAAAGAAGCTTTCTGAGAAACTGCTTAGTGTTCTGTTAATTCATCTCACAGAGTTACATCTGTATTTCGTGGATCTCTTTGCTAGCCTTATTTCTGTGGAATCTGAGAACAGATATTTCGGATCCCATTGAAGACTATAGGGCCAAAGGAAATATCCTCCGATAACAAAGAGAAAGAAGCTTTCTGAGAAACTTCTTTGTGTTCTGTGAAATCATCTCACAGAGTTACAGCTTTCCCTTCAAGAAGCCTTTAGCTAAGACAGTTCTTGTGGAATTGGCAAAGTGATATTTGGAAGCCCATAGAGGGCTATGGAGAAAAAGGAAATATCCTCAGATGAAATCTGGAAAGAAGCTTTCTGAGAAACTGCTTAGTGTTCTGTTAATTCATCTCACAGAGTTACATCTGTATTTCGTGGATCTCTTTGCTAGCCTTATTTCTGTGGAATCTGAGAACAGATATTTCGGATCCCATTGAAGACTATAGGGCCAAAGGAAATATCCTCCGATAACAAAGAGAAAGAAGCTTTCTGAGAAACTTCTTTGTGTTCTGTGAAATCATCTCACAGAGTTACAGCTTTTCCCTCAAGAAGCCTTTCGCTAAGACAGTTCTTGTGGAATTGGCAAAGTGATATTTGGAAGCCCATAGAGGGCTATGGTGAAAAAGGAAATATCCTCAGATGAAATATGGAAAGAAGCTTTCTGAGAAACTGCTTAGTGTTCTGTTAATTCATCTCACAGAGTTACATCTGTATTTCGTGGATCTCTTTGCTGGCCTTGTTTCTGTGGAATCTGAGAACAGATATTTCGGATCCCATTGAAGACTATAGGGCCAAAGGAAATATCCTCCGATAACAAAGAGAAAGAAGCTTTCTGAGAAACTTCTTTGGGCTCTGTGAAATCATCTCACAGAGTTACAGCTTTCCCCTCAAGAAGCCTTTCGCTAAGACAGTTCTTGTGGAATTGGCAAAGTGATATTTGGAAGCCCATAGAGGACTATGGTGAAAAAGGAAATATCCTCAGATGAAATGTGGAAAGAAGCTTTCTGAGAAACTGCTTAGTGTTCTGTTAATTCATCTCACAGAGTTACATCTGTATTTCGTGGATCTCTTTGCTAGCCTTATTTCTGTGGAATCTGAGAACAGATATTTCGGATCCCATTGAAGACTATAGGGCCAAAGGAAATATCCTCCGATAACAAAGAGAAAGAAGCTTTCTGAGAAACTTCTTTGTGTTCTGTGAAATCATCTCACAGAGTTACAGCTTTCCCCTCAAGAAGCCTTTCGCTAAGACCGTTCTTGTGGAATTGGCATAGTGATATTTGGAAGCCCCTAGAAGGCTATGGTGAAAAAGGAAATATCCTCAGATGAAATCTGGAAAGAAGCGTTCTGAGAAACTGCTTAGTGTTCTGTTAATTCATCTCACAGAGTTACATCTGTATTTCGTGGATCTCTTTGCTAGCCTTATTTCTGTAGAATCTGAGAACAGATATTTCGGATCCCATTGAAGACTATAGGGCCAAAGGAAATATCCTCCGATAACAAAGAGAAAGAAGCTTTCTGAGAAACTTCTTTGTGTTCTGTGAAATCATCTCACAGAGTTACAGCTTTCCCTTCAAGAAGCCTTTCGCTAAGACAGTTCTTGTGGAATTGGCAAAGTGATATTTGGAAGCCCATAGAGGGCTATGGAGAAAAAGGAAATATCCTCAGATGAAATCTGGAAAGAAGCTTTCTGAGAAACTGCTTAGTGTTCTGTTAATTCATCTCACAGAGTTACATCTGTATTTCGTGGATCTCTTTGCTAGCCTTATTTCTGTGGAATCTGAGAACAGATATTTCGGATCCCATTGAAGACTATAGGGCCAAAGGAAATATCCTCCGATAACAAAGAGAAAGAAGCTTTCTGAGAAACTTCTTTGTGTTCTGTGAAATCATCTCACAGAGTTACAGCTTTTCCCTCAAGAAGCCTTTCGCTAAGACAGTTCTTGTGGAATTGGCAAAGTGATATTTGGAAGCCCATAGAGGGCTATGGTGAAAAAGGAAATATCCTCAGATGAAATCTGGAAAGAAGCTTTCTGAGAAACTGCTTAGTGTTCTGTTAATTCATCTCACAGAGTTACATCTGTATTTCGTGGATCTCTTTGCTGGCCTTATTTCTGTGGAATCTGAGAACAGATATTTCGGATCCCATTGAAGACTATAGGGCCAAAGGAAATATCCTCCGATAACAAAGAGAAAGAAGCTTTCTGAGAAACTTCTTTGGGCTCTGTGAAATCATCTCACAGAGTTACAGCTTTCCCCTCAAGAAGCCTTTCGCTAAGACAGTTCTTGTGGAATTGGCAAAGTGATATTTGGAAGCCCATAGAGGGCTATGGTGAAAAAGGAAATATCCTCAGATGAAATGTGGAAAGAAGCTTTCTGAGAAACTGCTTAGTGTTCTGTTAATTCATCTCACAGAGTTACATCTGTATTTCGTGGATCTCTTTGCTAGCCTTATTTCTGTGGAATCTGAGAACAGATATTTCGGATCCCATTGAAGACTATAGGGCCAAAGGAAATATCCTCCGATAACAAAGAGAAAGAAGCTTTCTGAGAAACTTCTTCGTGTTCTGTGAAATCATCTCACAGAGTTACAGCTTTCCCCTCAAGAAGCCTTTCGCTAAGACAGTTCTTGTGGAATTGGCAAAGTGATATTTGGAAGCCCATAGAGGGCTATGGTGAAAAAGGAAATATCCTCACATGAAATCTGGAAAGAAGCTTTCTGAGAAACTGCTAAGTGTTCTGTTAATTCATCTCACAGAGTTACATCTGTATTTCGTGAATCTCTTTGCTAGCCTTATTTCTGTGGAATCTGAGAACAGATATTTCGGATCCCTTTGAAGACTATAGGGCCAAAGGAAATATCCTCCGATATCAAAGATAAAGAAGCTTTCTGAGAAACTTGTTTGTGTTCTGTGAAATCATCCCACAGAGTTACAGCTTTCCCCTCAAGAAGCCTTTCGCTAAGACAGTTCTTGTGGAATTGGCAAAGTGATATTTGGAAGCCCATAGAGGGCTGTGGTGAAAAAGGAAATATCCTCAGATGAAATCTGGAAAGAAGCTTTCTGAGAAACTGCTTAGTGTTCTGTTAATTCATCTCACAGAGTTACATCTGTATTTCGTGGATCTCTTTGCTAGCCTTATTTCTGTGGAATCTGAGAACAGATATTTCGGATCCCATTGAAGACTATAGGGCCAAAGGAAATATCCTCCGATAACAAAGAGAAAGAAGCTTTCTGAGAAACTTCTTTGTGTTCTGTGAAATCATCTCACAGAGTTACAGCTTTCCCTTCAAGAAGCCTTTAGCTAAGACAGTTCTTGTGGAATTGGCAAAGTGATATTTGGAAGCCCATAGAGGGCTATGGAGAAAAAGGAAATATCCTCAGATGAAATCTGGAAAGAAGCTTTCTGAGAAACTGCTTAGTGTTCTGTTAATTCATCTCACAGAGTTACATCTGTATTTCGTGGATCTCTTTGCTAGCCTTATTTCTGTGGAATCTGAGAACAGATATTTCGGATCCCATTGAAGACTATAGGGCCAAAGGAAATATCCTCCGATAACAAAGAGAAAGAAGCTTTCTGAGAAACTTCTTTGTGTTCTGTGAAATCATCTCACAGAGTTACAGCTTTTCCCTCAAGAAGCCTTTCGCTAAGACAGTTCTTGTGGAATTGGCAAAGTGATATTTGGAAGCCCATAGAGGGCTATGGTGAAAAAGGAAATATCCTCAGATGAAATCTGGAAAGAAGCTTTCTGAGAAACTGCTTAGTGTTCTGTTAATTCATCTCACAGAGTTACATCTGTATTTCGTGGATCTCTTTGCTGGCCTTGTTTCTGTGGAATCTGAGAACAGATATTTCGGATCCCATTGAAGACTATAGGGCCAAAGGAAATATCCTCCGATAACAAAGAGAAAGAAGCTTTCTGAGAAACTTCTTTGGTCTCTGTGAAATCATCTCACAGAGTTACAGCTTTCCCCTCAAGAAGCCTTTCGCTAAGACAGTTCTTGTGGAATTGGCAAAGTGATATTTGGAAGCCCATAGAGGGCTATGGTGAAAAAGGAAATATCCTCAGATGAAATGTGGAAAGAAGCTTTCTGAGAAACTGCTTAGTGTTCTGTTAATTCATCTCACAGAGTTACATCTGTATTTCGTGGATCTCTTTGCTAGCCTTATTTCTGTGGAATCTGAGAACAGATATTTCGGATCCCATTGAAGACTATAGGGCCAAAGGAAATATCCTCCGATAACAAAGAGAAAGAAGCTTTCTGAGAAACTTCTTTGTGTTCTCTGAAATCATCTCACAGAGATACAGCTTCCCCTCAAGTAGCCTTTCGCTAAGACAGTTCTTGTGGAATTGGCAAAGTGATAGTTTGGAAGCCCTTAGAGGGCTATGGTGAAAAAGGAAATATCCTCATATGAAATCTGGAAAGAAGCTTTCTGAGAAACTGCTGAGTGTTCTGTTAATTCATCTCAGAGAGTTACATCTGTATTTCGTGTATCTCTTTGCTAGCCTTATTTCTGTGGAATCTGAGAACAGATATTTCGTATCCCATTGAAGACTATAGGGCCAAAGGAAATATCCTCCGATAACAAAGAGAAAGAAGCTTTCTGAGAAACTTCTTTGTGTTCTGTGAAATCATCTCACAGAGTTACAGCTTTCCCCTCAAGAAGCCTTTCGCTAAGACAGTTCTTGTGGAATTGGCAAAGTGATATTTGGAAGCCCATAGAGGGCTATGGTGAAAAAGGAAATATCCTCACATGAAATCTGGAAAGAAGCTTTCTGAGAAACTGCTTAGTGTTCTGTTAATTCATCTCACAGAGTTACATCTGTATTTCGTGGATCTCTTTGCTAGCCTTATTTCTGTGGAATCTGAGAACAGATATTTCGGATCCCATTGAAGACTATAGGGCCAAAGGAAATATCCTCCGATAACAAAGAGAAAGAAGCTTTCTGAGAAACTTCTTTGTGTTCTGTGAAATCATCTCACAGAGATACAGCTTTCCCCTCAAGAAGCCTTTCGCTAAGAAGTTCTTGTGGAATTGGCAAAGTGATATTTGGAAGCCCATAGAGGGCTATGGTGAAAAAGGAAATATCCTCAGATGAAATCTGGAAAGAAGCTTTCTGAGAAACTGCTTAGTGTTCTGTTAATTCATCTCACAGAGTTACATCTGTATTTCGTGGATCTCTTTGCTAGCCTTATTTCTGTGGAATCTGAGAACAGATATTTCCGATCCCTTTGAAGACTATAGGGCCAAAGGAAATATCCTCCGATAACAAAGAGAAAGAAGCTTTCTGAGAAACTTCTTTGTGTTCTGTGAAATCATCTCACAGAGTTACAGCTTTCCCCTCAAGAAGCCTTTCGCTAAGACAGTTCTCGTGGAATTGGCAAAGTGATATTTGGAAGCCCATAGAGGGCTATGGTGAAAAAGGAAATATCCTCAGATGAAATCTGGAAAGAAGCTTTCTGAGAAACTGCTTAGAGTTCTGTTAATTCATCTCACAGAGTTACATCTGTATTTCGTGGATCTCTTTGCTAGCCTTATTTCTCTGGAATCTGAGAACAGATATTTCGGATCCCATTGAAGACTATAGGGCCAAAGTAAATATCCTCCGATAACAAAGAGAAAGAAGCTTTCTGAGAAACTTCTTTGTGTTCTGTGAAATCATCTCACAGAGTTACAGCTTTCCCCTCAAGAAGCCTTTCGCTAAGACAGTTCTTGTGGAATTGGCAGAGTGATATTTGGAAGCCCATAGAGGGCTACGGTGAAAAAGGAAATATCCTCAGATGAAATCTCGAAAGAAGCTTTCTGAGAAACTGCTTAGTGTTCTGTTAATTCATCTCACAGAGTTACATGTGTATTTCGTGGATCTCTTTGCTAGCCTTATTTCTGTGGAATCTGAGAACAGATATTTCGGATCCCATTGAAGACTATAGGGCCAAAGGAAATATCTTCCGATAACAAAGAGAAAGAAGCTTTCTGAGAAACTTCTTTGTGTTCTGTGAAATCATCTCACAGAGTTAGAGCTTTCGCATCAAGAAGCCTTTCGCTAAGAAGTTCTTGTGGAATTGGCAAAGTGATATTTGGAAGCCCATAGAGGGCTATGGTGAAAAAGGAAATATCCTCAGATGAAATCTGGAAAGAAGCTTTCTGAGAAACTGCTTAGTGTTCTGTTAATTCATCTCACAGAGTTACATCTGTATTTCGTGGATCTCTTTGCTAGCCTTATTTCTGTGGAATCTGAGAACAGATATTTCCGATCCCTTTGAAGACTATAGGGCCAAAGGAAATATCCTCCGATAACAAAGAGAAAGAAGCTTTCTGAGAAACTTCTTTGTGTTCTGTGAAATCATCTCACAGAGTTACAGCTTTCCCCTCAAGAAGCCTTTCGCTAAGACCGTTCTTGTGGAATTGGCATAGTGATATTTGGAAGCCCCTAGAAGGCTATGGTGAAAAAGGAAATATCCTCAGATGAAATCTGGAAAGAAGCGTTCTGAGAAACTGCTTAGTGTTCTGTTAATTCATCTCACAGAGTTACATCTGTATTTCGTGGATCTCTTTGCTAGCCTTATTTCTGTGGAATCTCAGAACAGATATTTCGGATTCCTATGAAGACTATAGGGGCAAAGGAAATATCCTCCGATAACAAAGAGAAAGAAGCTTTCTGAGAAACTTCTTTGTGTTCTGTGAAATCATCTCACAGAGTTACAGCTTTTCCCTCAAGAAGCCTTTCGCTAAGACAGTTCTTGTGGAATTGGCAAAGTGATATTTGGAAGCCCATAGAGGGCTATGGTGAAAAAGGAAATATCCTCAGATGAAATCTGGAAGGAAGCTTTCTGAGAAACTGCTGAGTGTTCTGTTAATTCCTCTCACAGAGTTATATCTGTATGTCGTGGATCTCTTTGCTAGCCTTATTTCTGTGGAATCTGAGAACAGATATTTCGGATCCTATTGAAGACTATAGGGCCAAAGGAAATATCCTCCGATAACAAAGAGAAAGAAGCTTTCTGAGAAACTTCTTTGTGTTCTGTGAAATCATCTCACAGAGTTACAGCTTTCCCCTCAAGAAGCCTTTCGCTAAGACAGTTCTTGTGGAATTGGCAAAGTGATAGTTTGGAAGCCCATAGAGGGCTATGGTGAAAAAGGAAATATCCTCATATGAAATCTGGAAAGAAGCTTTCTGAGAAACTGCTGAGTGTTCTGTTAATTCATCTCAGAGAGTTACATCTGTATTTCGTGGATCTCTTTGCTAGCCTTATTTCTGTGGAATCTGAGAACAGATATTTCGGATCCCTTTGAAGACTATAGGGCCAAAGGAAATATCCTCCGATAACAAAGAGAAAGAAGCTTTCTGTGAAACTTCTTTGTGTTCTGTGAAATCATCTCACAGAGTTACAGCTTTCCCCTCAAGAAGCCTTTCGCTAAGAAGTTCTTGTGGAATTGGCAAAGTGATATTTGGAAGCCCATAGAGGGCTATGGTGAAAAAGGAAATATCCTCAGATGAAATCTGGAAAGAAGCTTTCTGAGAAACTGCTTAGTGTTCTGTTAATTCATCTCACTGAGTTACATCTGTATTTGGTGGATCTCTTTGCTGGCCTTATTTCTGTGGAATCTGAGAACAGATATTTCCGATCCCTTTGAAGACTATAGGGCCAAAGGAAATATCCTCCGATAACAAAGAGAAAGAAGCTTTCTGAGAAACTTCTTTGTGTTCTGTGAAATCATCTCACGGAGTTACAGCTTTCCCCTCAAGAAGCCTTTCGCTAAGACAGTTCTTGTGGAATTGGCAAAGTGATATTTGGAAGCCCATAGAGGGCTATGGTGAAAAAGGAAATATCCTCAGATGAAATCTGGAAAGAAGCTTTCTGAGAAACTGCTTAGTGTTCTGTTAATTCATCTCACAGAGTTACATCTGTATTTCGTGGATCTCTTTGCTAGCCTTATTTCTGTGGAATCTGAGAACAGATATTTCGGATCCCATTGAAGACTATAGGGCCAAAGGAAATATCCTCCGATAACAAAGAGAAAGAAGCTTTCTGAGAAACTTCTTTGTGTTCTGTGAAATCATCTCACAGAGATACAGCTTTCCCCTCAGGAAGCCTTTCGCTAAGAAGTTCTTGTGGAATTGGCAAAGTGATATTTGGAAGCCCATAGAGGGCTATGGTGAAAAAGGTAATATCCTCAGATGAAATCTGGAAAGAAGCTTTCTGAGAAACTGCTTAGTGTTCTGTTAATTCATCTCACAGAGTTACATCTGTATTTCGTGGATCTCTTTGCTAGCCTTATTTCTGTGGAATCTGAGAACAGATATTTCGGATCCCATTGAAGACTATAGGGCCAAAGGAAATATCCTCCGATAACAAAGAGAAAGAAGCTTTCTGAGAAACTTCTTTGTGTTCTGTGAAATCATCTCACAGAGTTACAGCTTTTCCCTCAAGAAGCCTTTTGCTAAGAAGTTCTTGTGGAATTGGCAAAGTGATATTTGGAAGCCCATAGAGGGCTATGGTGAAAAAGGAAATATCCTCACATGAAATCTGGAAAGAAGCTTTCTGAGAAACTGCTGAGTGTTCTGTTAATTCATCTCACAGAGTTACATCTGTATTTCGTGGATCTCTTTGCTAGCCTTATTTCTGTGGAATCTGAGAACAGATATTTCCGATCCCTTTGAAGACTATAGGGCCAAAGGAAATATCCTCCGATAACAAAGAGAAAGAAGCTTTCTGAGAAACTTCTTTGTGTTCTGTGAAATCATCTCACAGAGTTACAGCTTTCCCCTCAAGAAGCCTTTCGCTAAGACAGTTCTCGTGGAATTGGCAAAGTGATATTTGGAAGCCCATAGAGGGCTATGGTGAAAAAGGAAATATCCTCAGATGAAATCTGGAAAGAAGCTTTCTGAGAAACTGCTTAGTGTTCTGTTAATTCATCTCACAGAGTTACATCTGTATTTCGTGGATCTCTTTGCTAGCCTTATTTCTTTGGAATCTGAGAACAGATATTTCGGATCCCATTGAAGACTATAGGGCCAAAGGAAATATCCTCCGATAACAAAGAGAAAGAAGCTTTCTGAGAAACTTCTTTGTGTTCTGTGAAATCATCTCACAGAGTTACAGCTTTTCCCTCAAGAAGCCTTTCGCTAAGACAGTTCTTGTGGAATTGGCAGAGTGATATTTGGAAGCCCATAGAGGGCTACGGTGAAAAAGGAAATATCCTCAGATGAAATCTCGAAAGAAGCTTTCTGAGAAACTGCTTAGTGTTCTGTTAATTCATCTCACAGAGTTACATCTGTATTTCGTGGATCTCTTTGCTAGCCTTATTTCTTTGGAATCTGAGAACAGATATTTCGGATCCCTTTGAAGACTATAGGGCCAAAGGAAATATCTTCCGATAACAAAGAGAAAGAAGCTTTCTGAGAAACTTCTTTGTGTTCTGTGAAATCATCTCACAGAGTTACAGCTTTCCCCTCAAGAAGCCTTTCGCTAAGACATTTCTTGTGGAATTGGCAAAGTGATATTTGGAAGCCCATAGAGGGCTATGGAGAAAAAGGAAATATCCTCAGATGAAATCTGGAAAGAAGCTTTCTGAGAAACTGCTTAGTGTTCTGTTAATTCATCTCACAGAGTTACATCTGTATTTCGTGGATCTCTTTGCTAGCCTTATTTCTGTGGAATCTGAGAACAGATATTTCGGATCCCATTGAAGACTATAGGGCCAAAGGAAATATCCTCCGATAACAAAGAGAAAGAAGCTTTCTGAGAAACTTCTTTGTGTTCTGTGAAATCATCTCACAGAGTTACAGCTTTCCTCTCAAGAAGCCTTTCGCTAAGACCGTTCTTGTGGAATTGGCATAGTGATATTTGGAAGCCCCTAGAGGGCTATGGTGAAAAAGGAAATATCCTCAGATGAAATCTGGAAAGAAGCGTTCTGAGAAACTGCTTAGTGTTCTGTTAATTCATCTCACAGAGTTACATCTGTATTTCGTGGATCTCTTTGCTAGCCTTATTTCTGTGGAATCTGAGAACAGATATTTCGGATCCCATTGAAGACTATAGGGCCAAAGGAAATATCCTCCGATAACAAAGAGAAAGAAGCTTTCTGAGAAACTTCTTTGTGTTCTGTGAAATCATCTCACAGAGTTACAGCTTTCCCCTCAAGAAGCCTTTCGCTAAGACAGTTCTTGTGGAATTGGCAGAGTGATATTTGGAAGCCCATAGAGGGCTATGGTGAAAAAGGAAATATCCTCAGATGAAATCTCGAAAGAAGCTTTCTGAGAAACTGCTTAGTGTTCTGTTAATTCATCTCACAGAGTTACATCTGTTTTTCGTGGATCTCTTTGCTAGCCTTATTTCTTTGGAATCTGAGAACAGATATTTCGGATCCCTTTGAAGACTATAGGGCCAAAGGAAAAATCTTCCGATAACAAAGAGAAAGAAGCTTTCTGAGAAACTTCTTTGTGTTCTGTGAAATCATCTCACAGAGTTACAGCTTTCCCCTCAAGAAGCCTTTCGCTAAGACCGTTCTTTTGGAATTGGCATAGTGATATTTGGAAGCCCCTAGAGGGCTATGGTGAAAAAGGAAATATCCTCAGATGAAATCTGGAAAGAAGCGTTCTGAGAAACTGCTTAGTGTTCTGTTAATTCATCTCACAGAGTTACATCTGTATTTCGTGGATCTCTTTGCTAGCCTTATTTCTGTCGAATCTGAGAACAGATATTTCGGGTTCCTATGAAGACTATAGGGGCAAAGGAAGTATCCTCCGATAACAAAGAGAAAGAAGCCTTCTGACAAACTTCTTTGTGTTCTGTGAAATCATCTGACAGAGTTACAGCTTTCCCCTCAAGAAGCCTTTCACTAAGACAGTTCTTGTGGAATGGCAAAGTGATATTTGGAAGCCCTTAGAGGGCTATGGTGAAAAAGGAAATATCCTCAGATGAAATCTGGAAAGAAGCTTTCTGAGAAACTGCTTAGTGTTCTGTTAATTCATCTCACAGAGTTACATCTGTATTTCGTGGATCTCTTTGCTAGCCTTATTTCTGTGGAATCTGAGAATAGATATTTCGGATCCCTTTGAAGACTATAGGGCCAAAAGAAATAGTCTCCGATAACAAAGAGAAAGAAGCTTTCTGAGAAACTTCTTTGGGCTCTGTGAAATCATCTCACAGAGTTACAGCTTTCCCCTCAAGAAGCCTTTCGCTCAGACAGTTCTTGTGGAATTGGCAAAGTGATATTTGGAAGCCCATAGAGGGCTATGGTGAAAAAGGAAATATCCTCAGATGAAATCTGGAAAGAAGCTTTCTGAGAAACTGCTTAGTGTTCTGTTAATTCATCTCACAGAGTTACATCTGTATTTCGTGGATCTCTTTGCTAGCCTTATTTCTCTGGAATCTCAGAACAGATATTTCGGATCCCATTGAAGACTATAGGGCCAAAGGAAATATCCTCCGATAACAAAGAGAAAGAAGCTTTCTGAGAAACTTCTTTGTGTTCTGTGAAATCGTCTCACAGAGTTACAGCTTTCCCCTCAAAAAGCCTTTCGCTAAGACAGTTCTTGTGGAATTGGTAAAGTGATATTTGGAAGCCCATAGAGGGCTATGGTGAAAAAGGAAATATCCTCAGATGAAATCTCGAAAGAAGCTTTCTGAGAAACTTCTTAGTGTTCTGTTAATTCATCTCACAGAGTTACATCTGTATTTCGTGGATCTCTTTGCTAGCCTTATTTCTTTGGAATCTGAGAACAGATATTTCGTATCCCATTGAAGACTATAGGGCCAAAGGAAATATCCTCCGATAACAAAGAGAAAGAAGCTTTCTGAGAAACTTCTTTGTGTTCTGTGAAATCATCTCACAGAGTTACAGCTTTTCCCTCAAGAAGCCTTTCGCTAAGACAGTTCTTGTGGAATTGGCAAAGTGATATTTGGAAGCCCTTAGAGGGCTATGGTGAAAAAGGAAATATCCTCAGATGAAATCTGGAAAGAAGCTTTCTGAGAAACTGCTTAGTGTTCTGTTAATTCATCTCACAGAGTTACATCTGTATTTCGTGGATATCTTTGCTAGCCTTAAATCTGTGGAATCTGAGAACAGATAATTCGGATCCCATTGAAGACTATAGGGCCAAAGGAAATATCCTCCGATAACAAAGAGAAAGAAGCTCTGAGAAACTTCGTTGTGTTCTGTGAAATCATCTCACAGAGTTACAGCTTTCCCCTCAAGAAGCCTTTCGCTAAGACAGTTCTTGTGGAATTGGCAAAGTGATATTTGGAAGCCCATAGAGGGCTATGGTGAAAAAGGAAATATCCTCACATGAAATCTGGAAAGAAGCTTTCTGAGAAACTGCTTAGTGTTCCGTTAATTCATCTCACAGAGTTACATCTGTATTTCGTGGATCTCTTTGCTAGCCTTATTTCTGTGGAATCTGAGAACAGATATTTCGGATCCCTTTGAAGACTATAGGGCCAAAGGAAATATCCTCCGATATCAAAGAGAAAGAAGCTTTCTGAGAAACTTGTTTGTGTTCTGTGAAATCATCCCACAGAGTTACAGCTTTCCCCTCAAGAAGCCTTTCGCTAAGACAGTTCTTGTGGAATTGGCAAAGTGATATTTGGAAGCCCATAGAGGGCTATGGTGAAAAAGGAAATATCCTCAGATGAAATCTGGAAAGAAGTTTTCTGAGAAACTGCTTAGTGTTCTGTTAATTCATCTCACAGAGTTACATCTGTATTTCGTGCATCTCTTTGCTAGCCTTATTTCTGTGGAATCTGAGAACAGATATTTCGGATCCCATTGAAGACTATAGGGCCAAAGGAAATATGCTCCGATAACAAAGAGAAAGAAGCTTTCTGAGAAACTTCTTTGTGTTCTGTGAAATCATCTCACAGAGTTACAGCATTCCCCTCAAGAAGCCTTTCGCTAAGACAGTTCTTGTGGAATTGGCAAAGTGATATTTGGAAGCCCATAGAGGGCTATGGTGAAAAAGGAAACATCCTCAGATGAAATCTCGAAAGAAGCTTTCTGAGAAACTGCTTAGTGTTCTGTTAATTCATCTCACAGAGTTACATCTGTATTTCGTGGATCTCTTTGCTAGCCTTATTTCTTTGGAATCTGAGAACAGATATTTCCGATCCCTTTGAAGACTATAGGGCCAAAGGAAATATGCTCCGATAACAAAGAGAAAGAAGCTTTCTGAGAAACTTCTTTGTGTTCTGTGAAATCATCTCACAGAGTTACAGCTTTCCCCTCAAGAAGCCTTTCGCTAAGACAGTTCTTGTGGAATTGGCAAAGTGATATTTGGAAGCCCATAGAGGGCTATGGTGAAAAAGGAAATATCCTCAGATGAAATCTGGAAGGAAGCTTTCTGAGAAACTGCTGAGTGTTCTGTTAATTCCTCTCACAGAGTTATATCTGTATGTCGTGGATCTCTTTGCTAGCCTTATTTCTGTGGAATCTGAGAACAGATATTTCGGATCCTATTGAAGACTATAGGGCCAAAGGAAATATCCTCCGATAACAAAGAGAAAGAAGCTTTCTGAGAAACTTCTTTGTGTTCTGTGAAATCATCTCACAGAGTTACAGCTTTCCCCTCAAGACGCCTTTCGCTAAGACAGTTCTTGTGGAATTGGCAAAGTGATATTTGGAAGCCCATAGAGGGCTATGGTGAAAAAGGAAATATCCTCAGATGAAATCTGGAAAGAAGCTTTCTGAGAAACTGCTTAGTGTTCTGTTAATTCATCTCACAGAGTTACATCTGTATTTCGTGGATCTCTTTGCTAGCCTTATTTCTGTGGAATCTGAGAACAGATATTTCGGATCCCATTGAAGACTATAGGGCCAAAGGAAATATCCTCCGATAACAAAGAGAAAGAAGCTTTCTGAGAAACTTCTTTGTGTTCTGTGAAATCATCTCACAGAGATACAGCTTTCCCCTCAAGAAGCCTTTCGCTAAGACAGTTCTTGTGGAATTGGCAAAGTGATATTTGGAAGCCCATAGAGGGCTATGGAGAAAAAGGAAATATCCTCAGATGAAATCTGGAAAGAAGCTTTCTGAGAAACTGCTTAGTGTTCTGTTAATTCATCTCACAGAGTTACATCTGTATTTCGTGGATCTCTTTGCTAGCCTTATTTCTGTGGAATCTGAGAACAGATATTTCCGATCCCTTTGAAGACTATAGGGCCAAAGGAAATATCCTCCGATAGCAAAGAGAAAGAAGCTTTCTGAGAAACTTCTTTGTGTTCTGTGAAATCATCTCACAGAGTTACAGCTTTCCCCTCAAGAAGCCTTTCGCTAAGACAGTTCTTGTGGAATTGGCAAAGTGATATTTGGAAGCCCTTAGAGGGCTATGGTGAAAAAGGAAATATCCTCAGATGAAATCTGGAAAGAAGCTTTCTGAGAAACTGCTTAGTGTTCTGTTAATTCATCTCACATAGTTACATCTGTATTTCGTGGATCTCTTTGCTAGCCTTATTTCTTTGGAATCTGAGAACAGATATTTCGGATCCCATTGAAGACTATAGGGCCAAAGGAAATATCCTCCGATAACAAAGAGAAAGAAGCTTTCTGAGAAACTTCTTTGTGTTCTGTGAAATCATCTCACAGAGTTACAGCTTTCCCCTCAAGAAGCCTTTCGCTAAGACAGTTCTTGTGGAATTGGCAGAGTGATATTTGGAAGCCCATAGAGGGCTACGGTGAAAAAGGACATATCCTCAGATGAAATCTCGAAAGAAGCTTTCTGAGAAACTGCTGAGTGTTCTGTTAATTCATCTCACAGAGTTACATCTGTATTTCGTGGATCTCTTTGCTAGCCTTATTTCTTTGGAATCTGAGAACAGATATTTCCGATCCCATTGAAGACTATAGGGCCAAAGGAAATATCCTCCGATAACAAAGAGAAAGAAGCTTTCTGAGAAACTTCTTTGTGTTCTGTGAAATCATCTCACAGAGTTACAGCTTTCCCCTCAAGAAGCCTTTCGCTAAGACAGTTCTTGTGGAATTGGCAAAGTGATATTTGGAAGCCCATAGAGGACTATGGTGAAAAAGGAAATATCCTCAGATGAAATCTGGAAGGAAGCTTTCTGAGAAACTGCTGAGTGTTCTGTTAATTCCTCTCACAGAGTTATATCTGTATGTCGTGGATCTCTTTGCTAGCCTTATTTCTGTGGAATCTGAGAAGAGATATTTCGGATCCTATTGAAGACAATAGGGCCAAAGGAAATATCCTCCGATAACAAAGAGAAAGAAGCTTTCTGAGAAACTTCTTTGTGTTCTGTGAAATCATCTCACAGAGTTACAGCTTTCCCCTCAAGACGCCTTTCGCTAAGACAGTTCTTGTGGAATTGGCAAAGTGATATTTGGAAGCCCATAGAGGGCTATGGTGAAAAAGGAAATATCCTCAGATGAAATCTGGAAAGAAGCTTTCTGAGAAACTGCTTAGTGTTCTGTTAATTCATCTCACAGAGTTACAACTGTATTTCGTGGATCTCTTTGCTAGCCTTATTTCTGTGGAATCTGAGAACAGATATTTCGGATCCCATTGAAGACTATAGGGCCAAAGGAAATATCCTCCGATAACAAAGAGAAAGAAGCTTTCTGAGAAACTTCTTCGTGTTCTGTGAAATCATCTCACATAGTTACAGCTTTCCCCTCAAGAAGCCTTTCGCTAAGACAGTTCTTGTGGAATTGGCAAAGTGATATTTGGAAGCCCATAGAGGGCTATGGTGAAAAAGGAAATATCCTCACATGAAATCTGGAAAGAAGCTTTCTGAGAAACTGCTAAGTGTTCTGTTAATTCATCTCACAGAGTTACATCTGTATTTCGTGGATCTCTTTGGTAGCCTTATTTCTGTGGAATCTGAGAACAGATATTTCGGATCCCTTTGAAGACTATAGGGCCAAAGGAAATATCCTCCGATATCAAAGAGAAAGAAGCTTTCTGAGAAACTTGTTTGTGTTCTGTGAAATCATCCCACAGAGTTACAGCTTTCCCCTCAAGAAGCCTTTCGCTAAGACAGTTCTTGTGGAATTGGCAAAGTGATATTTGGAAGCCCATAGAGGGCTATGGTGAAAAAGGAAATATCCTCAGATGAAATCTGGAAAGAAGTTTTCTGAGAAACTGCTTAGTGTTCTGTTAATTCATCTCACAGAGTTACATCTGTATTTCGTGCATCTCTTTGCTAGCCTTATTTCTGTGGAATCTGAGAACAGATATTTCGGATCCCATTGAAGACTATAGGGCCAAAGGAAATATGCTCCGATAACAAAGAGAAAGAAGCTTTCTGAGAAACTTCTTTGTGTTCTGTGAAATCATTTCACAGAGTTACAGCTTTTCCCTCAAGAAGCCTTTTGCTAAGAAGTTCTTGTGGAATTGGCAAAGTGATATTTGGAAGCCCATAGAGGGCTATGGTGAAAAAGGAAATATCCTCAGATGAAATCTGGAAAGAAGCTTTCTGAGAAACTGCTTAGTGTTCTGTTAATTCATCTCACAGAGTTACATCTGTATTTCGTGGATCTCTTTGCTAGCCTTATTTCTGTGGAATCTGAGAACAGATATTTCCGATCCCTTTGAAGACTATAGGGCCAAAGGAAATATCCTCCGATAACAAAGAGAAAGAAGCTTTCTGAGAAACTTCTTTGTGTTCTGTGAAATCATCTCACAGAGTTACAGCTTTCGCCTCAAGAAGCCTTTCGCTAAGACAGTTCTCGTGGAATTGGCAAAGTGATATTTGGAAGCCCATAGAGGGCTATGGTGAAAAAGGAAATATCCTCAGATGAAATCTGGAAAGAAGCTTTCTGAGAAACTGCTTAGTGTTCTGTTAATTCATCTCACAGAGTTACATCTGTATTTCGTGGATCTCTTTGCTAGCCTTATTTCTTTGGAATCTGAGAACAGATATTTCGGATCCCATTGAAGACTATAGGGCCAAAGGAAATATCCTCCGATAACAAAGAGAAAGAAGCTTTCTGAGAAACTTCTTTGTGTTCTGTGAAATCATCTCACAGAGTTACAGCTTTCCCCTCAAGAAGCCTTTCGCTAAGACATTTCTTGTGGAATTGGCAGAGTGATATTTGGAAGCCCATAGAGGGCTACGGTGAAAAAGGAAATATCCTCAGATGAAATCTCGAAAGAAGCTTTCTGAGAAACTGCTTAGTGTTCTGTTAATTCATCTCACAGAGTTACATCTGTATTTCGTGGATCTCTTTGCTAGCCTTATTTCTTTGGAATCTGAGAACAGATATTTTGGATCCCTTTGAAGACTATAGGGCCAAAGGAAATATCTTCCGATAACAAAGAGAAAGAAGCTTTCTGAGAAACTTCTTTGTGTTCTGTGAAATCATCTCACAGAGTTACAGCTTTCCCCTCAAGAAGCCTTTCGCTAAGACAGTTCTTGTGGAATTGGCAAAGTGATATTTGGAAGCCCATAGAGGGCTATGGAGAAAAAGGAAATATCCTCAGATGAAATCTGGAAAGAAGCTTTCTGAGAAACTGCTTAGTGTTCTGTTAATTCATCTCACAGAGTTACATCTGTATTTCGTGGATCTCTTTGCTAGCCTTATTTCTGTGGAATCTGAGAACAGATATTTCGGATCCCATTGAAGACTATAGGGCCAAAGGAAATATCCTCCGATAACAAAGAGAAAGAAGCTTTCTGAGAAACTTCTTTGTGTTCTGTGAAATCATCTCACAGAGTTAGAGCTTTCGCCTCAAGAAGCCTCTCGCTAAGAAGTTCTTGTGGAATTGGCAAAGTGATATTTGGAAGCCCTTAGAGGGCTATGGTGAAAAAGGAAATATCCTCAGATGAAATCTGGAAAGAAGCTTTCTGAGAAACTGCTTAGTGTTCTGTTAATTCATCTCACAGAGTTACATCTGTATTTCGTGGATCTCTTTGCTAGCCTTATTTCTGTGGAATCTGAGAACAGATATTTCCGATCCCTTTGAAGACTATAGGGCCAAAGGAAATATCCTCCGATAACAAAGAGAAAGAAGCTTTCTGAGAAACTTCTTTGTGTTCTGTGAAATCATCTCACAGAGTTACAGCTTTCCTCTCAAGAAGCCTTTCGCTAAGACCGTTCTTGTGGAATTGGCATAGTGATATTTGGAAGCCCCTAGAGGGCTATGGTGAAAAAGGAAATATCCTCAGATGAAATCTGGAAAGAAGCGTTCTGAGAAACTGCTTAGTGTTCTGTTAATTCATCTCACAGAGTTACATCTGTATTTCGTGGATCTCTTTGCTAGCCTTATTTCTGTGGAATCTGAGAACAGATATTTCGGATCCCATTGAAGACTATAGGGCCAAAGGAAATATCCTCCGATAACAAAGAGAAAGAAGCTTTCTGAGAAACTTCTTTGTGTTCTGTGAAATCATCTCACAGAGTTACAGCTTTCCCCTCAAGAAGCCTTTCGCTAAGACAGTTCTTGTGGAATTGGCAGAGTGATATTTGGAAGCCCATAGAGGGCTACGGTGAAAAAGGAAATATCCTCAGATGAAATCTCGAAAGAAGCTTTATGAGAAACTGCTTAGTGTTCTGTGAATTCATCTCACAGAGTTACATCTGTATTTCGTGGATCTCTTTGCTAGCCTTATTTCTGTGGAATCTGAGAACAGATATTTCGGATCCCATTGAAGACTATAGGGCCAAAGGAAATATCCTCCGATAACAAAGAGAAAGAAGCTTTCTGAGAAACTTCTTTGTGTTCTGTGAAATCATTTCACAGAGTTACAGCTTTCCCCTCAAGAAGCCTTTCGCTAAGACAGTTCTTGTGGAATTGGCAGAGTGATATTTGGAAGCCCATAGAGGGCTACGGTGAAAAAGGAAATATCCTCAGATGAAATCTCGAAAGAAGCTTTCTGAGAAACTGCTTAGTGTTCTGTTAATTCATCTCACAGAGTTACATCTGTATTTCGTGGATCTCTTTGCTAGCCTTATTTCTTTGGAATCTGAGAACAGATATTTCGTATCCCATTTAAGACTATAGGGCCAAAGGAAATATCCTCCGATAACAAAGAGAAAGAAGCTTTCTGAGAAACTTCTTTGTGTTCTGTGAAATCATCTCACAGAGTTACAGCTTTTCCCTCAAGAAGCCTTTCGCTAAGACAGTTCTTGTGGAATTGGCAAAGTGATATTTGGAAGCCCTTAGAGGGCTATGGTGAAAAAGGAAATATCCTCAGATGAAATCTGGAAAGAAGCTTTCTGAGAAACTGCTTAGTGTTCTGTTAATTCATCTCACAGAGTTACATCTGTATTTCGTGGATCATTTGCTGGCCTTATTTCTGTGGAATCTGAGAACAGATATTTCGGATCCCATTGAAGACTATAGGGCCAAAGGAAATATCCTCCGATAACAAAGAGAAAGAAGCTTTCTGAGAAACTTCTTTGGGCTCTGTGAAATCATCTCACAGAGTTACAGCTTTCCCCTCAAGAAGCCTTTCGCTAAGACAGTTCTTGTGGAATTGGCAAAGTGTTATTTGGAAGCCCATAGAGGGCTATGGTGAAAAAGGAAATATCCTCAGATGAAATCTGGAAAGAAGCTTTCTGAGAAACTGCTTAGTGTTCTGTTAATTCATCTCACAGAGTTACATCTGTATTTCGTGGATATCTTTGCTAGCCTTAAATCTGTGGAATCTGAGAACAGATATTTCCGATCCCATTGAAGACTATAGGGCCAAAGGAAATATCCTCCGATAACAAAGAGAAAGAAGCTTTCTGAGAAACTTCTTTGTGTTCTGTGAAATCATCTCACAGAGTTACAGCTTTCCCCTCAAGAAGCCTTTCGCTAAGACAGTTCTTGTGGAATTGGCAAAGTGATATTTGGAAGCCCATAGAGGGCTATGGTGAAAAAGGAAATATCCTCAGATGAAATCTGGAAGGAAGCTTTCTGAGAAACTGCTGAGTGTTCTGTTAATTCCTCTCACAGAGTTATATCTGTATGTCGTGGATCTCTTTGCTAACCTTATTTCTGTGGAATCTGAGAACAGATATTTCGGATCCTATTGAAGACTATAGGGCCAAAGGAAATATCCTCCGATAACAAAGAGAAAGAAGCTTTCTGAGAAACTTCTTTGTGTTCTGTGAAATCATCTCACAGAGTTACAGCTTTCCCCTCAAGACGCCTTTCGCTAAGACAGTTCTTGTGGAATTGGCAAAGTGATATTTGGAAGCCCATAGAGGGCTATGGTGAAAAAGGAAATATCCTCAGATGAAATCTGGAAAGAAGCTTTCTGAGAAACTGCTTAGTGTTCTGTTAATTCATCTCACAGAGTTACATCTGTATTTCGTGGATCTCTTTGCTAGCCTTATTTCTGTGGAATCTGAGAACAGATATTTCGGATCCCATTGAAGACTATAGGGCCAAAGGAAATATCCTCCGATAACAAAGAGAAAGAAGCTTTCTGAGAAACTTCTTTGTGTTCTGTGAAATCATCTCACAGAGATACAGCTTTCCCCTCAAGAAGCCTTTCGCTAAGACAGTTCTTGTGGAATTGGCAAAGTGATATTTGGAAGCCCATAGAGGGCTATGGAGAAAAAGGAAATATCCTCAGATGAAATCTGGAAAGAAGCTTTCTGAGAAACTGCTTAGTGTTCTGTTAATTCATCTCACAGAGTTACATCTGTATTTCGTGGATCTCTTTGCTAGCCTTATTTCTGTGGAATCTGAGAACAGATATTTCCGATCCCTTTGAAGACTATAGGGCCAAAGGAAATATCCTCCGATAACAAAGAGAAAGAAGCTTTCTGAGAAACTTCTTTGTGTTCTGTGAAATCATCTCACAGAGTTACAGCTTTCCCCTCCAGAAGCCTTTCGCTAAGACAGTTCTTGTGGAATTGGCAAAGTGATATTTGGAAGCCCTTAGAGGGCTATGGTGAAAAAGGAAATATCCTCAGATGAAATCTGGAAAGAAGCTTTCTGAGAAACTGCTTAGTGTTCTGTTAATTCATCTCACATAGTTACATCTGTATTTCGTGGATCTCTTTGCTAGCCTTATTTCTTTGGAATCTGAGAACAGATATTTCGGATCCCATTGAAGACTATAGGGCCAAAGGAAATATCCTCCGATAACAAAGAGAAAGAAGCTTTCTGAGAAACTTCTTTATGTTCTGTGAAATCATCTCACAGAGTTACAGCTTTCCCCTCAAGAAGCCTTTCGCTAAGACAGTTCTTGTGGAATTGGCAGAGTGATATTTGGAAGCCCATAGAGGGCTACGGTGAAAAAGGACATATCCTCAGATGAAATCTCGCAAGAAGCTTTCTGAGAAACTGCTTAGTGTTCTGTTAATTCATCTCACAGAGTTACATCTGTATTTCGTGGATCTCTTTGCTAGCCTTATTTCTTTGGAATCTGAGAACAGATATTTCGGATCCCATTGAAGACTATAGGTCCAAAGGAAATATCTTCTGATAACAAAGAGAAAGAAGCTTTCTGAGAAACTTCTTTGTGTTCTGTGAAATCATCTCACAGAGTTACAGCTTTTGCCTCAAGAAGCCTTTCACTAAGACAGTTCTTGTGGAATTGGCAAAGTGATATTTGGAAGCCCATAGAGGGCTATGGTGAAAAAGGAAATATCCTCAGATGAAATCTGGAAGGAAGCTTTCTGAGAAACTGCTGAGTGTTCTGTTAATTCATCTCACAGAGTTACATCTGTATGTCGTGGATCTCTTTGCTAGCCTTATTTCTGTGGAATCTGAGAACAGATATTTCGGATCCTATTGAAGACTATAGGGCCAAAGGAAATATCCTCCGATAACAAAGAGAAAGAAGCTTTCTGAGAAACTTCTTTGTGTTCTGTGAAATCATCTCACAGAGTTACAGCTTTCCCCTCAAGAAGCCTTTCGCTAAGACAGTTCTTGTGGAATTGGCAAAGTGATAGTTTGGAAGCCCATAGAGGGCTATGGTGAAAAAGGAAATATCCTCAGATGAAATATCGAAAGAAGCTTTCTGAGAAACTGCTTAGTGTTCTGTTAATTCATCTCACAGAGTTACATCTGTATTTCGTGGATCTCTTTGCTAGCCTTATTTCTTTGGAATCTGAGAACAGATATTTCGGATCCCATTGAAGACTATAGGGCCAAAGGAAATATCCTCCGATAACAAAGAGAAAGAAGCTTTCTGAGAAACTTCTTTGTGTTCTGTGAAATCATCTCACAGAGTTACAGCTTTTCCCTCAAGAAGCCTTTCGCTAAGACAGTTCTTGTGGAATTAGCAAAGTGATATTTGGAAGCCCATAGAGGGCTATGGTGAAAAAGGAAATATCCTCAGATGAAATCTGGAAGGAAGCTTTCTGAGAAACTGCTGAGTGTTCTGTTAATTCCTCTCACAGAGTTATATCTGTATGTCGTGGATCTCTTTGCTAGCCTTATTTCTGTGGAATCTGAGAACAGATATTTCGGATCCTTTTGAAGACTATAGGGCCAAAGGAAATATCCTCCGATAACAAAGAGAAAGAAGCTTTCTGAGAAACTTCTTTGTGTTCTGTGAAATCATCTCACAGAGTTACAGCTTTCCCCTCAAGAAACCTTTCGCTAAGACAGTTCTCGTGGAATTGGCAAAGTGATAGTTTGGAAGCCCATAGAGGGCTATGGTGAAAAAGGAAATATCCTCATATGAAATCTGGAAAGAAGCTTTCTGAGAAACTGCTGAGTGTTCTGTTAATTCATCTCAGAGAGTTACATCTGTATTTCGTGGATCTCTTTGCTAGCCTTATTTCTGTGGAATCTGAGAACAGATATTTTGGATCCCATTGAAGACTATAGAGCCAAAGGAAATATCCTCCGATAAAAAAGAGAAAGAAGCTTTCTGAGAAACTTCTTTGTGTTCTGTGAAATCATCTCACAGAGTTACAGCTTTCCCCTCAAGAAGCCTTTCGCTAAGACAGTTCTTGTGGAATTGGCAAAGTGATATTTGGAAGCCCATAGAGGGCTATGGTGAAAAAGGAAATATCCTCAGATGAAATCTGGAAAGAAGCTTTCTGAGAAACTGCTGAGTGTTCTGTTAATTCATCTCACAGAGTTACATCTGTATTTCGTGGATCTCTTTGCTAGCCTTATTTCTGTGGAATCTGAGAACAGATATTTCGGATCCCATTGAAGACTATAGGGCCGAAGGAAATATCCTCCGATAACAAAGAGAAAGAAGGTTTCTGAGAAACTTCTTTGTGTTCTGTGAAATCATCTCACAGAGATACATCTTTCCCCTCAAGAAGCCTTTCGCTAAGAAGTTCTTGTGGAATTGGCAAAGTGATATTTGGAAGCCCATAGAGGGCTATGGTGAAAAAGGAAATATCCTCAGATGAAATCTGGAAAGAAGCTTTCTGAGAAACTGCTTAGTGTTCTGTTAATTCATCTCACAGAGTTACATCTGTATTTCGTGGATCTCTTTGCTAGCCTTATTTCTGTGGAATCTGAGAACAGATATTTCCGATCCCTTTGAAGACTCTAGGGCCAAAGGAAATATCCTCCGATAACAAAGAGAAAGAAGCTTTCTGAGAAACTTCTTTGTGTTCTGTGAAATCATCTCACAGAGTTACAGCTTTCCCCTCAAGAAGCCTTTCGCTAAGACAGTTCTTGTGGAATTGGCAAAGTGATATTTGGAAGCCCATAGAGGGCTATGGTGAAAAAGGAAATATCCTCAGATGAAATCTGGAAAGAAGCTTTCTGAGAAACTGCTTAGTGTTCTGTTAATTCATCTCACAGAGTTACATCTGTATTTCGTGGATCTCTTTGCTAGCCTTATTTCTTTGGAATCTGAGAACAGATATTTCGGATCCCATTGAAGACTATAGGGCCAAAGGAAATATCCTCCGATAACAAAGAGAAAGAAGCTTTCTGAGAAACTTCTTTGTGTTCTGTGAAATCATCTCACAGAGTTACAGCTTTCCCCTCAGGAAACCTTTCACTAAGACAGTTCTTGTGGAATTGGCAGAGTGATATTTGGAAGCCCATAGAGGGCTACGGTGAAAAAGGAAATATCCTCAGATGAAATCTCGAAAGAAGCTTTCTGAGAAACTGCTTAGTGTTCTGTTAATTCATCTCACAGAGTTACATCTGTATTTCGTGGATCTCTTTGCTAGCCTTATTTCTTTGGAATCTGAGAACAGATATTTCGGATCCCTTTGAAGACTATAGGTCCAAAGGTAATATCTTCTGATAACAAAGAGAAAGAAGCTTTCTGAGAAACTTCTTTGTGTTCTGTGAAATCATCTCACAGAGTTACAGCTTTCGCCTCAAGAAGCCTTTCGCTAAGACAGTTCTTGTGGAATTGGCAATGTGATATTTGGAAGCCCATAGAGGGCTATGGTGAAAAAGGAAATATCCTCAGATGAAATCTGGAAGGAAGCTTTCTGAGAAACTGCTGAGTGTTCTGTTAATTCATCTCACAGAGTTACATCTGTATGTCGTGAATCTCTTTGCTAGCCTTATTTCTGTGGAATCTGAGAACAGATATTTCGGATCCTATTGAAGACTATAGGGACCAAGGAAATATCCTCCGATAACAAAGAGAAAGAAGCTTTCTGAGAAACTTCTTTGTGTTCTGTGAAATCATCTCACAGAGTTACAGCTTTCCCCTCAAGAAGCCTTTCGCTAAGACAGTTCTTGTGGAATTGGCAAAGTGATAGTTTGGAAGCCCATAGAGGGCTATGGTGAAAAAGGAAATATCCTCAGATGAAATCTGGAAGGAAGGTTTCTGAGAAACTCCTGAGTGTTCTGTTAATTCATCTCACAGAGTTACATCTGTATGTCGTGGATCTCTTTGCTAGCCTTATTTCTGTGGAATGTGAGAACAGATATTTCGGATCCTATTGAAGACTATAGGGCCAAAGGAAATATCATCCGATAACAAAGAGAAAGAAGCTTTCTGAGAAACTTCTTTGTGTTCTGTGAAATCATCTCACAGAGTTACAGCTTTCCCCTCAAGAAGCCTTTCGCTAAGACATTTCTTGTGGAATTGGCAAAGTGATATTTGGAAGCCCATAGAGGGCTATGGAGAAAAAGGAAATATCCTCACATGAAATCTGGAAAGAAGCTTTCTGAGAAACTGCTTAGTGCTCTGTTAATTCATCTCACAGAGTTACATCTGTATTTCGTGGATCTCTTTGCTAGCCTTATTTCTGTGGAATCTGAGAACAGATATTTTGGATCCTATTGAAGACCATAGGGCCAAAGGAAATATCCTCCGATAACAAAGAGAAAGAAGCTTTCTGAGAAACTTCTTTGTGTTCTGTGAAATCATCTCACAGAGATACAGCTTTCCCCTCAAGAAGCCTTTCGCTAAGACAGTTCTTGTGGAATTGGCAAAGTGATAGTTTGGAAGCCCATAGAGGGCTATGGTGAAAAAGGAAATATCCTCAGATGAAATCTGGAAGGAAGGTTTCTGAGAAACTGCTGAGTGTTCTGTTAATTCATCTCACTTAGTTACATCTGTATGTCGTGGATCTCTTTGCTAGCCTTATTTCTGTGGAATCTGAGAACAGATATTTCGGATCCTATTGAAGACTATAGGGCCAAAGGCAATATCCTCCGATAACAAAGAGAAAGAAGCTTTCTGAGAAACTTCTTTGTGTTCTGTGAAATCATCTCACAGAGTTACAGCTTTCCTCTCAAGAAGCCTTTCTCTAAGACATTTCTTGTGGAATTGGCAAAGTGATATTTGGAAGCCCATAGAGGGCTATGGTGAAAAAGGAAATATCCTCACATGAAATCTGGAAAGAAGCTTTCTGAGAAATTGCTTAGTGCTCTGTTAATTCATCTCACAGAGTTACATCTGTATTTCGTCGATCTCTTTGCTAGCCTTATTTCTGTGGAATCTGAGAACAGATATTTCGGATCCCATTGAAGACTATAGGGCCAAAGGAAATATCCTCCGATAACAAAGAGAAAGAAGCTTTCTGAGAAACTTCTTTGTGCTCTGTGAAATCATCTCACAGAGTTACAGCTTTCCCCTCAAGAAGCCTTTCGCTAAGACAGTTCTTGTGGAATTGGCAAAGTGATATTTGGAAGCCCATAGAGGGCTACGGTGAAAAAGGAAATATCCTCAGATGAAATCTGGAAAGAAGCTTTGTGAGAAACTGCTTAGTGTTCTGTTAATTCATCTCACAGAGTTACATCTGTATTTCGTGGATCTCTTTGCTAGCCTTATTTCTGTGGAATCTGAGAACAGATATTTCGGATCCCATTGAAGACTATAGGGCCAAAGGAAATATCCTCCGATAACAGAGAGAAAGAAGCTTTCTGAGAAACTTCTTTGTGTTCTGTGAAATCATCTCACAGAGATACAGCTTTCCCCTCAAGAAGCCTTTCGCTAAGAAGTTCTTGTGGAATTGGCAAAGTGATATTTGGAAGCCCATAGAGGGCTATGGTGAAAAAGGAAATATCCTCAGATGAAATCTGGAAAGAAGCTTTCTGAGAAACTGCTTAGTGTTCTGTTAATTCATCTCACAGAGTTACATCTGTATTTCGTGGATCTCTTTGCTAGCCTTATTTCTGTGGAATCTGAGAACAGATATTTCCGATCCCTTTGAAGACTATAGGGCCAAAGGAAATATCCTCCGATAACAAAGAGAAAGAAGCTTTCTGAGAAACTTCTTTGTGTTCTGTGAAATCATCTCACAGAGTTACAGCTTTCCCCTCAAGAAGCCTTTCGCTAAGACAGTTCTTGTGGAATTGGCAAAGTGATATTTGGAAGCCCATAGAGGGCTATGGTGAAAAAGGAAATATCCTCAGATGAAATCTGGAAAGAAGCTTTCTGAGAAACTGCTTAGTGTTCTGTTCATTCATCTCACAGAGTTACATCTGTATTTCGTGGATCTCTTTGCTAGCCTTATTTCTTTGGAATCTGAAAACAGATATTTCGGATCCCATTGAAGACTATAGGGCCAAAGGAAATATCCTCCGATAACAAAGAGAAAGAAGCTTTCTGAGAAACTTCTTTGTGTTCTGTGAAATCATCTCACAGAGTTACAGCTTTCCCCTCAAGAAGCCTTTCGCTAAGACAGTTCTTGTGGAATTGGCAGAGTCATATTTGGAAGCCCATAGAGGGCTACGGTGAAAAAGGAAATATCCTCAGATGAAATCTCGAAGGAAGCTTTCTGAGAAACTGCTTAGTGTTCTGTTAATTCATGTCACAGAGTTACATCTGTATTTCGTGGATCTCTTTGCTAGCCTTATTTCTTTGTAATCTGAGAACAGATATTTCGGATCCCTTTGAAGACTATAGGTCCAAAGGAAATATCTTCTGATAACAAAGAGAAAGAAGCTTTCTGAGAAACTTCTTTGTGTTCTGTGAAATCATCTCACAGAGTTACAGCTTTCGCCTCAAGAAGCCTTTCGCTAAGACAGTTCTTGTGGAATTGGCAAAGTGATATTTGGAAGCCCATAGAGGGCTATGGTGAAAAAGGAAATATCCTCAGATGAAATCTGGAAGGAAGCTTTCTGAGAAACTGCTTAGTGTTCTGTTAATTCATCTCACAGAGTTACATCTGTATGTCGTGGATCTCTTTGCTAGCCTTATTTCTGTGGAATCTGAGAACAGATATTTCTTATCCTATTGAAGACTATAGGGCCAAAGGAAATATCCTCCGATGACAAAGAGAAAGAAGCTTTTTGAGAAACTTCTTTGTGTTCTGTGAAATCATCTCACAGAGTTACAGCTTTCCCCTCAAGAAGCCTTTCGCTAAGACAGTTCTTGTGGAATTGGCAAAGTGATAGTTTGGAAGCCCATAGAGGGCTATGGTGAAAAAGGAAATATCCTCAGATGAAATCTGGAAGGAAGGTTTCTGAGAAACTGGGGAGTGTTCTGTTAATTCATCTCACAGAGTTACATCTGTATGTCGTGGATCTCTTTGCTAGCCTTATTTCTGTGGAATCTGAGAACAGATATTTCGGATCCTATTGAAGACTATAGGGCCAAAGGAAATATCATCTGATAACAAAGAGAAAGAAGCTTTCTGAGAAACTTCTTTGTGTTCTGTGAAATCATCCCACAGAGTTACAGCTTTCCCCTCAAGAAGCCTTTCGCTAAGACAGTTCTTGTGGAATTGGCAAAGTGATATTTGGAAGCCCATAGAGGGCTATGGTCAAAAAGGAAATATCCTCCGATGAAATCTGGAAAGAAGCTTTCTGAGAAACTGCTTAGTGTTCTGCTAATTCATCTCACAGAGTTACATCTGTATTTCGTGGATCTCTTTGCTAGCCTTATTTCTGTGGAATCTGAGAACAGATATTTCGGATTCCATTGAAGACTATAGGGCCAAAGGAAATATCCTCCGATAACAAAGAGAAAGAAGCTTTCTGAGAAACTTCTTTGTGCTCTGTGAAATCATCTCACAGAGTTACAGCTTTCCCCTCAAGAAGCCTTTCGCTAAGACAGTTCTTGTGGAATTGGCAAAGTGATATATGGAAGCCCATAGAGGGCTATGTTGAAAAAGGAAATATCCTCAGATGAAATCTGGAAAGAAGCTTTCTGAGAAACTGCTTAGTGTTCTGTTAATTCATCTCACAGAGTTACATCTGTATTTCGTGGATCTCTTTGCTAGCCTTATTTCTGTGGAATCTGAGAACAGATATTTCGGATCCCATTGAAGACTATAGGGCCAAAGGAAATATCCTCCGATAACAAAGAGAAAGAAGCTTTCTGAGAAACTTCTTTGTGTTCTGTGAAATCATCTCACAGAGTTACAGCTTTCCCCTCAAGAAGCCTTTCGCTAAGAAGTTCTTGTGGAATTGGCAAAGTGATATTTGGAAGCCCATAGAGGGCTATGGTGAAAAAGGGAATATCCTCAGATGAAATCTGGAAAGAAGCTTTCTGAGAAACTGCTTAGTGTTCTGTTAATTCATCTCACAGAGTTACATCTGTATTTCGTGGATCTCTTTGCTAGCCTTATTTCTGTGGAATCTGAGAACAGATATTTCCGATCCCTTTGAAGACTATAGGGCCAAAGGAAATATCCTCCGATAACAAAGAGAAAGAAGCTTTCTGAGAAACTTCTTTGTGTTCTGTGAAATCATCTCACAGAGTTACAGCTTTCCCCTCAAGAAGCCTTTCGCTAAGACCGTTCTTGTGGAATTGGCATAGTGATATTTGGAAGCCCTTAGAGGGCTATGGTGAAAAAGGAAATATCCTCAGATGAAATCTGGAAAGAAGCTTTCTGAGAAACTGCTGAGTGTTCTGTTAATTCATCTCACAGAGTTACATCTGTATTTCGTGGATCTCTTTGCTAGCCTTATTTCTGTGGAATCTGAGAACAGATATTTCCGATCCCTTTGAAGACTATAGGGCCAAAGGAAATATCCTCCGATAACAAAGAGAAAGAAGCTTTCTGAGAAACTTCTTTGTGTTCTGTGAAATCATCTCACAGAGTTACAGCTTTCCCCTCAAGAAGCCTTTCGCTAAGACCGTTCTTGTGGAATTGGCAAAGTGATATTTGGAAGCCCTTAGAGGGCTATGGTGAAAAAGGAAATATCCTCAGATGAAATCTGGAAAGAAGCTTTCTGAGAAACTGCTTAGTGTTCTGTTAATTCATCTCACAGAGTTACATCTGTATTTCGTGGATCTCTTTGCTAGCCTTATTTCTGTGGAATCTGAGAACAGATATTTCGGATTCCTATGAAGACTATAGGGGCAAAGGAAATATCCTCCGATAACAAAGAGAAAGAAGCTTTCTGAGAAACTTCTTTGTGTTCTGTGAAATCATCTCACAGAGTTACAGCTTTCCCCTCAAGAAGCCTTTCGCTAAGACAGTTCTTGTGGAATTGGCAAAGTGATATTTGGAAGCCCATAGAGGGCTACTGTGAAAAAGGAAATATCCTCAGATGAAATCTGGAAAGAAACTTTCTGAGAAACTGCTTAGTGTTCTGTTAATTCATCTCACAGAGTTACATCTGTATTTCGTGGATCTCTTTGCTAGCCTTATTTCTGTGGAATCTGAGAACAGATATTTCGGATCCCATTGAAGACTATAGGGCCAAAGGAAATATCCTCCGATAACAAAGAGAAAGAAGCTTTCTGAGAAACTTCTTTGTGTTCTGTGAAATCATCTCACAGAGTTACAGCTTTCCCCTCAAGAAGCCTTTCGCTAAGACAGTTCTTGTGGAATTGGCAAAGTGATATTTGGAAGCCCATAGAGGGCTATGGTGAAAAAGGAAATATCCTCAGATGAAATCTGGAAAGAAGCTTTCTGAGAAACTGATTAGTGTTCTGTTAATTCATCTCACAGAGTTACATCTGTATTTCGTGGATCTCTTTGCTAGCCTTATTTCTGTGGAATCTGAGAACAGATATTTCGGATCCCATTGAAGACTATAGGGCCAAAGGAAATATCCTCCGATAACAAAGAGAAAGAAGCTTTCTGAGAAACTTCTTTGTGTTCTGTGAAATCATCTCACAGAGTTACAGCTTTCCCCTCAAGAAGCCTTTCGCTAAGACAGTTCTTGTGGAATTGGCAAAGTGATATTTGGAAGCCCATAGAGGGCTATGGTGAAAAAGGAAATATCCTCACATGAAATCTGGAAAGAAGCTTTCTGAGAAACTGCTTAGTGTTCTGTTAATTCATCTCACAGAGTTACTTCTGTATTTCGTGGATCTCTTTGCTAGCCTTATTTCTGTGGAATCTGAGAACAGATATTTCGGATCCCATTGAAGACTATAGGGCCAAAGGAAATATCCTCCGATAACAAAGAGAAAGAAGCTTTCTGAGAAACTTCTTTGTGTTTTGTGAAATGATCTCACAGAGTTACAGCTTTCCCCTCAAGAAGCCTTTCGCTAAGACAGTTCTTGTGGAATTGGCAAAGTGATATTTGGAAGCCCATAGAGGGCTATGGTGAAAAAGGAAATATCCTCAGATGAAATCTGGAAAGAAGCTTTCTGAGAAACTGCTTAGTGTTCTGTTAATTCATCTCACAGAGTTACATCTGTATTTCGTGGATCTCTTTGCTAGCCTTATTTCTGTGGAATCTGAGAACAGATATTTCCGATCCCTTTGAAGACTATAGCGCCAAAGGAAATATCCTCCGATAACAAAGAGAAAGAAGCTTTCTGAGAAACTTCTTTGTGTTCTGTGAAATCATCTCACAGAGTTACAGCTTTCCCCTCAAGAAGCCTTTCGCTAAGACCGTTCTTGTGGAATTGGCATAGTGATATTTGGAAGCCCTTAGAGGGCTATGGTGAAAAAGGAAATATCCTCAGATGAAATCTGGAAAGAAGCTTTCTGAGAAACTGCTTAGTGTTCTGTTAATTCATCTCACAGAGTTACATCTGTATTTCGTGGATCTCTTTGCTAGCCTTATTTCTGTGGAATCTGAGAACAGATATTTCGGATTCCTATGAAGACTATAGGGGCAAAGGAAATATCCTCCGATAACAAAGAGAAAGAAGCTTTCTGAGAAACTTCTTTGTGTTCTGTGAAATCATCTCACAGAGTTACAGCTTTCCCCTCAAGAAGCCTTTCGCTAAGACAGTTCTTGTGGAATTGGCAAAGTGATATTTGGAAGCCCATAGAGGGCTATGGTGAAAAAGGAAATATCCTCACATGAAATCTGGAAAGAAGCTTTCTGAGAAACTGCTTAGTGTTCTGTTAATTCATCTCACAGAGTTACTTCTGTATTTCGTGGATCTCTTTGCTAGACTTATTTCTGTGGAATCTGAGAACAGATATTTCGGATCCCATTGAAGACTATAGGGCCAAAGGAAATATCCTCCGATAACAAAGAGAAAGAAGCTTTCTGAGAAACTTCTTTGTGTTCTGTGAAATCATCTCACAGAGTTACAGCTTTCCCCTCAAGAAGCCTTTCGCTAAGACAGTTCTTGTGGAATTGGCAAAGTGATATTTGGAAGCCCATAGAGGGCTATGGTGAAAAAGGAAATATCCTCACATGAAATCTGGAAAGAAGCTTTCTGAGAAACTGCTTAGTGTTCTGTTAATTCATCTCACCGAGTTACATCTGTATTTCGTGGATCTCTTTGCTAGCCTTATTTCTGTGGAATCTGGGAACAGATATTTCGGATCCCTTTGAAGACTATAGGGCCAAAGGAAATATCCTCCGATAACAAAGAGAAAGAAGCTTTCTGAGAAACTTCTTTGTGTTCTGTGAAATCATCCCACAGAGTTACAGCTTTCCCCTCAAGAAGCCTTTCGCTAAGACAGTTCTTGTGGAATTGGCAAAGTGATATTTGGAAGCCCATAGAGGGCTATGGTGAAAAAGGAAATATCCTCAGATGAAATCTGGAAAGAAGCTTTCTGAGAAACTGCTTAGTGTTCTGCTAATTCATCTCACAGAGTTACATCTGTATTTCGTGGATCTCTTTGCTAGCCTTATTTCTGTGGAATCTGAGAACAGATATTTCGGATCCCATTGAAGACTATAGGGCCAAAGGAAATATCCTCCGATAACAAAGAGAAAGAAGCTTTCTGAGAAACTTCTTTGTGCTCTGTGAAATCATCTCACAGAGTTACAGCTTTCCCCTCAAGAAGCCTTTCGCTAAGACAGTTCTTGTGGAATTGGCAAAGTGATATTTGGAAGCCCATAGAGGGCTATGGTGAAAAAGGAAATATCCTCAGATGAAATCTGGAAAGAAGCTTTCTGAGAAACTGATTAGTGTTCTGTTAATTCATCTCACAGAGTTACATCTGTATTTCGTGGATCTCTTTGCTAGCCTTATTTCTGTGGAATCTGAGAACAGATATTTCGGATCCCATTGAAGACTATAGGGCCAAAGGAAATATCCTCCGATAACAAAGAGAAAGAAGCTTTCTGAGAAACTTCTTTGTGTTCTGTGAAATCATCTCACAGAGTTACAGCTTTCCCCTCAAGAAGCCTTTCGCTAAGACAGTTCTTGTGGAATTGGCAAAGTGATATTTGGAAGCCCATAGAGGGCTATGGTGAAAAAGGAAATATCCTCACATGAAATCTGGAAAGAAGCTTTCTGAGAAACTGCTTAGTGTTCTGTTAATTCATCTCACAGAGTTACTTCTGTATTTCGTGGATCTCTTTGCTAGCCTTATTTCTGTGGAATCTGAGAACAGATATTTCGGATCCCATTGAAGACTATAGGGCCAAAGGAAATATCCTCCGATAACAAAGAGAAAGAAGCTTTCTGAGAAACTTCTTTGTGTTCTGTGAAATCATCTCACAGAGTTACAGCTTTCCCCTCAAGAAGCCTTTCGCTAAGACAGTTCTTGTGGAATTGGCAAAGTGATATTTGGAAGCCCATAGAGCGCTATGGTGAAAAAGGAAATATCCTCACATGAAATCTGGAAAGAAGCTTTCTGAGAAACTGCTTAGTGTTCTGTTAATTCATCTCACCGAGTTACATCTGTATTTCGTGGATCTCTTTGCTAGCCTTATTTCTGTGGAATCTGGGAACAGATATTTCGGATCCCTTTGAAGACTATAGGGCCAAAGGAAATATCCTCCGATAACAAAGAGAAAGAAGCTTTCTGAGAAACTACTTTGTGTTCTGTGAAATCATCCCACAGAGTTACAGCTTTCCCCTCAAGAAGCCTTTCGCTAAGACAGTTCTTGTGGAATTGGCAAAGTGATATTTGGAAGCCCACAGAGGGCTATGGTGAAAAAGGAAATATCCTCAGATGAAATCTGGAAAGAAGCTTTCTGAGAAACTGCTTAGTGTTCTGCTAATTCATCTCACAGAGTTACATCTGTATTTCGTGGATCTCTTTGCTAGCCTTATTTCTGTGGAATCTGAGAACAGATATTTCGGATCCCATTGAAGACTATAGGGCCAAAGGAAAATCCTCCGATAACAAAGAGAAAGAAGCTTTCTGAGAAACTTCTTTGTGCTCTGTGAAATCATCTCACAGAGTTACAGCTTTCCCCTCAAGAAGCCTTTCGCTAAGACAGTTCTTGTGGAATTGGCAAAGTGATATTTGGAAGCCCATATAGGGCTATGGTGAAAAAGGAAATATCCTCAGATGAAATCTGGAAAGAAGCTTTCTGAGAAACTGATTAGTGTTCTGTTAATTCATCTCACAGAGTTACATCTGTATTTCGTGGATCTCTTTGCTAGCCTTATTTCTGTGGAATCTGAGAACAGATATTTCGGATCCCATTGAAGACTATAGGGCCAAAGGAAATATCCTCTGATAACAAAGAGAAAGAAGCTTTCTGAGAAACTTCTTTGTGTTCTGTGAAATCATCTCACAGAGTTACAGCTTTCCCCTCAAGAAGCCTTTCGCTAAGAAGTTCTTGTGGAATTGGCAAAGTGATATTTGGAAGCCCATAGAGGGCTATGGTGAAAAAGGAAATATCCTCAGATGAAATCTGGAAAGAAGCTTTCTGAGAAACTGCTTAGTGTTCTGTTAATTCATCTCACAGAGTTACATCTGTATTTCGTGGATCTCTTTGCTAGCCTTATTTCTGTGGAATCTGAGAACAGATATTTCCGATCCCTTTGAAGACTATAGCGCCAAAGGAAATATCCTCCGATAACAAAGAGAAAGAAGCTTTCTGAGAAACTTCTTTGTGTTCTGTGAAATCATCTCACAGAGTTACAGCTTTCCCCTCAAGAAGCCTTTCGCTAAGACCGTTCTTGTGGAATTGGCATAGTGATATTTGGAAGCCCTTAGAGGGCTATGGTGAAAAAGGAAATATCCTCAGATGAAATCTGGAAAGAAGCTTTCTGAGAAACTGCTTAGTGTTCTGTTAATTCATCTCACAGAGTTACATCTGTATTTCGTGGATCTCTTTGCTAGCCTTATTTCTGTGGAATCTGAGAACAGATATTTCGGATTCCTATGAACACTATAGGGGCAAAGGAAATATCCTCCGATAACAAAGAGAAAGAAGCTTTCTGAGAAACTTCTTTGTGTTCTGTGAAATCATCTCACAGAGTTACAGCTTTCCCCTCAAGAAGCCTTTCGCTAAGACAGTTCTTGTGGAATTGGCAAAGTGATATTTGGAAGCCCATAGAGCGCTATGGTGAAAAAGGAAATATCCTCAGATGAAATCTGGAAAGAAGCTTTCTGAGAAACTGCTTAGTGTTCTGTTAATTCATCTCACAGAGTTACATCTGTATTTCGTGGATCGCTTTGCTAGCCTTATTTCTGTGGAATCTGAGAACAGATATTTCGGATCCCATTGAAGACTACAGGGCCAAAGGAAATATCCTCCGATAACAAAGAGAAAGAAGCTTTCTGAGAAACTTCTTTGGGCTCTGTGAAATCATCTCACAGAGTTACAGCTTTCCCCTCAAGAAGCCTTTCCTAAGACAGTTCTTGTGGAATTGGCAAAGTGATATTTGGAAGCCCATAGAGGGCTATGGTGAAAAAGGAAATATCCTCAGATGAAATCTGGAAAGAAGCTTTCTGAGAAACTGCTTAGTGTTCTGTTAATTCATCTCACAGAGTTACATCTGTATTTCGTGGATCTCTTTGCTAGCCTTATTTCTGTGGAATCTGAGAACAGATATTTCGGATCCCATTGAAGACTATAGGGCCAAAGGAAATATCCTCCGATAACAAAGAGAAAGAAGCTTTCTGAGAAACTTCTTTGTGTTCTGTGAAATCATCTCACAGAGTTACAGCTTTCCCCTCAAGAAGCCTTTCGCTAAGACAGTTCTTGTGGAATTGGCAAAGTGATATTTGGAAGCCCATAGAGGGCTATGGTGAAAAAGGAAATATGCTCACATGAAATCTGGAAAGAAGCTTTCTGAGAAACTGCTTAGTGTTCTGTTAATTCATCTCACAGAGTTACATCTATATTTCGTGGATCTCTTTGCTAGCCTTATTTCTGTGGAATCTGAGAACAGATATTTCGGATCCCATTGAAGACTATAGGGCCAAAGGAAATATCCTCCGATAACAAAGAGAAAGAAGCTTTCTGAGAAACTTCTTTGTGTTCTGTGAAATCATCTCACAGAGTTACAGCTTTCCCGTCAAGAAGCCTTTCGCTAAGACAGTTCTTGTGGAATTGGCAAAGTGATATTTGGAAGCCCATAGAGGGCTATGGTGAAAAAGGAAATATCCTCACATGAAATCTGGAAAGAAGCTTTCTGAGAAACTGCTTAGTGTTCTGTTAATTCATCTCACAGAGTTACATCTGTATTTCGTGTATCTCTTTGCTAGCCTTATTTCTGTGGAATCTGAGAACAGATATTTCGGATCCCTTTGAAGACTATAGGGCCAAAGGAAATATCCTCCGATAACAAAGAGAAAGAAGCTTTCTGAGAAACTTCTTTGTGTTCTGTGAAATCATCCCACAGAGTTACAGCTTTCCCCTCAAGAAGCCTTTCGCTAAGACAGTTCTTGTGGAATTGGCAAAGTGATATTTGGAAGCCCATAGAGGGCTATGGTGAAAAAGGAAATATCCTCAGATGAAATCTGGAAAGAAGCTTTCTGAGAAACTGCTTAGTGTTCTGCTAATTCATCTCACAGAGTTACATCTGTATTTCGTGGATCTCTTTGCTAGCCTTATTTCTGTGGAATCTGAGAACAGATATTTCCGATCCCATTGAAGACTATAGGGCCAAAGGAAATATCCTCCGATAACAAAGAGAAAGAAGCTTTCTGAGAAACTTCTTTGTGCTCTGTGAAATCATCTCACAGAGTTACAGCTTTCCCCTCAAGAAGCCTTTCGCTAAGACAGTTCTTGTGGAATTGGCAAAGTGATATTTGGAAGCCCATATAGGGCTATGGTGAAAAAGGAAATATCCTCAGATGAAATCTGGAAAGAAGCTTTCTGAGAAACTGCTTAGTGTTCTGTTAATTCATCTCACAGAGTTACATCTGTATTTCGTGGATCTCTTTGCTAGCCTTATTTCTGTGGAATCTGAGAACAGATATTTCGGATCCCATTGAAGACTATAGGGCCAAAGGAAATATCCTCCGATAACAAAGAGAAAGAAGCTTTCTGAGAAACTTCTTTGTGTTCTGTGAAATCATCTCACAGAGTTACAGCTTTCCCGTCAAGAAGCCTTTCGCTAAGACAGTTCTTGTGGAATTGGCAAAGTGATATTTGGAAGCCCATAGAGGGCTATGGTGAAAAAGGAAATATCCTCACATGAAATCTGGAAAGAAGCTTTCTGAGAAACTGCTTAGTGTTCTGTTAATTCATCTCACAGAGTTACATCTGTATTTCGTGGATCTCTTTGCTAGCCTTATTTCTGTGGAATCTGAGAACAGATATTTCGGATCCCTTTGAAGACTATAGGGCCAAAGGAAATATCCTCCGATAACAAAGAGAAAGAAGCTTTCTGAGAAACTTCTTTGTGTTCTGTGAAATCATCCCACAGAGTTACAGCTTTCCCCTCAAGAAGCCTTTCGCTAAGACAGTTCTTGTGGAATTGGCAAAGTGATATTTGGAAGCCCATAGAGGGCTATGGTGAAAAAGGAAATATCCTCAGATGAAATCTGGAAAGAAGCTTTCTGAGAAACTGCTTAGTGTTCTGCTAATTCATCTCACAGAGTTACATCTGTATTTCGTGGATCTCTTTGCTAGCCTTATTTCTGTGGAATCTGAGAACAGATATTTCCGATCCCTTTGAAGACTATAGGGCCAAAGGAAATATCCTCCGATAACAAAGAGAAAGAAGCTTTCTGAGAAACTTCTTTGTGCTCTGTGAAATCATCTCACAGAGTTACAGCTTTCCCCTCAAGAAGCCTTTCGCTAAGACAGTTCTTGTGGAATTGGCAAAGTGATATTTGGAAGCCCATATAGGGCTATGGTGAAAAAGGAAATATCCTCAGATGAAATCTGGAAAGAAGCTTTCTGAGAAACTGCTTAGTGTTCTGTTAATTCATCTCACAGAGTTACATCTGTATTTCGTGGATCTCTTTGCTAGCCTTATTTCTGTGGAATCTGAGAACAGATATTTCGGATCCCATTGAAGACTATAGGGCCAAAGGAAATATCCTCCGATAACAAAGAGAAAGAAGCTTTCTGAGAAACTTCTTTGTGTTCTGTGAAATCATCTCACAGAGTTACAGCTTTCCCCTCAAGAAGCCTTTCGCTAAGAAGTTCTTGTGGAATTGGCAAAGTGATATTTGGAAGCCCATAGAGGGCTATGGTGAAAAAGGAAATATCCTCAGATGAAATCTGGAAAGAAGCTTTCTGAGAAACTGCTTAGTGTTCTGTTAATTCATCTCGCAGAGTTACATCTGTATTTCGTGGATCTCTTTGCTAGCCTTATTTCTGTGGAATCTGAGAACAGATATGTCCGATCCCTTTGAAGACTATAGGGCCAAAGGAAATATCCTCCGATAACAAAGAGAAAGAAGCTTTCTGAGAAACTTCTTTGTGTTCTGTGAAATCATCTCACAGAGTTACAGCTTTCCCCTAAAGAAGCCTTTCGCTAAGACCGTTCTTGTGGAATTGGCATAGTGATATTTGGAAGCCCTTAGAGGGCTATGGTGAAAAAGGAAATATCCTCACATGAAATCTGGAAAGAAGCTTTCTGAGAAACTGCTTAGTGTTCTGTTAATTCATCTCACAGATTTACATCTGTATTTCGTGGATCTCTTTGCTAGCCTTATTTCTGAGGAATCTGAGAACAGATATTTCGGATTCCTATGAAGACTATAGGGGCAAAGGAAATATCCTCCGATAACAAAGAGAAAGAAGCTTTCTGAGAAACTTCTTTGTGTTCTGTGAAATCATCTCACAGAGTTACAGCTTTCCCCTCAAGAAGCCTTTCGCTAAGACAGTTCTTGTGGAATTGGCAAAGTGATATTTGGAAGCCCATAGAGGGCTATGGTGAAAAAGGAAATATCCTCACATGAAATCTGGAAAGAAGCTTTCTGAGAAACTGCTTAGTGTTCTGTTAATTCATCTCACAGAGTTACATCTGTATTTCGTGGATCTCTTTGCTAGCCTTATTTCTGTGGAATCTGAGAACAGATATTTCGGATCCCTTTGAAGACTATAGGACCAAAGGAAATATCCTCCGATAACAAAGAGAAAGAAGCTTTCTGAGAAACTTCTTTGTGTTCTGTGAAATCATCTCACAGAGTTACAGCTTTCCCCTCAAGAAGCCTTTCGCTAAGACAGTTCTCGTGGAATTGGCAAAGTGATATTTGGAAGCCCATAGAGGGCTATGGTGAAAAAGGAAATATCCTCATATGAAATCTGGAAAGAAGCTTTCTGAGAAACTGCTTAGTGTTCTGTTAATTCATCTCACTGAGTTACATCTGTAAGTCCTGGATCTCTTTGCTAGCCTTATTTCTGTGGAATCTGAGAACAGATATTTCGGATCCCGTTGAAGACTATAGGGCCAAAGGAAATATCCTCCGATAACAAAGAGAAAGAAGCTTTCTGAGAAACTTCTTTGTGTTCTGTGAAATCATCTCACAGAGTTACAGCATTCCCCTCAAGAAGCCTTTCGCTAAGACAGTTCTTGTGGAATTGGCAAAGTGATATTTGGAAGCCCATAGAGGGCTATGGTGAAAAAGGAAATATCCTCAGATGAAATCTGGAAAGAAGTTTTCTGAGAAACTGCTTAGTGTTCTGTTAATTCATCTCACAGAGTTACATCTGTATTTCGTGGATCTCTTTGCTAGACTTATTTCTGTTTAATCTGAGAACAGATATTTCGGATCCTATTGAAGACTATAGGGCCAAAGGAAATATCCTCCGATAACAAAGAGAAAGAAGCTTTCTGAGAAACTTCTTTGTGTTCTGTGAAATCATCTCACAGAGTTACAGCTTTCCCCTCAAGAAGCCTTTCGCTACGACTGTTCTTGTGGAATTGGCAAAGTGATATTTGGAAGCCCATAGAGGGCTATGGTGAAAAAGGAAATATCCTCAGATGAAATCTGGAAAGCAGCTTTCTGAGAAACTGCTGAGTGTTCTGTTAATCATCTCACAGAGTTACATCTGTATTTCGTGGGTCTCTTTGCTAGCCTTATTTCTGTGGAATCTGAGAACAGATATTTCGGATCCCATTGAAGACTATAGGGCCAAAGGAAATATCCTCCGGTAACAAAGAGAGAGAAGCTTTCTGAGAAACTTCTTTGTGTTCTGTGAAATCATCTCACAGAGTTACAGCTTTCCCCTCAAGAAGCCTTACGCAAAGACAGTTCTTGTGGAATTGGCAAAGTGATATTTGGAAGCCCTTAGAGGGCTATGGTGAAAAAGGAAATATCCTCAGATGAAATCTGGAAAGAAGCTTTCTGAGAAACTGCTTAGTGTTCTGTGAAATTATCTCACAGAGTTACAGCTTTCCCCTCAAGAAGCCTTTCGCTAAGACAGTTCTTGTGGAATTGGCAAAGTGATATTTGGAAGCCCATAGAGGGCTATGGTGAAAAAGGAAATATCCTCACATGAAATCTGGAAAGAAGCTTTCTGAGAAACTGCTGAGTGTTCTGTTAATTCATCTCACAGAGTTACATCTGTATTTCGTGGATCTCTTTGCTAGCCTTATTTCTGTGGAATCTGAGAACAGATATTTCGGATCCCTTTGAAGACTATAGGACCATAGGAAATATCCTCCGATAACAAAGAGAAAGAAGCTTTCTGAGAAACTTCTTTGTGTTCTGTGAAATCATCTCACAGATTCACAGCTTTCCCCTCAAAAAGCCTTTCGCTAAGACAGTTCTTGTGGAATTGGCAAAGTGATATTTGGAAGCCCATAGAGGGCTATGGTGAAAAAGGAAATATCCTCAGATGAAATCTGGAAAGAAGCTTTCTGAGAAACTGCTTAGTGTTCTGTTAATTCATCTCACAGAGTTACATGTGTATTTCGTGGATCTCTTTGCTAGCCTTATTTCTGTGGAATCTGAGAACAGATATTTCGGGTCCCTTTGAAGACTATAGGGCCAAAGGAAATAATCTCCGATAACAAAGAGAAAGAAGCTTTCTGAGAAACTTCTTTGTGTTCTGTGAAATCATCTCACAGAGTTACAGCTTTCCCCTCAAGAAGCCTTTCGCTAAGACAGTTCTTGTGGAATTGGCAAGGTGATATTTGGAAGTTCATAGAGGGTTAGGGTGAAAAAGGAAATATCCTCAGATGAAATCTAGAAGGAAGCTTTCTGAGAAACTGCTGAGTGTTCTGTTAATTCATCTCACAGAGTTACATCTGTATTTTGTGGATCTCTTTGCTAGCTTTATTTCTGTGGAATCTGAGAACAGATATTTCGGATCCCATTGAACACTACAGGGCCAAAGGAAATATCCTCCGATAACAAAGAGAAAGAAGCTTTCTGAGAAACTTCTTTGTGTTCTGTGAAATCATCTCACAGAGTTACAGCTTTCCCCTCAAGAAGCCTTTCGCTAAGACAGTTGTTCTGGAATTGGCAAAGTGATATTTGGAAGCCCTTAGAGGGCTATGGTGAAAAAGGAAATATCCTCAGATGAAATCTGGAAAGAAGCTTTCTGAGAAACTGCTTAGTGTTCTGTGAAATTATCTCACAGAGTTACAGCTTTCCCCTCAAGAAGCCTTTCGCTAAGACAGTTCTTGTGGAATTGGCAAAGTGATATTTGGAAGCCCATAGAGGGCTATGGTGAAAAAGGAAATATCCTCACATGAAATCTGGAAAGAAGCTTTCTGAGAAACTGCTGAGTGTTCTGTTAATTCATCTCACAGAGTTACATCTGTATTTCGTGGATCTCTTTGCTAGCCTTATTTCTGTGGAATCTGAGAACAGATATTTCGGATCCCTTTGAAGACTATAGGACCAAAGGAAATATCCTCCGATAACAAAGAGAAAGAAGCTTTCTGAGAAACTTCTTTGTGTTCTGTGAAATCATCTCACAGATTTACAGCTTTCCCCTCAAGAAGCCTTTCGATAAGACAGTTCTCGTGGAATTGGCAAAGTGATATTTGGAAGCCCACAGAGGGCTTTGGTGAAAAAGGAAATATCCTCATATGAAATCTGGAAAGAAGATTTCTGAGAAACTGCTTAGTGTTCTGTTAATTCATCTCACAGAGTTACATCTGTATTTCGTGGATCTCTTTGCTAGCCTTATTTCTGTGGAATCTGAGAACAGATATTTCGGATCCCATTGAAGACTATAGGGCCAAAGAAAATATCCTCCGATAACAAAGAGAAAGAAGCTTTCTGAGAAACTTCTTTGTATTCTGTGAAATCATCTCACAGAGTTACAGCTTTCCCCTCAAAAAGCCTTTCGCTAAGACAGTTCTTGTGGAATTGGCAAAGTGATATTTGGAAGCCCATAGAGGGCTATGGTGAAAAAGGAAATATCCTCAGATGAAATCTGGAAAGAAGCTTTCTGAGAAACTGCTTAGTGTTCTGTTAATTCATCTCACAGAGTTACATGTGTATTTCGTGGATCTCTTTGCTAGCCTTATTTCTGTGGAATCTGAGAACAGATATTTCGGGTCCCTTTGAAGACTATAGGGCGAAAGGAAATAATCTCCGATAACAAAGAGAAAGAAGCTTTCTGAGAAACTTCTTTGTGTTCTGTGAAATCATCTCACAGAGTTACAGCTTTCCCCTCAAGAAGCCTTTCGCTAAGACAGTTCTTGTGGAATTGGCAAGGTGATATTTGGAAGTTCATAGAGGGTTAGGGTGAAAAAGGAAATATCCTCAGATGAAATCTAGAAGGAAGCTTTCTGAGAAACTGCTGAGTGTTCTGTTAATTCATCTCACAGAGTTACATCTGTATTTTGTGGATCTCTTTGCTAGCTTTATTTCTGTGGAATCTGAGAACAGATATTTCGGATCCCATTGAACACTACAGGGCCAAAGGAAATATCCTCCGATAACAAAGAGAAAGAAGCTTTCTGAGAAACTTCTTTGTGTTCTGTGAAATCATCTCACAGAGTTACAGCTTTCCCCTCAAGAAGCCTTTCGCTAAGACAGTTCTTGTGGAATTGGCAAAGTGATATTTGGAAGCCCATAGAGGGCTATGGTGAAAATGGAAATATCCTCAGATGAAATCTGGAAAGAAGCTTTCTGAGAAACTGCTTAGTGTTCTGTTAATTCATCTCACAGAGTTACATCTGTATTTCGTGCATCTCTTTGCTAGCCTTATTTCTGTGGAATCTGAGAACAGATATTTCCGATCCCTTTGAAGACTATAGGGCCAAAGGAAATACCCTCTGATAACAAAGAGATAGAAGCTTTCTGAGAAACTTCTTTGTGTTCTGTGAAATCATCTCACAGAGTTACAGCTTTCCCCTCAAGAAGCATTTCGCTAAGACCGTTCTTGTGGAATTGGCATAGTGATATTTGGAAGCCCTTAGAGGGCTATGGTGAAAAAGGAAATATCCTCAGATGAAATCTGGAAAGAAGCTTTCTGAGAAACTGCTTAGTGTTCTGTTAATTCATCTCACAGAGTTACATCTGTGTTTCGTGGATCTCTCTGCTAGCCTTATTTCTGTGGAATCTGAGAACAGATATTTCGGATTCCTATGAAGAGTATAGGGGCAAAGGAAATATCCTCCGATAACAAAGAGAAAGAAGCTTTCTGAGAAACTTCTTTGTGTTCTGTGAAATCATCTCACAGAGTTACAGCTTCCCCCTCAAGAAGCCTTTCGCTAAGACAGTTCTTGTGGAATTGGCAAAGTGATATTTGGAAGCCCATAGAGGGCTATGGTGAAAAAGGAAATATCCTCACATGAAATCTGGAAAGAAGCTTTCTGAGAAACTGCTTAGTGTTCTGTTAATTCATCTCACGGAGTTACATCTGTATTTCGTGGATCTCTTTGCTAGCCTTATTTCTTTGGAATCGGAGAACAGATATTTCGGATTCCTATGAAGAATATAGGGGCAAAGGAAATATGCTCCGATAACAAAGAGAAAGAAGCTTTCTGAGAAACTTCTTTGTGTTCTGTGAAATCATCTCACAGAGTTACAGCTTTCCCCTCAAGAAGCCTTTCGCTAAGACAGTTCTTGTGGAATTGGCAAAGTGATATTTGGAAGCCCATAGAGGGCTATAGTGAAAAAGGAAATATCCTCAGATGAAATCTGGAAAGAAGCTTTCTGAGAAACTGCTTAGTGTTCTGTTAATTCATCTCACAGAGTTACATCTGTATTTCGTGGATCTCTTTGCTAGCCTTATTTCTGTGGAATCTGAGAACAGATATTTCGGATCCCATTGAAGACTATAGGGCCAAAGGAAATATCCTCCGATAACAAAGAGAAAGAAGCTTTCTGAGAAACTTCTTTGGGCTCTGTGAAATCATCTCACAGAGTTACAGCTTTCCCCTCAAGAAGCCTTTCGCTAAGACAGTTCTTGTGGAATTGGCAAAGTGATATTTGGAAGCCCATAGAGGGCTATGGTGAAAAAGGAAATATCCTCACATGAAATCTGGAAAGAAGCTTTCTGAGAAACTGCTTAGTGTTCTGTTAATTCATCTCACAGAGTTACATCTGTATTTCGTGGATCTCTTTGCTAGCCTTATTTCTGTGGAATCTGAGAACAGATATTTCGGATCCCATTGAAGACTATAGGGCCAAAGGAAATATCCTCCGATAACAAAGAGAAAGAAGCTTTCTGAGAAACTTCTTTGTGTTCTGTGAAATCATCTCACAGAGTTACAGCTTTCCCCTCAAGAAGCCTTTCGCTAAGACAGTTCTTGTGGAATTGGCAAAGTGATATTTGAAAGCCCATAGAGGGCTATGTTGAAAAAGGAAATATCCTCACATGAAATCTGGAAAGAAGCTTTCTGAGAAACTGCTTAGTGTTCTGTTAATTCATCTCACAGAGTTACATCTGTATTTCGTGGATCTCTTTGCTAGTCTTATTTCTTTGGAATCTGAGAACAGATATTTCGGATCCCATTGAAGACTGTAGGGCCAAAGGAAATATCCTCCGATAACAAAGAGAAAGAAGCTTTCTGAGAAACTTCTTTGTGTTCTGTGAAATCATCTCACAGAGTTACAGCTTTCCCCTCAAGAAGCCTTTCGCTAAGACAGTTCTTGTGGAATTGGCAAAGTGATATTTGGAAGCCCATAGAGGGCTATGGTGAAAAAGGTAATATCCTCAGATGAAATCTGGAAAGAAGCTTTCTGAGAAACTGCTTAGTGTTCTGTTAATTCATCTCACAGAGTTACATCTGTATTTCGTGGATCTCTTTGCTAGCCTTATTTCTGTGGAATCTGAGAACAGATATTTCGGATCCCATTGAAGACTATAGGGCCCAAGGAAATATCCTCCGATAACAAAGAGAAAGAAGCTTTCTGAGAAACTTCTTTGTGCTCTGTGAAATCATCTCACAGAGTTACAGCTTTCCTCTCAAGAAGCCTTTCGCTAAGACAGTTCTTGTAGAATTGGCAAAGTGATATTTGGAAGCCCATAGAAGGCTATGGTGAAAAAGGAAATATCCTCAGATGAAATCTGGAAAGAAGCTTTCTGAGAAACTGCTGAGTGTTCTGTTAATTCATCTCACAGAGTTACATCTGTATTTCGTGGATCTCTTTGCTAGCCTTATTTCTGTGGAATCTGAGAACAGATATTTCGGATCCCTTTGAAGACTATAGGGCCAAAGGAAATATCCTCCGATAACAAAGAGAAAGAAGCTTTCTGAGAAACTTCTTTGGGCTCTGTGAAATCATCTCACAGAGGTACAGCTTTCCCCTCAAGAAGCCTTTCGCTAAGACAGTTCTTGTGGAATTGGCAAAGTGATATTTGGAAGCCCATAGAGGGCTATGGTGAAAAAGGAAATATCCTCAGATGAAATCTGGAAAGAAGCTTTCTGAGAAACTGCTTAGTGTTCTGTTAATTCATCTCACAGAGTTACATCTGTATTTCGTGGATCTCTTTGCTAGCCTTATTTCTGTGGAATCTGAGAACAGATATTTCGGATCCCATTGAAGACTATACTGCCAAAGGAAATATCCTCCGATAACAAAGAGAAAGAAGCTTTCTGAGAAACTTCTTTGTGTTCTGTGAAATCATCACACAGAGTTACAGCTTTCCCCTCAAGAAGCCTTTCACTAAGACAGTTCTTGTGGAATTGGCAAAGTGATATTTGGAAGCCCATAGAGGGCTATGGTGAAAAAGGAAATATCCTCAGATGAAATCTGGAAAGAAGTTTTCTGAGAAACTGCTTAGTGTTCTGTTAATTCATCTCACAGAGTTACATCTGTATTTCGTGCATCTCTTTGCTAGCCTTATTTCTGTGGAATCTGAGAACAGATATTTCGGATTCCTATGAAGAATATAGGGGCAAAGGAAATATGCTCCGATAACAAAGAGAAAGAAGCTTTCTGAGAAACTTCTTTGTGTTCTGTGAAATCATCTCACAGAGTTACAGCTTTCCCCTCAAGAAGCCTTTCGCTAAGACAGTTCTTGTGGAATTGGCAAAGTGATATTTGGAAGCCCATAGAGGGCTATAGTGAAAAAGGAAATATCCTCAGATGAAATCTGGAAAGAAGCTTTCTGAGAAACTGGTTAGTGTTCTGTTAATTCATCTCACAGAGTTACATCTGTATTTCGTGGATCTCTTTGCTAGCCTTATTTCTGTGGAATCTGAGAACAGATATTTCGGATCCCATTGAAGACTATAGGGCCAAAGGAAATATCCTCCGATAACAAAGAGAAAGAAGCTTTCTGAGAAACTTCTTTGGGCTCTGTGAAATCATCTCACAGAGTTACAGCTTTCCCCTCAAGAAGCCTTTCGCTAAGACAGTTCTTGTGGAATTGGCAAAGTGATATTTGGAAGCCCATAGAGGGCTATGGTGAAAAAGGAAATATCCTCAGATGAAATCTGGAAAGAAGCTTTCTGAGAAACTGCTTAGTGTTCTGTTAATTCATCTCACAGAGTTACATCTGTATTTCGTGGATCTCTTTGCTAGCCTTATTTCTGTGGAATCTGAGAACAGATATTTCGGATCCCATTGAAGACTATAGGGCCAAAGGAAATATCCTCCGATAACAAAGAGAAAGAAGCTTTCTGAGAAACTTCTTTGTGTTCTGTGAAATCATCTCACAGAGTTACAGCTTTCCCCTCAAGAAGCCTTTCGCTAAGACAGTTCTTGTGGAATTGGCAAAGTGATATTTGGAAGCCCATAGAGGGCTATGGTGAAAAAGGAAATATCCTCACATGAAATCTGGAAAGAAGCTTTCTGAGAAACTGCTTAGTGTTCTGTTAATTCATCTCACAGAGTTACATCTGTATTTCGTGGATCTCTTTGCTAGCCTTATTTCTGTGGAATCTGAGAACAGATATTTCGGATCCCTTTGAAGACTATAGGGCCAAAGGAAATATCCTCTGATATCAAAGAGAAAGAAGCTTTCTGAGAAACTTGTTTGTGTTCTGTGAAATCATCCCACAGAGTTACAGCTTTCCCCTCAAGAAGCCTTTCACTAAGACAGTTCTTGTGGAATTGGCAAAGTGATATTTGGAAGCCCATAGAGGGCTATGGTGAAAAAGGAAATATCCTCAGATGAAATCTGGAAAGAAGTTTTCTGAGAAACTGCTTAGTGTTCTGTTAATTCATCTCACAGAGTTACATCTGTATTTCGTGCATCTCTTTGCTAGCCTTATTTCTGTGGAATCTGAGAACAGATATTGCGGATCCCATTGAAGACTATAGGGCCAAAGGAAATATCCTCCGATAACAAAGAGAAAGAAGCTTTCTGAGAAACTTCTTTGTGTTCTATGAAATCATCTCACAGAGTTGCAGCTTTCACCTCAAGAAGCCTCTCGCTAAGACAGTTCTTGTGGAATTGGCAAAGTGATATTTGGAAGCCCATAGAGGGCTATGGTGAAAAAGGAAATATCCTCAGATGAAATCTGGAAAGAAGCTTTCTGAGAAACTGCTTAGTGTTCTGTTAATTCATCTCACAGAGTTACATCTGTGTTTCGTGGATCTCTTTGCTAGCCTTATTTCTGTGGAATCTGAGAACAGATATTTCGGATTCCTATGAAGACTATAGGGGCAAAGGAAATATCCTCCGATAACAAAGAGAAAGAAGCTTTCTGAGAAACTTCTTTGTGTTCTGTGAAATCATCTCACAGAGTTACAGCTTTCCCCTCAAGAAGCCTTTCGCTAAGACAGTTCTTGTCGAATTGGCAAAGTGATATTTGGAAGCCCATAGAGGGCTATGGTGAAAAAGGAAATATCCTCACATGAAATCTGGAAAGAAGCTTTCTGAGAAACTGCTTAGTGTTCTGTTAATTCATCTCACGGAGTTACATCTGTATTTCGTGGATCTCTTTGCTAGCCTTATTTCTTTGGAATCGGAGAACAGATATTTCGGATTCCTATGAAGAATATAGGGGCAAAGGAAATATCCTCCGATAACAAAGAGAAAGAAGCTTTCTGAGAAACTTCTTTGTGTTCTGTGAAATCATCTCACAGAGTTACAGCTTTCCCCTCAAGAAGCCTTTCGCTAAGACATTTCTTGTGGAATTGGCAAAGTGATATTTGGAAGCCCATAGAGGGCTATAGTGAAAAAGGAAATATCCTCAGATGAAATCTGGAAAGAAGCTTTCTGAGAAACTTCTGAGTGTTCTGTTAATTCATCTCACAGAGTTACATCTGTATTTCGTGGATCTCTTTGCTAGCCTTATTTCTGTGGAATCTGAGAACAGATATTTCGGATCCCATTGAAGACTATAGGGCCAAAGGAAATATCCTCCGATAACAAAGAGAAAGAAGCTTTCTGAGAAACTTCTTTGTGTTCTGTGAAATCATCTCACAGAGTTACAGCTTTCCCCTCAAGAAGCCTTTCGCTAAGAAGTTCTTGTGGAATTGGCAAAGTGATATTTGGAAGCCCTTAGAGGGCTATGGTGAAAAAGGAAATATCCTCAGATGAAATCTGGAAAAGAAGCTTTCTGAGAAACTGCTTAGTGTTCTGTTAATTCATCTCACAGAGTTACATCTGTATTTCGTGGATCTCTTTGCTAGCCTTATTTCTGTGGAATCTGAGAACAGATATTTCCGATCCCTTTGAAGACTATAGGGCCAAAGGAAATATCCTTCGATAACAAAGAGAAAGAAGCTTTCTGAGAAACTTCTTTGTATTCTGTGAAATCATCTCACAGAGTTACAGCTTTCGCCTCAAGAAGCCTTTCGCTAAGACCGTTCTTGTGGAATTGGCATAGTGATATTTGGAAGCCCTTAGAGGGCTAAGGTGAAAAAGGAAATATCCTCAGATGAAATCTGGAAAGAAGCTTTCTGAGAAACTGCTTAGTGTTCTGTTAATTCATCTCACAGAGTTACATCTGTATTTCGTGGATCTCTTTGCTAGCCTTATTTCTTTGGAATCTGAGAACAGATATTTCGGATCCCTTTGAAGACTATAGGGCCAAAGGAAATATCCTCCGATAACAAAGAGAAAGAAGCTTTCTGAGAAACTGCTTTGTGTTCTGTGAAATCACCTCACAGAGTTACAGCTTTCCCCTCAAGAAGCCTTTCGCTAAGACAGTTCTTGTGGAATTGGCAAAGTGATATTTGGAAGCCCATAGAGGGCTATGGTGAAAAAGGTAATATCCTCTGATGTAATCTGGAAAGAAGTTTTCTGAGAAACTGCTTAGTGTTCTGTTAATTCATCTCACAGAGTTACATCTGTATTTCGTGGATCTCTTTGCTAGCCTTATTTCTGTGGAATCTGAGAACAGATATTTCGAATCCCTTTGAAGACTATAGGGCCAAAGGAAATATCCTCCGATAACAAAGAGAAAGAAGCTTTCTGAGAAACTTCTTTGTGCTCTGTGAAATCATCTCACAGAGTTACAGCTTTCCCCTCAAGAAGCCTTTCGCTAAGACAGTTCTTGTGGAATTGGCAAAGTGATATTTGGAAGCCCATAGAGGGCTATGGTGAAAAAGGAAATATCCTCAGATGAAATCTGGAAAGAAGCTTTCTGAGAAACTGCTGAGTGTTCTGTTAATTCATCTCACAGAGTTACATCTGTATTTCGTGGATCTCTTTGCTAGCCTTATTTCTGTGGAATCTGAGAACAGATATTTCGGATCCCATTGAAGACTATAGGGCCAAAGGAAATATCCTCCGATAACAAAGAGAAAGAAGCTTTCTGAGAAACTTCTTTGGGCTCTGTGAAATCATCTCACAGAGTTACAGCTTTCCCCTCAAGAAGCCTTTCGCTAAGACAGTTCTTGTGGAATTGGCAAAGTGATATTTGGAAGCCCATAGAGGGCTATGGTGAAAAAGGAAATATCCTCAGATGAAATCTGGAAAGAAGCTTTCTGAGAAACTGCTTAGTGTTCTGTTAATTCATCTCACAGAGTTACATCTGTATTTCGTGGATCTCTTTGCTAGCCTTATTTCTGTGGAATCTGAGAACAGATATTTCGGATCCCATTGAAGACTATAGGGCCAAAGGAAATATCCTCCGATAACAAAGAGAAAGAAGCTTTCTGAGAAACTTGTTTGTGTTCTGTGAAATCATCCCACAGAGTTACAGCTTTCCCCTCAAGAAGCCTTTCACTAAGACAGTTCTTGTGGAATTGGCAAAGTGATATTTGGAAGCCCATAGAGGGCTATGGTGAAAAAGGAAATATCCTCAGATGAAATCTGGAAAGAAGCTTTCTGAGAAACTGCTTAGTGTTCTGTTAATTCATCTCACAGAGTTACATCTGTATTTCGTGGATCTCTTTGCTAGCCTTATTTCTGTGGAATCTGAGAACAGATATTTCCGATCCCTTTGAAGACTATAGGGCCAAAGGAAATATCCTCCGATAACAAAGAGAAAGAAGCTTTCTGAGAAACTTCTTTGTGTTCTGTGAAATCATCTCACAGAGTTACAGCTTTCCCCTCAAGAAGCATTTCGCTAAGACCGTTCTTGTGGAATTGGCATAGTGATATTTGGAAGCCCTTAGAGGGCTATGGTGAAAAAGGAAATATCCTCAGATGAAATCTGGAAAGAAGCTTTCTGAGAAACTGCTTAGTGTTCTGTTAATTCATCTCACAGAGTTACATCTGTGTTTCGTGGATCTCTTTGCTAGCCTTATTTTTGTGGAATCTGAGAACAGATATTTCGGATTCCTATGAAGACTATAGGGGCAAAGGAAATATCCTCCGATAACAAAGAGAAAGAAGCTTTCTGAGAAACTTCTTTGTGTTCTGTGAAATCATCTCACAGAGTTACAGCTTCCCCCTCAAGAAGCCTTTCGCTAAGACAGTTCTTGTGGAATTGGCAAAGTGATATTTGGAAGCCCATAGAGGGCTATGGTGAAAAAGGAAATATCCTCACATGAAATCTGGAAAGAAGCTTTCTGAGAAACTGCTTAGTGTTCTGTTAATTCATCTCACGGAGTTACATCTGTATATCGTGGATCTCTTTGCTAGCCTTATTTCTTTGGAATCGGAGAACAGATATTTCGGATTCCTATGAAGAATATAGGGGCAAAGGAAATATGCTCCGATAACAAAGAGAAAGAAGCTTTCTGAGAAACTTCTTTGTGTTCTGTGAAATCATCTCACAGAGTTACAGCTTTCCCCTCAAGAAGCCTTTCGCTAAGACAGTTCTTGTGGAATTGGCAAAGTGATATTTGGAAGCCCATAGAGGGCTATAGTGAAAAAGGAAATATCCTCAGATGAAATCTGGAAAGAAGCTTTCTGAGAAACTGCTTAGTGTTCTGTTAATTCATCTCACAGAGTTACATCTGTATTTCGTGGATCTCTTTGCTAGCCTTATTGCTGTGGAATCTGAGAACAGATATTTCGGATCCCATTGAAGACTATAGGGCCAAAGGAAATATCCTCCGATAACAAAGAGAAAGAAGCTTTCTGAGAAACTTCTTTGGGCTCTGTGAAATCATCTCACAGAGTTACAGCTTTCCCCTCAAGAAGCCTTTCGCTAAGACAGTTCTTGTGGAATTGGCAAAGTGATATTTGGAAGCCCATAGAGGGCTATGGTGAAAAAGGAAATATCCTCAGATGAAATCTGGAAAGAAGCTTTCTGAGAAACTGCTTAGTGTTCTGTTAATTCATCTCACAGAGTTACATCAGTATTTCGTGGATCTCTTTGCTAGCCTCATTTCTGTGGAATCTGAGAACAGATATTTCGGATCCCTTTGAAGACTATAGGGCCAAAGGAAATATCCTCCGATATCAAAGAGAAAGAAGCTTTCTGAGAAACTTGTTTGTGTTCTGTGAAATCATCCCACAGAGTTACAGCTTTCCCCTCAAGACGCCTTTCACTAAGACAGTTCTTGTGGAATTGGCAAAGTGATATTTGGAAGCCCATAGAGGGCTATGGTGAAAAAGGAAATATCCTCAGATGAAATCTGGAAAGAAGTTTTCTGAGAAACTGCTTAGTGTTCTGTTAATTCATCTCACAGAGTTACATCTGTATTTCGTGCATCTCTTTGCTAGCCTTATTTCTGTGGAATCTGAGAACAGATATTTCGGATCCCATTGAAGACTATAGGGCCAAAGGATATATCCTCCGATAACAAAGAGAAAGAAGCTTTCTGAGAAACTTCTTTGTGTTCTATGAAATCATCTCACAGAGTTACAGCTTTCCCCTCAAGAAGCCTCTCGCTAAGACAGTTCTTGTGGAATTGGCAAAGTGATATTTGGAAGCCCATAGAGGGCTATGGTGAAAAAGGAAATATCCTCAGATGAAAATTGGAAAGAAGCTTTCTGAGAAACTGCTTAGTGTTCTGTTAATTCATCTCACAGAGTTACATCTGTGTTTCGTGGATCTCTTTGCTAGCCTTATTTCTGTGGAATCTGAGACCAGATATTTCGGATTCCTATGAAGACTATAGGGGCAAAGGAAATATCCTCCGATAACAAAGAGAAAGAAGCTTTCTGAGAAACTTCTTTGTGTTCTGTGAAATCATCTCACAGAGTTACAGCTTTCCCCTAAAGAAGCCTTTCGCTAAGACAGTTCTTGTGGAATTGGCAAAGTGATATTTGGAAGCCCATAGAGGGCTATGGTGAAAAAGGAAATATCCTCCCATGAAATCTGGAAAGAAGCTTTCTGAGAAACTGCTTAGTGTTCTGTTAATTCATCTCACGGAGTTACATCTGTATTTCGTGGATCTCTTTGCTAGCCTTATTTCTTTGGAATCGGAGAACAGATATTTCGGATTCCTATGAAGAATATAGGGGCAAAGGAAATATCCTCCGATAACAAAGAGAAAGAAGCTTTCTGAGAAACTTCTTGGTGTTCTGTGAAATCATCTCACAGAGTTACAGCTTTCCCCTCAAGAAGCCTTTCGCTAAGACAGTTCTTGTGGAATTGGCAAAGTGATATTTGGAAGCCCATAGAGGGCTATAGTGAAAAAGGAAATATCCTCAGATGAAATCTGGAAAGAAGCTTTCTGAGAAACTTCTGAGTGTTCTGTTAATTCATCTCACAGAGTTACATCTGTATTTCGTGGATCTCTTTGCTGGCCTTATTTCTGTGGAATCTGAGAACAGATATTTCGGATTCCTTTGAAGACTGTAGGGCCAAAGGAAATATCCTCCGATAACAAAGAGAAAGAAGCTTTCTGAGAAACTTCTTTGTGTTCTGTGAAATCATCTCACAGAGTTACAGCTTTCCCCTCAAGAAGCCTTTCACTAAGAAGTTCTTGTGGAATTGGCAAAGTGATATTTGGAAGCCCTTAGAGGGCTCTGGTGAAAAAGGAAATATCCTCAGATGAAATCTGGAAAAGAAGCTTTCTGAGAAACTGCTTAGTGTTCTGTTAATTCATCTCACAGAGTTACATCTGTATTTCGTGGATCTCTTTGCTAGCCTTATTTCTCTGGAATCTAAGAACAGATATTTCCGATCCCTTTGAAGAATAGGGCCAAAGGAAATATCCTCCGATAACAAAGAGAAAGAAGCTTTCTGAGAAACTTCTTTGTGTTCTGTGAAATCATCTCACAGAGTCACAGCTTTCCCCTCAAGAAGCCTTTCGCTAAGACCGTTCTTGTGGAATTGGCATAGTGATATTTGGAAGCCCTTAGAGGGCTAAGGTGAAAAAGGAAATATCCTCTGATGAAATCTGGAAAGAAGCTTTCTGAGAAACTGCTTAGTGTTCTGTTAATTCATCTCACAGAGTTACATCTGTATTTCGTGGATCTCTTTGCTAGCCTTATTTCTTTGGAATCTGAGAACAGATATTTAGGATCCCTTTGAAGACTATAGGGCCAAAGGAAATATCCTCCGATAACAAAGAGAAAGAAGCTTTCTGAGAAACTGCTTTGTGTTCTGTGAAATCACCTCACAGAGTTACAGCTTTCCCCTCAAGAAGCCTTTCGCTAAGACAGTTCTTGTGGAATTGGCAAAGTGATATTTGGAAGCCCATAGAGGGCTATGGTGAAAAAGGTAATATCCTCTGATGTAATCTGGAAAGAAGCTTTCTGAGAAACTGCTTAGTGTTCTGTTAATTCATCTCACAGAGTTACATCTGTATTTCGTGGATCTCTTTGCTAGCCTTATTTCTGTGGAATCTGAGAACAGATATTTCGGATCCCTTTGAAGACTATAGGGCTAAAGGAAATATCCTCCGATAACAAAGAGAAAGAAGCTTTCTGAGAAACTTCTTTGTGCTCTGTGAAATCATCTCACAGAGTTACAGCTTTCCCCTCAAGAAGCCTTTCGCTAAGACAGTTCTTGTGGAATTGGCAAAGTGATATTTGGAAGCCCATAGAGGGCTATGGTGAAAAAGGAAATATCCTCAGATGAAATCTGGAAAGAAGCTTTCTGAGAAACTGCTGAGTGTTCTGTTAATTCATCTCACAGAGTTACATCTGTATTTCGTGGATCTCTTTGCTAGCCTTATTTCTGTGGAATCTGAGAACAGATAGTTCGGATCCCATTGAAGACTATAGGGCCAAAGGAAATATCCTCCGATAACAAAGAGAAAGAAGCTTTCTGAGAAACTTCTTTGTGTTCTGTGAAATCATCTCACAGAGTTACAGCTTTCCCCTCAAGAAGCCTTTCGCTAAGACAGTTCTTGTGGAATTGGCAAAGTGATATTTGGAAGCCCATAGAGGGCTATGGTGAAAAAGGAAATATCCTCACATGAAATCTGGAAAGAAGCTTTCTGAGAAACTGCTTAGTGTTCTGTTAATTCATCTCACAGAGTTACATCTGTATTTCGTGGATCTCTTTGCTAGCCTTATTTCTGTGGAATCTGAGAACAGATATTTCGGATCCCTTTGAAGACTATAGGGCCAAAGGAAATATCCTCCGATATCAAAGAGAAAGAAGCTTTCTGAGAAAATTGTTTGTGTTCTGTGAAATCATCCCACAGAGTTACAGCTTTCGCCTCAAGAAGCCTTTCACTAAGACAGTTCTTGTGGAATTGGCAAAGTGATATTTGGAAGCCCTTAGAGGGCTATGGTGAAAAAGGAAATATCCTCAGATGAAATCTGGAAAGAAGTTTTCTGAGAAACTGCTTAGTGTTCTGTTAATTCATCTCACAGAGTTACATCTGTATTTCGTGCATCTCTTTGCTAGCCTTATTTCTGTGGAATCTGAGAACAGATATTTCGGATCCCATTGAAGACTATAGGGCCAAAGGAAATATCCTCCGATAACAAAGAGAAAGAAGCTTTCTGAGAAACTTCTTTGTGTTCTATGAAATCATCTCACATAGTTACAGCTTTCCCCTCAAGAAGCCTCTCGCTAAGACAGTTCTTGTGGAATTGGCAAAGTGATATTTGGAAGCCCATAGAGGGCTATGGTGAAAAAGGAAATATCCTCAGATGAAAATTGGAAAGAAGCTTTCTGAGAAACTGCTTAGTGTTCTGTTAATTCATCTCACAGAGTTACATCTGTGTTTCGTGGATCTCTTTGCTAGCCTTATTTCTGTGGAATCTGAGAACAGATATTTCGGATTCCTATGAAGACTATAGGGGCAAAGGAAATATCCTCCGATAACAAAGAGAAAGAAGCTTTCTGAGAAACTTCTTTGTGTTCTGTGAAATCATCTCACAGAGTTACAGCTTTCCCCTCAAGAAGCCTTTAGCTAAGACAGTTCTTGTGGAATTGGCAAAGTGATATTTGGAAGCCCATAGAGGGCTATGGTGAAAAAGGAAATATCCTCACATGAAATCTGGAAAGAAGCTTTCTGAGAAACTGCTTAGTGTTCTGTTAATTCATCTCACGGAGTTACATCTGTATTTCGTGGATCTCTTTGCTAGCCTTATTTCTTTGGAATCGGAGAACAGATATTTCGGATTCCTATGAAGAATATAGGGGCAAAGGAAATATCCTCCGATAACAAAGAGAAAGAAGCTTGCTGAGAAACTTCTTTGTGTTCTGTGAAATCATCTCACAGAGTTACAGCTTTCCCCTCAAGAAGCCTTTCGCTAAGACAGTTCTTGTGGAATTGGCAAAGTGATATTTGGAAGCCCATAGAGGGCTATAGTGAAAAAGGAAATATCCTCAGATGAAATCTGGAAAGAAGTTTTCTGAGAAACTGCTTAGTGTTCTGTTAATTCATCTCACAGAGTTACATCTGTATTTCGTGCATCTCTTTGCTAGCCTTATTTCTGTGGAATCTGAGAACAGATATTTCGGATCCCATTGAAGACTATAGGGCCAAAGGAAATATCCTCCGATAACAAAGAGAAAGAAGCTTTCTGAGAAACTTCTTTGTGTTCTATGAAATCATCTCACATAGTTACAGCTTTCCCCTCAAGAAGCCTCTCGCTAAGACAGTTCTTGTGGAATTGGCAAAGTGATATTTGGAAGCCCATAGAGGGCTATGGTGAAAAAGGAAATATCCTCAGATGAAAATTGGAAAGAAGCTTTCTGAGAAACTGCTTAGTGTTCTGTTAATTCATCTCACAGAGTTACATCTGTGTTTCGTGGATCTCTTTGCTAGCCTTATTTCTGTGGAATCTGAGAACAGATATTTCGGATTCCTATGAAGACTATAGGGGCAAAGGAAATATCCTCCGATAACAAAGAGAAAGAAGCTTTCTGAGAAACTTCTTTGTGTTCTGTGAAATCATCTCACAGAGTTACAGCTTTCCCCTCAAGAAGCCTTTAGCTAAGACAGTTCTTGTGGAATTGGCAAAGTGATATTTGGAAGCCCATAGAGGGCTATGGTGAAAAAGGAAATATCCTCACATGAAATCTGGAAAGAAGCTTTCTGAGAAACTGCTTAGTGTTCTGTTAATTCATCTCACGGAGTTACATCTGTATTTCGTGGATCTCTTTGCTAGCCTTATTTCTTTGGAATCGGAGAACAGATATTTCGGATTCCTATGAAGAATATAGGGGCAAAGGAAATATCCTCCGATAACAAAGAGAAAGAAGCTTGCTGAGAAACTTCTTTGTGTTCTGTGAAATCATCTCACAGAGTTACAGCTTTCCCCTCAAGAAGCCTTTCGCTAAGACAGTTCTTGTGGAATTGGCAAAGTGATATTTGGAAGCCCATAGAGGGCTATAGTGAAAAAGGAAATATCCTCAGATGAAATCTGGAAAGAAGCTTTCTGAGAAACTTCTGAGTGTTCTGTTAATTCATCTCACAGAGTTACATCTGTATTTCGTGGATCTCTTTGCTAGCCTTATTTCTGTGGAATCTGAGAACAGATATTTCGGATCCCATTGAAGACTATAGGGCCAAAGGAAATATCCTCCGATAACAAAGAGAAAGAAGCTTTCTGAGAAACTTCTTTGTGTTCTGTGAAATCATCTCACAGAGTTACAGCTTTCCCCTCAAGAAGCCTTTCGCTAAGAAGTTCTTGTGGAATTGGCAAAGTGATATTTGGAAGCCCTTAGAGGGCTATGGTGAAAAAGGAAATATCCTCAGATGAAATCTGGAAAAGAAGCTTTCTGAGAAACTGCTTAGTGTTCTGTTAATTCATCTCACAGAGTTACATCTGTATTTCGTGGATCTCTTTGCTAGCCTTATTTCTCTGGAATCTGAGAACAGATATTTCCGATCCCTTTGAAGACTATAGGGCCAAAGGAAATATCCTCCGATAACAAAGAGAAAGAAGCTTTCTGAGAAACTTCTTTGTGTTCTGTGAAATCATCTCACAGAGTCACAGCTTTCCCCTCAAGAAGCCTTTCGCTAAGACCGTTCTTGTGGAATTGGCATAGTGATATTTGGAAGCCCTTAGAGGGCTAAGGTGAAAAAGGAAATATCCTCAGATGAAATCTGGAAAGAAGCTTTCTGAGAAACTGCTTAGTGTTCTGTTAATTCATCTCACAGAGTTACATCTGTATTTCGTGGATCTCTTTGCTAGCCTTATTTCTTTGGAATCTGAGAACAGATATTTCGGATCCCTTTGAAGACTATAGGGCCAAAGGAAATATCCTCCGATAACAAAGAGAAAGAAGCTTTCTGAGAAACCGCTTTGTGTTCTGTGAAATCACCTCACAGAGTTACAGCTTTCCCCTCAAGAAGCCTTTCGCTAAGACAGTTCTTGTGGAATTGGCAAAGTGATATTTGGAAGCCCATAGAGGGCTATGGTGAAAAAGGTAATATCCTCTGATGTAATCTGGAAAGAAGCTTTCTGAGAAACTGCTTAGTGTTCTGTTAATTCATCTCACAGAGTTACATCTGTATTTCGTGGATCTCTTTGCTAGCCTTATTTCTGTGGAATCTGAGAACATATATTTCGGATCCCTTTGAAGACTATAGGGCCAAAGGAAATACCCTCCGATAACAAAGAGAAAGAAGCTTTCTGAGAAACTTCTTTGTGCTCTGTGAAATCAACTCACAGAGTTACAGCTTTCCCCTCTAGAAGCCTTTCGCTAAGACAGTTCTTGTGGAATTGGCAAAGTGATATTTGGAAGCCCATAGAGGGCTACGGTGAAAAAGGAAATATCCTCAGATGAAATCTGGAAAGAAGCTTTCTGAGAAACTGCTTAGTGTTCTGTTAATTCATCTCATTGAGTTACATCTGTATTTCGTGGATCTCTTTGCTAGCCTTATTTCTGTGGAATCTGAGAACAGGTATTTCGGATCCCTTTGAAGACTATAGGGCCAAAGGAAATATCTTCCGATAACAAAGAGAAAGAAGCTTTCTGAGAAACTTCTTTGTGTTCTGTGAAATCATCTCACAGAGTTACAGCTTTCCCCTCAAGAAGCCTTTCGCTAAGACAGTTCTCGTGGAATTGGCAAAGTGATATTTGGAAGCCCATAGAGGGCTATGGTGAAAAAGGAAATATCCTCACATGAAATCTGGAAAGAAGCTTTCTGAGAAACTGCTTAGTGTTCTGTTAATTCATCTCACAGAGTTACATCTGTATTTCGTGGATCTCTTTGCTAGCCTTATTTCTGTGGAATCTGAGAACAGATATTTCGGATCCCTTTGGAGACTATAGGGCCAAAGGAAATATCCTAAGATAACAAAGAGAAAGAAGCTTTCTCAGAAACTTCTTTGTGTTCTGTGAAATCATCTCACAGAGTAACAGCTTTCCCCTCAAGAAGCCTTTCGCTAAGACAGTTCTTGTGGAATTGGCAAAGTGATATTTGGAAGCCCATAGAGGGCTATGGTGAAAAAGGAAATATCCTCAGATGAAGTCTGGAAAGAAGCTTTCTGAGAAACTGCTTAGTGTTCTGTTAATTCATCTCACAGAGTTACATCTGTATTTCGTGCATCTCTTTGCTAGCCTTATTTCTGTGGAATCTGAGAACAGATATTTCGGATCCCATTGAAGACTATAGGGCCAAAGGAAATATCCTCCGATAACAAAGAGAAAGAAGCTTTCTGAGAAACTTCTTTGTGTTCTGTGAAATCATCTCACAGAGTTACAGCTTTCCCCTCAAGAAGCCTTTCGCTAAGACAGTTCTTGTGGAATTGGCAAAGTGATATTTGGAAGCCCATAGAGGGCTATGGTGAAAAAGGAAATATCCTCAGATGAAATCTCGAAAGAAGCTTTCTGAGAAACTGCTTAGTGTTCTGTTAATTCATCTCACAGAGTTACATCTGTATTTCGTGGATCTCTTTGCTAGCCTTATTTCTGTGGAATCTGAGAACAGATATTTCGAATCCCTTTGACGACTATAGGGCCAAAGGAAATATCCTCCGATAACAAAGAGAAAGAAGCTTTCTGAGAAACTTCTTTGTTTTCTGTGAAATCATCTCCCAGAGTTACAGCTTTCCCCTCAAGAAGCCTTTCGCTAAGACCGTTCTTGTGGAATTGGCATAGTGATATTTGGAAGCTCTTAGAGGGCTATGGTGAAAAAGGAAATATCCTCAGATGAAATCTGGAAAGAAGCTTTCTGAGAAACTGCTTAGTGTTCTGTTAATTCATCTCACAGAGTTACATCTGTATTTCGTGGATCTCTTTGCTAGCCTTATTTCTGTGGAATCTGAGAACAGATATTTCGGATTCCTATGAAGACTATAGGGGCAAAGGAAATATCCTCCGATAACAAAGAGAAAGAAGCTTTCTGAGAAATTTCTTTGTGTTCTGTGAAATCATCTCACAGAGTTACAGCTTTCCCCTCAAGAAGCCTTTCGCTAAGACAGTTCTTGTGGAATTGGCAAAGTGATATTTGGAAGCCCATAGAGGGCTATGGTGAAAAAGGAAATATCCTCACATGAAATCTGGAAAGAAGCTTTCTGAGAAACTGCTTAGTGTTCTGTTAATTCATCTCACGGAGTTACATCTGTATTTCGTGGATCTCTTTGTTAGCCTTATTTCTTTGGAATCGGAGAACAGATATTTCGGATTCCTATGAAGAATATAGGGGCAAAGGAAATATCCTCCGATAACAAAGAGAAAGAAGCTTTCTGAGAAACTTCTTTGTGTTCTGTGAAATCATCTCACAGAGTTACAGCTTTCCCCTCAAGAAGCCTTTCGCTAAGACAGTTCTTGTGGAATTGGCAAAGTGATATTTGGAAGCCCATAGAGGGCTATAGTGAAAAAGGAAATATCCTCAGATGAAATCTGGAAAGAAGCTTTCTGAGAAACTTCTGAGTGTTCTGTTAATTCATCTCACTGAGTTACATCTGTATTTCGTGGATCTCTTTGCTAGCCTTATTTCTGTGGAATCTGAGAACAGGTATTTCGGATCCCATTGAAGACTATAGGGCCAAAGGAAATATCCTCCGATAACAAAGAGAAAGAAGCTTTCTGAGAAACTGCTTTGTGTTCTGTGAAATCATCTCACAGAGTTACAGCTTTCCCCTCAATAAGCCTTTCGCTAAGACAGTTCTTGTGGAATTGGCAAAGTGATATTTGGAAGCCCATAGAGGGCTATGGTGAAAAAGGTAGTATCCTCAGATGAAATCTGGAAAGAAGCTTTCTGAGAAACTGCTTAGTGTTCTGTTAATTCATCTCACAGAGTTACATCTGTATTTCGTGGATCTCTTTGCTAGCCTTATTTCTGTGGAATCTGAGAACAGATATTTCGGATCCCATTGAAGACTATAGGGCCAAAGGAAATATCCTCCGATAACAAAGAGAAAGAAGCTTTCTGAGAAACTTCTTTGTGTTCTGTGAAATCATCTCACAGAGTTACAGCTTTCCCCTCAAGAAGCCTTTCGCTAAGACAGTTCTTGTGGAATGGGCAAAGTGATATTTGGAAGCCATTAGCGGGCTATAGTGAAAAAGGAAATATCCTCAGATGAAATCTGGAAAGAAGCTTTCTGAGAAACTGCTTAGTGTTCTGTTAATTCATCTCACAGAGTTACATCTGTATTTCGTGGATCTCTTTGCTAGCCTTATTTCTTTGGAATCGGAGAACAGATATTTCGGATTCCTATGAAGAATATAGGGGCAAAGGAAATATCCTCCGATAACAAAGAGAAAGAAGCTTTCTGAGAAACTTGTTTGTGTTCTGTGAAATCATCCCACAGAGTTACAGCTTTCCCCTCAAGAAGCCTTTCGCTAAGACAGTTCTTGTGGAATTGGCAAAGTGATATTTGGAAGCCCATAGAGGGCTATGGTGAAAAAGGAAATATCCTCAGATGAAGTCTGGAAAGAAGCTTTCTGAGAAACTGCTTAGTGTTCTGTTAATTCATCTCACAGAGTTACATCTGTATTTCGTGGATCTCTTTGCTAGCCTTATTTCTTTGGAATCTGAGAACAGATATTTCGGATCCCATTGAAGACTATAGGGCCAAAGGAAATAACCTCCGATAACAAAGAGAAAGAAGCTTTCTGAGAAACTTCTTTGTGTTCTGTGAAATCATCTCACAGAGTTACAGCTTTCCCCTAAAGAAGCCTTTCGCTAAGACAGTTCTTGTGGAATTGGCAAAGTGATATTTGGAAGCCCATAGAGGGCTATGGTGAAAAAGGAAATATCCTCAGATGAAATCTCGAAAGAAGCTTTCTGAGAAACTGCTTAGTGTTCTGTTAATTCATCTCACAGAGTTACATCTGTATTTCGTGGATCTCTTTGCTAGCCTTATTTCTGTGGAATCTGAGAACAGATATTTCGAATCCCTTTGACGACTATAGGGCCAAAGGAAATATCCTCCGATAACAAAGAGAAAGAAGCTTTCTGAGAAACTTCTTTGTTTTCTGTGAAATCATCTCACAGAGTTACAGCTTTCCCCTCAAGAAGCCTTTCGCTAAGACCGTTCTTGTGGAATTGGCATAGTGATATTTGGAAGCTCTTAGAGGGCTATGGTGAAAAAGGAAATATCCTCAGATGAAATCTGGAAAGAAGCTTTCTGAGAAACTGCTTAGTGTTCTGTTAATTCATCTCACAGAGTTACATCTGTATTTCGTGGATCTCTTTGCTAGCCTTATTTCTGTGGAATCTGAGAACAGATATTTCGGATTCCTATGAAGACTATAGGGGCAAAGGAAATATCCTCCGATAACAAAGAGAAAGAAGCTTTCTGAGAAATTTCTTTGTGTTCTGTGAAATCATCTCACAGAGTTACAGCTTTCCCCTCAAGAAGCCTTTCGCTAAGACAGTTCTTGTGGAATTGGCAAAGTGATATTTGGAAGCCCATAGAGGGCTATAGTGAAAAAGGAAATATCCTCAGATGAAATCTGGAAAGAAGCTTTCTGAGAAACTTCTGAGTGTTCTGTTAATTCATCTCACTGAGTTACATCTGTATTTCGTGGATCTCTTTGCTAGCCTTATTTCTGTGGAATCTGAGAACAGGTATTTCGGATCCCATTGAAGACTATAGGGCCAAAGGAAATATCCTCCGATAACAAAGAGAAAGAAGCTTTCTGAGAAACTGCTTTGTGTTCTGTGAAATCATCTCACAGAGTTACAGCTTTCCCCTCAATAAGCCTTTCGCTAAGACAGTTCTTGTGGAATTGGCAAAGTGATATTTGGAAGCCCATAGAGGGCTATGGTGAAAAAGGTAGTATCCTCAGATGAAATCTGGAAAGAAGCTTTCTGAGAAACTGCTTAGTGTTCTGTTAATTCATCTCACAGAGTTACATCTGTATTTCGTGGATCTCTTTGCTAGCCTTATTTCTGTGGAATCTGAGAACAGATATTTCGGATCCCATTGAAGACTATAGGGCCAAAGGAAGTATCCTCCGATAACAAAGAGAAAGAAGCTTTCTGAGAAACTTCTTTGTGCTCTGTGAAATCATCTCACAGAGTTACAGCTTTCCCCTCAAGAAGCCTTTCGCTAAGACAGTTCTTGTGGAATTGGCAAAGTGATATTTGGAAGCCCATAGAGGGCTATGTTGAAAAAGGAAATATCCTCACATGAAATCTGGAAAGAAGCTTTCTGAGAAACTGCTTAGTGTTCTGTTAATTCATCTCACAGATTTACATCTGTATTTCGTGGATCTCTTTGCTAGCCTTATTTCTGTGGAATCTGAGGACAGATATTTCGGATCCCTTTGAAGACTATAGGGCCAAAGGAAATATCCTCCGATATCAAAGAGAAAGAAGCTTTCTGAGAAACTTGTTTGTGTTCTGTGAAATCATCCCACAGAGTTACAGCTTTCCCCTCAAGAAGCCTTTCGCTAAGACAGTTCTTGTGGAATTGGCAAAGTGATATTTGGAAGCCCATAGAGGGCTATGGTGAAAAAGGAAATATCCTCAGATGAAATCTGGTAAGAAGCTTTCTGAGAAACTGCGTAGTGTTCTGTTAATTCATCTCACAGAGTTACATCTGTATTTCGTGGATCTTTTTGCTAGCCTTATTTCTGTGGAATCTGAGAATAGATATTTCGGATCCCTTTGAAGACTATAGGGCCAAAGGAAATAATCTCCGATAACAAAGAGAAAGAAGCTTTCTGAGAAACTTCTTTGTGTTCTGTGAAATCATCTCACAGAGTTACAGCATTCCCCTCAAGAAGCCTTTCGCTAAGACAGTTCTTGTGGAATTGGCAAAGTGATATTTGGAATCCTTAGAGGGCTAGGGTGAAAAAGGAAATATCCTCAGATGGAATCTGGAAAGAAGCTTTCTGAGAAACTGCTTAGTGTTCTGTGAAATCATCTCACAGAGTTACAGCTTTCCCCTCAAGAAGCCTTTCGCTAAGACGGTTCTTGTGGAATTGGCAAAGTGATATTTGGAAGCCCATAGAGGGCTATGGTGAAAAAGGAAATATCCTCACTTGAAATCTGGAAAGAAGCTTTCTGAGAAACTGCTGAGTGTTCTGTTAATTCATCTCACAGAGTTACATCTGTATTTCGTGGATCTCTTTGCTAGCCTTATTTCTGTGGAATCTGAGAACAGATATTTCGGATCCCATTGAAGACTATAGGGCCAAAGGAAATAATCTCCGATAACAAAGAGAAAGAAGCTTTCTGAGAAACTTCTTTGTGTTCTGTGAAATCATCTCACAGAGTTACAGCATTCCCCTCAAGAAGCCTTTCGCTAAGACAGTTCTTCTGGAATTGGCAAAGTGATATTTGGAAGCCCATAGAGGGCTATGGTGAAAAAGGAAATATCCTCAGATGAAATCTGGAAAGAAGCTTTCTGAGAAACTGCTGAGTGTTCTGTTAATTCATCTCACAGAGTTACATCTGTATTTCGTGGATCTCTTTGCTAGACTTATTTCTGTTTAATCTGAGAACAGATATTTCGGATCCTATTGAAGAGTATAGGGCCAAAGGAAGTATCCTCCGATAACAAAGAGAAAGAAGCTTTCTGAGAAACTTCTTTGTGTTCTGTGAAATCATCGCACAGAGTTACAGCTTTCCCCTCAAGAAGCCTTTCGCAAAGACAGTTCTTGTGGAATTGGCAATGTGATAGTTTGGAAGCCCATAGGGGGCTATGGTGAAAAAGGAAATATCCTCAGATGAAATCTGGAAAGAAGCTTTCTGAGAAACTGCTGAGTGTTCTGTTAATTCATCTCAGAGAGTTACATCTGTATTTCGTGGATCTCTTTGCTAGCCTTATTTCTGTGGAATCTGAGAACAGATATTTCGGATCCCTTTGAAGACTATAGGGCCAAAGGAAATATGCTCCGATAACAAAGAGAAAGAAGCTTTCTGAGAAACTTTTTTGTGTTCTGTGAAATCATCTCACAGAGATACAGCTTTCCCCTCAAGAAGCCTTTCGCTAAGACAGTTCTTGTGGAATTGGCAAAGTGATATTTGGAAGCCCATAGAGGGCTATGGTGAAAAGGGAAATATCCTCAGATGAAATCTGGAAAGAAGCTTTCTGAGAAACTGCTGAGTGTTCTGTTAATTCATCTCACAGAGTTACATCTGTATTTCGTGGATCTCTTTGCTAGCCTTATTTCTGTGGAATCTGAGAACAGATATTTCGGATCCCTTCGAAGACTATAGGGCCAAAGGAAATATCCTCCGATAACAAAGAGAAAGAAGCTTTCTGAGAAACTTCTTTGTGTTCTGTGAAATCATCTCACAGAGTTACAGCTTTCCCCTCAAGAAGCCTTTCGCTAAGAAGTTCTTGTGGAATTGGTAAAGTGATATTTTGAAGCCCATAGAGGGCTATGGTGAAAAAGGAAATATCCTCAGATGAAATCTGGAAAGAAGCTTTCTGAGAAACTGCTTAGTGTTCTGTTAATTCATCTCACAGAGTTACATCTGTATTTCGTGGATCTCTTTGCTACCCTTATTTCTGTGGAATCTGAGAACAGATATTTCCGATCCCTTTGAAGACTATAGGGCCAAAGGAAATATCCTCCGATAACAAAGAGAAAGAAGCTTTCTGAGAAACTTCTTTGTGTTCTGTGAAATCATCTCACAGAGTTACAGCTTTCCCCTCAAGAAGCCTTTCGCTAAGACCGTTCTTTTGGAATTGGCATAGTGATATTTGGAAGCCCTTAGAGGGCTATGGTGAAAAAGGAAATATCCTCAGATGAAATCTGGAAAGAAGCTTTCTGAGAAACCGCTTAGTGTTCTGTTAATTCATCTCACAGAGTTACATCTGTGTTTCGTGGATCTCTTTGCTAGCCTTATTTCTGTGGAATCTGAGAACAGATATTTCGGATTCCTATGAAGACTATAGGGGCAAAGGAAATATCCTCCGATAACAAAGAGAAAGAAGCTTTCTGAGAAAATTCTTTGTGTTCTGTGAAATCATCTCACAGCGTTACAGCTTTCCCCTCAAGAAGCCTTTCGCTAAAACAGTTCTTGTGGAATTGCCAAAGTGATATTTGGAAGCCCATAGAGGGCTATGGTGAAAAAGGAAATATCCTCACATGAAATCTGGAAAGAAGCTTTCTGAGAAACTGCTTAGTGTTCTGTTAATTCATCTCACGGAGTTACATCTGTATTTCGTGGATCTCTTTGCTAGCCTTATTTCTTTGGAATCGGAGAACAGATATTTCGGATTCCTATGAAGAATATAGGGGCAAAGGAAATATCCTCCGATAACAAAGAGAAAGAAGCTTTCTGAAAAACTTCTTTATGTTCTGTGAAATCATCTCACAGAGTTACAGCTTTCCCCTCAAGAAGCCTTTCGCTAAGACAGTTCTTGTGGAATTGGCAAAGTGATATTTGGAAGCCCATAGAGGGCTGTAGTGAAAAAGGAAATATCCTCAGATGAAATCTGGAAAGAAGCTTTCTGAGAAACTTCTGAGTGTTCTGTTAATTCATCTCACTGAGTTATATTTGTATTTCGTGGATCTCTTTGCTAGCCTTATTTCTGTGGAATCTGAGAACAGGTATTTCGGATCCCTTTGAAGACTATAGGGCCAAAGGAAATATCCTCCGATAACAAAGAGAAAGAAGCTTTCTGAGAAACTTCTTTGTGTTCTGTGAAATCATCTCACAGAGTTACAGCTTTCCCCTCAAGAAGCCTTTCGCTAAGACAGTTCTCGTGGAATTGGCAAAGTGATATTTAGAAGCCCATAGAGGGCTATGGTGAAAAAGGAACTATCCTCAGATGAAATCTGGAAAGAAGCTTTCTGAGAAACTGCTTAGTGTTCTGTTAATTCATCTCACAGAGTTACATCTGTATTTCGTGGATCTCTTTGCTAGCCTTATTTCTGTGGAATCTGAGAACAGATATTTCGGATCCCTTTGAAGACTATAGGGCCAAAGAAAATATCCTCCGATAACAAAGAGAAGGAAGCTTTCTGAGAAACTTCTTTGTGTTCTGTGAAATCATCTCACAGAGTTACACCTTTCCCCTCAAGAAGCCTTTCGCTAAGACAGTTCTTGTGGAATTGGCAAAGTGATATTTGGAAGCCCATAGAGGGCTACGGTGAAAAAGGAAATATCCTCAGATGAAATCTGGAAAGAAGCTTTCTGAGAAACTGCTTAGTGTTCTGTTAATTCATCTCACAGAGTTACATCTGTATTTCGTGGATCTTTTTGCTAGCCTTATTTCTGTGGAATCTGAGAATAGATATTTCGGATCCCTTTGAAGACTATAGGGCCAAAGGAAATAATCTCCGATAACAAAGAGAAAGAAGCTTTCTGAGAAACTTCTTTGTGTTCTGTGAAATCATCTCACAGAGTTACAGCATTCCCCTCAAGAAGCCTTTCGCTAAGACAGTTCTTGTGGAATTGGCAAAGTGATATTTGGAATCCTTAGAGGGCTAGGGTGAAAAAGGAAATATCCTCAGATGGAATCTGGAAAGAAGCTTTCTGAGAAACTGCTTAGTGTTCTGTGAAATCATCTCACAGAGTTACAGCTTTCCCCTCAAGAAGCCTTTCGCTAAGACAGTTCTTGTGGAATTGGCAAAGTGATATTTGGAAGCCCATAGAGGGCTATGGTGAAAAAGGAAATATCCTCACTTGAAATCTGGAAAGAAGCTTTCTGAGAAACTGCTGAGTGTTCTGTTAATTCATCTCACAGAGTTACATCTGTATTTCGTGGATCTCTTTGCTAGCCTTATTTCTGTGGAATCTGAGAACAGATATTTCGGATCCCATTGAAGACTATAGGGCCAAAGGAAATAATCTCCGATAACAAAGAGAAAGAAGCTTTCTGAGAAACTTCTTTGTGTTCTGTGAAATCATCTCACAGAGTTACAGCATTCCCCTCAAGAAGCCTTTCGCTAAGACAGTTCTTCTGGAATTGGCAAAGTGATATTTGGAAGCCCATAGAGGGCTATGGTGAAAAAGGAAATATCCTCAGATGAAATCTGGAAAGAAGCTTTCTGAGAAACTGCTGAGTGTTCTGTTAATTCATCTCACAGAGTTACATCTGTATTTCGTGGATCTCTTTGCTAGACTTATTTCTGTTTAATCTGAGAACAGATATTTCGGATCCTATTGAAGACTATAGGGCCAAAGGAAATATCCTCCGATAACAAAGAGAAAGAAGCTTTCTGAGAAACTTCTTTGTGTTCTGTGAAATCATCGCACAGAGTTACAGCTTTCCCCTCAAGAAGCCTTTCGCAAAGACAGTTCTTGTGGAATTGGCAATGTGATATTTGGAAGCCCTTAGAGGGCTATGGTGAAAAAGGAAATATCCTCAGATGAAATCTGGAAAGAAGCTTTCTGAGAAACTGCTTAGTGTTCTGTGAAATTATCTCACAGAGTTACAGCTTTCCCCTCAAGAAGACTTTCGCTAAGACAGTTCTTGTGGAATTGCCAAAGTGATATTTGGAAGCCCATAGAGGGCTATGGTGAAAAAGGAAATATCCTCACATGAAATCTGGAAAGAAGCTTTCTGAGAAACTGCTGAGTGTTCTGTTAATTGATCTCACAGAGTTACATCTGTATTTCGTGGATCTCTTTGCTAGCCTTATTTCTGTGGAATCTGAGAACAGATATTTCGGATCCCATTGAAGACTATAGGACCAAAGGAAATATCCTCCGATAACAAAGAGAAAGAAGATTTCTGAGAAACTTCTTTGTGTTCTGTGAAATCATCTCACAGAGTTACATCTTTCCCCTCAAGAAGCCTTTCGCTAAGACAGTTCTCGTGGAATTGGCAAAGTGATATTTGGAAGCCCATGGAGGGCTTTGGTGAAAAAGGAAATATCCTCATATGAAATCTGGAAAGAAGCTTTCTGAGAAACTGCTTAATGTTCTGTTAATTCATCTCACAGAGTTACATCTGTATTTCGTGGATCTCTTTGCTAGCCTTATTTCTGTGGAATCTGAGAACAGATATTTCGGATCCCATTGAAGACTATAGGGCCAAAGAAAATATCCTCCGATAACAAAGAGAAAGAAGCTTTCTGAGAAACTTCTTTGTATTCTGTGAAATCATCTCACAGAGTTACAGCTTTCCCCTCAAAAAGCCTTTCGCTAAGACAGTTCTTGTGGAATTGGCAAAGTGATATTTGGAAGCCCATAGAGGGCTATGGTGAAAAAGGAAATATCCTCACATGAAATCTGGAAAGAAGCTTTCTGAGAAACTGCTTAGTGTTCTGTTAATTCATCTCACAGAGTTACATCTGTATTTCGTGGATCTCTTTGCTAGCCTTATTTCTGTGGAATCTGAGAACAGATATTTCGGGTCCCATTGAAGACTATAGGGCCAAAGGAAATAATCTCCGATAACAAAGAGAAAGAAGTTTTCTGAGAAACTTCTTTGTGTTCTGTGAAATCATCTCACAGAGTTACAGCTTTCCCCTCAAGAAGCCTTTCGCTAAGACAGTTCTTGTGGAATTGGCAAAGTGATATTTGGAAGTTCATAGAGGGCTAGGGTGAAAAAGGAAATATCCTCAGATGAAATCTAGAAGGAAGCTTTCTGAGAAACTGCTGAGTGTTCTGTTAATTCATCTCACAGAGTTACATCTGTATTTTGTGGATCTCTTTGCTAGCTTTATTTCTGTGGAATCTGAGAACACATATTTCGGATCCCATTGAACACTACAGGGCCAAAGGAAATATCCTCCGATAACAAAGAGAAAGAAGCTTTCTGAGAAACTTCTTTGTGTTCTGTGAAATCATCTCACAGAGTTACAGCTTTCCCCTCAAGAAGCCTTTCGCTAAGACAGTTCTTGTGGAATTGGCAAAGTGATATTTGGAAGCCCATAGAGGGCTACGGTGAAAAAGGAAATATCCTCAGATGAAATCTGGAAAGCAGCTTTCTGAGAAACTGCTGAGTGTTCTGTTAATTCATCTCACAGAATTACATCTGTATTTCCTGGATCTCTTTGCTAGCCTTATTTTTGTGGAATCTGAGAACAGATATTTCGGATCCCTTTGAAGACTATAGGGCCAAAGGAAATATCCTCCGATAACAAAGAGAAAGAAGCTTTCTGGGAAACTTCTTTGTGTTCTGTGAAATCATCTCACAGAGTTACAGCTTTCCCCTCAAGAAGCCTTTCGCAAAGACAGTTCTTGTGGAATTGGCAAAGTGATATTTGGAAGCCCTTAGAGGGCTATGGTGAAAAAGGAAATATCCTCAGATGAAATCTGGAAAGAAGCTTTCTGAGAAACTGCTTAGTGTTCTGTGAAATCATCTCACAGAGTTACAGCTTTCCCCTCAAGAAGCCTTTCGCTAAGACAGTTCTTGTGGAATTGGCTAAGTGATATTTGGAAGCCCATAGAGGGCTATGGTGAAAAAGGAAATATCCTCACTTGAAATCTGGAAAGAAGCTTTCTGAGAAACTGCTGAGTGTTCTGTTAATTCATCTCACAGAGTTACATCTGTATTTCGTGGATCTCTTTGCTAGCCTTATTTCTGTGGAATCTGAGAACAGATTTTTCGGATCCCATTGAAGACTATAGGGCCAAAGGAAATATCCTCCGATAACAAAGAGAAAGAAGCTTTCTGAGAAACTTCTTTGTGTTCTGTGAAATCATCTCACAGAGTTACAGCTTTCCCCTCAAGAAGCCTTTCGCTAAGACAGTTCTTGTGGAATTGGCAAAGTGATATTTGGAAGCCCATAGAGGGCTATGGTGAAAAAGGAAATATCCTCACATGAAATCTGGAAAGAAGCTTTCTGAGAAACTTCTGAGTGTTCTGTTAATTCATCTCACAGAGTTACATCTGTATTTCGTGGATCTCTTTGCTAGCCTTATTTCTGTGGAATCTGAGAACAGATATTTCGGATCCCTTTGAAGACTATAGGACCAAAGGAAATATTCTCCGATAACAAAGAGAAAGAAGCTTTCTGAGAAACTTCTTTGTGTTCTGTGAAATCATCTCACAGAGTTACAGCTTTCCCCTCAAGAAGCCTTTCGCTAAGACAGTTCTCGTGGAATTGGCAAAGTGATATTTGGAAGGCCATAGAGGGCTATGGTGAAAAAGGAAATATCCTCATATGAAATCTGGAAAGAAGCTTTCTGAGAAACTGCTTAGTGTTCTGTTAATTCATCTCACAGAGTTACATCTGTATGTCCTGGATCTCTTTGCTAGCTTTATTTCTGTGGAATCTGAGAACAGATATTTCGGATCCCATTGAACACTACAGGGCCAAAGGAAATATCCTCCGATAACAAAGAGAAAGAAGCTTTCTGAGAAACTTCTTTGTGTTCTGTGAAATCATCTCACAGAGTTACAGCTTTCCCCTCAAGAAGCCTTTCGCTAAGACAGTTCTTGTGGAATTGGCAAAGTGATATTTGGAAGCCCATAGAGGGCTATGGTGAAAAAGGAAATATCGTCAGATGAAATCTGGAAAGAAGCTTTCTGAGAAACTGCTTAGTGTTGTGTAAATTCATCTCACAGAGTTACATCTGTATTTCGTGGATCTCTTTGCTAGACTTATTTCTGTGGAATCTGAGGACAGATATTTCGGATCCCTTTGAAGACTATAAGGCCAAAGGAATTATCCTCCGATTACAAAGAGAAAGTAGCTTTCTGAGAAACTTCTTTGTGTTCTGTGAAATCATCTCACAGAGTTACAGCTTTCCCCTCAAGAAGCCTTTCGCTAAGACAGTTCTTGTGGAATTGGCAAAGTGATATTTGGAAGCCCATAGAGGGCTATGGTGAAAAAGGAAATATCCAAACATGAAATCTGGAAAGAAGCTTTCTGAGAAACTGCTGAGTATTCTGTTAATTCATCTCACAGAGTTACATCTGTATTTCGTGGATCTCTTTGCTAGCCTTATTTCTGTAGAATCTGAGAACAGATATTTCGGAACCCCTTGAAGACTATAGGACCAAAGGAAATATCCTCCGATAACAAAGAGAAAGAAGCTTTCTGAGAAACTTCTTTGTGTTCTGTGAAATCATCTCACAGAGTTACAGCTTTCCCCTCAAGAAGCCTTTCGCTAAGACAGTTCTCGTGGAATTGGCAAAGTGATATTTGGAAGCCCATAGAGGGCTTTGGTGAAAAAGGAAATATCCTCATATGAAATCTGGAAAGAAGCTTTCTGTTAAACTGCTTAGTGTTCTGTTAATTCATCTCACAGAGTTACATCTGTATTTCGTGGATCTCTTTGCTAGCCTTATTTCTGTGGAATCTGAGAACAGATATTTCGGATCCCATTGAAGACTATAGGGCCAAAGAAAATATCCTCCGATAACAAAGAGAAAGAAGCTTTCTGAGAAACTTCTTTGTATTCTGTGAAATCATCTCACAGAGTTACAGCTTTCCCCTCAAAAAGCCTTTCGCTAAGACAGTTCTTGTGGAATTGGCAAAGTGATATTTGGAAGCCCTTAGAGGGCTATGGTGAAAAAGGAAATATCCTCAGATGAAATCTGGAAAGAAGCTTTCTGAGAAACTGCTTAGTGTTCTGTTAATTCATCTCACAGAGTTACATGTGTATTTCGTGAATCTCTTTGCTAGCCTTATTTCTGTGGAATCTGAGAACAGATATTTCGGGTCCCTTTGAAGACTATAGGGCCAAAGGAAATAATCTCCGATAACAAAGAGATAGAAGCTTTCTGAGAAACTTCTTTGTGTTCTGTGAAATCATCTCACAGAGTTACAGCTTTCCCCTCAAGAAGCCTTTCGCTAAGACAGTTCTTGTGGAATTGGCAAGGTGATATTTGGAAGTTCATAGAGGGCTAGGGTGAAAAAGGAAATATCCTCAGATGAAATCTAGAAGGAAGCTGTCTGAGAAACTGCTGAGTGTTCTGTTAATTCATCTCACAGAGTTACATCTTTATTTTGTGGATCTCTTTGCTAGCTTTATTTCTGTGGAATCTGAGAACAGATATTTCGGATCCCATTGAACACTACAGGGCCAAAGGAAATATCCTCCGATAACAAAGAGAAAGAAGCTTTCTGAGAAACTTCTCTGTGTTCTGTGAAATCATCTCACAGAGTTACAGCTTTCCCCTCAAGAAGCCTTTCGCTAAGACAGTTCTTGTGGAATTGGCAAAGTGATATTTGGAAGCCCATAGAGGGCTACGGTGAAAAAGGAAATATCCTCAGATGAAATCTGGAAAGCAGCTTTCTGAGAAACTGCTGAGTGTTCTGTTAATTCATCTCACAGAGTTACATATGTGTTTCGTGGATCTCTTTGCTAGCCTTATTTCTGTGGAATCTGATAACAGATATTTCGGATCCCTTTGAAGACTATAGGGCCAAAGGAAATATCCTCCGATAACAAAGAGAAAGAAGCTTTCTGAGAAACTTCTTTGTGTTCTGTGAAATCATCTCACAGAGTTACAGCTTTCCCCTCAAGAAGCCTTTCGCAAAGACAGTTCTTGTGGAATTGGCAAAGTGATATTTGGAAGCCCTTAGAGGGCTATGGTGAAAAAGGAAATATCCTCAGATGAAATCTGGAAAGAAGCTTTCTGAGAAACTGCTTAGTGTTCTGTGAAATCATCTCACAGAGTTACAGCTTTCCCCTCAAGAAGCCTTTCGCTAAGACAGTTCTTGTGGAATTGGCTAAGTGATATTTGGAAGCCCATAGAGGGCTATGGTGAAAAAGGAAATATCCTCACTTGAAATCTGGAAAGTAGCTTTCTGAGAAACTGCTGACTGTTCTGTTAATTCATCTCACAGAGTTACATCTGTATTTCGTGGATCTCTTTGCTAGCCTTATTTCTGTGGAATCTGAGAACAGATATTTCGGATCCCATTGAAGACTATAGGGCCAAAGGAAATATCCTCCGTTAACAAAGAGAAAGAAGCCTTCTGAGAAACTTCTTTGTGTTCTGTGAAATCATCTCACAGAGTTACAGCTTTTCCCTCAAGAAGCCTTTCGCTAAGACAGTTCTTGTGGAATTGGCAAAGTGATATTTGGAAGCCCATAGAGGGCTATGGTGAAAAAGGAAATATCCTCAGATGAAATCTGGAAGGAAGCTTTCTGAGAAACTGCTGAGTGTTCTGTTAATTCCTCTCACAGAGTTACATCTGTATGTCGTGGATCTCTTTGCTAGCCTTATTTCTGTGGAATCTGAGAACAGATATTTCGGATCCTATTGAAGACTATAGGGCCAAAGGAAATATCCTCCGATAAAAAAGAGAAAGAAGCTTTCTGAGAAACTTCTTTGTGTTCTGTGAAATCATCTCACAGAGTTACAGCTTTACCCTCAAGAAGCCTTTCGCTAAGACAGTTCTTGTGGAATTGGCAAAGTGATAGTTTGGAAGCCCATAGAGGGCTATGGTGAAAAAGGAAATATCCTCAGATGAAATCTGGAAAGAAGCTTTCTGAGAAACTGCTGGGTGTTCTGTTAATTCATCTCAGAGAGTTACATCTGTATTTCGTGGATCTCTTTGCTAGCCTTATTTCTGTGGAATCTGAGAACAGATATTTCGGATCCCATTGAAGACTATAGGGCCAAAGGAAATATGCTCCGATAACAAAGAGAAAGAAGCTTTCTGAGAAACTTCTTTGTGTTCTGTGAAATCATCTCACAGAGTTACAGCTTTCCCTTCAAGAAGCCTTTCGCTAAGACCGTTCTTGTGGAATTGGCATAGTGATATTTGGAAGCCATTAGAGGGCTATGGTGAAAAAGGAAATATCCTCAGATGAAATCTGGAAAGAAGCTTTCTGAGAAACTGCTTAGTGTTCTGTTAATTCATCTCACAGAGTTACATCTGTGTTTCGTGGATCTCTTTGCTAGCCTTATTTCTGTGGAATCTGAGAACAGATATTTCGGATTCCTATGAAGACTATAGGGGCAAAGGAAATATCCTCCGATAACAAAGAGAAAGAAGCTTTGTGAGAAAATTCTTTGTGTTCTGTGAAATCATCTCACAGAGTTACAGCTTTCCCCTCAAGAAGCCTTTCGCTAAAACAGTTCTTGTGGAATTGGCAAAGTGATATTTGGAAGCCCATAGAGGGCTATGGTGAAAAAGGAAATATCCTCAGATGAAATCTGGAAAGAAGCTTTCTGAGAAACTGCTTAGTGTTCTGTTAATTCATCTCACAGAGTTACATCTGTATTTCGTGGATCTCTTTGCTAGCCTTATTTCTTTGGAATCTGAGAACAGATATTTCGGATTCCTATGAAGACTATAGGGCCAAAGGAAATATCATCCGATAACAAAGAGAAAGAAGCTTTCTGAGAAACTGCTTTGTGTTCTGTGAAATCATCTCACAGAGTTACAGCTTTCCCCTCAAGAAGCCTTTCGCTAAGACAGTTCTTGTGGAATGGGCAAAGTGATATTTGGAAGCCCATAGAGGGCTATAGTGAAAAAGGAAATATCCTCAGATGAAATCTGGAAAGAAGCTTTCTGAGAAACTTCTGAGTGTTCTGTTAATTCATCTCACAGAGTTATATCTGTATTTCGTGGATCTCTTTGCTAGCCTTATTTCTGTGGAATCCGAGAACAGATATTTCGGATCCCTTTGAAGACTATAGGGCCAAGGAAATATCCTCCGATAACAAAGAGAAGGAAGCTTTCTGAGAAACTTCTTTGTGTTCTGTGAAATCATCTCACAGAGTTACAGCTTTCCCCTCAAGAAGCCTTTCGCTAAGACAGTTCTCGTGGAATTGGCAAAGTGATATTTGGAAGCCCATAGAGGGCTATGGTGAAAAAGGAAATATCCTCAGATGAAATCTGGAAAGAAGCTTTCTGAGAAACTGCTTAGTGTTCTGTTAATTCATCTTACAGAGTTACATCTGTATTTCGTGGATCTCTTTGCTAGCCTTATTTCTGTGGAATCTGAGAACAGATATTTCGGATCCCTTTGAAGACTGTAGGGCCAAAGAAAATATCCTCCGATAACAAAGAGAAGGAAGCTTTCTGAGAAACTTCTTTGTATTCTGTGAAATCATCTCAGAGAGTTACAGCTTTCCCCTCAAGAAGCCTTTCGCTAAGACAGTTCTTGTGGAATAGGCAAAGTGATATTTGGAAGCCCATAGATGGCTATGGTGAAAAAGGAAATATCCTCAGATGAAATCTGGAAAGAAGCTTTCTGTGAAACTGCTTAGTGTTCTGTTAATTCATCTCACACAGTTACATCTGTATTTCGTGGATCTCTTTGCTAGACTTATTTCTGTGGAATCTGAGAACAGATATTACGGATCCCTTCGAAGACTATAGGGCCAAAGGAAATATCCTCCGATATCAAAGAGAAAGAAGCTTTCTGAGAAACTTCTTTGTGTTCTGTGAAATCATCTCACAGAGTTACAGCTTTCCCCTCAAGAAGCCTTTCGCTAAGACAGTTCTTGTGGAATTGGCAAAGTGATATTTGGAAGCCCATTGAGGGCTACGGTGTAAAAGGAAATATCCTCAGATGAAATCTGGAAAGAAGCTTTCTGAGAAACTGCTTAGTGTTCTGTTAATTCATCTCACAGAGTTACATCTGTATTTCGTGGATCTCTTTGCAAGCCTTATTTCTGTGGAATCTGAGAATAGATATTTCGGATCCCTTTGAAGACTATAGGGCCAAAGGAAATAATCTCCGATAACAAAGAGAAAGAAGCTTTCTGAGAAACTTCTTTGTGTTCTGTGAAATCATCTCACAGAGTTACAGCATTCCCCTCAAGAAGCCTTTCGCTAAGACAGTTCTTGTGGAATTGGCAAAGTGATATTTGGAAGCCCTTAGAGGGCTATGGTGAAAAAGGAAATATCCTCAGATGAAATCTGGAAAGAAGCTTTCTGAGAAACTGCTTAGTGTTCTGTGAAATCATCTCACAGAGTTACAGCTTTCCCCTCAAGAAGCCTTTCGCTAAGACAGTTCTTGTGGAATTGGCAAAGTGATATTTGGAAGCCCATAGAGGGCTAGGGTGAAAAAGGAAATATCCTCACTTGAAATCTGGAAAGAAGCTTTCTGAGAAACTGCTGAGTGTTCTGTTAATTCATCTCACAGAGTTACATCTGTATTTCATGGATCTCTTTGCTAGCCTTATTTCTGTGGAATCTGAGAACAGATTTTTCGGATCCCATTGAAGACTAGAGGGCCAAAGGAAATATCCTCCGATAACAAAGAGAAAGAAGCTTTCTGAGAAACTTCTTTGTGTTCTGTGAAATCATCTCACAGAGTTACAGCTTTCCCCTCAAGAAGCCTTTCCCTAAGACAGTTCTTGTGGAATTGGCTAAGTGATATTTGGAAGCCCATAGAGGGCTATGGTGAAAAAGGAAATATCTTCACATGAAATCTGGAAAGAAGCTTTCTGAGAAACTTCTGAGTGTTCTGTTAATTCATCTCACAGAGTTACATCTGTATTTCGTGGATCTCTTTGCTAGCCTTATTTCTGTGGAATCTGAGAACAGATATTTCGGATCCCATTGAAGACTATAGGACCAAAGGAAATATCCTCCGATAACAAAGAGAAAGAAGCTTTCTGAGAAACTTCTTTGTGTTCTGTGAAATCATCTCACAGAGTTACAGCTTTCCCCTCAAGAAGCCTTTCGCTAAGACCGTTCTTGTGGAATTGGCATAGTGATATTTGGAAGCCCTTAGAGGGCTATGGTGAAAAAGGAAATATCCTCAGATGAAATCTGGAAAGAAGCTTTCTGAGAAAGTGCTTAGTGTTCTGTTAATTCATCTCACAGAGTTACATCTGTATTTCGTGGATCTCTTTGCTAGCCTTATTTCTGTGGAATCTGAGAACAGATATTTCGGATTCCTATGAAGACTATAGGGCCAAAGGAAATATCCTCCGATAACAAAGAGAAAGAAGCTTTCTGAGAAACTTCTTTGTGTTCTGTGAAATCATCTCACAGAGTTACAGCTTTCCCCTCAAGAAGCCTTTCGCTAAGACAGTTCTTGTGGAATTGGCAAAGTGATATATGGAAGCCCAGAGAGGGCTACGGTGAAAAAGGAAATATCCTCACATGAAATCTGGAAAGAAGCTTTCTGAGAAACTGCTTAGTGTTCTGTTAATTCATCTCACGGAGTTATATGTGTATTTCGTGGATCTCTTTGCTAGCCTTATTTCTTTGGAATCGGAGAACAGATATTTCGGATTCCTATGAAGAATATAGGGGCAAAGGAAATATCCTCCGATAACAAAGAGAAAGAAGCTTTCTGAGAAACTTCTTTGTGTTCTGTGAAATCATCTCACAGAGTTACAGCTTTCCCTTCAAGAAGCCTTTCGCTAAGACAGTTCTTGTGGAATAGGCAAAGTGATATTTGGAAGCCCATAGAGGGCTATGGTGAAAAAGGAAATATCCTCAGATGAAATCTCGAAAGAAGCTTTCTGAGAAACTGCTTAGTGTTCTGTTAATTCATCTCACTGAGTTACATCTGTATTTCGTGGATCTCTTTGCTAGCCTTATTTCTGTGGAATCTGAGAACAGATATTTCGGATCCCTTTGAAGACTATAGGGCCAAAGGAATTATCCTCCGATAACAAAGAGAAAGAAGCTTTCTGAGAAACTTCTTTGTGTTCTGTGAAATCATCTCACAGAGTTACAGCTTTCCCCTCAAGAAGCCTTTTGCTAAGACAGTTCTTGTGGAATTGGCAAAGTGATATTTGGAAGCCCATAGAGGGCTATGGTGAAAAAGGAAATATCCGCAGATGAAATCTGGAAAGAAGCTTTCTGAGAAACTGCTTAGTGTTCTGTTAATTCATCTCACAGAGTTACATCTGTATTTCGTGGATCTCTTTGCTAGCCTTATTTCTGTGGAATCTGAGAACAGATATTTCGGATCCCATTGAAGACTATAGGGCCAAAGGAAATAATCTCCGATAACAAAGAGAAAGAAGCTTTCTGAGAAACTTCTTTGTGTTCTGTGAAATCATCTCACAGAGTTACAGCATTCCCCTCAAGAAGCCTTTCGCTAAGACAGTTCTTGTGGAATTGGCAAAGTGATATTTGGAAGCCCATAGAGGGCTATGGTGAAAAAGGAAATATCCTCAGATGAAATCTGGAAAGAAGCTTTCTGAGAAACTGCTGAGTGTTCTGTTAATTCATGTCACAGAGTTACATCTGTATTTCGTGGATCTCTTTGATAGACTTATTTCTGTTTAATCTGAGAACAGATATTTCGGATCCTATTGAAGACTATAGGGCCAAAGGAAATATCCTCCGATAACAAAGAGAAAGAAGCTTTCTGAGAAACTTCTTTGTGTTCTGTGAAATCATCTCACAGAGTTACAGCTTTCCCCTCAAGAAGCCTTTCGCAAAGACAGTTCTTGTGGAATTGGCAAAGTGATATTTGGAAGCCCTTAGAGGGCTATGGTGAAAAAGGAAATATCCTCAGATGAAATCTGGAAAGAAGCTTTCTGAGAAACTGCTTAGTGTTCTGTGAAATTATCTCACAGAGTTACAGCTTTCCCCTCAAGAAGACTTTCGCTAAGACAGTTCTTGTGGAATTGGCAAAGTGATATTTGGAAGCCCATAGAGGGCTATGGTGAAAAAGGAAATATCCTCACATGAAATCTGGAAAGAAGCTTTCTGAGAAACTTCTGAGTGTTCTGTTAATTCATCTCACAGAGTTACATCTGTATTTCGTGGATCTCTTTGCTAGCCTTATTTCTGTGGAATCTGAGAACAGATATTTCGGATCCCATTGAAGACTATAGGGCCAAAGAAAATATCCTCCGATAACAAAGAGAAAGAAGCTTTCTGAGAAACTTCTTTGTATTCTGTGAAATCATCTCACAGAGTTACAGCTTTCCCCTCAAAAAGCCTTTCGCTAAGACAGTTCTTGTGGAATTGGCAAAGTGATATTTGGAAGCCCATAGAGGGCTATGGTGAAAAAGGAAATATCCTCAGATGAAATCTGGAAAGAAGCGTTATGAGAAACTGCTTAGTGTTCTGTTAATTCATCTCACAGAGTTACATCTGTATTTCGTGGATCTCTTTGCTAGCCTTATTTCTGTGGAATCTGAGAACAGATATTTCCGATCCCTTTGAAGACTATAGGGCCAAAGGAAATATCCTCCGATAACAAAGAGAAAGAAGCTTTCTGAGAAACTTCTTTGTGTTCTGTGAAATCATCTCACAGAGTTACAGCTTTCCCCTCAAGAAGCCTTTCGCAAAGACAGTTCTTGTGGAATTGGCAAAGTGATATTTGGAAGCCCTTAGAGGGCTATGGTGAAAAAGGAAATATCCTCAGATGAAATCTGGAAAGAAGCTTTCTGAGAAACTGCTTAGTGTTCTGTGAAAATATCTCACAGAGTTACAGCTTTCCCCTCAAGAAGACTTTCGCTAAGACAGTTCTTGTGGAATTGGCAAAGTGATATTTGGAAGCCCATAGAGGGCTATGGTGAAAAAGGAAATATCCTCACTTGAAATCTGGAAAGAAGCTTTCTGAGAAACTGCTGAGTGTTCTGTTAATTCATCTCACAGAGTTACATCTGTATTTCGTGGATCTCTTTGCTAGCCTTATTTCTGTGGAATCTGAGAACAGATTTTTCGGATCCCATTGAAGACTATAGGGCCAAAGGAAATATCCTCCGATAACAAAGAGAAAGAAGCTTTCTGAGAAACTTCTTTGGGCTCTGTGAAATCATCTCACAGAGTTACAGCTTTCCCCTCAAGAAGCCTTTCGCTAAGACAGTTCTTGTGGAATTGGCAAAGTGATATTTGGAAGCCCATAGAGGGCTATGGTGAAAAAGGAAATATCCTCACTTGAAATCTGGAAAGAAGCTTTCTGAGAAACTGCTGAGTGTTCTGTTAATTCATCTCACAGAGTTACATCTGTATTTCGTGGATCTCTTTGCTAGCCTTATTTCTGTGGAATCTGAGAACAGATTTTTCGGATCCTATTGAAGACTATAGGGCCAAAGGAAATATCCTCCGATAACAAAGAGAAAGAAGCTTTCTGAGAAACTTCTTTGGGCTCTGTGAAATCATCTCACAGAGTTACAGCTTTCCCCTCAAGAAGCCTTTCGCTAAGACAGTTCTTGTGGAATTGGCAAAGTGATATTTGGAAGCCCATAGAGGGCTATGGTGAAAAAGGAAATATCCTCAGATGAAATCTGGAAAGAAGCTTTCTGAGAAACTGCTGAGTGTTCTGTTAATTCATCTCACAGAGTTACATCTGTATTTCGTGGATCTCTTTGCTAGACTTATTTCTGTTTAATCTGAGAACAGATATTTCGCATCCTATTGAAGACTATAGGACCAAAGGAAATATCCTCCGATAACAAAGAGAAAGAAGCTTTCTGAGAAACTTCTTTGTGTTCTGTGAAATCATCTCACAGAGTTACAGCTTTCCCCTCAAGAAGCCTTTCGCAAAGACAGTTCTTGTGGAATTGGCAAAGTGATATTTGGAAGCCCTTAGAGGGCTATGGTGAAAAAGGAAATATCCTCAGATGAAATCTGGAAAGAAGCTTTCTGAGAAACTGCTTAGTGTTCTGTGAAAATATCTCACAGAGTTACAGCTTTCCCCTCAAGAAGACTTTCGCTAAGACAGTTCTTGTGGAATTGGCAAAGTGATATTTGGAAGCCCATGGAGGGCTATGGTGAAAAAGGAAATATCCTCACTTGAAATCTGGAAAGAAGCTTTCTGAGAAACTGCTGAGTGTTCTGTTAATTCATCTCACAGAGTTACATCTGTATTTCGTGGATCTCTTTGCTAGCCTTATTTCTGTGGAATCTGAGAACAGATTTTTCGGATCCCATTGAAGACTATAGGGCCAAAGGAAATATCCTCCGATAACAAAGAGAAAGAAGCTTTCTGAGAAACTTCTTTGGGCTCTGTGAAATCATCTCACAGAGTTACAGCTTTCCCCTCAAGAAGCCTTTCGCTAAGACAGTTCTCGTGGAATTGGCAAAGTGATATTTGGAAGGCCATAGAGGGCTATGGTGAAAAAGGAAATATCCTCATATGAAATCTGGAAAGAAGATTTCTGAGAAACTGCTTAGCGTTCTGTTAATTCATCTCACAGAGTTACATCTGTATGTCCTGGATCTCTTTGCTAGCTTTATTTCTGTGGAATCTGAGAACAGATATTTCGGATCCCATTGAACACTACAGGGCCAAAGGAAATATCCCCCGATAACAAAGAGAAAGAAGCTTTCTGAGAAACTTCTTTGTGTTCTGTGAAATCATCTCACAGAGTTACAGCTTTCCCCTCAGGAAGCCTTTCGCTAAGACAGTTCTTGTGGAATTGGCAAAGTGATATTTGGAAGCCCATAGAGGGCTATGGTCAAAAAGGAAATATCCTCAGATGAAATCTGGAAAGAAGCTTTCTGAGAAACTGCTTAGTGTTGTGTAAATTCATCTCACAGAGTTACATCTGTATTTCGTGGATCTCTTTGCTAGACTTATTTCTGTGGAATCTGAGGACAGATATTTCGGATCCCTTTGAAGACTATAGGGCCAAAGGAATTATCCTCCGATAACAAAGAGAAAGTAGCTTTCTGAGAAACTTCTTTGTGTTCTGTGAAATCATCTCACAGAGTTACAGCTTTCCCCTCAAGAAGCCTTTCGCTAAGAGAGTTCTTGTGGAATTGGCAAAGTGATATTTGGAGGCCCATAGAGGGCTATGGTGAAAAAAGAAATATCCTCAGAGGAAATCTGGAAAGAAGCTTTCTGAGAAACTGCTTAGTGTTCTGTTAATTCATCTCACAGAGTTACATCTGTATTTCGTGGATCTCTTTGCTAGCCTTATTTCTGTGGAATCTGAGAACAGATATTTCGGATCCCATTGAAGACTATAGGGCCAAAGGAAATATCCTCCGATAACAAAGAGAAAGAAGCTTTCTGAGAAACTTCTTTGTGTTCTGTGAAATCATCTCACAGAGTTACAGCTTTCCCCTCAAGAAGCCTTTCGCTAAGACAGTTCTTGTGGAATTGGCAAAGTGATATTTGGAAGCCCATAGAGGGCTATGGTGAAAAAGGAAATATCCTCAGATGAAATCTGGAAAGAAGCTTTCTGAGAAACTGCTTAGTGTTCTGTTAATTCATCTCACAGAGTTACATCTGTATTTCGTGGATCTCTTTGCTAGCCTTATTTCTGTGGAATCTGAGAACAGATATTTCCGATCCCTTTGAAGACTATAGGGCCAAAGGAAATATCCTCCGATAACAAAGAGAAAGAAGCTTTCTGAGAAACTTCTTTGTGTTCTGTGAAATCATCTCACAGAGTTACAGCTTTCCCCTCAAGAAGCCTTTCGCTAAGACCGTTCTTGTGGAATTGGCATAGTGATATTTGGAAGCCCTTAGAGGGCTATGGTGAAAAAGGAAATATCCTCAGATGAAATCTGGAAAGAAGCTTTCTGAGAAAGTGCTTAGTGTTCTGTTAATTCATCTCACAGAGTTACATCTGTATTTCGTGGATCTCTTTGCTAGCCTTATTTCTGTGGAATCTGAGAACAGATATTTCGGATTCCTATGAAGACTATAGGGGCAAAGGAAATATCCTCCGATAACAAAGAGAAAGAAGCTTTCTGAGAAACTTCTTTGTGTTCTGTGAAATCATCTCACAGAGTTACAGCTTTCCCCTCAAGAAGCCTTTCGCTAAGACAGTTCTTGTGGAATTGGCAAAGTGATATTTGGAAGCCCAGAGAGGGCTATGGTGAAAAAGGAAATATCCTCACATGAAATCTGGAAAGAAGCTTTCTGAGAAACTGCTTAGTGTTCTGTTAATTCATCTCACGGAGTTACATGTGTATTTCGTGGATCTCTTTGCTAGCCTTATTTCTTTGGAATCGGAGAACAGATATTTCGGATTCCTATGAAGAATATAGGGGCAAAGGAAATATCCTCCGATAACAAAGAGAAAGAAGCTTTCTGAGAAACTTCTTTGTGTTCTGTGAAATCATCTCACAGAGTTACAGCTTTCCCCTCAAGAAGCCTTTCGCTAAGACAGTTCTTGTGGAATGGGCAAAGTGATATTTCGAAGCCCTTTGAGGGCTATAGTGAAAAAGGAAATATCCTCAGATGAAATCTGGAAAGAAGCTTTCTGAGAAACTTCTGAGTGTTCTGTTAATTCATCTCACAGAGTTATATCTGTATATCGTGGATCTCTTTGCTAGCGTTATTTCTGTGGAATCTGAGAACAGATATTTCGGATCCCATTGAAGACTATAGGGCCAAAGGAAATATCCTCCGATAACAAAGGGAAAGAAGCTTTCTGAGAAACTTCTTTGTGTTCTGTGAAATCATCTCACAGAGTTACAGCTTTCCCCTCAAGAAGCCTTTCGCTAAGACAGTTCTCGTGGAATTGGCAAAGTGATATTTGGAAGCCCATAGAGGGCTATGGTGAAAAAGGGAATATCCTCAGATGAAATCTGGAAAGAAGCTTTCTGAGAAACTGCTTAGTGTTCTGTTAATTCATCTCACAGAGTTACATCTGTATTTCGTGGATCTCTTTGCTAGCCTTATTTCTGTGGAATCTGAGAACAGATATTTCGGATCCCATTGAAGACTATAGGGACAAAGGAAATATCATCCGATAACAAAGAGAAAGAAGCTTTCTGAGAAACTTCTTTGTGCTCTGTGAAATCATCTCACAGAGTTACAGCTTTCCCCTCAAGAAGCCTTTCGCTAAGACAGTTCTTGTGGAATTGGCAAAGTGATATTTGGAAGCCCATAGAGGGCTATGGTGAAAAAGGAAATATCCTCAGATGAAATCTCGAAAGAAGCTTTCTGAGAAACTGCTTAGTGTTCTGTTAATTCATCTCACAGAGTTACATCTGTATTTCGTGGATCTCTTTGCTAGCCTTATTTCTGTGGAATCTGAGAACAGATATTTCCGATCCCTTTGAAGACTATAGGGCCAAAGGAAATATCCTCCGATAACAAAGAGAAAGAAGCTTTCTGAGAAACTTCTTTGTGTTCTGTGAAATCATCTCACAGAGTTACAGCTTTCCCCTCAAGAAGCCTTTCGCTAAGACCGTTCTTGTGGAATTGGCATAGTGATATTTGGAAGCCCTTAGAGGGCTATGGTGAAAAAGGAAATATCCTCAGATGAAATCTGGAAAGAAGCTTTCTGAGAAAGTGCTTAGTGTTCTGTTAATTCATCTCACAGAGTTACATCTGTATTTCGTGGATCTCTTTGCTAGCCTTATTTCTGTGGAATCTGAGAACAGATATTTCGGATTCCTATGAAGACTATAGGGGCAAAGGAAATATCCACCGATAACAAAGAGAAAGAAGCTTTCTGAGAAACTTCTTTGTGTTCTGTGAAATCATCTCACAGAGTTACAGCTTTCCCCTCAAGAAGCCTTTCGCTAAGACAGTTCTTGTGGAATTGGCAAAGTGATATTTGGAAGCCCAGAGAGGGCTATGGTGAAAAAGGAAATATCCTCACATGAAATCTGGAAAGAAGCTTTCTGAGAAACTGCTTAGTGTTCTGTTAATTCATCTCACGGAGTTACATGTGTATTTCGTGGATCTCTTTGCTAGCCTTATTTCTTTGGAATCGGAGAACAGTAATTTCGGATTCCTATGAAGAATATAGGGGCAAAGGAAATATCCTGCGATAACAAAGAGAAAGAAGCTTTCTGAGAAACTTCTTTGTGTTCTGTGAAATCATCTCACAGAGTTACAGCTTTCCCCTCAAGAAGCCTTTCGCTAAGACAGTTCTTGTGGAATGGGCAAAGTGATATTTCGAAGCCCTTAGAGGGCTATAGTGAAAAAGGAAATATCCTCAGATGAAATCTGGAAAGAAGCTTTCTGAGAAACTTCTGAGTGTTCTGTTAATTCATCTCACAGAGTTATATCTGTATATCGTGGATCTCTTTGCTAGCGTTATTTCTGTGGAATCTGAGAACAGATATTTCGGATCCCATTGAAGACTATAGGGCCAAAGGAAATATGCTCCGATAACAAAGAGAAAGAAGCTTTCTGAGAAACTTCTTTGTGTTCTGTGAAATCATCTCACAGAGTTACAGCTTTCCCCTCAAGAAGCCTTTCGCTAAGACAGTTCTCGTGGAATTGGCAAAGTGATATTTGGAAGCCCATAGAGGGCTATGGTGAAAAAGGGAATATCCTCAGATGAAATCTGGAAAGAAGCTTTCTGAGAAACTGCTTAGTGTTCTGTTAATTCATCTCACAGAGTTACATCTGTATTTCGTGGATCTCTTTGCTAGCCTTATTTCTGTGGAATCTGAGAACAGATATTTCGGATCCCATTGAAGACTATAGGGACAAAGGAAATATCATCCGATAACAAAGAGAAAGAAGCTTTCTGAGAAACTTCTTTGTGCTCTGTGAAATCATCTCACAGAGTTACAGCTTTCCCCTCAGGAAGCCTTTCGCTAAGACAGTTCTTGTGGAATTGGCAAAGTGATATTTGGAAGCCCATAGAGGGCTATGGTGAAAAAGGAAATATCCTCAGATGAAATCTGGAAAGAAGCTTTCTGAGAAACTGCTGAGTGTTCTGTTAATTCATCTCACAGAGTTACATCTGTATTTCGTGGATCTCTTTGCTAGCCTTATTTCTGTGGAATCTGAGAACAGATATTTCGGATCCCACTGAACACTACAGGGCCAAAGGAAATATCCTCCAATAACAAAGAGAAAGAAGCTTTCTGAGAAACTTCTTTGTGTTCTGTGAAATCATCTCACAGAGTTACAGCTTTCCCCTCAAGAAGCCTTTCGCTAAGACAGTTCTTGTGGAATTGGCAAAGTGATATTTGGAAGGCCATAGAGGGCTATGGTGAAAAAGGAAATATCCTCAGATGAAATCTGGAAAGAAGCTTTCTGAGAAACTGCTTAGTGTTGTGTAAATTCATCTCACAGAGTTACATCTGTATTTCGTCGATCTCTTTGCTAGACTTATTTCTGTGGAATCTGAGAACAGATATTTCGGATCCCTTTGAAGACTATAGGGCCA